>NC_082711.1:105538607-106138607 GCF_030144855.1 Hypanus sabinus
CTCCCGCTGAACAAAGTACTTGGCTCACATTCCACAGCGCCCATTATCTCTCACCATAACTCAAACACTGCTTCTACACAAAGGCCATTATGTTAGCACTGAAACCTTTCCCAGGGTGTTACATGATCAACTGGTACATCACATATCCTGGCTATGCCAGGCAGATAACCTCTAGAGTATTGATAATGGTTGGGCTCACCTGTCATGTAAAGAAGAAGGCAAAGGCAAACCACTTCTGTAGAAAGATTTTCCGAGAGCAATCCTGGTCATAGAAAGACCATGATCACCTATGTCACACGACATGACAGATAATGATGATGATAATGATTATGACATTATGGTTCTTTCTCCTGGATTGATTTCCCTACTTGTTCCACTGATACCTTCCCAAATTCTAATGCAGTTATGCTACTTTTCTCATTGGGTGAGCAGTTTACTGACCCATAAAGAGCATATTTTGAAAGTATTTCGACTCTTGCTCTTAATGTTATTGTCTTCCCTGTCTAACCTCAGAAAATTGAATTGTTGACGAGAAAGAACTACAGTCTACAAATCAGTGAATTTTAATGAATCAGGGGCAGTGGAATTGGACAGAATAACTGGTTTTGTTCTTCCCATCAGGTCAAAGGAATGGAGGCTGCCATTTTGTGAAGCTGCATTGCATCCTCCATTTTGTGAACTGGTTTTGCTTGGCTGAATCAGTGTTTTAAATTAGACACAATGATGCTCCAGGTAATCTGCTGGACTAGATGTCATTTCCAAATAAGGGGTTATTTTTGCAGTGTTCTTTGGTATGATATAACATGCAGGTTTGTGAATGGTGGGGCTTGTGTCTGTCAGCTCATTACTGGTTAGGTACTTGATTTCAAACGATTCAAATGGTTCTGTTTTTTATCAGAGAATGTATACAGTATACAACCTGAAATACTTGGTCTTCACAGACACCCATGGAAAACAGAAGAACCCCAAAAGAATGAACTATACAAAAACATTACAACACCAAAGCCTCTCTCCACCCTCCCTGTACAAGCACCAGCAAAGAACCAACCTTCCCCTCCCCCCACCCATTTCAGCAAGCAGTGTCAGCACCCAGCACCCACAAAGAAACAGCATGGCACCTCAAGAGAGCAGTTAACAAATACTATTGTTTACCTGACAGTTGTACATGCTCTCTCCTTCTCTCACTAACATGGGACAGAGAGATGTCACCCATTTCACAGCAGGAGGGGAGACTAACAGTCACTGTTATGGTGTTGCAATCTGCTGTGTCACTTTTTATTCCAAAATTCTCCGACTCAGAAATCAGTAGCCAACTTGCCCCACCATCAAGAGAAAGAGAGAGAGAGTAAGATCGCTCGACTGCTGTGAAATCCTGATGCTCTTTCTCTTGCATCACCTTAGTTGGCAACACTGGCCTGGAATTGGTTGTCCACGGGGCCGTGCAGGGCCGCATCCTGAAGGTGCCATCTTCCGAGCCCTACCTGGAGAAAGTTGGAAAGTGGCCAGCGAAGTCCAGGAGCATGAAATCATCTGCCATGAGAAACCACAGTTCTGAATGCTGTTGAAGATCACAGACCTCAAAAGAAGCCCAACCACCTTGAGAAGAAAAAAATAGGAGACATTAAAGAGAGAAAATTAGACCAAAGAGCCATGAATTACCAGTGTCACCTGTGGAAGAAAGCAATAAATGGATGCCGGCTTGTACCAGGGCCAATAAGGTAACACAGGTCAGTCAGATGACCTTTAGCCAACTAGACTGAAACACAATATTTGAACTGATAAGAAGTATTTAAAAAGTAAGGAGCTTTCAGTGCAAAGCTATGATAACTCTCCTGAGACAAACCATTGCAGTTCGCTGAAGTAAATAACCTCACATCAGACATGTGGAAATTAGACTGTGAACACCTGGTCAGCATAGACTCCTTTCCAGTGATTTTGACTGTTCACGAAGGGTCAGGGACACTTAGTAGGTGTGCACACAAGTATTAGGTTTGGTTCATTCATGTGCTTTTTGGTTGAGACAATAAAAGTACTTGTCAGTCACTACAGCGTCTCTCTGTGACTAACTGTTCATTATATACAGTTTTGTGCTTTCTCACTGGTTGGAGGCTAATACAATTCTCTCAGTGGTCCAATCTCATCTCTTAGTTAAACAGATATCAATTCTTTCACTCTTCCAAGGGATCTCTCCAATGCTGCAATATTCTCTTTAATCCCAATTTCTGTTGAGGAACAATCCATCTGATCCGTACTGTCCCATTCCCCCAAAACCTGGTTCCGAAGCACTGGGAATCTGGAACT
This sequence comes from Hypanus sabinus, assembly GCF_030144855.1. Classification (NCBI taxonomy): domain Eukaryota; kingdom Metazoa; phylum Chordata; class Chondrichthyes; order Myliobatiformes; family Dasyatidae; genus Hypanus; species Hypanus sabinus. The sequence goes on from NC_082711.1 coordinate 105,540,909, forward strand.
CCATTCAAAGCCATGGATTGGTCTCGAAATGATGCAGACAAGCACATCTCATTGCATTTACTTCTATACCCACTATTGCATGGCACAAGACATACTGACGGTTGTCAGCTCAGCTTTATATTCTCTTTCCAAATCCTTGAATTCTGCCACCAGGACCTCACCTCCTTTTCTCCCTATGACATTGGTATGATATGGATCACAGCCTCTGACAATTTACCACCCCTTCTCCAGAATTTCCTGTAATTATCCAATGATATCCTTGACTCTGGCATCAAGGAGGCAATTTACCAACCTGAAATAAAATTTTCTTTTCTTTTTACAATATTTTATTCAGAAGAAAAAACAAGATTTCCAGACTGCAACACATAGATACATCTCAACATAACTTGTGTACATTCATATATTGTAATAAAATTGATCAAAATGTTATAGCATATCACATAAAGGTATACCACTCTGTAATCAAAAATTTAAAGATAGGTCATAGATCATAAAAGACATATTTTATATAAAAAAAGTCAACCCCCTTCCAACTACCAAAAAAAAGCTGATAGATGATAATGGATAATTAGAAAAAGAAACATATTCACTTAAGAAGAGAAGATAAAAATATACATAAAAGTCTATGCACTGTTAAACTTTACAAATTGGAAAAGTAATTTAGGAAAGGTCCCCAGATATCATAAAAAGATTGTTTCAAATTTAAGACTGAGCAGCGGATCTTTTCCAAATTTAAATAAGACATAGTATCACGTAGCCATTGAAGATGAGTAGGAGGTGTAGACTCCTTCCATTTAAGCAAGATAGCTCTCCTTGCTAAAAGAGAGGTAAAAACTAAAACCTGTAGGTTAGGAGTATTTAAAGTTATATCTTCATTTGCAATAATTACAAACAAGGCAGTAAGGGGATATGGGTCAAATTGAACCCTAAAAAGTTGTGAGAAGGTATGGAATACTTCCCACCAAAACTTTTCGATTTTAGGGCAAAATCAAAACATATGAATTAAAGAGGCATCAGCAGAGTTACATTTATTACAAAGTGGAGAAATGTTTGGATAAAAACTGGATAGCTTTTGTTTAGAAATCTAAGCTCTTTCTTTGTAGTAAAGTTTACTTACAAAGAAATAAAGAGATGGGTGGATTAACCCTATCCAATTTTAGGTTTTACTATTGGGCTGCCAATATAAAGAATATTACTTTTTGGTCCTATTATATTTATCATAAAGATTGCCCATCATGGGTCTCCTTAGCAGTTAATTCTGTAAAAAATTCCTCTATTGTCTCTCTTCTTGGATCATACTCTTCTTTTTCAGCAAATAAAACAACAGATAACATAATTGTTAAGCAAACTTTAAGGATCTGGTCTCAATTTTGAAAATTTTTTGGTTTAGCGAATTTTTCATTATCATCTCCCATTCTCCTTAATTATTTTTTCTTATCCCTTCCATAACTGACAAAGTCTTTAAGGGTTGGGATGAACTAGGTATTAAGTGTTTTTGAGACCTGTTTATCTCAGGATCTCTTGTTTCATTTGATCAATTGTCAACTAAATTTGCACTCCCAAAAACACATTTTTACAGATACCTTCAAATTAGAGATTTCTTACATTTCCAATTAACTACTTTTCCTATAGGTCCTGATAAAAATTTACTGGACGATCTTTTAAATTTAAAACCTTTTATTAATGGTTCTATTACCAGTATCTATAACTTGTTGATCGATTCTAGACAAGACTTTTTAGATAAAATAAAAAAAGCTTGGGAGGATGACCTTATTTGTCAGATTTCTGATGAAAGATGGAATAAAGTTCTTAAACGGTTTAATAAATCACCTTTCTGTGCTCGTTATTCTCTTCTACAATTTAAAGTGGTTCATAGAGCTTACATTTCTGAAATAAATTTTTAATAGAATTAACTAACTGCAGAGTGAGGAGCCTGCGGTTCAGGGTCAACCATGGAGGTTGCATCTTAGCTGTCTAGGTATGCAAACGAGGGCAGTACAATTTGAAGAGCAAGCTGTTGGCCATGTAGCAAGCTCACCCTGTCCACGCATCTGATGAACCCAAAGGAATAGCAGAGACCGATATAGTTTGGTACCAGGAGCTGCCAGTTAGCATTGAACTCAACGTAGGACTGTCTTCGGTACTCCAGCTCTGGATTTTCCCTCAGGGTTTACTCCTGAAGTTTCCCTGTGAGTAGGTGAACTATCCATGCTACTATAATTTGGGCTTTGCCACACTCCCTAAAGGAACTTTACTCCTTTTAGTAGACAGAACTGAACTGGAGAGTAGAACGCCTTCAGAAGATGCTTGAATTGCCTCCCTGCTCCTGACTGTCAGGCAGGCACCCTTTCCCTCTCTGCCTGCACTCTTAATCTCAGAGTTAACACCTCCTGATCAATGCCTCCAAGGCTACTGATGAGGACAGACTTACTGATGTCCGGCAGTGACACTGACTCAGTCAGACTCCAAAACCTGAAACTGGAACTCTTCCTGTCACGGAGCAATTCTGAATGGGAACAGGCCCTTTGAGTCAACTTGTCCATGTCCACCTAATTGTCCAGCTGATCTAGTCCCACTCGCCTGCATTTGGTCCACTTCCCTCTGAATATTTCCTGTCTGTGTACTAATGTCCAAATACCTTTTTAGCATTGTAATTGCACCAACCTCTACCTATTTCTCTGGCAGCTCCATATACCCAGCACCTCTATATGAAGTTGCCCCTTCTTGCTCACTTTTAACCTATGGATTTAATCCACTATTGGGCATTGTGGGGTTGCTATGTCGGCAACAGAATGTGTGGTAAAACATACGAGCTGTCCTCAGCATCTCCTTCAGTTCCTTGGGTTGTGTTGGTTGTTAACAAAAACCATGCATTTTGTGGCATGCTTTGATGTACATGTAATAAGTAAGTGAATTGGTATCTCATTCTGGGGAAAAGACCGTAGCTGTTCATTGTATCTGTGCCTTTCATGATTTTATAAACCTCAGTTAAGTTTGCCTCAGTCTTCTTTCAGTGCTTCAATGTTCCATTTAATATCAGAGAATGTATTCAGTGTACAACCTGAAATCCTTACTTTTCGCAGACATCCATGAAAAAACGTAGAACCTCAAACCCTCCTCTCCCACTCCCACACACAACCGGCAGCAAAGCATCAACCCTCCCCTCCCCCACACCTCCCCCCACCCAGTTCCAGCAGAAAGCATCAGCCACTCCCCCCCCACCATGCAAGCGACAGCAAAGCCCCAAAGAGACCGTGATCTAAAGTCCATCAAAAGCCACTGTCCATCCCTACAGTTCAACATTCCACAGTCTCCCTTTCACTACTGAGGCAAAGAGAGGTATCTGCCCTGCCACAGTGGGGGGGAGGGTAGTGTGCCACAGCTCACTGTTTCAGTGTTACAATAATCTTCCGATAAATCAGCCCCTGGGATTCACGTAACCTCTTGCATCGGTGGTTGTCCAGCAGCTGGGTAGCATCCTGGTGCTCCCCAAGGACATGCATTCCACTAGTTATCACTCCATTTATTCCATTAACCCAAACTCAGCAGGGTTGCATTTTCCTTATTCTTTGTAGTGTCATTGGAACTCTTTTCCATTCTTCTTGTAAAACAATGAATTCATCGTGGCTACAACTAGACGGAACTTACATGTTTTGTTCTTATTCAATATTTAGATTTACCCACTTCCATGTGAAGGGCCAGTAAGTCCCGGTAAAGCAGATTAATAGAAGTGACACAGAGTACCAACACAACTTGATTAAAATGCACTACATCCTTCTAATTCCCTTTAACCATTATATGGCAATGGGTGTACTGTCCTCTTGATTGATTATTGCCCTTTTAATGCTTTTTAGCTGTTTGGTTGCCTTGGTTACAATACACTGATAAACTTTTTTTAATATTACTTCCCTGTTCCTGAGGAGCCGCATTTGTCTTAACCATTCTATCCTTTTACCAAACATTACTCACAATGATATGCTCCACTGAAGGCTCTTTTAACCAAAGATATGCTGGCTCCAGATGGCCAGACATGGTTTCCATTCAGCAGGTACATTTAATGTCAGAGAAATGTATACAATATACATCCAGTTTTCTTTTCTTCCCAAACATCCAAGAAAACAGAAGAGTGTCCCATAGAATGAATGACATTTAAATTTTAGACCACAGCTCTTCCTCCCACACATAGGCAGCAGCAAAGCAACGACTCCACCTCCCCCACTAGCACAAAAACAACGGCACCCCCCACCGTGTACTCGAGCGTGCAGCAAATAAAGACACAGACTTGCAGTACCCCAAAGACCCGGTATTTGACATACCACAAACTCTCTCTCTCTCTAATAAGGGAAAAAGAGGTTTCCCCATTTCACAGCGAGAGGGGAGACATAACAAGCAACTCGCTGATTTATGCTGTTAAAAGTCTGCTGCTTTGGTTTTTCCGAGCTCTGGGCTCAAGGAACTCAGGTCTCTGGACACACAGCCAGCAGCCAGCTTGCTGCTTTCAATCAGCTGTCTCCCGTGACACACCAGTTTTCTGCAGTGGCACCAACCTCAAGAGCTGCAAAATCCCAAACTCTGAAGGTGCACAAGCCTTCTAGGCTGCGTCCTTGGCGTATCGAATAGTGTGAGACCCTGAGAGTGGGTCCCACTACTGCAAAGAACTGAAGTCAGCGTGTAACTCCAGGTCAGGGTCTTCAAAAAGAACCCTGAAAGCAAAAAATAAAGATATTAAAGATAGAAGTAGATCTGTTTCCGAAGATGCAAGCTAAGGAGTCACGGTTAGGTGCCTTCGTCCTCCTAAACTCCGCCCTGAGGGTATTGACCTGCATTCCCAAAGGTATGATGGAAAGTTGCTTTTTTAACACACAATTATTCCTGATATTTATTGCCTATTTATTAATTATTATTTATTTCTTCTTGTATTTGCACAGTTTGTTGTCTTTTGCACACTGTTTGAACAGCACTGTGTATGGACACTATCTTAGGCACACACACACACACACACACACACACACACACACACACACACACACACACACACTTAGAGAGAGAGCGCATGCTAGGGAACCTGAGACTTTTGCATAGTACTGTAAGAGACTTAGGAATTATAAGCTTCGGTGGCTGAGATGGGAGAGACTGTGCATACAACAACTGACGCCCAGGTGCTTCACCAATCGTGGCTTCCTGGGAGAGTGGCAAAGAGAACGCCATGTTGAGAAAAAATCACATGAAATCTCAGCTAGAGTTTGCCAGAGGGCCTGTGGGAAACTCTGAAGTCAGCTGGAAGAAGGTACTATGGTCTGATGAAACCAAAATTGAGCTTTTTAGCCATCAGACCAAACACCGCACATAATCAAAAGCATACCATTCCTACTGTGAAGTACGGTGGTGGCTACATCATGCTGTGGGAATGCTTCACTGCAGCAGTCTCTAGAAAGCTTACGAAGGTAGAGGGTAAAATGAATGCAGCAAAACATAGGGAAATCCTGGAGGAAAACCTGATGCAGTCTGCAAGAGAACTGCAACTTGGAAGAAGATTTGCTTTCTAGAAAGACAATAACACAAAGCATAAAGCCAAAGCTACATGGGAATGGCTTAAATGCAACAAAGTTAATGACCTGGATTGTGCTTCTTCATGATGAGTGTGTATATTTTCCACAAGTTTCAATGTCTCCTAATGTCTTAAGGAATCCCTTGGCAGAGATGATTGATACCCATCCAGTTGCTGCTACAGTCTTGGCTGAAACAGTTTATTTTTGTATAGTTCATCTATAGATAATGGTGACCCTACCCTTTGACCTGTTCTGTATGGGTGACCCATGAGCCAAAGCCCACGGCCATGACTCCAACCAACGTATCTCTTGGTTATTGAGGCATGCATGCCTCTGAACCCTATGACAAGGCTGCGGTCCTCTTGGAGGTTTCACAGGTTACTCCAGTATTTTTACTAATAGTATTTGGCACTGTTGGTTTTCACTTTCAATGAATCACATCTTTCCCATTAATTCTGTGAGATGGATGCAAAACATTTTTAGCTATTTCCTTATTCTAAATGACAGTATATTCTCTTTTGGTTTTTTTTTGTACATTTATGGAAATTCATATTTCTTAAATTCCTTGTGATTTATACTCATGTGAGGGGTTTCTTCTTTTATGTTACTGCTAAGGCTAATAAAATGGCATCTTTGTTATGTTAACTGCTGAGAAAGTGCTTCTCCCTCGCAGGTTGTTTGGGTTATAATTACTGATAGAGAGAATTGTATTCATTTGTTAACCCATTGGGATAGATGTTATTCTTTCTTGTGTGTCTGTAAGCTATTGTTTTCGTGGACTTTGGGGGAGAAGGTGTGATGGGGACTGAGAGAGGAGAGCAACGCTGTAAGCTGGGCGATGGAAAGGACCCCGAGCGGGAGTCCGAGGCCTAGGGTCTTCGGTGAGGAGAACAGATGAGGACAGACTTGAGGAGAGTGTTTGGTCAACAACCAAGGGTGGTCCCATTCGTGGATCGGTGGAATTCGGAAGACATTGACAGGAGGAAAGGGGACCTGGTTCCGTAAGAGCTCCAACAACGTGTGCACAAACTGGTTAATAATAATGGCGCCTTTCCCTTTTTTTAAAACAGTTAAACAGTTCTGATTTTGTTGCTTTACTATCTACATAGTCAAAGTAAGAGTTATAAAGTGTGCTCCTTTAATCGCATATGGTGTACTGTCTGTTAGTTGGCATGGTGGGGTACATCACACAGTATCTACACAAACTTGATTACTCCGTGTGGTGGGGCCGAAGGCTGCTCCCCCCAGACTAAAGTGAGCTGAGTGAGCCTGAGGCTTACCAGGGGGCTACACTCATATACTATCTTCTTAATTTGTATTAATAATAATAATAATGATAAGTACTTTATTAATCCCAAGAGGGAAATTTTTGCATTACAGCAGCAACATTTAAAAATGCATGTAGCAGTGTGCAATCTTAACCAATAATAACATACAAAAAATGATAAGATACACAATAATAATTTACCAATGTGCTCTAATATGCAATAATAATGTACAAAATAATAAAATAGGGAATATTGTACTATGATGTGTGTTCTCCTGTCACACAGAGATGACCTGTTGTATATGCTTATTTTATTTGGTAGGAATGATTTTCTGTAATGATCCTTGTAACAGTAGAGCTGAATGAGTCTGTTGAAAAGGGAGCTCCACTGTTTATTCAGTAGGTCGTGGAGAGGATGTGCCTGATTGTCCATAATAGATAACAGTTTGTTTAGTGGCCTCCTCTCCACCACTACTTCAAATGAATCCAGGTTGTAGCCAAGGACGGATCCAACCTTTTGATGTGTTTATTTAGTTTTTTGCATCACCGGCACTGATGCTGCGCCCCCAACATAAAGCCACAATGAAGACTGCACTCGCTACATCAGACTGGTCAAAGATCTCCAGCATCCTGCTGCACACATTAAACGATCTCAGCTTCCTTAATAAACAGAGTCTGCTCACCCACTTCTTGTGAACAACCTTGGTGTTGGTTTTCCAGTCATGTCTGTTGTCAAGGTGAACACCCAAGTATTTGTACTCCTTCACCGTTGCAACCCTCTTGTCCCAGAATGTATACAGGACTCGTCACAGTCCTCTTCCTCCTCTTTCACCATCACCTTGGTTTTGGCCATTATTTTTTCAGTTATCTGCTTTCCAATCTTCTACCAATTTGTAAGCTCAACAGCTGTTTTCCAGCTGTAACTAGAGAATTGAACAGAATTATGGTTTATTGTGAGGGGAATTGAATGCAAATGTAGGGAGGTTCTGTTTTGTTGTATGGAGCACTGGGGAGACAGCATCTGGAGTTTTGTATGCAATATCAGTCTCCATTTATTAGAAAGAATTTGCACCTACTGGAATCAATTCAAAGAAGAATTACTAGACAAGTGCCTCAGGTGGGCAGCTTGCCTATGAGAAAAGTTAAATAAGCTTTGCTTGAATCTTCTGAAGTTTAGAGGAGTTCAAGGGGACTTAAGTGAAACATATAACATTCTTGGCAGGTAGTTTTTTTGTTGTTGTGTGCCATACTCTGCCAGAGCCTCAGCGACCACTTCTTTTTTCATGTGGTTGTCTTGGAGGAAAGATTCTGTGAGTGGTTCCCCATGTCCTTCTCACAGAGCAGTGTTTTTTAATGAGGCTGAGTTGCGAGCTCGACACTCAACACAGCATGGATGGAAAGTGTGTCCGGGAGCGGCCTAACTGGGTTCGAACTCGGGAACCTTCCCTGGAGTCCGGGGCTGATGTCACTGCGCCACCAGCTGCTCGGTTGTGGTTACTGGGTGTGAATATGGTCCTCTTGTGGGAGGACACTATTTTAAAATAAGAGGTATCCGTTCCAAATGGCAGATGAAGTAATTATTTTTATTTAGATAGCTGTAACCCTTTGAAACTCTTCTTCAAGCAAAGTTCGGTGGAAATACGTCTTTGAGTATTTCTAAGGTAACCAAACAGTACGTATAAAAGTCTTAGGCACCTATATACAGCTAGGGTGCCTAAGACATTTGCACAGTACTGTATTTGTCAATGTGGAGTGGAGAACAAGTTTATAAATCTGGTGGGAGCAAAGAATGTTGGTAATGGCATGGGTGGTGTGCTGCAGGAGGGGTGTGGGAAAGGTGGTAGAGAAGGGATGCCAGGGGAGGGGGTGGCATAGGTACAGACACACACAGCCCTGAGACACCAGGCAAGGTCTTTTGATTCCAAACGATTGGTTTATTGATCATTGTAGAATGTCCCTCTGGTGTTTCTGGATCCTTCCTCTTGATGCACCATCAATAACTCTCGGAGAAGTGAGGCGAGATATAGGCTTTTATTGGCTGGAAGAAAGAACAAGCAGCAAATGACCACCACACTGCATCCTGGAGACCGAGGCCGGGGCTGTGTCTCCAATCGCCTTTATACCGGAGTCCGTGGGAGGAGCCACAGGAGCAGTCAGCAGGGGGCGTGTCCAGATAGGTATATGTAGTTCACCACACCTCTCTTCCTTCCCCTTCAGTCCACAGTAGAGACCCATAGCAGAATCAGGATTATCATCACTCACATACGTCATGAATTTGTTTATTTTTTTGCAGCAGCACAACAGTACAATACATGAAATTATTACGGTATCGTGCTAAAGTCTTAGGAGCCCTAGCTATCTATACATTTATGTGCTGGACTTTTGCACAGTCCTGTAGATAGATTTTTGAACATTTAGGGAGGAAAGGTTACCACAAATAGATGGGGATGCAGAGTTGAGATTACGATCAGATTTTATTGATAGCAGGAGTAGGTGTGAGTGGCCTATGTTACCGCTAATTCATGTCTTCATATCCAGATCACTGGTTCCTGCAGGAAACCGCCTGTGGGGATGAACAGCTACTTCCCTTGAACCAACCAGCAATACAGTTCAGCAACACTGTTGCCCCTTTCCACCATTTGCTCTAAGATTGATGTTGTTTTTCTACTAATTCTGTTCTTTCGTGTAAAACCTATGTATAATTTTGTTTTTAAAAGAAATATATGTTTACTGAGATACAGTGGGGAATAGTTCTGGACTTTTGAGCCACACTACCCAGAAATCCCCTGCTTTAATCCTAGCCTAACCAGGGTTCAATTTACAATGATCTATTAACCGACTAGCCGGTAAATCTTTTCCTTGTGAATGATGATTTCATGATGCTCTTTGTCTGCGAGGCGGCTGCAAGTAATCTTTTCTTTGCACCTGTGCATACGTGTACAGTACTTGTGCATATGATAGTAAAACTGACTCTGCCTTTCAAGATAAGGCTACGATTGCTCTGGAGCGAGATCAGAGAAGAATCATCAGGATATAGTCCGGATTGGGAGCATTTCTGTTCTAAGAAGATATTGGGTAGGCTGGGTTTATTTTCCTGGGAGGGGAGGAGACTGGGGAGTGAGCTGATACAAAATTATGAGGGAAATAGAAAGAGTGCAGAATAAGAATCTTCATTCAGTGATGAGGATGTATAAGGTAAGGGGGCATAGGTTCAAGGAGGATAGAAGATTTAGAGGAGATATGAAAGGGAGTTTTTTACATGGAATCTGGAATGCGCAGACTCTGGAGCTGGTGAGGAAAGATGCTCAAACAACACTTGAGAAGCTCTCAGCAAGTAGCTGAACCTCCAAGGCATAGAAAGTTGTGGAGCTAATGCTGGTAGTCATTGCGGAGTTTGCGGAGGCATTAACAATGATCTTTCAAGAATCAGTAAATTCTGGCATTGTACCTGATGACTGGAAAATTGCAAATGTTACTCCGCTATTTAAGAAGGGTGGCAGGCAGCAGAAAGGCAACTATAGACCTGTTAGCCTGACATCAGTGGTTGGGGAGTTGTTGGATCGATTGTTAGGGATGAAATTACGTAGTACCTGAAGGCACATGACAAGGTAGGCCAAAGCCAGCATGGTTTCCTGAGATTCTTGAAATCCTGCCTGACAAACTTACCTCAAACCTGCTTCAGATTCTTTGAGGAAATTACAAGCAGGGTAGACAAAGGAGATGCTGTAAATGTGGTGTACTTGGATTTTCAGAAGGCCTTTGACAAGGTGCCGCACATAAGGCTGCTTAGCAAGATAAGATCTCATGGAATTACAGGGGAGTTACCAGCATGGGTGGAGCATTGGCTGCTCGGCAGGAAACAGAGAGTCGGAATAAGGGGATCCTATTCTGCCTGGCTGCCAGTTACCAGAGGAGTTCCACGTGTGTTAGTGTTGGGACCGCTGCTTTTTATGATGTATGTCAATGATTTGGACTATGATATTAATGTATTTGAGGCTAAATTTGCTGACGATACAAAGATAGGTGGAGGAGCAGGTAGTGTTGAGGAAACAGACATCCTGCAGAGAGACTTAGATAGTTTAGGGGAATGGGAAAAGAAGTGGCAAATGAAATACAATGTTGGAAAGTGTATGGTCATGCACCTTGGTGGAAGAATTAAACGGGCAGACAGTTATTTAGATGGGGAGAGAATTCAAAATGAAGAGATACAAAGGGACTTGAGAATCCTTGTGCAAGATACCCTAAAGGATAACCCCCAGGTTGAGACGGTGGTGAAGAAGGCAAATGAAATGTTTGCATTCATTTCTATAGGCATAGAATATAAGAGCAGGGATGTGATGTTGAGGCTCTATAAGGCACTCATGAGACCACACTTGGAGTATTGTGTGCAGTTTTGGGCTCCTTATTTTAGAAAGGATATACTGACATTGGAGAGGGTTCAGAGAAGATTCATAAGAATGATTCCAGGAATGAAAGGATTACTGTGTGAGGAATGTCTGGCAACTATAGGGCTGTATTCCCTGGAATTCAGGAGATTGAGGGGGGATCTCAGAGAAACATCCCCAATGTTAACAGGCCTGAACAGGTTAAATATGGGAAAGTTAATTCCCATGGTAGCGGATTCTAGGACAAGACGGCACGACTTAAGGATTGAAGGGTGTCAATTTAGAATTGAGATGTGGAGAAATTACTTTAGTCAGAGGTGGCAAATCTGTGGAATTTGTTACCAAGAGAGATTGTGGAGGCCAAATAACTGGGTGTATTTAAGGCAGAGATTGATAGGTTCTTGATCAGCCAGGGTATGAAAGGGTATGGGGAGAAGGCAGGGGAGTGGGGATGACTGGAAGAATTGGATCAGCCCATGATTGAATGGCAGAAAAGACTCGATGGGGCGAATGGCCTTCTTCTGCTCCTATATCTTATGGTCAAACGGGATTAGGTTACATTAGTTTTGATCTGCCTTACAACTCCATGACGGTATCACTTAAGCTGCTAGAATGAGAATCCACTGTTGCAGGTGATCAGCAAATCTTAACTATTGTGTCAGGTTTTGGGGCTTTCTGCTCTTTTAAGAGTACATAATTTTGTATGTCCACGGCACTGTCTAAGCAGCAAGCAGCTATTTTGAGATGGCAGATGTTATTCTATTTAATTTTGTTTGAATTAAAACAAAAAAAATTCTGGAAATAGCAGATCAGGCATCATCCAGAGAATGGGAAACGGTCAATGTTTCAGGTCGATGATCTTGAAACTGAAATGAAAATGGAAATGTCCAGGTATAGAAGAATGGAGAAAGAAAAGGAAGGGCAAAATAAAAATGTTAAGGCGGAACACACAAGGATTAAATGACAATGGGAATGACCAAGCATTTCAGAATGAGATACCAACAGAAAGAAAAGATGTGAGTTGAAAAGGTGTAAATGGGTAAAGCAAATTCATGATATGAGTTTATCGAATTCAGTCCTGATGAAGGGTCTCAGCCTGAGATGTTGAGTGTTTATTCATTTCCATAGATGCTGCCTGATCTGCTCATTTTGTATGAGCTATTTAATTCATTGTTTGAACCCAGAAAGCTGTAACGTGAGGGATGACAAGTTATCTTTGGAGGGTATAGAAAGCTGGGGTAAGAGAGTCTTACTGGTGGTTGTGCAAGAACTAAATAGACCAATGACTGGAAGTTCAGCGTCATATTGCTGATTAAAAAGAGACATTCTGCAGAACAAAGGTCGTGTTGTAGCTGCTGTAAAGGTACAGGTTAATAAGGGTAACAAGAGGATAAGTTTCAGGTCAAAGTTTTGTGGGTTCCGAGGAAAAATTGGTTCAGACAAGACTGCTGAAGGAAATGAATCAACTGCAGAAGGTGATATCAGATAGAAAGCTGAAGGAAAGGAGATATAATTCGAAATTGCCTTTGTTCAGTTCCTGCATGTGTTTTGATCAGTTTAACTTTCTCATCAGCAGAGTTATTGGATTCCCAGACAAGTGGACAGATTCTTCCAATGAATCGAATCTGGACTACAGGCTGGAAAATTCCTCACAGATATTTCCATCAACCAATTACAGTACCAGGTATTTAAGAGTTTAACCAGAGAAATGAGGATGATGGGGATTGTCCTATCCAAACATTTTGTATTCAGGACCAGACGGCATCCTAAGGCGAGTATTCAGGATGTGTGCAGCACAACTGGCAGGTGTGTTTACTGACATTTTTAATCTCTCCCTCTCCCAGTGTAGAGTGCCCTCCTGCTTCAGATTAGTCACCATTGTCCCTGTACCAAAAAAGACCAAGGTAACATGCCTGAATGACTGACGTCCTGTTGCACTCACCTCAATAATAAGCAAGTGCTTTGAGAGGCTGGTCAAGGATTACATCTGCAGCTTGCTCCCACCTACACTGGACCCCCTACAATTCACAACTGATCTATAGGTGACACAATGGCCACTGCTCTACATACCGTCCTTACACATCTGGAGAAGAAAGATGCTTATGTAAGTATGCTGTTCTTGGACTACAGTTCAGCATTCAACACCATAATTCCCTCCAGGCTCAATAGGAAGCTCAGAGACCACAGCCTTGACCCTGCCTTGTGTAGCTGGATCCTAGATTTCTTTTCAGATCGCCAGCAGGTGGTAAGAGTGGGCTCCCTCATTTCCACCCCTCTGACTTTCAACGCAGGAGCCCCTCAGGGCTGCATACTGAGTCCCCTCCTTTACCCATGACTGTGTCACCACTCACAGCTCCAATCTGCTAATTAAATTTGCCAATGACACTACATTGATTGGTCTTATCTCAAACAATAATGTGGTGGCCTACAGGGAAGAGACAATCTGTTTGACATAGTGGTGTCAAGAAAACAACCTCTCCCTCAATGTTGCAAATACAAAGGAGCTGGTTGTGGACTACAGGAGGAATGGAGACGGGCTTACCCCTATTGACATCAATGGATCTGGGGTTGAGAGGGTGAACAGCTTTAAGTTCCTCAGCATACACATCACTGAGGACCTCACGTGGTCTGTACACACCAGCTGTGTGATGAAAAAGGCACAATAGCACCTCTATCACCTCAGACAGCTGAGGAAGCTTGGTATGGGCTTCCAAATCCTAAGAACTTGCTGCAGGGGCACAATTGACAGCATTCTGCCTGGTATGGGAACTGTACCTCCCTTAATCGTAGGATTCAGCAGAGAGTGGTGCAGACAGTCCAGCGCATCTGTAGTTGTGAACTTCCCATGATTCAGGACATTTACAAAGACAGGTGTGGAAAAAAAGGGTTCAAAGAATCATTGGGGACCTGAGTCACCCCAACCACAATCTATTCCAGCTGCTACCATTTGGGAAATGGTACTGCAGCATAAAAGCCAGGACCAACAGGCCCCAGGACTTCCACCAGGCTATCAGACTGATTAACTCACGCTGACTTGAGTGTATTTCTATGTTACATTGACTGTTCTATTTATTACAAATTACTGTGATTGGAGATTGCACATTTAGACGGAGACATAATGTAAAGATTTTTACTCTTCATGTATGTGAAGGATGTAAGAAATAAAGTAAATTCAATATCCAATTGCCTTCCAGTTACTCTAACATTTTAATTCAGTGAATCACACTAGTGTCTTGGGTATTACTGCTACTCTGCACTCATTGGGGACAATCTTGTCATTCTTGACCATTGGGAACAAGTCAATGTTTTGTGTCCTATTTGACTGTAACATCTGTTAGATCAGAACTTTATTGTCATTGCTCAAGACAGCGAGTTTGCAGAGCTACTCCAGTCAGTGCAAAAACAGATGCTTACAAAGCATGTGATACAGCTTAAAACAAAAGTCCTATATTTACGTGCAGCAAGTGACTTTGATAGTGATTGATGGACTGATTGAATAATTGATGGGTTGTCCGTCAGATCTGACGATTACAGATCTGTGTAGTTCTGTTGTGCATTTTTAGGCAGCTGCTGAGCAACACAGATGGACACAAGAAAGACAAGAAAACTGTGCTGGATATGGATGTAGAGCCACTAGTATTGCTTTCCTTCTTTGTCGGGTAGTGATCAGTACTGCTCAGCGTCTCTCCTCCAGGTTGTTATGAGCGGTTCTAACCAAGGCTCACCATCCACTCTGGTCTCGTGCTCTCTGCTCCAACTAGTTTGGTACAAGCCCAGCTTGTGCAGTGTTAGCACCTCTTACTGGGTCTGCCTCGATTCCTCTTGCCCAGTGAAAGCTCGCTGCATACTAGATGTTTGGGGATTCAGGATTCCTTCATGCGTACAATATGGCCTGTCCACCAAAGCTGTGCTTTTACAATCATGGCCTCAACATTTGTGGTCCCTGCCCTGTCGAGGGCCTCTGGGTTTGTGACTCGGCTCTGCCAAGGTTCGACCTCAAACTACACATATGGAAACCCTCTAGCATTTTGAGGTGTCTTCTGTATACGGTCCAGGTTTCACATTCCTACAGGAGACTGCTGACGACATCAGCTTTGTACACCTTTAGTTTTGGCAAGCAAGTATTGTACTGGTTCAACACACACAATCACAATCAACCAGGGCTCTGGTGCCATAACATTCAAAGCTCGTTGGCTAGCCAGTTTCGACAATAGCCTTTGAAGGAAATTGACTTGTGTGTAAAACTGGCAGTCTGGCTGACTATGTGGGTTTGGACCAGTGAACTAGGCTCATTGCCCGTTCTGTGGTGACAAACTGGTCATCTTTTGGCATCCATAAGAAAGGCTTCCACCAGGACCTTTACAAGATGCCCTCTTGCTGAAACACACTTCATGAATTCTTGGAGTTGGGAATTCAAATAAAAAGGCTCTTCTGAACATGGCCCAAGCTAATTCCAACATTGTACAAGATAGTGGGTAAATCAATTCAGAAGGGAGAATTTGACAAAAGATGGGGGAGTAAAGAAAATAGGACCACAAACTCAGTGTCCATGAACAACTCATTCAATGCTGCAAAATAATGATTGACTACGTGGAGGAACAAAAAGCAAGAACCTTAAGACTCGTAAGGTTTTCTCCAGGACGTCATTAGGTGACTTTAAATTTACTGTCTCTTTGATGGTGTCTGATAGTGGAACCAAGGCACCAAGCAGAGTGTGAATGGAATGGTTCCACCCAAACAGTGGGAAACAGAGTTCATCAGAGCAAGGATTAATGTCTATATTGTAGCTCTATTTTTAACTTGCAGGATCTCTGCTGGATACTTTCCACTTAAAGTCATAGGAAAGTTTAATTTATCTTTATGGTCTATTGCCATTGGGCAATCATGGATTGAAGTAATGAGAAGACAGAGCTATAGATATAAACAGCCCTTAACTGATATCATTACTGGGAATTGCAGAGCAATTAAAGAAAAAAAAACTCACAAGGATCATAACATGGCTTTTTATAGTTTGGAGAAAGGATAATAATTGATTGATGATTTACTGTCCAATTAGATTGAATGTGTTCATTTTTAGAGAGAGTGTTGGACCACTGACAATCAGGAACATTCCTTTATCACATGGGTATGTTTGACAGCAGTTTGATGATATTTCAAAGGTTCCTTTATTATCAATGTATGTATACAATATACAACTGAGAGTCATCTTCTCCAGATAGCCATGAAACAAAAAAATCCATGGAAGTCATTCAAAGAAAAGCATCACACACCCTGCACAAAAACAAGTAAATCTCACAAATGGCAACATGATCATAAGCCCTCCCCCCATGAGAAAAATTCTGCACAAAAGGCAACAAGAATTTCAAACTCCCCTCATGCAGAGAAACAAATCATGCAAATGGCAAGAATATCAAACCGCAAACCTCAACTCCCCGCACCAAAAAAAGACAAAACAAACCGAGAGAGAGAGAGAGAGAGAGAGAGAGACAGAGAGAGAGAGAATATGAATCACACAGTGAACAAAAGGCAGGTAGCCGGCAGAATTGATCATGGGCTTACACCATGTCTCTAAGCTTCTTTGCCTCCCCCTTAAAACAAGCTCCTCAGAAGCTCTCATTCTCACTTGTATTTGTTCCCACAAGCCTTTTCTGCCTCATATTGATGGCTTTTCTCTTGTATTGACCGATGATGCACTTCCTGCTTTTTCTTCCCAATGGTCCTGGCTCCCAGGGAGTACTGATGTTTGTTCCAGTTGTTGATGTGTATCTTCATTTGCCATATCATTCCTAGCTTGTTCCTGATGTGTCCTTTGTGTTGCAGCCTTAACCGATTGCAAAGGTACTGCTCTGTGTCAACAATAATGGCTTATCCAATGCAGTTGTCAGCATAATAATCTCTTTTGACACATCCAAATTGGTAATTCTATTCAGCACTACCATAGCAGTGTTAATGTTATTCACAGAAGTAATGCAATAGAGTGAAGATTTACGCTGTAATTATATTAGTGATGGTTTCTGGTGCCTTCCCTCCGAAACTTTACAGATTACATCTGTCTCTCTCAGAGTTAATGGATAATTGTACTTAGAGGAATAAACGGAGCCAAGCCGGGAGAGAATATTTATTTATTTATTGAGATACAGTGTGGAATAAACCCTTTGTGCCACACTACTCAGCAACTCCCGATTTATCCCTAGTCTAATCACAGGACAATTTACAACCACTAATTAACCTACCAACCGATACGTCTTTGTAGGAGGAAGCCCATGTGGTCACAGGGAGACCACACAAACTCCTTACAGAATCCAGAAAGAGGGAAGAGTTCACTCAGTTTTCTCTTGCAGTTCCTGTAGATTGATTAGGCTTCAGAAGCAGTAGTCCTGATGATTTTCCATTCAACCTACAGCAGTGTATCAGGAATGTCCTCACATAAAAGTTATGTTGGTTTTATAACTGAAGAATTCCAACAAGTTTCATCTGTTCTCTATTAATATATGATGCATCGAGGCATGGTTTCACTTTCCCAAAGCAAAATGATTGATTTGACTGTGAGTTGGTAACCGAGGTAAACTGATTAAACAGGAATCCTGCTTCTGCTTGTAATCGGGTGACTTTAGCTGGAAATTATGTGCAGCTCTGAAACCTTTCATGACCAAATAACCTGCTTAATTGCTGCTATCTCTGAGAGAGATAGAAATCAGAATGAGAATCAGATTTATCATCACCGGCATGTGCCATGAAATTTGTTAACCTAGCAGCAACAGTACAAAGCTGCTGCTAGGCTAATCATAATATAGAAAGAAAAAAAATAAATAGATACCTAACTCAATTTTAATAAATATATATGTATATTGAATAGATTAAAAATAGTGCAAAAACAGAAATAATATATATTGAAAAAAAGGTGTGGTATTGGTTATAGGTTTTAGGAATCAGATGGCAGAGGGGAAGAAACTGTTCCTGAATTACTGAGTGTGTGCCTTCAGGCCTCTGGTACTTCCTCGCTGACTGTAACAATGAGAAGAGGGCATGTCCTGGGTGATGAGGTCCCTTACTAATGGACGTTGCCTTTCTGAGGCACCACACCTTGAAGAGGTCTTGGATACTACAGAGGCTAGTACCCAAGATGGAGCTGACTAATCACAAACATCTGCTGGAATTGCACTCAAACGGATTTAGGAGAATATGGAATTTGCCCAATGATGACATCAGAGATTGCTCAAAAAAGTTAAAATCTCTGGTTTCACATATTTAAAGGTTGGGACATGCTGACATGTGTCCCGTCCCTACTGGACTCACTGTCCATGCTCAGCTCATGGCTGAGTTTACCTGGGGAGGATGTCAAGGACCTATCACCTGGTGCATTGCACCCTGGAGTCCAGCATATTTTTTTAAATATATTCTTATTGAAGGAATGACACAATACAGAATACATAATGGATTACATTTTCCTCCATTGTGCTTTTATATCTTACCCCTCACCCTCCCTCCGCAAACATACCATGGCAGCTGATGTATTTACAATACAACAATTCATGAATACAAGTACGGACATTTCACAGTCATACCCCCACACTACTTCAAGATGAAGGCCCACACACATCCGCAACATGTCAGATGATCCAGAATGTACTCATATTACAATTCATCAGCCACCCTGCGAGGTAAACCATATGCATGTTGAAAGAGAGGCAACTTCCCAAGTACAATCAGATGCCCTGAACTAGTAGGTAATTCCTTAAGACTCCCAAAATATGACAAGAAAGGTCCCCATTTCGAATAGAACTTTTTCACAGACCCCCTCACAGTGAATTTAATCTTTTCTAATTTCAGAAAAAACATTACGTCCTCTAACCAAGCAGCAGCAGATGGGGGAGTGGCAGATTTCCAGACCAGCAAGATTCTCCTATGGGCCAAAAGCGATGTAAATGCAATGATATCTGACTGACTTGCATTTGAACCCAAAGAATCATCTGCCAAACCAAATACAGCTATAAGCGGGCAAGGTCTCAGTGTCACCCCCAAAACTTCACTGATAATTTAAAAAACCAGTGCCCAATATCCATTAAGCTGAGGGCAAGACCAAAACACATGCACTAAACCAGCCGGAGAGAAGGAACACCTGTCACGGCCAGCATCTGTCCCAGGATATATGTCAGCAAGCCTGGCTTTACTTAAATGTACCCTGTGTAAAACTTTAAACTGTATGAGCCCCAGTCCAGCGCATTATGATGAGTTATAAACCCTATTCGATGCTTTTGCCCATATTCCTCAGCCAGATCCATACCAAGGTCATCCTCCCACCTAGTCTTAGTTTTGTTTAGATCTTGAACTTCCAAAGACATCAGCTGAGAGCATAGTACAGAGACCAGCCCTCTATTATTAAAGCTAAGAGTGAGTTTTCCCCACAACATAGCAGGTGGTAGATCAGGAAAAGAGGGAATTTTTTCCTTGACAAAGTGGCAAATCTGCAGGTATTTAAAAAATTGTTATGTGGAAGGCCTTATTTACTGCACAGGTTATCAAAACTATCAAATATATTACCAGTGTACAAATCCTTAATGCGCAGAAGACTGTTCAAACCCCATTGTCTAAAAACTAAATCGAGTGTGGAGGGACGAAATAGATGGTTTCTATGAATGGGACCCAAAACTGAAGCTGATGTGAACTTATAGCAGCAACGAAATTGATTAAAAGTTTTGAGGGTGGAGAGCACGACCGGGTTAGATGTGAATTGAGAGGATTTCAATGACAAGGAAGAATACACTAAAGCTGGGAGAGACGAGGAGTGGCAAGACCGTGTCTCAAGCAGGCACAGTTTATATCTGGCCGGTGAAGCCAAAATAATACCTTTTGAATGTTCGATGCCCAGTAATAATGAATAAAGCTAGGAAGGCCCATTCCACCTCTGTCACAACCTCTTTGGAGAAGGTGCTTATTAACCCTTGGGACCTTATTTTCCCAATTAAAGGCGGTTATGGCTCGGTCGACTGATCTGAAAAATAACTTGGGTAAGAAAACTGGCAAGCACTGGAACAAGTAAAGAAATCTGGGAAGTATCGTCATTTTTACTGATTGAATTTTCCCAGCTATAGTAAGGGGTGAACTGCACCATCTCTCAAAATCAGCCTTCATTTGGCTAACCTGAGGCCTATAGTTTCCCCATTTTTACTTCGAAGGTGCATTTTGTTTGCCATGCCAGTGTCCAGCAACGTCCCGGGTTGTTCACAATGTTAAATATTCAGTTATCTCGAGCATACAACGAAGATAAACAGGTAGATTTTCAATAAAAATCAGGAGCCACACTTTCATGCACCTACTCACTCCACGTTCAACCTGGAGTCCAGCATATTTGATGTGGTAACTCAATCTCAGGTCTTGAAGACACATCTGTCAGATTTGTCCATCCTTAGTCATCCCCACAGCATCAGTATGAATTCTAAAGAACTGATATTTTGCGACATAAGCAGGATTTTCTCTTCCCGTTGTTTAAACTGCTACTTTAATCCAACTGCTCCATGAAGCTTCTGATCACTTGGCCTAAATTCACCCTCATCGGATTTGTCCTAATTGCCCTCCTTTAGAATGGCATGCAGTGTTTTTGTAATATTAAACTTTATGATAATCACTGCTGTTTTTTGCTTCAATGGATTTTCCTGATTTCCTGTTGTAAATTTGCCAAAAGACTTGTAGAATCCATGGGGATCTGCTGTACCCTGCTGGTTCTCTGGGAATCCTATTGGTTGCTCATCAGAGAAGATCTCCTGAGATTCCCGGCACATGTGTGTTCCCAACCGCTCAAAATTATGGGTCAAATAATTTGTAAGTCTGTTGTCCCGTTAATATGATTGCCATTTTTAACTCGTCCTTTTGTGTCAATCAGCTGTAAAAGCAGCTTGTAAAATAAACAGAATGAAGATAACAAGAAATTACCGTGGCTGTCAGAAATCTGAAGGACGATCAGGAAGTGTTGGAAAAGGTTAGTGTTTGTGAGAAGAGAGAAAGAAGTCCATAAGTCATAGCAGCAGAATTAAACTATGCAGCCCATCGAGAATGCTCTGCCATTCCATCGTGGCTGATTCATTATCCCCCTCAACCCCAGTTTCCTACCTTCTCTCTGTAACCTTTGGCACCTTTACTAATCGAATGATCAAACTCCAGTTTAAGCACACCCAATGTCTTGGCCTCCACAACCATCAGTGGCAATGAATTCCACAGATTCACTGCCCTTTGGATAAGGAGACTTCTCCTCATCTCTGTTCTAAAGCGGTGTCACACTATTCCAGGAGGTCCCAACCCTTTTTATGCCATAAACTAATACCATTAGGCAAGGGGAACCCCCAGGTTGGAAACCCTTGCTTTATTCTGAGGCTGTGTGCTCTGATCCTAGATTCCCCCACTACAGGAAGCATTCGCTCCACTTCCACTCTATCTAGGCCTTAATTTAATTAATATATCAGATTGATTGACCTTTCAACATTCATCTGCTTTTCTCTCCAAGATGCTTGATCCACGAAGACCTTCCAGCATTTTTGTTTACTTTTATTGTAATAACTTATTATAAAAGGCAAATGAATCAGGCGAAAGAAAATGTAATAAAGCAAAGTAAGGCATGGACCTTTCCGGTCCTTGATGTTTCGCAGCCAGCAGAGACTTCTAACTGTGTTTGCTGATGTAATGTACCGTAATGGAAGAATGAATTCACCAGTGCTGGGGCCTTTTCCTATTGACCTTTTATATTGGTCTCTAGAAAGCCTGTGTCTGAAATAGACTGAGATTTATATATTTGCTGCCAGCCTTCAGTAAGTGAATTTAACAATAGTAATTGATCATTCCTCTAGAATCCAGATTACAATTTGGCCATTATGAAAGAACTTCTTACTTATTTTATTTAGAGATACAGCACGGAATAGGCCCTTACAGCCCTTCGAGCTGCACAGCCCAACGAGCCCGGAAAACCCTGATTTACACTACGTTGGATAAATCCATAACCAAAGCTTTTTCTCTTCGTTTTTACCCTCCATCCACACTAAAATGGCATTTTCATCCCCGAAACTGGAGCTTTTCAGAAACGCTTTCCAGGGTGGGTATTTTTGAAAATGCTACTCGGGCAGATCAGTGTGGACGGGGTAACTGGAGACCTTTGAAAATGCTATCAGATGGCAGCACGCTACTTCATTGTTTTCTTGAACGTAACCTAACAATTTCAGAACAGACGGCAATGAGATTGAAGACAGAAGAGTTAGAAATGTACTCACCAAATACTTTGACCCTGAATACAAATGTATACTGTACTCGCTTTGCCCTGTTTTCTGTCCTTGCTCGTATGAAGGTGGTTTACCTATTTATGCAAGTACTTCTCTGACAATAGATGTGTAACAGCCTAATGTAACATTGTATGGAAATACAAGATAATACTGATGCAGACATATTTTATACATTTAACAAGGTGCTTTATTAATGCAACAGAGTTAGTCAGTTTTTCAATGTTCGTTGTCAGCTGGGTCAATCTGTTCGTGAACTCCCTGTCGGTTGCCGCCATACATTCCAGTATTTGCTTTTTTAACTTTTAAGTTCTCCTGTGCGAAAGCCAACAGCTGTCCGTCGTTTTAAATTTTTCTAGTCAGTAACTACACAAACGCGCACTTTTACGGCGAGATTCGACACCAAACATGTCGCTTGTTTTCAGTAGACACGTGCCAGAGGAGGAGATTCGCGGAAATCTCCATTTCAATGTGGATGGAAATATTTTCAAAAACGCATAGTGTGGATGCCTATCGTTTTGACGTGAAACCGACATTTTCAAAATTATCCGGTCTAGTGTGGATGTAGCCTGAGCCCTAACCTAATCTACAATGACTAATTAACCTATCTAGCATGTCTTTAGGCTGTGGGAGGAAACGAGAGGACCCAAATCCACACTATCCATGGGGTGGAGGGACAGACTCGGTTCAGAGGGTGCTGGGATTGAACTCTGAACTCTGAGGCCCCGAGCTGTAAATAGCATCACGCTAACCGCTACGCTACCGATCATTGTGCTGGAAATTTGTGTTTCAGTCAGGTTCCAGCCCCAGTCACATGGAAAAGTGATTGCATATGGCTAGGGATAGTTTCATTAAAGTTACATGCTTTCAATCAGAGAGACGTAGATTTACTGAGCAGTCGTATTGGAGAAGGTCAGCTATGCGTATAAAATATTTTAATGTTTTTTTTACAATGACAACACTATGTCTAAATGTCTATTGCACAGTTTCATTTAATCTAAGACACTGAGGTGTTTTCACGTATGTAAATGTGTGCCCTTAAAATCCCTTAGCTCTGCAACGCAAAGGTGTTTTTGAGCTGGGTGGAAGATGGATGGAAAGATAAAAGGCTAGATGCATACTTCAGTTAAAAACAAGGTTGACTGTACAATCTTTCTGAGAATCAGGATTTGTCATTGTCAATTCTAAGAATCAGTGACATTTCCTAAAGGCTGATGCTGTCAAATCACATGCAACAGAGATAAAGTATTAATATTACCTTCCAAATAATGTAAGTGGCAAAACCAAAGTGTAAATTCATTCATGAATCCTTTTCAATCCAGGTGTAAAAGTTTCATAGCTTTATATTTTTGGATTTGCAGCTTTTAAAACAGTATCATTAATAGAATTCTTGCAATTTGGTTCTAACTATATCATACCATAGTGTTGTAAATTAGACTCCAGTTTACACCTTATTATGCCCCACTTTTCATTTCTAATCTCACCAAATCGCCTTTTCAACCTCAGTTTAATCTGAAGCCATACATCAGTCACTGAAAGATAAAAATCCAGCTGGACGAAAGAGTCTTCTTTGCAGTTCTTCACTGTCAGACATCCCTGCTAATGAATGCCAGGCTGAAAATGCCACATGATGCAATTGTCAGTGGATTTAGAATATTATAAACGTAAAACCCTCCAGAGTCTGAATCGTAAGCTTCCATTATTTGCACCATGGCGTATCAGATTAACTCATTACTTTGCATCTACAGAGCAAATAGTTATTAAACATTGACAAAAATAAATCTGCTTCAGTTTGGGATTAGCCTCACATGGTCATTTGAGTTGAACTCATTCAAGGACAATTAATTAGTCTATTGTAGTTGCACTCCCAATACATGGTCTATAATTACGTGCCACATGGATTAAAGGATAATGTTTTGGACTCAGATAATTACTCTCGAAATATCACCAGCTATTGAGTACCAAGCCCACACAGAAATGTTGTGTTCAACGAAACAAAGTGGTCAGGAGCGCCAGATGAGTTCATTCTTACTTTCAGCCATTGGGCTCTATAATGAGTCAACCTGTAGCCAGGGAAGTGATGACCCCCTCCTGTTAGACTGTTTGAGGTTTGAGACTGCTTTATTCTTTCTTCCTTCTCTTCTAATATTTGTATATTTGTTTATCTGTGCACTTACAATGCTACTCTGACACTGTAATTTCCTTTGGGATCAATAAAGTCTCTATCTATCTTAACCACAAAAGAACACCATAGATGAAGCAAACGTATTTCAAAGCTCATAATGCTGCCATTGTTACGTTCTGTTGTTTCTTCTCTTGGACTAGGAAAATGGGAGGTCTCAACGATGCCATGGATATGTGGTCTGAAGCTCATTGATTATGGAAGGAAGTCTACATAAGCTTAAGAAAAATGCTATTGATTACTAGGAAATATTGTTTATGAACAGGACAGAAGGAAAAAAACTTCTATCTTCCCAGTACTTAGCTGGAGGAAAATTCTACTCCTTCATTGTTGGATGTTGGACAAGTTGTATGATGACTTGTAGGGGAACAGATGAGAGAGGTGGTATTGAGGCAGAACTATGTTCTTTTAGGTACAGCTAATGCCACCGAGAAGCATGATTGTGTGGGGAGAAGGCAGAGATAGTTCTTGTGTGGCAACAGTATGTAATAATGAAGGGAAACCATGTGATTCCCTGTCTATGATTGGACAAATAAATGTGCAGCATGTTATCAGATGTTCAAGGAGGATGGCATTGTCAGCCATCTTCTATCAAGAGTCTTCTATCTTCTATCCTTGAAATCTCTACTGCTCATATCCTTACCTAACCCAACTTGCATTCACTCTTTGTTCCTGGGCTTTCTGAAGTACTTTGGCTTCCATTTAAAATGCTTATGCCTGCTGTCAAATCCATCTGTGCAATGATTTTCAATCTCATACACTCAATGTGCGGGCTGGTGGTGTAGTGGCATCAGTGCTGGACTTCAGAACAAAGGCTCTCGAGTTCGAATCCAACCGGCTCCCTTGCACGTTTTCCATCTATGCTGGGTTGAGCATCGAGCTAGCAACTCGGCCTCGTAAAAACAAGAAAGCCTGCTAAAAAAATGCTGTCACGATGACTCCACTTGGAGTTAAGGGCTTTTTTCTTTTACACTCGATGTTGGTTCCTTCGATTGAGTAGTTCATTTTACTGACTATCATGCTGTAACAATTGTCCTATTTATGTACAACTCTGAAACCAGGCCCCTTGGCCCATCGTGCCATGACAACCACTGCCCAGAAATGAGGCCCTTTGGCCCATCATAATCATTCCAGCCCTTTAGCCCATCATGCCCATGCCAACCATTGCACTTATCTGCACTAGTCCCACTCATCTGCATTTGTTTCATAGCCTTCCAAGCCTTGGTGATGTTCGTCTAGATGTTTTTAAACATTGTGAAAGTGCCTGCCTCCACCACCTCCCCAATAACCGTAGACGTAGGAGCAGAATTAGGCCTTTGGACTATTGGAATCTGCTCTGCCATTCAATCATGGCTGACATTATCCCTCTCTACCACATTCCCCTGCCTTCTCCCCATAGCCTTTCACACTCTCACTAATCAACAAACTATCAACCTCTGCTTTAAATATTGTCCAATGACTTGGCCTCCACAGCAGTCTGTAGCAATGAATACCACAGATTTGACACCACCTGGCTAAATAAATTCCTCCTCATCTCTGTCCTAAATGGACATCCTTCTAATCTGAGGCTGTGCGCTCTGGTCCTAGACTCTGCCACTATTGAAAACACCCCCTCCACGTCCACTCTATTTAGGCCTTTCAATATTCGATAGGTTTCATTTCCCTGCTCATTCTTCTAAACTCCAGTAAGTGCAGGTAAGAGATATTATACACATCTCATATTTGAACCCACTTGTTCCCTGATGATGATGGTATCTGTTTGTTTTGAAAGACAATGGATTACAAGCCTGTGCAGATGATATGGAAATCTTTGGATGGCCAGTCATCAAGATCCCCCTCTCGGACTCACTGGTGTAGCCCAAAGGAAAGTGAACCTTGGCTGCAGGACTGCTGGAAGGATGTTCAATGATGCCCAGCTGTTTTGGGGGCTCCACTCCAGATTTTCTGTCGGGGTTTACTCTTGTAGCCTCTGTCTTTCCAAAGGCTGCCTAGCAGTCAGTGGGGCAATTTACCCATAGCTGGGTATCTGGTTCACAAGCAGCAGGGCGTGTACATGCTCCAGTGGGGCCTGCTTGCTGTGAGTGCAAGGACCAGACTGCCTTCCTGTCCTTAGTAGTTCAGCCTGAGTCTGAAGGTAGTTCAGTTTCCGTGTGTCACCAGCGAGGAGGCACTACATGAGGCTTGCTGTCGGAGAGGCTACATACTGGCAGGGAGAGACTTACACACTCAGCTCTCCTTTTTGCAAGACTGCTAGCCAGTGGTGGAAGCTGAAAGAGAGAATGACAAGTACTATCCCCTACACTGCCACACTAGGAGCATCAGAACAACCATTTTGTCACACATTCTGGCTATTCCCAGAACAGTGGCTATTACAGTCAGTTATCTGGCTGATTGGAAATTCAGCCCCTGTATCTGTTTGCAATCAATATATATTGGATGCTGCAACCTGTTGATAGAAAGCTCTCACTATACCTCATGCTAACACCAAAAGTGAATGTTCTGTCTCTAAAGGTGCCGTTTAATCTTCCGAGTTTTTGAAACATTGTCCAATTTTATTTCACATTTCTGCAGTCTGCAATGTTTTACTACTGTGCCAGGGATGACCATTCATTACTGTTCTTATATACTTGCCTTTGGGTACACGGAAGCAGTTCTATTAATAGCCATTTTCAGAGGTACATTGCTATGCAAACGTCTTAGATATAACCATGCAAGGTTATTTGATCCTGAATAATTGGTTTATTGATGATTGTCTCTCTGGTCTCCCTGCCCTCTTCCTTCCCTTTTTCCCAACTAGCATTCCTCTCTGCTTGCCCGCTTCCCACTCTCAGTCCACAATAGAGACACAAATCAGAATCAGGTTTATCATCACTCACATATGTCATGAAATTTGTTTCTTTTTGAGGCAGCAGTGCAGTGTTATACATAAAATTACTACAGTACTGTGCAAAAATCTTAGACATATATTTATAGCTGGGGTGCTCAAGGCCTTTGCACAGTACTGAAAAGCAATGATCAGTCCTGAATTTACAAAGGCAACTGTACAATGCCAATGTAACAACAGTTCACCCCAGGAGGCCATGAAATATTATACTTTGAGAACTGGTGAGACAATCTCTCAACAGAGCCCTGCTTACAGATGCTTCCTTGGATGCCATGTTATTCATTGATACCGTGGATTATTCAGTGCGCTGAAACCATTACAGGTCGGACATCATGGGCTTTGCTCCATTGTAAGACACACTGGGGAATACAATAGATAAATGGCTATGTTAATCAGACCACAAAGAATCCCCCAGAATATAAATAGGCCTCTTTGCCCCTAGAACATTGTGAAGATTACATTTGTTGATCAATACTTCTAAGGTTTGTGCATACAGAGGGCTTCTCCTCACAACACCGAGTTAAAAGAAGACATTTCTGGATCTCTGGAACATTAGAACTTTCAGAGGTGACCTTGTCAGTTGAGTTGTGCATCCATCGTAAGTGTGCAATTCGACGGGACCATTGTCTATCCCTAAGTATTAAACTATCCAATTGTAAGTATTGAAATTATATTTAATCACCTAAATTGTATTTAGCCACTTCTGCAACCTTTGCACATAAGTATTTGTGTTTAACATTTCGGTATTATTTGAGCAATCTTGTATATATATTGATTAATTAAGCAATCTTGTTTATTTAAATAATTCATTACAGGTTTTATATATATAAATATGTGAATTGCATCTTATGTGTCTTCCTTTGAAAGAGTTTAATGTTTTGAAGTTACAAAACAATATAAAATTCAGTCCATAGGGTTTATATACTCTTTTGAGTTTGGAGAGATTTTATCAACAGATCACTTAGCTTGTGGTGAACAATGACATATTACATCTCTAGCTTTAATGTCTGGATGGCTTATTCAAAACCACTTCAACTGGTATAGTCAGCAGGATAAAGTCTGTGACCCATTAATATGTCAGTGACTGCAGCAGTGTAAGGGGTTGAGGAGTTTTAAGTGTAACACCCCACAGTTACTCCATGGGACTGTAAGGTTTTAATAAGACAAAGTGGAGAGCAGGGGAGGTAGATGTAAAGTGTAAGAGTGTATCTGTGTGAAGGGACCAACTAGCAGCCAGCACTGGATAGTTTGGTTTTACAAGATCGTGAGTTGTGACAAATTAGTGACTCATCCATTGGGACGTTGACTGGGGTGAACCAGTGCAAGAGATCTGCATAGCAGCATGTTGGGTTGTATGCCTGTAAAGTAAAATGTTTGAATGAAGACCCAGGAGAGTCAATATACTGTTCCATGTAAAAAAGAATAAAGCAAGTATCACCTTCCAGTATCAGAAAGGGAGGGTCCTGTAGAGTATCCACACTCTGGTCTTACTTTCTTATGTCTCTTTATTCCTTTGTTCTTGGAATTGATTTGGGACTACGTACTTGCTGGAGAGAACCAGTTTTCAGGCACATTAGGAGATACACGGTGTCCCAGCAGAGCTACAGGAAAGAGACAGGTACAGGTCTGAAATAAAAGACAATCCTGGAAGGAAATGTTTTAATTTGTTCAAAAATGTGGCATCATGCCCAGGACTGCAAGATAAGCAGATGTTTTATCCACGTCTTATCATGGATTGGAGGTTGGAAATGTCCTCCCAACCGTTGAGCACATGTACATGGAATACTGTTGGAGGAAAGCAGCACATGTCATCAGCGATCCTCACCATCTTGTTCATGCTGCCATCAGGTAGAAGGTACAAGAGCTTCAGGACACGCAGCACCAGATTCAACAACAGTTACTACAACATAACCATCAAACTCTTGAACAAAGTGGTTAACTACACTTACCTGCCCATCTATTGAGATGTTCCCACAACCAATAATCTCACTTTAAGAACTCGTTATCCTGTTATTTCATGTTATCATTATCTATTCGTATTTATTTATATTTGCATTTGCACAGTTTGTTGTCTTCTACACTCTGGTTGATCTTTCATTGATCCTGCTATAGTTACTATTCTATAGATTTGCTGAGTATTTCCTGAGGTAGATGAATCTCAGGGTGGTATATGGTAATATAAACATACATTGATAATAAAATTTACTATGAACTTTAGAGAATGAGAAAACTTGGAGGTTGTTGGAATTTGGGTTGATGTTTCAATGTTTGTTTGTGCCAATAAATTCCAGTATTCCTTTGTTTTAAAGTCTTAAAGTTTAACTGTCTCCCTAGAATGTATATAGTTGTGTTTTAAGCTGTTTATTGACTGTTTAATCTTGGAAACTAATCATTTTTGAATTGATGTGAAGTGTGAAGTCTTTGTGTCTTAAAATGTTGAATGAGGAGTGACAATTTAAATTCACTTTTAATTTACATAGGAGAGAGATCAGATACAAGAGTGAGGGAAGAGGTAATAGGTGTTAATTCTGCTTGAATTAATCCCTTTTTGCCCTAGAGGAGCAAGATATAACAAATGGAAATAATCTGTCATCGTGAAATAAATGGGCAGGACTTCTGATGTTTTAATAGGCAGTGCTTCCTGAAGAAGCTGTGTGAATGCATCGGTTGTGTGAGACCACAACTTTTTCTTTTACTTTACACTTTGGAATATGTGCTCAAGTTTTTTTTCTATTGAGGAAGTTAACTGCTTGTTATAAGATTTTTTTTGATAATTGCAAAAGTTTTCGAAGAAGGAAGGTGCCAGCAGTTTCAGTTGGGATCATCCATATTAAACCAACATATTTTCATCTGCTTCCCATGAGTTGTAGAAGGCTATTAATGTATAAAATGGGTTTCTATAGCCCGCAGCTACTTCAAGCTGCAGTCATAAATGTCAAACTCATTTAAAAAACCTTTTTCCCCTCTGCTGCAGTCAGAACTAATCCTATTATAGCGACATGCTTATTTGGTCCTCATGAACTGGGATTCCATTTCCTGGCTAGATGACTTTGAAAGAGAGGTATTAGCTTTTGGATGTCACACTGATAGATCAGTACTGATAGAAACAGTTAGAAATTCCGGCTTCCTCACTGTATTTTGCATCTGTTCATCCTGTACAGAAGCGCTTCTCAGCTGGATCTCCAAAACATTGGGAAATGATTGGAAAGCATGTAGCTTTGGAAGATGAATATCAAAGGTCTGCTTTGCTCTGTTGTCACATGAGCTTAGATCCATGATTTTGAAGAGCCTAGCACAAAGTCTACATGGTAAAATCAGTAAAATGATACTGCATTGCTAGAGTCAACTCTCAAGCAAAATGTTAATCAGAGAGAATATAATCTGTGTGTGTGCAAAAGACAATACTTATCCATCAATGAATGCCACTGAAGCAAATTATCTTGTCCCAACAATGTTAGAGTTAGTAAGAACCTTCTGCATGCAAATTGGCTCCATAACAGTAGTGAGTATACACTACAAGTACTACAGAGGCTGGAAGCCTCTTCTGCCGATCCTGTTTGTGAAAGATGAGTTGACATAGCTGGAAGTAGCTGAAAACACTGACTTTCTTCATGTTCCACCCTCCTCTCCACAGCTATACAAAGCATTGATGACACCACCTGGAATATTGTGCGTTATGTTTACCCTCCATAGGCTCATTCAAGGAGATGAGGTGAGAGAGGGAAAAGGGGGTAGGAAGGGGAGGGGTTGTTGGAGGGCAGCACCGGAAGCTTGAGAAATCAATGTTTATGCCATCAGTTTGGAGGCTACCCAAACGCTATATAGCTGTTGTTCCTCCAACCTAAGTGTGGCCTCGTCATGACAGCAGAGGAGGCCCTGGATGGACATATCGGAATGGGTGCTGTTTGGGGTCCACACTTCAGTTGGAGGAGCAGCACCTTATATTCCATTTGGGTAGACCAACCTGATGGGATGAATATCAGTTTCACACACTTTCAATAATGGCACCCAAACCCACCTCACTTCTCCATTTCCCATCTTCATTTCCCTCTCTCACTTCATCTTCTTACCCACCCATTGCCTTCCTCTGGTGCTCTTTCCCCCTTTTTCTTTCTTCCATGGCCTTCTGTCTCTTTCACCAATCAACTTCCTAGCTCTTTACTTAATCCCTCCCCTTCCAGATTTCACCTATCACCTGGTGGTTCTCTGTCTCCTCCCCCAGCCTTATATATCTACTCCTCAGCCTTTTTCCTCCATTCCTGCTGGAGGGTTTTGGCCCGAAACATCAACTGTACTTTTTTCCATAAATGCTGCCTGGCTTGGTGAATTCTTCCAGCATTTTGTGCTTATTGGTCATGTAACACTTACCCAACAGGCTGGTATATGTCTAGGGGAAAAGGAGATCCAGCCACTCACCAACCCACCTCCCGTACACGCAGGTGCTGTGAGAATCAAGTTTATGCCTCGCTCCCGCCCACAGTATCAAACCCACAACAAATACCGTTATGAAATACACTTTAAAGAGTTTACTAAAATTAAAAGAGTATTAGGCAATACAATATATATGCAAGGGAAAAAAAACAAAAAGGCGCCAACTTATCAAAGTTCAGTCAGTTTAGTGCACATCGTTGGAGCTCAAACATCGAACCATTCGACCCCTCGTCGCTTGCCTCCGACCTCCACGTCTTCGCACCTAGGACCACGCCCAGTGGTCTTCCGAGCAGTGCAGCGCACGTCCACCTTCCTCGACGTCTTCCTCCCGCTCTCTCCCCCAAAAGCCCGCGAAAAACCCCTCCCCCAAGTTCCCAGCCTCACAAGACAAAATAACATTCCCCATTGGTTAACAAATGAATACAATTACCATATCAACAAATATAAAGCAAAACAACTGCGAGAGAAACACTTATCAGACAAAGAAGCATTCCTACTCTTAACAAACCAAAAAACCCATTTTGAGTAACATACACAGGACATTGTACAGTCGCATTTCCCGCATCTGCAGATTTTCTCTTGTTTGTTGATGACCTTTCTACGACTGTGATTTTTCTTGGCGAATTTTTCTAAAGAAGTGTTCTATCTTTGCCTTCTTCTGGACCGTGTCTTTACAAGATGGGTGACCCTGGCCATTATCGGTACTCTTCAGATATTGTCTACACCTTGCCCAAGGGTGACCTGCAAGCTAGCAGAGGGAAGGAGTGCCTTACATTTCCTTTGGTAGAGACATATCTCCATGCTGCCACCCAGAAAATGCAATAAGTTAACCAAAGCAACATTCAATAATCTCCAGTTATATCCCTACTGCATCCCAGCCTCATTATTTTAAGCTCAACCTCTTTTGTGGAGTCACAGAATTTTACAGCACAGAAACAGGCCCAGACTCATTCATGATGAGTGGCAGACTAGTCGATTCAAAGAGGGAGAGTGCTTTGCACACGTCAGGGAGAAGAGTTTAAAAAGAAGCATTTCACGGGGCTTGGCGCATTAGTGGCAGTCCAATTGATTCAAAAAGAGAGAAAGCTTTGCACACATCAGGGAGAAGAGATTAAAAAACGAGCATTTCGCAAGGATTGGCGCACTAGTGATGGACCAATCAATTCGCAGAGAGAGAAAACTTCGCACAGGCTGGGGAGAAAAGTTTAAAAGAGCGGTTTGTGAGGATTAGCGCATTGTGGCGGATGAATCAATTTGTGATTCATTAGCAGGAGCAAATAAAAGTAAAGCAGGGTCAAAGCAGAGCGGCCATTGCATGAGGGGACCAGTGTAGGAGTGGGGACTTGATGCTTTGGTGAGGAAGCACAGATAAGTAGCAAGTAAGCTTTTTGTAGTGGTTGAATTAAAATGTCACTAAATTACAGCTAATTAAATAAAGGGATGATGCAGGATCAGGTGACGTGCTGTAGCTGCATGTTGTGGGAGCTGGTGGACCCCATGGTGGTTCCTGGTGACCACATCTGCAGCAAGTGTTGGCTGCTCGAGGAACTCGGGCTCAAAGTTGACGACCTGGAACCTGAGCTTCAAACACTGCGGTACATCAGGGAGGGGAAGATTTATTTGGATTCTCTGTTTCAGGAGGTAGTCACACCCATTAGATTAGCTGCCTTAAATTTGGTCTGTGGTCCGGGTTAAGAGGGTGTGACCGCGAGTGAGACAGGTAGTGGGATCCAAGAGGCAGTGCTGGAGAAGCCTCAGCCCTTGAGCTTGTCCAACAGGTCTGAGATTTTTGCTTCCTGTGTGGATGAGAGTGGGGTTGTAGGAAGGATGAGCAATCGAACTGTGGCACCGTAGTTGATGGAGCCATTCAAGAGGGGGAAGAGAAGAGAAATGTAGTACTAATTTGGGATAGTATAGTCAGGGGAATAGACAGAATTCTCTGTCGTGAGGATAGAGTGTTCCGAAGGCTGTGTTGCCTGCCTGATGCCCGGTTTTGGGACATCTTATCTGACCTGTAGAGGAATTTGCAGTGGGAGGGGTAAAATCCAGATGTCATGTCCATGTGGGTACTGGTGACATAGGGAGAACGAGGAAAGAGGTTCCGCTGAGGGAATTTGAGCAGCTAGGGTCCAAGTTAAAAAGCAGAACCTAAAAGGTATTTCTACACAAAAATTGGCATATGGTCGAGAAGATTAGAGAGTTAAATGTGTGGCTCGAGGATTGATGAGGGAGAAGTGGGTTTGAATTCATGGGAAATTGGCACCGTTATTGGGGTACTAATGGGATGGGCTCCACCTGAACCGTGATGGGACTTGGATCCTAGTGAATCACGTAACTGGGACTGTGGATAGGGCTTTAAACTATACAGTAGGGGGTGAGTTCGAAAGATTGGAGAAGTATGGATAGAGTAAAAAAGAAAAGTGTGGATGAAGATAAAGAAAAAAAAACGAAAGATAAAATAGAGAAAAGTAAGAGTGGAGTGAAGAAATGTCTAAGTGCAAAAGAGTAAAAGATTACATGATTTTAAAAGCACAATGATTGCAGGGGCACTTTATTTGAATGCCCTAGTACTCAAAACAAGGTCAGTGAACTTGTGGCCATTATAGAGACATGGTTGCAGGGCAGGGAGGGTTAGAAATTAAATAACCAATGATATTAGGTAATACTGAAAGATAGGCAGGAAGATAAGGGAGGTGGGGCAGCACTCTTAATTAAAAATGAGATCAGGGCGATAGTGGGATGATATAGGATCTAAGGAGCAGAATGGTGAATCCATCTGGGTAGACATTAGGAGTAGTAAAGGGAAAGAAAAATCTCTGGTGGGAGTTGTCTATTGGCCACCGAATATTAACATTACAGTGGCACAGGCAATAAACAGAAATATCTGAGACATGTAAAAGTAGAACATCAGTTATGATGGGGGACTTTAACATGCACATAGACCAGGGGAATCGAGACAGTCTTGAGGAGGACTTCATAGAACGCATCCATGATAGCTTTCTTGAACAACATGTTACTGAACCTGCAAGGGAACTTAGATCTGGTCCTGTGCAATGCGACAGGTAAAATTAATGATCTTGCAGTTAGGAATCCTCTTGGAAAGAGTGATTACAGTATGATTGACTTTCTCATACAAATGGAGGGGGCAATAGTTCAATCTAAAGCCAGTGTATTATGCCTAAACAATGGCGACTCTAATGGGATGAGGGAGGATTTGGCTAATGTAGACTGGGAACAAGGGCTGTAAGACAGTGAAGAACAGTGGAAGACTTTCAAAGAGATTTTTCACAGTGCTCAACAAAACTATATTCTAGTTAAAAGCAAGGGCAGGAAGGGTGAGGAGAGCTAGTCTTGGATAACAAAGTAAATAAAAGAAGGCCTGAAGATAGATAAGTCCCCTGATCCTGATGAAATGCATCCCAGGGTACTGCAAGAAATGGCAAAATTTACAGTAGAGGCTTTGGTGATGATTTATCAAAATTCTCTGGACTCTGGGCAGGTCCCAGCAGATTGGAAAACAGTGAATGTCACACCACTGTTCAAAAAAGGAAGTAGACAAAAGGTAGGTAACTATAGGACAGTTAGTTTATCATCTGTAGTTGGGAAAATGCTTGAAGCTATCATTAAGGAAGAAATAGTGAGGCATCTGGAAATAAATGGATCCATCAGGCAGATGCAGCATGGATTCAGCAAAGGTATTTCCTCTTTGACAAACTTACTGGAGTTGTTTGAGGATATAACAAGCACAGTGGATAGAGGGGAACAGATGGATGTTATTTTCAGAAGGTGTTCGATAAGATGTCACATGAAAGAATTACCCATAATATAAAGATGCATAGAGTTGGGGTGATGCATTAGCATGGAGAGAGGATTGGTTAACTAATAGAAAGCAGAGAGTTGAGATACATGGGTGTTACTCTGGTTGACAATCAGTGATGAGCGGTGTGTCACAGGCGTCGGGTACTGGGCCCGCAACCGTTCATGATATACATTAACGATCTGGAAGAGGGGACCAAGTGTAGTGTATCTAAGTTTGCTGATGATACTAAATTGAGTGGAAAAGGAAATTGTGCAGAGAGATATAGCTAGGCTAAGTGAGTGGGCAAGGGTCTGGCAGATGGAGTACAATGTTGGTAAATGCGAGATCATCCACTTTGAAAGTTTCAAAGGTACATTTAATGCCAGAGAAATATACAATATACATCCTGAAATGCTTTTTCTTTGCAACCATCCATGAAAACAGAGGAGTGCCCCAAAGAATGAATGACAGTCAAATGTTAAAACCCCAAAGTCCCTCCCACAGCTCTTGCCTCCTATGCATAAGCAGCAGCAAGCATCGGCACCTGCCATCAAGCACTCAAGCATGAGCAAAGCAACAGCAAAGGCACAGACCTGTAATTACCCTAAAGACTTCACATTTCACCCGGTATTCGACATACAACATGCACTCTCTCTCTCTCTCTCTCCAGTAAGAGAGAAAGAAAAATCTCCATTTTCACAGCGAGTGAGGAGACATAACAAACAAATTGCTGGTTTACAATTTCAGAAGTCCACCAGGTCGCTTTCTTTTGAGCTCTGTGCCCAAAGATCACGAGTCTCTGGGTGCATATTCTGACTCCCCCGATGCCACACGGGTCTCCCGTCTTGATCTGCCTGTCTTCAGAGCCCCGAGAGCCTAAGCTTCCAAAGCTGAGCCAAATACATAGGCCGAGCCCTTGGCATGCCAAACAACAATGGCTGGTTATGAAACCCCAAGAGCTGGTCTCACTCCCGCAAAGAAATGTAGTCAGCATGTAACTCCAGGTCAGGGTCTTCAAAAGAACTCTGAAAGGGAAAAATAAACATTAAAGATGGAAATAGAGCTGTTTCTAAAGATGCAAGCAAAGGAGTCTCCAGTTAGCACCATCATTACTCTGATCTGCCTTCTTTTCAATGAAAAATGAAAGAGCAGATTATTATTTAAATAGTAAAAAATTGCAGCATACTGTTGTGCAGAGGGACTTGGGAGTGCTTGTGCATAATCACAAAAGGTTGGTTTGTAGGTGCAGTAGGCTATCAAAAAGGCAAATGGAATGTTTGCCTTCACTGCTAGAGGGATTGAATCTAAGAACAGGGAGGCTGTGCTGCAACTGTACAGAGCTACTGGTGAGGCCACACCTGGAGTACTGCTTGAAGTTATTTGAAGAAGGCTATACTGGCTTTGGACATGGTGCGGAGGAGGTTCACCAGGTTGATTCCAGAGATGAGGAGAGGTTGAGTCACCTGGTTCTGTACTCGCTGGAATTCAGAAGAATGAGAGGAGATCATTTAGAAACACATAAATTTATGAAAGGGATAAGATAGAGGCAGGAAAGTTGTTTCCACTGGTAGGTGAGACTCGAACTGGGGCACATTGCCTCAAGGTTTGGGGGATTAGATTTAGGACGGAGATGACAAGGATCTGCTTCTCCCAGAGAGTGGTGAATGTGTGGAATTTTCTGTCCAATGAAACAGTGGAGGCTACCTCAGAAAATAAACTTAATACAGAGTTTGATAGACTTTTGCATAGTAAGGGAATTAAAGGTTATGGGGAGAAAGCAGGTAGGTGGAGATGAGTCCATGGTTTAATCAGCCATGATGTTGTTGAATGGCGGAGCAGGCTCAACAGTCCAGATGGCCTACTTCTGCTCCCATTTCTTATGCTCTATGACAACCAGGTGCCTTCCTAACCTCATCCCATGTGCCTGCATTTAGCCCATATCCTATAAACCCCTCCTATGCATGCATTTGTATAAGTTAATTTTGAAGTACTAAATTTGAACCTACCTTTACAACTTCCTTTGGCAGCTTGTTCCAAATACCTACCATCCGCTGTGTAGAAAACTTACCCCCAGATCTCTTTTGCATCTTTCAACTCTTACCTTAAACCTTTGCCCTTGAAGTTTAGACTTTCTTACCCTATGAAAAGGACCATCACCATCACCTTATTTATGTCTTTCGGATCATTGCTCAGACCCTTTGAGCCAGGGAAAACAATTTGATCCAGTCTGTCCTGAAAGTTCAAGCCCTCTAAATTCACATTTGTTTATTTATCACACTGTAATGTGTCATTTCCATTATAGGTGTTCTGGGGACAGCAGACAAGTGTCCAGCCCTGTCAATATCATTATGAATATTTTCTGTGTCCCTTCCAGCTTAATCACATTCTTCCTATGGAGGGTTTGTGTTATCAAAGCTACATGTGCAAATTGTGAAAACAAACCTCAAAAATGGAAAACGGAAATAAAAGCAATTCTAAAGGTCATCAAACAAAAAAAATGAGAGAACACTAGCAATCCATGGTAGGTCAGACAGCATACAATATGTGTAAGGAAGAACTATTAACAACTTGGGTCTGAGACCCTTAGTTTTCAATAATATTGTGAGAACACTGCTTTGAAAAATGCTGATAAGCAAATGTAGCAGATTATGCAGCATCTGTGGAGAGAGAATTTGCATGATAGATAATCACTGTCCAGGGCTGGAGGGGGGAGGTGGGGGTGGGTGGGAGGAGTTCTTTTGTTTTTTTCAAAGCTCAGCATTTTAACACAGCAACTGACACTTCTAGAGATCAAAGAGTTGCTACTGAGTAAGTTAAACTTCCAACCAATATTCTTTGTTCAGCTTCTTGTCATAAAGAGGAACCAGTTTTCAATTCTTAATGTAATTGCAAGTAATAGTCAGTCTGAAGTTAAAAGGACAGCTTTGTAAATAAGCAGCAGTGTCTATAGAGCCCTGACTACTGGTCTGCTGTACGGGGTTGACTATTCAAGGAATGCAGCCTAAGACAATATGGTTACGTTAATTGGGTCTGTATCAAAGTGGACAAAACTGGCTGTTATTTAGTTCAAGGAAGCTTGCAGACCAAATTGCTACTATCTCTTAGCACATCAAAGAGCTGATCTATCAATAGTTGGAAGATTTGTGTATTTACAGAAACAGCCATCACAACATTACTTTTGGGTGTTTCGGATCTCTGATGTCAGAAACTTTTAGACAATATGTGTGAAAAAGTATCTGAGAAAATCACGTGCGTGTTGTCACCCAAGTGATAAAAGAAACAGCATAAATGTAAGAGAGCAGTCAGGCTTGTTAGGTATGGTCAAGGAACAGTATGAAGAATGATAGAAAGATTGGATAAACCAGAATCCATTCCTTTGCCTTTGATTTCTACAATAGACAATTTAATCGTATGCAATTCATTGGTATGTCTTTTTAGCTTATAGGAAGTGTACTTGTGTTTTATAAATCCTTTGTGTTTTAGAAATCATTTGTAATTTAGAAATTTTTTATAAGTTAGGAAACCTGTGAGTGGAAATTTGGTTGATTGCCAAGCTTGGCAAACTGTTCGTCGATGTTTTGGCTCCAATCGAGAAGCCATCATCAGTCCGCAGTTGATGGCTTCTCAACTGGAACTGGAATATTTGCAAACATTTTGCCCAGCTCAGTGATCAATTACACTTTCAAATAACCAACCAGAGCTACCAATATTCCTCAATATTTCAAACTTCTGTGAGTTTTAAGTGTGCTTTAAGAATTTAATCTGAAACCTTTGCTGTGACAAAATAATTCATATAGTCGCTCTAAAAGCTTCTGGGTTACAAGATCCCGGACTCCTAAAAATACTGCTGTGAGTGTTGACTCTCCGAGTCCATAAATATCCCAACTACTGATTGCTCATATCTGTAACCATATTTGATGTGCTGAGTGACATAAGCCCATCAGCTTTCGTTAGGCAAATGCAGATGGGAAGTCCTGACAAAGGGTCTCGGCCCGAAATGTCGGCAGTGCTTTTCCTTATAGCTGCTGCTTGGCCTGCTGTGTTCTGCCAGCACTTTGTGTGTGTTGTTTGAATTTCCAGCATCTGCAGATTTCCTCGTGCTTGCTGGAGAAGTCCCTTGGTCACTTCACTTTGCAACCCAGATCTCTTGGGCAGCCAGCTCCTGCTGTGGGCCAGCAGCCTGTGGTTTGTAATCAGTACCTTTTGCCAAGCCGTGCTTTTCACTGATTGGTGCTTGCAATTTACTTTAAGAACTGGAGAGTGGTTCTCCTTAACAACAAGAAGCTGAACAAGGAATACTTGTCAGAAGTTTAACTGTGTCACCAACAACTCTGACACTTGGGTAAGGTCATTGAGCTGTTCTGGAAAGCACTAAGCCTCTCGGGCCCTGGAAAATGAACATCTATCACAAAAGCTCCACATCCACTAACTTTTGCTATATTATGTGTCCTCTGATTTGCTTTCATCCTGTCTTTGACAATTAAAGCTGCCTGACCCTGCCTTTAGAATACTTCTTCATCTTTGTGATGAACCTATCCGGCACCTTCCAAATTGCTCAGAAACTCAAACATTTGCTGCACTGAAGTCATCTCTGATAATGCCCCCTTCCGATCAACCTTGGCCAGCTCCTGTCTCATGCCTCTGTAGGTCCCTTTACTCCATTGTTATTCTGATACATCTATTGCCTCCCCCCTCAAACTGCAGGGTGAATTCTTTCATATTGTGATCACTGCCTAAACATAAGGCAGGAAATTACAGGCTGGTGAGTCTGACATCGGTAGTGGGAAAGTTATTGGAAGATATTCTAAGGGATCAGATATATAAGTATTTGGATAGACATGGGTTGATTAAGGATAGCCAGCATGGCTTCATGTGTGATAGGTCATGTCTTCACCAATCTTATAGTTTTTCAGGAAAGTGGATGAAAGCAGTGGATGTTGTCTACAAGGTATTTGACATGGCCCTGTATGGGAGGTTGATCGTTAAGATGAAATATTAAATTGGATTAGACTTTGGCTTTGTGGGAGAAGCCAGAGAGTGGTAGTAAATGGTCGCCTCTCTGACTGGAGGCCTGTAACCAGCGGTGTGCCGCAGGGATCGATGTTGGATCTGTTGCTGTTTATCATGTATATCAGTGATCTGACTGATATTGTGGTTAACTGGATCACCAAATTTGCTGATGACACCAAGACTGGGAGTGTAGTGGACAGAGAGGAAGACTGTCATGGCTTGCAGAGGGATTTGCATCAGCTGGGAAAATTGGCTGGAAAATGGCAGATTGAATTTAATGCAGCCAAGTGTGAGGTTTTGCACTTCAGTAGTGCCAACCACGGTAGGTCTTACACTGTGAATGATAGGGCACTGAGGAGTGTGGTGAAACAAAGGGATCTGGGAATACAGGTACATAATTCATTGAAAATTACATCACGGGTAGATAGGGTCGGAAGGAAAGTTTCTGGCACATTGGCACATAAGATGTTGGTGTCCAAATATGGAGTATTAAGTGTAGCTTTGGTCACCTACATACAGGAAAAATATAAATGAGTTTGAAAGAGTATGGATAAAATCTACAAGGAAGTTGTTGGGTTTGGAGGACCTGTATTATTAGGAAAGATTGAATGGAGTCGAATTGTATTCCTTAGAATGTAGAAGATTGAGATAAGATTTGATAGAAGTTTCAAAATTATGAGGGATATAGATAGGGTAAATGCAAGCAGGTATTTTTCCGCTGAGGTTGGGTGGGACTACAACCAGAGGTCATGGGTTAAGGGTGGAAGGAGGAAAGTTTAAGGAGAGTATGAGTGGTAATCTCTTCACTCAGAGGGCTGTGAGATTGTGGAATGAGCTGCCAGCACTAGTGTATGTGAGCTCAATTCCAATGTTTAAGTGAAGTTTGGATAGGTAGGGGTATGCAGGGCTATGGTCATGGTGCAGTTCAATAGAAGTTTAAAAGATTTTGGCATGAACTAGTTGGGCCAAAGGGCCTGTTTCTGTGCTGTACTTTTCTATGACATTGTGACTGTATGGCTCCTAAAGGTTTCTTTATATTAAGCTCCCTAATCACATTACCCAACACCCAATCCAGAGTTACCTTTTCTCTGGTGGGATCAACCACAGCTGGCTCTGAAAAGCCATCTCCTAGGCATTTTGCAAATTCCCTCTCTTGGGATCTGGCACCAACCTAATTTTCCCAATCTACCTTCCTATTGAAATCCCTCATGACTATCACAACATTGCCCTTTTTGAACTACGTGGTAGTTTGTAGCCCACATCCTGGCTACTTTTCAGAGGCCTGTATAAAACTCCCATCAGGGTCTTTTTACCCTTGCAGTTCCTTAACTCTACACACAAGCGTTCTATGTCTTCCTATCCTATGTCATCCCTTTCTGAGGATTTAATTTCATTTATTACCAACAGAGCTACCCCACCCCACCTGCCCACTAGCTTATCCTTTCAATATAATGCGTATTCTTGGATGTTACGCTCTGAACCATGATCTTCTTTCAGCCACGACCCAGTGAAGCCCACAGCATCTCACCTGCCAATTTCTAACTGTGCAACATGATCGTCTACCTTATTCTGTACGCTGAGTGCATTCAAATATAACACCCTCCTGTCCTGTATTCATCACCCTTTCCAATTTTGTCTGCATGTTACCTGAAGTTAAATTCT
Source organism: Hypanus sabinus (assembly GCF_030144855.1). Lineage (NCBI taxonomy): Eukaryota > Metazoa > Chordata > Chondrichthyes > Myliobatiformes > Dasyatidae > Hypanus > Hypanus sabinus. The sequence continues at coordinate 105,583,339 of NC_082711.1, forward strand.
TATCTTTTTCTAAACTTTTTGTCTTTTTATTTATTCTGGAGACACATGTAACTTCTCCTGTGGTCTCCTTCCCTTCTACTTTATCCTCACTTTTCCAAACTTGAACCCACGTCCTCGCAATTTACATAATGTTTGTGATTTCATGGACTCTTCACAGATATAAGAGCAAAAGGGAATAAACTGTTCTTAAAACACCTTCAGAATCCTGTTCCAAATTTGTACGGACATTCAACCTGTCTGGGATGTGGAAGGAAAACGAAACACTTCGAGGAATCTCATACAGTCACAGGGATGACAGGCCAACTCAATGTCAGGACCAAGTCCAGATTACTGGTCCTGTGAAGCTGTGACACTTTGCCATGTCACTAAATCTCCAATTTTCATCTAATTCAGAACGTCTTCAATTTTACTTCAGATTCCTCAGCATGTCTGATGTGCTCATACGTGGAGGAATTGAGACATTCAATTTATGTACATCCAGAGCCCACTCTTATGATTTTCAATGAAGCTTGCAGGGTCTGTAGGCACAGTGAACCATTTTTGCAAAGATTGACAAATAGCTACAAGTTTAGCACAAAAGTACTCTGTGATAGAAAACCAGCAGTGCCAGAGAGAACTGGCATCAGCTTCTACACTGCATAAGTTCAAGGACAGAAGAATTTTTAGCTAACTGTATATTAGATATCACTGTTAAGCTTCATATTGCCTCAATTTTCACTTCATTTTTACTATTCTGACCTCTGAAGCAGCTCATAAATTTCAAAGCATTTACTTAGCATCTCCCTGCCGATGGATAATAGCCACTTTCACACTTTTGACATTAAACGTGCTGCCTATCGTTTTTCTTCTTTTAAGTGAGGATGTGAAATTTGTATTTTCCACTGGCCTGACGCTACTCACTGTAAATATTTCAGTAGCTTCAGAGAGGAAAAGATATGCAATTAAAGCAAGCAAGTGGAAGAGTTGCTGTGATGGAAGTGTTGTCCCTCTTATCTTAGTTTTCGGACTTCTTATTCGAGTGCATTGAGTAGACTGAGCTTCCTGGTACAGCGGCTGTGGATCTACAGCAAGCCCAGCACCTTGTCTGTTCAAGCCTGAGTACACTTTTAACAACATGATAGATATTAATGCTGGCAAACTGCCTGCCTGCCATTGGAAATGAACTCTCAACGGGGTACTCCTCCATTCCTCTGGGACTCCCTTGTCACTGGAGACTTTTGGAATTAAGAATTAATGCTGCTCTTCTGTTTTCCACATTAAAAAAACATCTTTTATCTGGTCCTTCCTTCCTTCTCTTTCTGTGCCTGTTTCGATATTAACTCTTCCAGTGTAGATTGGATTTCCGTGCTCCTTTCATTTTGCAGTGTTTCTCTCTGACTAAAGGAATGGATTTGCTTGCCTTTTATTCACTGAGAACTCTGTTATACTATGGATGATACAGTCTATTCAATATCTCCAGTATCCAGTGACACATCATACAAGACACTGATATATAGTGAGCCTCCACAATCCTAATTAACCATGTTATAGACTTGCCACAGCAGTCCCAATACTGGATTGACTGGGCAGACCCTTCTCTCTACCACTCTGCTCGTTCCTTTGTGGCCCCAGTTAAATACTGAAGCAGCACCTTGTCTAATACTTAAAGTTAGGGATGGAAGTGACAAACTGGAATCATAAATAATGTTTTGTTCAGCAGCTATTCAACAAATGCAGAATTAATATTTAGCAGAAAGGCAAAAAGGACATTATTTTTTAAAATTAATTTGATACTGTGATTGTTCTACTCCATTAAGGTTCTAGTTGGATCAGTATTAATTAGAGAAGACGTAATTCGCGGTAATTAATTTCTGCTCGAGTTTAATCATGAGGGCCAACAGCATGTTACTGCGTAGAGAAAAACATTGCGTGATTGACTATCAAAAACATTGCAGCTGCTAGCAATCCGAAATAAATACTGGAAGTGATGGAAATACTTAGCAAGCATCAGTGGAGGCAGGAGCAGAGATAATGTTTCAGGGCAATGTCCCTTCTTCAGGACTCAAATGTAGAGAAAACAAGCTAATTTTAATTGAAGGGGAGGGAGAGGGTGGAGAGAGCAGCAGGACTATCTGTAATAGGGATCGAAGATGCGCAAGTGATGGAAGTGCTTTTGGAGATGCCTGATCAATAGCTGAAAAGAGAGCAGTCAGGGAGAAATGTAGCAACACAGCCAGAATCAGTGTCACATTACTGTCATTGACATAAGCCTTGAAATTTGTTTGTGGAGATGCATTAGCTGTTCCTAAAATGTTGAATATATGTCTTAAAGCTCCGTACCTCCTCTCTGATGCTATTAATGAGAAGAGGGCATGACCCGTGTAGTGAGGGTCCCTTGATGATGGAGGTCTACTTCTTGAGGCACTGGAAGATACCCTCAGTGGTGGGGAGGCTTGCGCCCCTGATGGAGCTGGCTGAGGCTACAACTGTCTGAAACCTGTTGTGTTCCTCTGCATTGATGCCTGCTTACCAGATGGAGATGCAACTAGTCAGCAGGCTCTCCATGGTTCATCTGCAGGAGTCTTTGGTGCTATTCCAAATCTCCGCAAATGACTAATGAAGTGTAGCTGCTTTCGATGTGCTTATATCAATATGGTGGGCTCAGAGTGTATCCTTTGAGATGTTGATGCCCAGGAACTTGAAGCTGCTTGTCCTTTCCACTGTTGACTTACTCAGTGAGGATTGGTGTGTGTTCTTCCGACTTCCTCCTCCTGAAGTTCACAATCAGTAGTGCTCGGTCTTGCTTGTATTGAGTACAAGGTTGTTGTTGTGACTCAACTAGCTGACCTATCTAATTCCTGTCCAACTCCTCACTGCCATCTGAACTCTTGCTAACAACAGTGGAGTCACTGGTGAAGGGAGAGGTGGCTTTTTTGCTGTTCTAAGCCAATATAGTTACGAGTGTAAAGAGAGTAGAGCAGTGGGCTAAGCACACATCCCTGAGGAGCATTGTACTGATGCTGAAAATATGCGAAGCAAGATACACCAGCTGCTAGACACCTGAAATGGAAGAGAAGGCTGGAAATATACAGGAGATGAGGAGAGATGGAAACAGAGTTGATGTAAGTGTATGGACCTTATACAGCTGGAGGTGGTTGAGAAGCTGTGCAGGAGTATCATCATATCCCCAGTCTCCTGTGTTTTCAGCAGCACCTTGAATGTTTCTCTGCATAAGACCAATGCTTAACAGTGCTGATGTACTGAGAAATATTGGGGTTCAGATCCATACCTCTTTAAAGTGACTGTGTAGGTTGACAGGATAATGAAGAAGGCTTATGACATGCTCGCTTTAGTTGAGGCACTGAGTTCAAGGAAGTTATATAGCAGCTTTATAAAATTCTGGATGGTCTGCATCTACAGTATCGCATTCAATTCTGGCCACCCGTCAAAGGACGGATGTGGAGGTTGTGGAGAGGGCGTGGAGGAGCTTTACCGGGATGTTGCTTGGTTTGGAGGGTATGTGCTATAAGGAGAGGCTGAACAAACTCGGGTTTTTTTTTTCAGCTGTAGCAGAGGCTGAGGGGGGACCTGATAGAAGATTTTAAAACTATGAGAGGCATAGATAGAGTAGAGAGCTGGTAGTTTCTCCCAGGGTTGAAATGTCTAATGCTGCAGGGTGGGTGGGAGTGGGATGGGTAAGTTCAAAGGAGATGCGTGGAGTAAGTTATTTTACACAGAATGTGACGGGGGTCTGGAATGTATGGCCAGTTGTGGTGGTAGAGGCAGATATGACAAGATGAATATGGATAGTATGAAAGGAGGTGCGTGGAGTAAGTTATTTTACACAGAATGTGACGGGGGTCTGGAATGTATGGCCAGTTGTGGTGGTAGAGGCAGATATGACAAGATGAATATGGATAGTATGAAAGGAGGTGCGTGGAGTAAGTTATTTTACACAGAATGTGACGGGGGTCTGGAATGTATGGCCAGTTGTGGTGGTAGAGGCAGATATGACAAGATGAATATGGATAGTATGAAAGGAGGTGCGTGGAGTAAGTTATTTTACACAGAATGTGACGGGGGTCTGGAATGTATGGCCAGTTGTGGTGGTAGAGGCAGATATGACAAGATGAATATGGATAGTATGAAAGGACATTGAACATATGAAGGCAGAGTGATTAGGTGACGTTAGCGGAATTAGTTCAGCACATCATGGGCTGAAAGGCCAATTCCTGCACTATATTGTTTGTGTTCTGGGCTGCAGAGCAGGAAGTTATTAAAAGACTGAAAGCCGCCATGAAAAATGAATAATTTGTTGCATTATTCATGTCTTCTTTATAGGTACATTCCCTCACCCTCACAGTCTTCAGTAGATTTACTTTCAATGGTCCTCATTAATTCTCTGAGCATCCATCCACTACTGACATCCCCTTCAATCCTACCACAATGCCCCCCTCATCTTCAGTCACTCACACATCTGCTTATTTGCTCCTCTTTGAAAGAAGGAGAGACTGAGAAGTGACCTTCACTTTTAGTACAGCTGACTCTCATGTAGCACAATTGTATTGACTCTCAGCTGGCATGGAAGAGACTGGGATCACAGCTTTTTAAATATCCCTGTGTGACAAAGTCATTGTTTAACACATACAAAATTCTGGGGAGAACTTAGCAGGTCAGGCAGCATCTATACAGAGGAATAAAGGTTGACATTTCAGATCGGAACCCTTCACCGAGACTGATGAAGGCCCAAAACGTCGACACTTTATTGACTTGCTGAGTTCGTCAGCATTCTGTGTGTGTTCCTCTGGATTTCCAGCATCTGCATAATCTCTTGTGTTTCAAGTTCATTGATTGCATCAGTGACTAAACCGTGAGAGAACTAAGTGAAGCAAATGTCAACATCACAACTTTGGCTTAAATAATCAATATCCTTTTCAAATGAGCTCAAAGGCTGACAGGTACACCACCGATGTTGCTGGGTGTTCTCAGAGATGATAAGTTAGAAAAACTCCTCTATTCAGAGAAGCTGGTTAAAATTTCACGATGTTTGCCGATGATTTTAAACCTGATTCTGGTTCTGATAAGAAGAAGCTACTGTCATGCACCAAAAGAAACTATATTTGACAACATACTGCATGTTGTTAAGGTTAAAAACAAACTGCAAGTTCTGAAAATCTGAAATAATTGCAGGGAAGTACTCAGCTGGTCTTGACAGAGATACATAGGGTTCAGGTCAATAACCTCTCTTTGAATTAAAAATTCCTCTTGACCCTCCTGACAAGGGGTCTTGGCCCGACACGTCGACTGTACTTCTTCCCTAGATGCTGCCTGGCCTTCTGTGTTCCACCAGCATTTTGTGTGTGTTGCTTGAATTTCCAGCATTGGCAGATTTCCTCGTGTTTGCGTCTCTTTGAATTAAGTATCCTTTCACTCATAACAACATAAATAAATTGATTAGAGCCACTCCCTCATGTTTCCACTTCATTGGCACCTGATTTCCAATTTCTCCTTTCACTTGGTTCATGATAAATGTTAATACAGTCAATCTATTCGTTATCTCCCATACCTAACAAAGTGACCCCTGAGTTCATGGTCTTATGCTGCATTGACTTGTTCATTCAGAGATGCTCTTCTGAACATCACTGTTGTAACACATGGTTATTTGAGTTTCTGTTGCCTTTCTGTCAGCCTGAACCAGTCTGGTTATTCTCTCTGAACTCTCTCATTAACAAGGCATTTTCATTCACAGAACTACCGATCACTGAATATTTCTTTGTTTTTTGCACCAGTCCCTGCAAACTCATTAACAGTGCTTCACAACCTTTCTTATGCCACGGACCAACACCATTAAGCAAGCGGTCTGTGGTGTGGACACCGGGAGCAGAACTTCTGCTCAAGAGACAGTGGAGCCTGAAAATCCCAGGAGATCAGCACTTTCAGGGTTACTCAAACCACCCCATCTGGCACCAGCAGTCATTTCACAGTCAAAGTCATTTAGATTGCATTTCTTCCCCATTCTGATGTTTGGTCTGAACAACAGCTAAACCTCTTGAAGTTCTTGAATTTAAAAGCGCAATTATGCTGAAATATATCAGTGCTGAGATGAAACAAGATGTTTCTGTGAGCAATCTAAGAAGGGCAGAGAATTGAAGTTGAATGCTATAATCAGCATCAGTGTAAGCAAGAGTGATACCAACTAATAGCTCCTGACGATTTATGTGTGGTTCATTATGTGAGTGCATCTAATCTGTAACACTTGATCAATTTCATCTGAAATATCAGAAATTTTATTTGGTGTCAAAGACCTTTCACAACAACTTATCTCTTCCCCTAACACTTCTAGCTTGCTCTTTGCAGTCACTGAAAGGTTTACAAGTCAGTAAGTAATTTTCATGCAGGCAAACCAACTGTAGCATTGTGTGAGCTTTAGTATTGCATGTGCAGATTCATGATTGGGTGAAAAATTGCTTTCATTCCTTTGGAGAATCGTTCTGTTAAAATAATGTTTTATCAAGTTGCATCAATATCTGAAAGAAGTTGCTGTATATGTGTCTCTGTGCCCATGAGTATGCCTGGACAGTGCTGAATATTGCAAATGTAATAATGAGAGAAAACTTCATGCTTGCTTCATAAATTTTCAAGATATTGGAGAAGTGTTCATTATCATTTTTCATTTATTATGAGTAAAGATTTACTTTGGGAACATTTAAATGCACTGCCTGTTTTATTATTTTGTGTTAAAAGAGCAGAAAAGGCAAGGTTGCTGATCAGAGTTGAGGCGCTGTCTTGTATAGGATAGGGTGGGTGGTATTGTGATGCGATCATTGATTGGAGAAGAATGGGTGATATGTGGTGGGCTGGGGTGGAGATTTGGGTCCTGATGTTTGTTGGGGAATACTGCAAGATGATTGGGATGGTCTGTAATGGATTGAGTTGGTGAACATGATTTCTGTGTTGAGGCCTAAGACTGAATGGTGCCAAATTGTACTGGAGTAGCTTGGGAGTGGGATTGTGCTGGAGATAGGATGAGCTGTGTTGTGCTGGTTGAGGGTATATATGGCTTCTGTATGGAGTGACAATTTGTTTTGTGTTGTGATGTGATTGATGGTGATAAAGGTTGAAGGCATAAACAATAATATATCAATAAAATTTGTCCATCTCCCATGAAATAATGGACAATACAACTTGTGATCAAAAGTGATTTCTCTCATTGGGTTGAACTGATGGCAAGGCGATAATGTTGCCTAGTATTGGACTGCAAGGAGGCAAAGGAGTAAACATCAGATTTTACTTCTGGATGCTTAGCAGGATTTTGTAGATAACAATCATCAGTTTTAAGAGATCATTGGCACTGCTGATGTGTTCTGCTGGACAGCTTTTCAAGCAGATGTTAAAGATTTCCATTCTGAAGGCTCTTTGGCTGTCAGTTCTCTGCAATTTAAAATGGAATGAGCTTCTTTGGGAGTGTGAGAGAGAATCTAAAAATGTGCATTTGGTTTTAACCATGATAGTTCAGAATTCTTTTAATTAATTTTTAACTAAAATTTATTTTTTGAAGTTCACATTGTGAAAATGCTTCACCTCAATAAAGACAAAAATGTACTCCAATGAGTTCACTTACCATTGGCAATGCTTTAGAGAAACACATATCAGGAGGAATCTTCAGTATGCAGTCAGTGGCTATTGCATTAGGTATCTTTTATAACCAATAAAGTGGCCACTGTCTGTATGTTCATAGTCTTCTGCTGCTGTAGCCTATCCACTTCAAGGTTCAATGTGTTGTGGGTTCAGAGGTGCTCTCTCTTCTTAACACCACTGTTGTTATGCGTGTTTATTTGAGTTACTGCCACCATCCTGTCAGCTTGAACCAGTCCGACCTCTCTCACTAACAAGGCATTTTACACCCACAGAACTGCTGCTCACTGAATCGTGTTTTTTTTTTGGGTTTTTTTGCACCATTCTCTGTAAACTCTAGAGATTGTTGTGTGTGAAAATCCCAGGAACTCAGCAGTTTCTGAGATAGTCAGAACAACACATTCCATCATCCAAATCATTTAGATCACATATTTTTCCCCATTCCGATGTTTGGTCTGAACAACAACTGAACCTCTTGACCATGGCTGCATGCTTTTATACATTGAGTTGCTGCCACTTGTTTGGCTGATTATATATTTGTTTTAATGAGCAGGTATACAAGTGTCACTAATAAGATGGCCGAGTGTATGTGAATTGTGATTGTAGAAAAGTACCCAAGCTTCTTCAGATAGCACACTGTAATGTTTTAAATATTCTGGCTTTATATTCCTATTAACGTAGAGGGAGGTCTTTCAGCCATAGAGTTATAGAGTCACAGAACACTACAGCATAGAAAGAGGCCCTTCTGCCTTCTAGTCCATGCTAAACCATTAATCTGTCTAGTCCCATTGAGCTGCACCTGGACCATAGACCTCCAAACCACTCCTATCCAAATTTCTCCCAAATGTTGAAATCGAATCCACATTCAGCACTTGCACTGGTAGCTCACTTCACACTCTCACCACTCTATGGGCGCAGAACTTCCCACTTATGTTCCCCCTAAACATTTCACCTTTCACTCTTTACCATATCCTCTAGTTCTAGACTCACTCACCCTCAGCAGAAAAAGCATGTTTACCTTCACCCGATCTATACATCTATCAAACCTCCCCTTGATCGTTTATGTTCTAGGGAATAAAATCTTCATCTGTTCAACCTTTCCCTATAACCCTGGTCCTCAAGCTGCAGTGCTCTTTTTTCCTGCACTCTTTTAATCTTATTTACATCTTATTTACATAGGTAGGTGACCAAAACTGTATACAATATTCCAAAATAGCTCTCACCAAGTCTTATAACATTTTTACATAACATCCCATCTCCTGTACTCAATACATTGATTAATGGAAGCAAATGTGCCAAAAGCTTTTTTTATGACCCGATCTACCTGTGACAAGAAGTCCATGCAGTCATGGCAAGGCGGTGCAAACTTGGGGCAGGCAGTGCCCAATGTCAGGATCGAACCTAGATCACTGTAATTGTGAGGCAGCGGCGCTAGCTGCGCCATCCTCTGCTGCACCCCAAGGAACACAGCTACGTCTAAACTCTGCAGATACCGGAAATCCGGAGCAGCACACACAATATGCTGGAGGAATTTATCATGTCAGCCAGCATCTATGGAAGGGAATGAATGGCTGATGTTTTGGTGGTGGTTGGATGCAGAATAGGCCAGAATGGGAGAAACCACCCGGGGCAACTTTAACTTAATCTTCTGATTGGGAAACTGACAATTCTAATACAACTCTGGGTTTTCACCTCACCCCAACTGGGCAATTTAAAAGGTAACACTAGGCATTGTGTTAAACCTATGGTCCACAAGGGGTTTCCACCCAACCTGTTTGCAGGAAACTTATAGGAGCACTGATCATTATAGATGAGGAAATGCAAAGCAGAAGGATACAAAGTCAATTAAAAAGTATGAGAAATTTGGACTGAGGTAGTAGGGCTGCTATAGATCTTGATGATTTAAAGGTCAATTCATTATCTATTTCATGAAATCTTACTGGTCAATGCAGTGCACCCGGGGAATGTGTATGGCTCACCTATTCCAAGCCAATGTGTTAAGTTAAAGGACAGTGATTAATAGACAGGCACTGTCCTTTGCACTCTGAGGTAAGCTCTTTGAAGGATTTCAGGGGGAGAGTGGTTGGATACCGCATGCTGTAGTCACTCAGGGAAAATTTCAATGGTTCAATTGTTCTATTTAGGCTATGTCTACATTAGACTGGATAAATCTGTAACCAAAGCTTTTTCTCTTTGCTTTGACCCTCCGTCCACACTGAAACGGTGTTTTCCTCCCTGAAAGCGGAGCTTTTCTAAAGCACCCTCCAGAGTGTGTAAATTTGAAAATGCCACTTGGGCAAAGGTAGTGTGGATGGGGTAACCAGAAATTTCTAGATACGCTGTCATGACGTGCCAGAACAGATGGCGGCATTTCATTGTTTTCCTGAATGCAACCCCCCCACACAACCTTACAATTTCAGAACAGACAGCAATGAGACTGAAGCCAGAAGAGTTAGAAATGTACTCGCCAAATACTTTGACCCATAACTTACTGAATTAGTAAGTATACTGGACTCACTTTGCCCTGTTTTCTGTCCTTGCTCATATGAAGGTGGTTTACCTATTTATGCAAGTACATCTCTGACAATAGATGTGTAACAGCTTACTGTAACATTGTATGGAAATACAAGATAACACTGATGCAGATGTGTTTTATACATTTAACAAAGTGCTTTATTAATGCGACAGAGTTAGTCAGTTTTTCAATGTTCATCATCGGCGAGGTCATACTGTCCATGAACTCCCTGTCGGTTGCCTCCATACGCACCAGTATTTGTTATTTTTAGTTTTAAGTCCTCCTGCATGACAGCTGTCCATTATTTGGCAATTTCCTTTTAAGTTTTTCGAGTCTGTAACTGCACAAACGCGCACTTTCACAGCGAGATTCGACACCAAACATGTCACTTGTTTTGTGTAGATGTGTCCTGCACATGCCCAGTAGGAGGAGATTCGCCCAAATACCCATTTTAATGTAGACAGAGGTATTTTCAAAAACGTTTGGTGTGGATGCCTACCGTTTTTATGTGCAATCGGCATTTTCAGAGTTATCCGGTCTAGTGTGGACGTAGTGTTAATATCAGAGAATTGATACAGTAAACAACCTGAAATTCTTACTCTTCAGAGGCACCCACAAAACAAAAGGAAAACCTCAAAGAATGAATAACAGAAAAGCATTAGAACCCCAAACCCCCCCCACGCACAAGCAGCAGCAAAGCATCACCCCCTCCCTTCCCTTCCCCTCACTTCTTCCAGCAGAAAGCATCAGCCACCCACTACCCACCATGCAAGCAATATCAAAGCCCTCAAAAAGATCATGATCCAGAGTCCATCAAAAACCATCATTCACCCCAATAGTTCAACATGCCATGTGGTGCTCTCTCACCAACGGGTGAAAGAGAGATATCACTTCTGCCACAGCAAAAGCGGAGACCAAGAGCTTACTGTTTGGTGTTACAGTCAGCAAAGTTGCTTTATTTTGAGTTTCTCTGACTTGAGAATCAACAGTAAACTCTCTCTCGCCATAGGGAGAGAGCGATCATTTGAGTGCAAAGGTCTCTGACAGCTGTACCCACTGTCTCAATGTTCTGATCTCCTGTGATGCTTCAGTCAGCGATACCAGTGAGAAATCGAGTCATTCATAAAGTTGCACCCTGAAGTCAGGTGACTTCCAGACTGTCCCTAGAGATACAGAAAACGATAGGTTGCTTGGCTAGCGCTGTGAGTGGGAACCCGCTCCCCCCACCACTGACCTGACGAGCCGGAGTTTCAGAGCAACTGTAGATCACAGACTCCGACAGGACCCCAGCCACCTTGAAAAGGAAAGAAAAGAAATTAGAAACGATGATTTTAAACTTTCAGAGCTATGAAGGAACAGACTGCAACTACTGTCTTTGTTAAGGTTTTCTTCTGTGTACTGGACGCATCTGAGTAAACCTACTCTGCTAGTAAATCTGATCTTCTTATAACCGTGGCCTGCTGAGCTCCTCCAGCATCTTGTGTGTATTTCACCACAATGGTTTGTTGTGGTCTTTTGGATTAAGTTAAATAAAGTGAAAATTGGCAAACCTTACAGTTGTTCTTCCCAACCACCTTGCACACAGCCTGGCCTTCTGTGCACCACTCCTTCATGCTTTGGTAAGGCCACCTTTTCCCGATGGTCTGCCTGAACGTCTGCCCAATACACCGTTGGTTTATTATTTGGGCTGGCTGGCAGGTAGGAGATATGGAGCAAATCTTTTCTAGCTTTGCCAGGCGAGTGCTTCTGAGTTTCCCATCTGCAATTCTGACTGGTCGATAGAGTCTGAATGTAATCTCCCCATCACTAGCAACAACGCGCTAAGACCTACTTTCTCTCTTTTCCCTTTTCCGAATGTAAGCTGTTAAATCGGGCTCACTGTTCAAGCTTTGGTTCAATGGTTCTAACATCTCCTCATGTGGCTTGGTGCCTGCCTTTGTTTAATTACACACCTGTGAAGTACCTTGAGATGTTCGGCAATATTAAAGGTATCTTTTATTACTGAATGTTTAATGTCATTTTGAAAGTGAGACTCTAAGGAGAAAAATACCAGGATTACTAATTTGAACTGGCAGGCTGCCAAAATCCGTGGGTGCAATTTGGAATGCCAATCAAATGACATGCATCACCAACTTTAAAATAATAGTAATTTGTGCTGTGGAAGTAGTGTTCTGTGTTGAGACAACTTAATAAAGGTGCACAAAGCCAAGGTGATTTCAAAAGAAGTGGAAGATGGAGCTGAGAGATATCAGAGAGTCAACAAAAAATGCAGGCCATTTTACTGGAAATATCTCTTTATTGATAGAGTTGCCAGCCAGTTCTATTTTTCTGCACATTCTCACTACTCCACACATCTTACCATCTCAAACATGTTTCCAACTCTATTCTGGAAGTTAATATTACATCTGCTTCTATCTACAAAAGAATGGAGTCATTGGAGAGGTTCCAGAGGAGCTTCGCAAGATGATCCCAGGGATGAAAGGGTTAACACACGAGGAGTGTTTGATGGCTCTGGGCCTGTACTTGCTGAAGTTTACAAAAATGAGGACGCGATTGTGTTGAAACCTAACAAATATTGAAAGGCCTAGATAGAGTGGGGAAGTCTAAGACCAGAGGGAAGAGCCTCAGAATAGAAGGACATCCCTTCAGAACAGAAACGGGGAGGAATTCCTTTAGCCAGAGGATGGTGAATCTGTGGAATTCATTGCCACAAACGGCTGTGGAGGTCAAGTCATTGGGTATACTTAAAGTGGTGATTGTTGAATAGTATGGGTGTCAAAGGTTACGGGGAGAAGGCAGGAAAATGGGGTTGATAAATCAGGTGTGATGGAATGGTGGAACAGACATGAAGGGCTGAATGGCCTAATTCTGCTCCTATGTCTTACAGTTTATGCTTCTGTTGCTCTGTTGGTCACCGCCCATGAAGTGAAGGAACACCTCATCATGAATAGAAAGGGTGGAGGAGGTGGAAGCCTTAATGAGGGCTGAGTAGAGGTAAGAGAAAGAAGTGAAAGAAGCAGATAAATTACATTAACAAGTAATGGAAATAGCTGTGGTCAAATAGGCTCATCGATGATAGAAAAATGGAGGGCTATGAGGGAGAGAAGGGGTAGATTGATAGAACATTACAGCATAAATGTAATATCATTCTTCAGAAATGGAAGATATTACAGATTAAAAGCATTTAGAAAAAGGAATAGGACAATTGAAAAGGGATGAGTGAGTGAAAGCATAGCCCTGGAGGATCTAGGGGACCCATACACCTAGGGGAAATGGCTGAGGGAGACTGGAGAAATGGGAATCTGAAAACAGTTAAAGGTCAGGATTGATATGGGCAGCACATGAAGAGAGAAAAGGAATCAATAAAAGAGAGGAAACAAGACACAGAGAAGTAGGGCAACGGTTAAAAGAAGGATAGATAAGTGGAATGGGAGGGAGTGGAGTGCAAATCCAGATCTCAGGTGGAGGAGAACCCTAAAGCTGCTCATGGGTAACGAAGCCGGTGTCGGGGTAATTGAGAGATTAGATATTCATACCCCCGGAATACATATTGGGAACACCAGAATAATCCATCAAACCCATTCCTCCCTTCAGTTAATTTATGCTTGATCCCCAGCCTTTCACCTTGCTTCAGCATCCCTGAACATCACTGTGCACTGAACTTCATCTTGGCAGAAAGTTTTTTGTGGCTTGCAGAGCTGATGAGGGAGCATTCCCGGTTTACCCTCCATTTTGTATTAAAAATATCGCTTTCTTACTCCAAATCTCCATCCGGCAGGACTGGGATTTTAAAGCTAAGTCTCTTTGTCTAACCAGGAAAAATAATCTAATTGATCCAGCTTATAAAATTCTTTAAGTATTAGAAGTTAATTATTCTATACTGAAGGGAGTACAGATCTATCAGTAACTTGACCTTCTAACCCTAGGTAAAAGTTGAATTAAAGCTAATATGTCTCTTCTGTAATGCAGTGTCTGGAACTGTGCACAGAACTTTGGAGGATCAAACTTCAGTCCTGTTGTTTCACGGAACCCTTGAAGCAAAGGCTCGTGTTCTATTAGTCTTGTTAATTAGCTTTTACCTGCCTTCGGAAGAGGCTATACCATATTGCTAGCATGTCCTGACAGAAAGGAAGCTGAACTGAAATAGCTGTATTTTTATAGTTATCGGTAGAAGGCAGTGTCAAACCGGAGTCCAGAACCATTTCCAATCAAGCTTCGTGTGAAGTTTAGCATCTTCTATTTAAAATACCACTTTGAACTTGAAAGCTGGAACTGGATTCAATGCCTTCAAAAACAGTTTGTGAATAATGCATTGGATTATTACAGAATATGTGTTAAAAGAAGACCCAGGAATACAAATGGTTGTTCTTTGAGGATGGTGCTAGCGGTGGGATTTATATTAACAAATTCATTTTTAGTTTATTCAGAAAATCAGATTAATAATTGATTTTCCTGTTGATTCTAAAGCGAAATCCAACATTAGTTCCTTTCAAGATCAATGGTGAAAGCAAATGCGATTAACTTAATACATTTCTTTAAAGTCTATTTCTGCCTTTTCTTCTTTCCTGGAGACTACAGAAAGGGGAGGCTGAGGAAGCTGCATTTGCATCCGCTGACCCTGCTATGAGAGTCTGTAATTTAAATAAGCTTCAGCTGCTGAACCCAATCAAGCTTCACAAGTGAAAGCTGCCTTGTCCTTTTGTTTATCAGCCTTCGCCAGTCAGAGTGAACGTTTGATAACAAATTTTTAGTAATGGGCACAGTAGACAGACCTAAACATGTTGCAAGTTAAGGAAATGATTTTAAAGCAAAACATATGCCTGGTAAAAGGATATAATTTAAGCAGCAATGCGTACGCTGTCTGCATCATCTCAAGCAGCGTGCAGCCAACAAGATACTATCGATGTACAGTTATTGCAGGATATATGGCAAGCACATCGTGCATAGCAAACTCTCACCAACAGCAATAGCTTGTGTGTGGTCGGTCATGTCTGGTTGATCTGACTGAGTTTTCTGAGGAGGTGATGTGTGTGATTGATGACGGTACAGCAGGAGGTGTTGTGTACGTGGATTTCAGTGAGGCATTTGATAAGGTGCCCCATGGTAGGCTCATCCAGGAAATTTGGCTGACTGGATCCAAAACTGGCTTGCCCATCAAGGATAGAAGGTAGTGGTGGATGTGTCTTACTTTGGCTGGAGGTCTTGTCCTAGTGGTGTAACCTATACAGTATTGCACTGTACTGCGGTCACAAAAAAAAACACAACAAATTTCAATACATATGTGAATGATGATAAACCTGATTCTGATATGGGATACAATGGTGGACTGAGATTTGGAAAGGAACAGGGAGAGGGGAAAAGAGGAAGGGAGAGGGGAGGGGTTGGGAAGCACCAGAGAGACATTCTATAATGAACAATAAACCAATTGTTCCGGATAGGATTACCTTGCCTGGCGTCCCAGAGCTGGGTTGTCAGCACTCGTACCATCCCCTACCCCAGCACTCCTCCTCTTCCACCTGTCCCACACCTCTCCTGCAGTGCTCCACCCTTGCCATTTCCAAATTCCTTTGCTCCTGCCAAATTTACAAACTTGCTCTCTGTTCCACATTGGCAAATACAGTACAGTCCAAAAGTCTTAGACACCTTAGCTATATATGGAGCCTATATTGACCCCCTCCCCAGAAGTTTTCATGTTTTATTGTTTTACAACATTGAATCATGGTGGATCTAATTTGGCTTTTTTTGACATTAATCAACAGAAAAAGACACTTTCATGCCAAAGTGAAAACGGATCTCTACAGAGTGATGTCTCCATCTAAATGTGCAATGTGCAATCACAGTAGTTTATTATAATTTATAATAAGTAGAATAGTCAATGTAATATAGAGTATACTCAAGTCAGGGTGAGTTCATCAGTCTGATGGCCTGGGGGAAGAAGCTGTTCCGGAACCTGTTGGTCCTGGATCTTATGCTGCAGTACCACTTCCCGGATGGTAGCAGCTGGAATAGATTGTGGTTGGGATGGCTTGGGTCCTTGATGATCCTGCACACCTTTTTTACACACCTGTCCTTGTAAATATCCTGAATCATGGGAAGTTCACAACTACAGATGTGCTGGGCTGTCCACACCACTCTCTGCAGAGTCCTGCGGTTAAGGGAGGTACAGATCCCATACCAGGCGGTGATGCAGCCAGTCAGGATGCTCTTAATTGTCCCCCTGTAGAAAGTTCTGAGGATTTGTGGGCCTTTTTCGCCACACAGCTGGTGTGTACAGCCCACATGAAGTCCTCGTTAATGTGGATGCCAAGGAACTTAAAGCTGTTTACCCTCTTAACCCCAAATCCATTGTTATCAATAGGGGTTAGCCTGTCTCCATTCCTAAATTAATTACAAATATAAAACACAAAATAATTAATTGCATATGTATTCACCACCTTCATGCTAGTGTATAGCAGACCCTCTAGGTTTTCCTCCAGGATTTTCCTGTATTTTGCTACATTCATTTTACCCTCTACCTTCACAAGCTTTCCAGGGTGTGCTGCAGTGAAGCATCCCTAGCATTCCCGGGGCCCTGAGTTTGATGGAATGGCAGCATTGAGGGTGTAGTTGTAGGCAATATACAATAGGTCTGACGTTGGCAGATGTTTAACAGTCCATATGCTCTAGAGATGAATGTAGGGAAAGGGAGACATTGTCTGCTGTAGACCTGTTTTGAAAATGGACGATTGGATGAAAATGTGTTAGTTAGGTGAGTAAATGTACGGTATATCAACAGAGTGGTTGGCGACATTGTGGCTAGTGTAGAAGACTGCCAAAGGTTGCTGTGGGATACAGATTAGCTGCAGATATGGGTAGAGAAGTGGCAGATTACTCTGGGCAAGTGTCAATTGCTGCACTTTGAGGATCCAGCATAAAGGGAGAGTGTTTTGTTAATGGGCATGATATCAATTGGTCATCATTGGCAGTGATGAACGGAATATCTTAGGGATAAAAGTACACCAATCCCTAAAAGTAACCACACAGTTGATAAGGTGGTAAAGAAAGCATATAGCATACTTATTTCCATTATTCAGAGCATTGAATTCAAGAAGAGGGGGATATGTTACAGTTTCATTAAGGGAAGGATGTGGACGGTACAAAGAAGGTTTACCAGGACATTGCCTGGTCCGGAGGACGTCTGCTGTAAGGAGATGCTGGAAATCTTGGGCAACACATACCAAATGCTGGAGGAACTCAGCAAGTCAAGCAGCATCTATTAAAATTGAACAAACTGCCGATGATTCGGGCTCAGACTTCATCAAGATCTTGGATCAGAACAGCCTATAATGCATGTAGTGTTGGAATGGGAATGGGAAGTCCAGTCACTGTGTCCAGTGCTCCTGGTATGGTCTCTGCTGCATGCTCCATTTCAACGAGCACGTTCACTCCATCCACCACAAAAGGTAGGATTTCCCAGTGTCCACCTTCTTCAATTCAGCTTCCCATTCCAATATGTCGGTCCATGGCCTCCTCTATACCACGGTGATGTAGCCACAATTAGGCTGGAGGTGCAACACCTCATATTCTGTCTGCCTATGACCCCCCCTCCTCCTCCCCTCCTCCCATAGTGCACTGCCTTGTCCTATGAGATTCCTGCTTCCTCTTCAGCACTTCACCTCTTCTACCTATCAACTCCCAGTTTCTTACTTCATCCCTCTCCTCCAACCATCCACCTTCCACCTTACCTGTACTCCTTCCCCTTCTCCCACCTATTCTGCGATCTTCCCCCTACCTTTCCAGTGGTTGCCCTCGATGTGTTGATTGTTGGCACAAGTGACACATTTCACTGTATATTTTGATGTCCATGTGACAAATAAACATAAATCTGAATCTAAATCAGTAAAATTCTATATGGATCCTCAGTACTTGTGACCCAACACGATGAGAAATCCAGTAATGCTGGCTGTAGAATGATGAACGACTTCGTATCTCACTCCCTGTAATACTAAAGTGAAGGATTTTTTTTTACAGAGGTAAGAAGGTACAATCAATCTGAACTGAAAATAAATAACATCCTGTAGATTATATTTTAACATGAGAATGCATGTAAAATCAAGTGATGTTCCATTATTATGATGAAACCTCCGCAGTTAGAAACAGAAGCAACACGGGAAAGAAGATGTGATCTGTGGTTTCAGACACAAAGTGCCTGTGGATTTCTGGAGAGGCCATCAAACATTGTCATACTAGTGATAATCAACATGTTCTCATTCATATGGACCACCTGTTATCTTCATGGATTCAAATTCCTGAGGAGATAGCAGGTGGTCCATATGAATGAGGACATGTTGATTATCACTGGTACAGTGATGTTCGATGACTTCCTGGGTCAAGGCAGTGACATGGACAACTGGCCTCTTGCTGCTGCCAGTGTAGCGGGAGCTGTTCCATGTTCCAGTGGTGATCCAGCCTCAGCAATAGAAGGTGTCAGACATCCATCATCCAAAAATTGCACATATCTGACTATGTATTTTTCAATGATGTTATGGTCTGCAGTGAGCAGAATATTACCCTGAACTTGTGCTGGGAGGGTGAACCAGGCATTTTAGCATAGCAGCTAGTAACTGTGTGTCTTTTAGTTGATAATTATTTATAAACTGCTTACTCTTGATTAACGGAAGTTTAATCGAAGGGGGGACGAATTGTGTTTGTCCACCATTGTCTGCTGTAGTTCAGGCTTACCACAAAGGGGAGGCAGGGGTAGGAGAACAATAAAGATGGTTGGAACTAGATGAACCAGCACATCTTGCTCTCGATATTATCATAATGAAGGTTATTACCATCAGCTAGCTGTCAAGGTGATCTGGTCCATTACCTCTTCTAGAGTAGCTTTAGGTACTTTACTACGGAGAATTCAATAATACCATTCAAGCTTGCTGACTTCTTTGTCATATTTCTAGGCTTTAGGAGCTTTTAATACATCTCAAAATAAAGATTTCAGTATCATCCCTCTTACGTCCACTCCCCTACTATAGCTGTCAGACTGTATCACTGGCAATATTACCTGGTGGATGCAGAGCTTGTGAAAGCTCATTCACTCTGAAGAATGTGCAACAAAACACGTATGAAGGAATGTTTGGAGAACATCCTTTCACCTGCATCCAGACACATCTCTTCACGTGACAGACACAATTGTAGGCGGATTGACAAGCAAAATCTAAGAATAGAACAGGCAGGCCACAAGGGAGCATTAAGCATCACCATACTGTGAAGACAATTACATCGTTTCAATATGCATTTAACTTGTGACAGGTAATTGCGTATGAATTACCGCTAGGACAGGTGCACAGGGCATTATTCGTGTCTCTAGTCGACAACTGTAGACCTTTTAACACTGGCTGGTTTTTTATGAGCTATAAAGATGATGCATTTGATTGTTAGATAATTGCTTTCATATAGTTGGCAATATTTTTGTTGCTGTGCAATAAGTAACTAATTTTTAAAACTGGAGTAAAATGGCAGTTCAATCTAAATTAATTTATTATGAATTAATTGTTTAGTTAAAATAGACTGCAGTTTAGCACTCATTTCAGAACTCACTTTACTTTTGCACGATGCAATACCCTCTTTTCCTGGTATTTTCAGAAATTCTTAACTTTCCTTACGTTCATCCAAAATTCTGTGTGCCAGCAGCGTAGGGTGGGTAAAGGAAAGAGGATATTGTCACCAAATGATGCAACGTTTACTTGGAAAAGTTTATTGCTAAGAATTTGTTTTCAGTGGAAATGTTTCCACTCTGTCAGTGAGTTTTGAACACAGCATCTACCGGCATCAGTACTCAGTATAATTGAAACTTTGCCTATGGTTGCACATTGCCAGTTTGAAGTTTTTGTATACTACATAGATCACAGTTGCTGTCTCCTCTGGCTTGCTGGCTACCCTGCAGCTCGCTGTGGCATAGGCACTCAGGCGGCGTAGGATTTGATTAAGGCAAGGCACTAGGAAAACAGTCCCCCACATATAACACCACAGTTCTATACATTTTCCCCTGGCTCTGTGGTAGTCTTTAGTGCTGCTATCCTTCCTGGCGATGAGAGTGGTATAGGTATGGCATTTGCTATATAAATTAGAGTGCAAACTACCATAATTTCTTTTGGTGCATATTAGGTCTTCACCATAAGACCATAAGAGATAGAGAGGAGCAGAATTAGGCCACTTGGCCCATCGAGTCTGCTCTGCCAGTTCACCATGATTGATCCATTTCCATCTCAGCTCCAATCTCCCACCTTCTCTCCACATCCCTTCATGCCCTGACTAATCAAAAATCTATCAAACTCTGCCTTAAGTATATCCAATGACTTGGTCTCACTGCCCCCTGTGGTGATGAATTCCACAGATTCCCCACTCTCTGACTAAAGAAATGTCTATTCATCTCCATTCTAAATGGATGTCCTTTTATGCTGAGGTCCTGGACTCCCCCACCATAGGAAACATCCTGTCCTCATACACTCTGTCAAGCCCTTTCAAAGTTTGATAGGTTTCAATGGGATCCTTCCTCATTCTTCTGAATTTCCATGAGTTCAGGCCCAGAACCTTCAAACGCTAAGCCTTTCAATCATGGAATCATTTTCTTGAACCTCCTTTGAATCCTCTCCAATGTCAGCACATCCTTTCTTAGATAAGGGTCCAAAACTGCTCACAATACTCCAAGTGAGGCCTCACCAGTGCCTTCTAAATCCTTAACTTTACATGCATATAGTCCAGATCCCCCAGCACATCACAATCTTCAGTCGACCGCAATACAGCCCGTCTCCCACTGAGTGAACCTAGGGGTTCAGCACCAACTCCAGCTTGGATGCTGCACCACACTGTCCCAGGTGGAGTGCACTGGCTCTTACACCTACTAGTGGCTGCAAAACAGGAGACTCTGTGGCTTTAGCCCGAGTCCATTGAGCGCTGCCAAAAACTGTAGATGACCACAACAGAGCTTGTCTTCTGCTGAACGAAGCAGTGGGCAGGCTGAACTATTCTGCCCCTGGTGGATTCAGACCAGCTTCAATCCCTCTGTCCTGGTGGCTACAATCAGATGACACCATGGCTTTAGAAAAATAGAAGTGCAGACAACTTGCGTTCAGCGAGTTCCCCCAGCAACACTGGGATAAGTGCTGGCCAAGGCATTAATGCCTGGGTGTGAGGGAGGACCCACCACCTCCTCCACTATGTCCCATTCCTTCCCAATCTCCTTCAAACTGTGTCCTGAATCCCTTCTTTTCCTTTGAGAAGAGAGACTGCATTGGTTTAATCACTCATCTGATAAAGTGGTCTGAAGAACAGAAGCAGTTGCAATGTTTTGAGTAGGAAAATATCCAAAGGGTTTAGGCAAGAAATTCTGCTTGTCAGAAATTAGTGAGCTGGACTTGCAAGAAAATCTGAAGCTCCATCTGATTCACCCCAGAATCAGAAGTCTAGAAGTCTGAATTATATGTTGGCAGCTAATTCAGTCCTGATTTTTGGCAATTTACATATTTTAATGAGCTTGGAATCCTCTGAGTTGACTTTAAAATTGACCAGCTGGGTTTTACAAACCTTGGTTGGAGAGAAACTGTGCCTTATCACAACAATGCAGCCCAGGGTGAATAGAATCCCCTCCAAACTCTTCCTCCATTCTTCGAATAGATCTGCAGCACCACTGTTTATTTCTATTGCTGATGAAGAAACAATGATCTGATACTGTTTTTTCTTCCACATTGATTTTGCAGCACTTTCCAGTATTATTTCACCATACTTGTAGATAGCGTTGTAAAGAAAGCTTTTGGCACATTGGCCTTCATAAATCAAAGTATTGAGTACAGGAGACGAAATATTATGTTGAACTTATAAAGCATGGGTGAGGCCTAATTTGGAGTTTTGTGTGCAGTTTAGCTCACCCATCTACCAGAAAGACATAAACAAGGTTAAAAGAGAACAGGGGAAATTTACATGGATGTTGCCGGGTCTGGAGAACCTGAGTTATAAGGGAAGATTGAATAGTTTAGGACTGTATTTCTTGGAATGAAGAAGATTGAGAGGAGATTTGATAGAGGTTTACCAAATTATGAGGGGTATGAATAGGGTAAATGCAAGCAGGCTTTTCCCACTGAGGTCATGAGTTAAGACTGAAACATGCAAAGTTTAAGGGGAACATGCGGGGGAACGTCTTCACTCAGAGGGTTTTGAGAGAGTGGAACGAGCTGCCAGTGCAAGTGCTGCATACAAGCTTGATTTCAACATTTAAGAGAAGTTTGGAGAGGTACATGGATAGTAGGGGCATGGAGAGCTATGGTCCTAGTGCAGACTGATGGGACTAGGCAGTTTGTTCTGGCATGGACTAGATGGGTCAAAGGGCCTGTTTCTGCACTGTACTTTTCTACGACTCTATGACACGTAGACCTGTAGAGTTCAGCAATGGTTTTCTCACCTCTAGTTTCACTGGACCCTGCCACCCCGCACATCTCCATGGATCAGATGTCTGGGATTGGGACCCTTCTTCCACACACCTTCCACAACCTAGGGGATTGAAGTTCACCTGTGGTGCAAATTACTCTATCCCCAGATGACAATATTCCTGAGGTCTACCCCAGAGTGCTCTCCATCTGACTAGAATCCAAATCTACAAAGAGATGCATATTGTGCAACTAGGTATATCTGCAAGGCGTGCAAAAGAATGAGTTTCCTTTCTGGGTCTTTGCCTCTCCATCTATGTAGAAAGACAGGACCCTGGAGCAAAAAGCATCACCTCAGTACTAGATCTCCAGCCATCTGGGTACTTTAGCCTATAGCCTGTATCTTAAACCACTGGCCTTCTGATTCAGAACATTGCCATTACACAAGTATGCCTAATTTGTATATTCTACAATAGCAGGACACATGAATTGATGTGTCTCCACATTGTGTGTAGTAATGCCTAGCTACTAGATCTCCTTTGAGCCAGAAGAGTCATTTTTATTTGTGTATTACCTTTGCCTGCACCATTTTGCTTCCTCTGTGGGTTATGGTTGGTGGGTACAGGTTGGCTCAGCAGGTCTACAAACAATAAATGGAATTGTAGAGTCATCTGCACCAGAAACAGGTCTTTCCAACCACTATGTCCACTTCAACCACCAAATACTCAAACCTTCTTACGCCGCATGGCTAATCGTCATCATCATTATGTGTCCTGTCATATGTCATTTGTGATCATGGCCTTCCATCTATCCTTGATCTGTCTACTGGGCGAGGGATCGTTGTCGGAGGGGAAAATGTCTTTAATCTGTTTACTGGGCAAGGGATCATTGTTGGACGAAGGCATCTTTAATCTATCTACTGGGTGAGGGTTTATTGCCGGTGGGAAAGACCTCCCCCTTCACGCTGTTGTTCTGTCCATGGCCATGATTATTTTTGGTAAGTTTTTCTACAGAAGTGGTTTGCCGTTGCCTCCTTCTGGCAGTGTCTTTACAAGATGGTTGACCATAGCCAGTATCAATGCTCCATAGACATATGACATGGGAGCAGAATTAGGCCATTCAGCCCATTGAGTCTGCTCTGCCATTCCATCATGGCTGATCACAGATCCCTCTCAGCCCCATATACCTGTACTCTCCAGAGATTGTCTACCTGGCGTCAGTGGACGCATAACCAGGACTTGTGATATGCATCACCTGTTCTCATAGCTTCACGTAACCCTGATCTGGAGGCTAAGCAGGTGCTACACCTTGCCCTAGAGTGATCTGCAGGCTAGCGGAGGGAAGGAGTGTCCTACACCTCCTTTAGTAGAGACATATGTCCACCCTGCCAGACACAAATGATATAACTTCCAAAAGGGCCGTACTTGGCTTCTTCTTCTTGTTGAAGATAATATAGTTCCCGTACCTAGTAGCTGCCTGGCTCGATGCTCAGAGGGACATCTTCACTGCCACTGCAGGCAACAGCAAGTTGGCCATTCATTTTGCATGCTGTGAAATTTCCCTCTCCTATCAGTAAAATTTTATTTGGTGAGCGGGAATGATCTGCCATCTGCTACCATTCCAGCTGTTGAAGCTCATCAACAAGCTGCCTGAACACAAAAAAATCAAGGAGGGGGGGAACAAGAACCTGGCACTCATTTTAATTGAGAGGAAATTAAATCTGCTCATGCTCTTGGCAGAATTTAAAAACCAGGATATTTAAGCAATGTTTTGAAATAATCCTTTGTAAATTAATCACTCAAACCTTTAAATTGGATTACTGGCACGTAATCTACTCGTAGTCATCCAGTGTGAGTACTGGTCCTCTCAGACAGTTTGGAAAAAAACACGAATCTGGTGCTCTTTTGAAATACAAGCTCTAGGCCAAGGTGACATATAGAAATGTACTGTGACCCAGCCAGGTTTAATTAAAGCTGCATTAACACAGGCTCATAATATTTCCAGTCATTTAGAAACACCTCCAGTCACGATCGGCTGACTAACAAGGTTTGGCATCTCAGAAGCAAAGGAACAGTTCTAACTCCAAGGAGGGTGAAGGTGGGTGTACTGTGTGACACTTTAAAAGATGCATATAACATTATTTGGGATGTGCATGTCACTGACAATGCTGGAATGCACTGCTCATCCCTAATTACTCAATGGCAGATCGTGATGAGCCTTATTCTGGAATGACTACAATCCTTCTGTAGCAGGTACTTGCAAACTGATGAGTAAAACTTTCGCATTTTTATAGAACCCCTTACAACCAACTTTATGGCCAATTAAATAAAACAAAAAGTTAACAACGTAGCTTTTATTATTTTTATTCAAACAAAGTAATGAATATTTTTTTATAAAGTTAATTGTAAAGTTTATAACAGACATGAAGGGCACAGTGGCCTGGACTTGATCTTGATCTTGGGTGGTAGCTGCATGGAACTTTCTTTGCTCTCTCTGATGAACTGCATTTCCTTGGGTGCTCCAGTTTTCACCCACATCCCAAAGACATGAGGTTCAATGGCTGCTGAAATTTCTCCTGGTGTGATAGAATCTGGCAGGAAGGAGGGGGATTGGTGGAAATGTAGGAAAATTGAAATGCAGTTAGTGTATATGGGCACTGGAAAATCCTTGCAGACTTGCTGGGCTGATGGGCCTGACTTTATGTTGTATGACTCCAACTTAAAAGAGATCAGACATGATTCAATCACAGAGTGAAACACATCTGTAAAATTGTCTAAAATTGACTAATCTCCTTGTTTCACTGGGGCTTGAGCTCATCTGGCCTGGGATCACCTGGACAATACAAATACCTACGTCAGGATGCTGTTTATTGACTATAGCTCAGCATTTAACACCATTGTCCCTACAATTCTGATTGAAAATCTATAGAACCTGGGCCTCTGTACCTCCCTCTGCCACTGGATCCTCGACTTCCTAACCAGAAGACCACAATCTGTGCCAATTGGAAACAGCATCTCCACCTCACTGACGATTAACACTAACGCACCACTGCTCTACTCTGTCTACACCTATGACTGTGTGGCTAGACACAGCTCAAATACCAACTATAAATTTGTTGATGATACAACCAGTGTTTACAGGATCTCAGATGGTGACAAGAGGGCGTACAGGAGCAAGGTATACCAGCTAGTTGAGTGTTGTCATCGCACTAACCTTGCACTCAATGTTAGTAAGACCAAAAAACTGACTGTAGACTTCAGAAAGGGTAGAACAAGGGAACAATCTTCATCAAGGGATAGGAAGTGGAGAGAGCAAACAATTTTAAGTTCCTGGGTGTCATTATCTCTGAAAACTTAATCTGGTCACAATATATAGATGCAGCTATAAAGAAGGCAAGACACTGGCTATGTTTCATTAGGAGTCTGAGGAGATTTGGTTTGTAACCTGAGGCACTGGAAAACTTCTACAGATAGACTGTGGAGAGCATTCTGCCTGGCTGCAATACCACCTGGTAAGGTGGGAGGGGGGCCAGCACAGGTTCGTGGTAAGCTGCTAAGAGTTGAAAAATTAGTCATGAATACTAGCCCCTATAGTATCCAATACATCTTCAAGGAGTGGTACTTCAGGGAGGCAGCATCCACCGTTAAGGATCCCCACCACCCAGAACATGCCCTTTTCTCATTGTCACTGTCAGGATTGAGATACAGGAGCCTGAAGGCACACACTCAATGATTCAGGAACAGATTCTTTCCCTCTGCCATCCAATTTCTAAATGGACATTGAATCCATAAACGATACCTCAAAAAAATTTCTGTTCTTGCACCACTTATTTTAATATATACGTATATACACTTACTGCAATTCATCTTTTTCTGTATTTATCATGTATTGCATTGTACTGCTGCTGCAAAGTTAACAAATTTCATGACATTTGCCAGTGATATTAAAACTGATTCTGATTCTGAAATATGCAGGAATTGGTATTCTGCTCCCAGTTACCGATCCATCAACTCAAGCGATAGCAACCTCTTGATCCACTACACCAAAGGCTGTGGTCTGAATATGTGTAGTGTGCAAGAAAAGAGAAATATGATTACAGAATTATTTATTTATAGTGTTGAAAAACATTTTATCAAAACAAGAAAAATGATAGGAAGAACAATGTTTTCAACATAATTAATGTGAAACTTAGAAGAAATATTTTCACAGTAAGGTATTCGATAGATAAATAGATACTTTATAGATCCCAAAGGAAATTACAGTGTCACAGTAGCATTACAAGTGCACAGAAATACAAATATTAGAAGAGAAGTAGGAAAGAATAAAAGAATAAGTTACCCTAAAAATAAGATTTACACGATTTGCGGGTCAAAGATTACAAGATTTACAAGATTTCTAAGTTCACACTGATAAGATGGTGATGCAAGAATTCAAAGAATTTCTGTCCAGGTGATCTAAGGCCAGGAGATTAGTCAAAGACAATTTTACAGACGCATTTCATTCTGTGACTGAATCACGTGTGATTTTTTTTAAGAGTCAGAGTGCACATTCACACTGTCCAGATAAGAAGTGATGGTAGTATTGCACAGTATTTCACAGGATGTGGTAAACAGAGCTGAACAGAGCATAAACAGGGGTTAATGACAGTTTAAAAGGAGGGGGTCATCACTTCCTCAGCTATAGGTTGACTCATTATAGAGCCAAATGGCAGAGGGTAAGAATGGCCTCACTGCAGTTGCTATAGTTTATTCTAACGGTGTTCCTCTGTTCAGCCAATGTGGCATGCAGAGGGTGGGAAACGTTTTCCAGAATTGTCAGGATTTTCCATAGGGTCCTTTGTTCTACTACAGTCTCCAGTGTGTCCAGTCTGACTTCAATAACAGAGCCAGCCATTCTAATCAGTGTATTGAGCTTGTTGGCATCACCCGTGTTGATGCCATTGCCCCAGCACACCACCACATAGAAGATTGTACTGGCGACCCCAGACTGGTAGAACCTGTGAAGGAGAGGCCTGAGTACTCCAAAAGGAACTCAGTCTCATCAGGAAGTACAGGTGACTCTGGCCCTTCTTGAACACAGCCTCTGTGTGGGTGCTCCACTCAAGTCTGTCATCCAGGTGCACCCCCAGGTATTTGTACGTCCTCATCACATTGACATCCTCACCATTAATAGTACCCAGGAGCAGTGCAGTCTTGGTCTTCCTAAAATCCATCACCATGTCCTTTGTCTTATTGATGTGGAGCTGCAGATGATTCAGTTTGTACCATTTGACAAAGTCCTCCACCAAGGCCCTGTATTCATCCTCCCGTTCTCCCTTTATTCACTCAGCTATTGCTGAGTTTTCAGAGAATTTCTGCAGATGCCATGACTCAGTGTTGTTTCTGAAATCTGAAGTATACAGGGTAAACTGGAGAGGAACCAATGCAGTTTCCCATGCGGCCCCAGTGCCGTTTACAGCCATGCCTGACAGACAGCTCTGAAGCCACACAAACTGTGATCTGCCAGTCAGGTAGTCCATTATCCAGGCACAATGGAAATGCCAACCTGCATTGAACAGAGCTTTTCCCTCAGCAATGAGGGCTATATGGTATTGAAGGCACTTGAGAAATTAAAATGCATGATCCTCCTATCATCTTATCCAAATGGGAGTAGGCTCTGTCTCCAACGTGCTCCTGGTAGGCAAACTGTAGGAGGTCGAGGGTTCTGAGGTGAGCCAAGACCAGCATCTCTAGAGTCTTCATGAGGTCAGGGCCACTGGACTTCTTGGAACCTCACATGAAGTTTTCCACACAGTCGGGTTCCACAGTTGAGATTCAGATGAAAAATGCACTGGAGAACTCCACACAGATGCTCAGCACATTCCTTCAGTGCCTTGGCATTCACACCATCTGGTCCCAATATGCCATGTCTGAGTTTCCCACAGCCCTTCTCACCTGCTCCGTAGTGAAGGTGAGTCCATGATGACTGGGGAGTTGGTGGAAGGTGAGGGCTGGGGGAGATAGAGATCAAGGCAATACCAGTTGGTATGTGGAGGTGTAGATGGTAGGTGCAGGGGAAGGAAGGGGTGTAGATGGTGGTAGCCCATGTTGTTTATCTACATGGTGAAATGGCAAGGGGGAGTCTTGGGTGTTGAGGGAGCATTGGGTACCTCAGCACCTGAGCTGGTGTGATGAGTGGATGCGAACTCAGCAACTGTCAAACCTATTGAAGAATTGGTTTAACATTAGCCCATTCATGGCTGCATTCCAAGGCTCTGCAGCTAGGCTGCTTGAAGCCAGTGATGTTCTTCATGCCTCTCCACACCTCCCATGTGCTACGTTAACTAAGCTTGTTCTCCAGCTCTCTCCTGTATTCCTCCTTAGCCATCCTGATCTTCCCCTTTAGCTCCCTCGGCACATGTTTCAATCCCTCTCTGTCTCCTGGTCTTATGGTGGTTGAGAAGAGCCTTTAGATCACTAGTGACCCACGATGTGTTGTTATGGAAGCAGCGAACAGTACTTGATGGTAGTGCAGTGTCCACACAGAAGTTGATGTAGCCAGTGATGCAATCAGTAAGTCTGTTAATGTCCTCCCCATATGGTTCACAAAGCACAATCCAGTCAGTAAACTCAAAGCAGCCCTCCAGGGCTTCGATGCTCTCTGGAGACCGTTTCGTTACTATCTTGGTGGTAGTTAGCTGTTGCTGTACTTTGGGCTTATACATGGGCATGAGGTGAACCAGGTTGTGATCTTCCAAGTGGGTGAGAGCTGTGGAGCGGTATGCATCTTTAACATTTGCATTCCAATGTTCTATGTTATTGGAATGTAGAATACTTTGCTTGCTAAGTAATTGTGATGAGGGGATAATTTAGGTTAGGGAATGTAACTGGAGCAGTAAGGTACAGGTAAAGAATCTGCTTTAATTAATAAACTGAACGTCCCAGTTTTAGAATTTTGTTCATATAAAGGAGTTGATCCTCCAAACTAACATTAGCCATGGAAAAGCCGATTGCAGGAGAACCTGGGTGGCTGATATTTGTACATTAGAAGCGTTACTCACTGGCATGAAAAACTGACCATTCTTTTCCCTGACCACACATGCAGACAGACAGGATTGTGCAGCTAAAGGTAATGCACTTACTGCAAGGAATCCAGTGTCTATCAATAATTGTAATGCTCCGAGCCTATACCGAGAATTATAACATTAAAGGACAGATTAAAACTGTAAACTAGAAATCAAGGTAAAGATACTTCCCTATGTTGCATATATTCATTTGAACATTATCTAATTCAGTCTATCTACCAAATTCATCACTACCCACCTAAAGCAAGTTCACCATCATCATTGTGTGCTGTGTTGTATGTCGTGGGTTCGTGGTCTTCCATCTGTCTTTAATCTGCTCTTCTTGTGGGTAAGTCTCCCTTTTCACTGCTTTCCTTCTTCTTTTCTCTATCCATAACCATGATTGCTCTTGGCAATTCTTTTTACAGAAGTGGTTTGCCATTGCCTTCTCCTGGACAGTGTCTTTACAAGATGGGTGACCCCAGCCATTATCAATACTCTTCAGAGATTGTCTGCCTGGTGTCAGTGGCTGCATAACCAGGATTTGTGATATGCACCAGTTGCTCATTTGACCATCCACCACCTGATCGGGGGGCTAAGCAGATGCTACCTTGCCCAAGGGTGACTTGCAGGTTGGCGGAGGGAAGGAGTACCTTATTCCTCCTTTGGTGGAGATGTATCTCCACCCTGCCCACCCAAGTTACAGTAGCTAACTAACTTACCCAGTTACACATCTTTGGAATGTAGGAGGAAACCAAATTGCCCAGATAAAACCCATGAGATCACAGGGAAAACATGCAAGTTATTCATAGATGCCATAGATGGATTGAACCTTGACCACTGGAGCTGGGGCATAGATCTACTAGACAGCACCACCCAAACTGGTCTTGATCAAGTGCTTAGGTGCTGAGAAGTGTTGACACCCACAATCTTAACAGTGATGTAAATATTAAACATGCTGCCACAATGAGGCCAGAAGCAGATTGGAGGAGAACACCACATATTTTGTCCTGATAGTCTTCAAAATGATGGAATTTCCGTTTACCCTCAATTTGGCTCCCTCATTCCTTCACTTCCCCCTTCAACTCTCATGACCTGCCCACCGCCTCCCTTTGTCTCCTCACCTCCTTCTCAATCATCCGTGCACCTATCAGCTTCTTTCCTTCACTTCTACTATATCTCTCAGATTTGCACATTATCCCCTTTCATTCCCATTCCCCTACCCACCTAACTTACCCTCTCACCTTCACTCACCTATCATCTGCTACGTTGTGCTCCTCCTCCCTCTCTCTCTACCTGCCTTCTGCCCTCTTCCCTTCCAGTCCTAAAGAAGGGCATTAGCTTGAATCAATGCCCTTCTCTCCATAGTTGTTGCCTGACCTGCTGTGATCTCCTTTGGCATCCTATGTGTGAGCCAAGAAAATACGTTGATATGAGCACAGATTACCAGACAGACAGTTAATGTTTATGGTAATGTGATTCTTTCAGTGGAACTGGGTAAATGGTGAAGTACATAACAGTTCAGGAATCATCTGTGGACAGAAACCGAGTTCACATCTCTCATTAATAAATCTTCATTAGAAATAGAAAACTAGTTCAGAAACATGTGTTATAGATGTGGGAGATTCTTCAGGTGCTGGAAATCTAAAGCAGCACAGACACACTGCTGGAGAAACTCAGCAGGCCAGGCAGTGTCTATGGAGGGGAATGAACAGTCTTCATATCTTATGTTGCATGGCAACTGAATATTTGGATTTAACAAAGTTCAGTGTTGAATTGTCAGATCTGTAATGTACCAGGTAATATGCTGTTTCTTGAGCTTGCATTTTCCTTGTAGGGTCTTCTGGGAAGTGAGCTGTGAGAAGGTGCAACTATAGGAATTCGTGGGCTTGTAAGAGATATTGGTTGCTAATCTATCTTTTGAGTTAAAAATGAAGGATTCAAAGAACAGCGCATGGTAGCATACTGGTTAGCACAACGCTTTACAATACCAGCGACCTGGGTTCAATTCCTGCCGCTGTCTGTAAGGAGTTTGTGCATTCTCCCTGTGATTGCGTGGGTTTCCTTGGGGGTAATCCGGTTCCTTCCCACAGTCCAAAAACATACTGGTTGATAGGATAATTGGACTTTGTCAATTGTTCTGTGATTAAGCCATGGTTAAATTGAAGGTTGCTGGGCGGAACAGCTCGAAAGGCCGGAAGGGCCTGTTCCATGTTGTATCTTGATAAATTAACAAACAAGCACATGAATAGGGAAGGAAAAAAATCATATATGGACTTTGAGAAAGTGAGAACAGAGTGGAAAGCAAAGATGATGAAGCCTGTGATTTCTGTGTGAGAGAAGGAAACAGCACTGATACTGCATCATCAATGCACTGGGAAAAGAAACTACGGATGGGGCTTGGTTGGATTCAGAGATTCAACGAATGTATAAATTATACAACCTTGAGATCTGTTTGCTTACAGGCAGCTGCAAAGCAAGTAACTGAAAGAACCCAGTCAGAGGAAACGAAGGGGAAGATTAATATAGAATTTCAGGCAGAAACCCTTCTTCAGGACTGAAAAGGAAGGGGCAAGATGCCAGAATAAAAAGGTGGGGGGAGGGAAAGGTGAAGTCAGGTGGGTAGGAAAGATAAAGGGCTGGAGAGTAAGGAATTTGACAGGAGAGGAGCAATATTTACAACTCTTTGTTAGCTTTCTCACAGTATGAGGGGTGATTGATAAGTTCGTGGCCTAAGGTAGACGGAGTCAATTTTAGAAAACCTAGCACATTTATTTTTCAACATAGTCCCCTCCTACATTTACACACTTAGTCCTGTGGTCATGGAGCATACGGATCTTGGACCTCCAGAAAATGTCCACAGCATGGGTGATTGATAAGTTCATGGCCTAAGGTAGAAGGCGATGAGTTATACAGCTCTCCTTAAATGCACATGCAGTTCAACTCTGAGTGATTATGCAGAAAGTTTAAAGTTAATAACTCATCTCCTTCTACCTTAGGCCACAAACTTATTAATCACCCCTTGTATTTGTAGCTTTATCGTTTTTTTCATCAATGAAAACTTTGTAGATGGAAAGAATTCCCACGGAGTTTGATGTAAAACTTCAGAACAAACTTTCTGCTTACTACAAGCCGATGTCAACCGGGAGTCACTTCTCCTGAAACGAATGCTCTCTGAACCAAAGTTTCTATTGTTGTCAGACTATTTGTTATCTACTTAATCCCCTTTATCTCTACCTAATGCAAGTGTGCTACAGTGAGGTCAGGACCTCGAGCAGAATGTGTTTGTGCCTGTTCCTGGGATCAGTCGTGGAAGAAAGGGAGAAGCAGAGAGATCTCCAGTACTGTGCAGACGTTTCAGGCACATTTATATAGTATAGCTCGGGTGCCTAAGACTTTTGCACTGTACTGTATTTGTCAAGGTTGGACAGCGAGTTTGGAAATTTGGTGGGAGCAAAGGACGTAAGGAATGGTAAGGGTGGAGCATCATGGGAGGGACGTGGGACAGGCAGCAGAGAAAGAATGCCAGGGCCGGGGGCGGGAGAGAGGTACCAGGTACAGACACACCCAGCTCCGGCATACCAGACAAGATAATTTGGTTTATTGATCATCGCAAGAATGTCTTTTTGCTGCTTCTTGCTCCCTTCTCTCTCCCTTCCCCTTTTCCCAACCATGTTGCCCCTCTCCCCATCCCCTCCTCACTCTCAGTCAGCAACTGAGACCCATATCAGAATCACCACTCACATGTCATGAAATTAGGTTTTGTTTTGCAGCAGAGCATTGTAATACATAAAATTAGTATAGTATTGTTCATAAATCTCAGGCACCCTAATTATACAGATATGCCCAAGACTTCTGCACAGTCCTGGAGATCCTTCTGCTTCTCCCTTTCTCTCACAACTGATCCCAGGAACAGGCTGTGTTCCAGAGCTTGTAACATTACTGTTAGGTTGGTAACCGGCATGAGTTTACTGTAGTATGCTTTAGCCTGTAGTTTGTGGCTCAGGCTGGTTTGAAGCAGTTCAAGACTTTCTCAACCTTGTGCCAGCCCCCTTTATCTCTCCGCTAGATGGTAATCTCCCATTCTCTACGACCGTACCTGGAGTGTTGAATGTGTTGAATCTGAGTTGACTCAATTTGCTCATGGTGGTGCCAGTATATATGCGATGGAGATCCAGTTCTGTTCAGTGGGACACAAAATGGGTACAATAGAAAGAAAAGGTGCCTGCTTTACCTTGTTTTCACTGTGGTACACAGCAGCACTGCAAGTGAGTCCATACGTTATTGGATTTTTGTGATACCTGCTTTGGTAAAAGCTTGTGCTATCCCTTGTGTAATACAGATGCACACATTGCCCCTCTGACTTTAGGTACTCATTTCTTTATTGAGCGTTAGAGTGCGGTGTAGATAGGCCCTTCCGGTCCTTCGAGCCACGCCGCCCCAGCAACCCCAACAGACCCGAATGATCCGAACTAAATCGTGGGGCAATGTACAAATGGCCAATTAACCTACCCAATCTGTCTTTGGATTGTGGGAGAAAACCGGAGCACTTGGGGAAAATCCAGTGGATTTTCCAGTACACGGTGGATGTACAGACCCCTTATAGTCTGCGCTCTAGTTGAACTCCGATGTCTCAAGTACTTGATCTGCGATGTCCTGAGCTGTAATACCATTGCACTAACTGCTATGGTGCTCATGGTAGTGTAACGGTTATGGGGAGGAGAGCAATTTTTTGTGCCTGCTGTCTGTCCGAAGTTGGATAATTATTGAGTGAGCCAGTTACCATATGCTGTTTACTTTTTAACTTGTGTTGTAAATGCACGTTATTGTATGCTAATTTATTTACATTAATATTACTTCATGTGTTGTGTGTATGCGTGTGTGCGTGTGTGTGTGTATGTGTGTGCGTGTATTATATGTGCGCCGTGGTCCAGAGGGACGTTGTTCTGTTTGGCGGTATGCATTTTGAATGACAATAAACTAACCTCGAACATGAAGAGTGAAGAGTTGGGAAGGAGGATGGCTGACCTGAGAGTTAGGAATTAGGGAAGAGAGAAAGTCCAGTGGAAGTGAAGCTCTGATGGTGAGGAATCGTAGCAGGGAACTGTGGTAGAGCAAGGAGGACAGTGTTGGGATGATCGCTTAAAGTCAGGGCTTGGGGTTTGACAATGTTGGTGAGTGAGCAATTGTCGCTCAGGGTCTGGAAGTCTGTGGTCCGTGGCTGAGAGGAGGACAGACTAGCGATGGGTGTAAGGGAAACCCCCACTCCTCTGACCAATAAATCGGAGGATAGGATGCCTAACTCCTGCGTTCAGTTGCTCCAGACTTGTTTGAACTGTCATGTTGTCGGAAACCCCAGGAATCTGGATCATTTGCATGCATTTTAAGATGGACATAAAGTAAGTCAGAGGTTCCCAACCCTTTTTATACAGTGGGCGAATACCATTAAGCAAGGGGTCCATGGACCCCAGGGTGGGAGCCCCTGGTTTAAGCACTAGATGTGCACTATTCATCTGGGAGTACATTGACTGTCCCCCCTCCCCAGCAGGTACCCTTAAAACTAAACATGGTCAGGTTCAAGGCAGATCAGATTTAGCCTTGAGAGTTTTAAGGATCAAACATTCCACCTCTTCTTGTGGTTCAGAAATTCCCCTAATAGACTGCAGGAGGGAAGTACACAGTGATTTAACCAATTAATTTCCTAACTGGTATGTCTTTGGACTGTGGGAGGAAACTGAAGCACTCAGAGGAAACCCACGCGGTCATGGGAACAACTTACAAATTCCTTACAGGCAGGTGGAGGGGGAATTGAACCTGACGTTGCTTGCACTGTAAAGTGTTGTGCTAACCACTACGCTACTGTGCTGCCCCAAAATTGGTATTTGTAGAACCCAAGATTAATTGCACTTCCCCCACTCCACAGTCTTTGTTGCTTGGATACAAATCTTTTGCCACTGGTCCTCTTAAAAAGTTTCAGTTGCTACAAGAGGAAGTTTGTACCTTTAGAAGAAATGTAACAAAAAGGTTGTAGGGGAGAGTCAGAGTTCAAATTTCAAAGTAAAATTTATTATCAGAGTACATACATGTCACCACATACAACCCTGAGCTTCTTTGTCTGTGAGCATACTCTGCAATATGTTGCAAATAATAGATAAGTGTAGCGGTGTGCTACACGCAGCGCTGAAATAATGACACGCAGTCGGTTAGCTGCAGTTGCAAAAAGGATTTATTCGAACTTCGCAGCCTCGCTTTAAAGCCTTCCTGTTCATGCTCTCCCCGGGCGGGAATGCTGCAGAGGGCACATATTCACAGTCCCGTCCCGCACGCGGGCTTTTCCCCTTGCTGGTGAAGCAGGCTTGGTGCCCTTTTTGGGACCGGCCTCAATGCCAGTGCACCCCACTTTGTCAGCCAGTTCGAGTGCGCTGGGAGGTGGGTCGGCACATAACCCCCATCCCAGAACCAGCAATACACCCCCCAATGTCATCAGTCTGGGTCGGACTCTGTTTGGGAGGTCTGCCTCTGCGCCGCAGTGCCTGAATCTTGACCGGCTTCTCTAAGTCCTCATGGACCGGTTTGAGTCGGTCCCCTGTGAAAACTTCCTCTTCCCCCCCCCCCAATGTCCAGCACGAATGTGGACCCGTTGTTCCTGATCACCTTAAACAGCCCCTCGTAGGGCCGTTGTAGCGGTGTCCGGTGTCCGGTGTCCGCCCTGTTGCACAAAAACAAACTTACAGTTCTGCAGGTCTTTGGGTATGCAGGTCGGGTTTTGCCCATGCTGTGAAGTGGGTAGGGGGGTCAGGTTACTGAGCCTCTCCGTAGACTGACCAGGACTGCTGTGGATTCTTCCTCTTGCCCCCTTGGGGCTGGTATGAACTCTCCTGGGATGACCAGGGGTGGGCCATACACCAACTCGGCTGACGAGGTGCAGATCCTCTTTGGGCGCCATGTGGATTCCGAGCAGGACCCAGGGAAGCTCGTCCACCCAGTTAGACCCTTTGAGGCGGGCCATGAGAGCCGACTTCAGGTGACGGTGGAAACGCTCCACTAGTCCGTTTGACTGTGGGTGGTAGGCAGTGGTGTGGTGTAGCTACATTCCCAGCAGACTGGCCATAGCTGACCACAGGCTGAAGGTGAACTGGGTGCCTCTGTCGGAGGTAATGTGGGCTGGTACATCAAAACGGGACAACCAGGTTGCAATCAGTGCCCGGGCGCAGGATTCGGAGATGGTGTCGGTGAGCAGGACTGCCTCTGCCCATCTTGTGAACCGGTCCACGATAGTCAGGAGGTGCCGCTCTCCTCATGACACTGGCAGGGGGCCCACGATATCCACATGAATGTGGTCAAAACGCCGGCGGGTGGGGTGGAACTGCTGTGGCAGGGCTTTGGTGTGCCGCTGCACCTTGGCTGTTTGGCAGGGCATGAACATTTTGGCCCATTCACTGACCTGCTTGCGGAGTCCGTACCAAACGAATCTGTTGGCTACCATCCGGACGGTTGTCCTGATGGAGGGGTGTGTTAAGTTACGAATGGAGTTGAAAATGCGCCACTGCTGGGATGATGGGGTGGGGTTGGCCGGTGGTGACGGCACAGAGTAAGGTCCTCTCACCTGGGCCTACGGGGATGTCCTGGAGCTGCAAACCGGAGACTGCGGTTCTGTAGCTAGGGATCTCCTCGTCTGCCTGCTGCGCCTCCGCCAGCGCTTCATAGTCTACCCCCTGGGGCAGGGCTTGAATGTCAGGTCTGGAGAGAGCTTCGGCCACGATATTGTCCTTTCCTGAGACATGCCGGGCATCCGTCGTGTATTTGGAGATGTAGGACAGATGTCGCTGCTAGCGGGACGACCAGGGGTCGGATGCTTTTGTGAACACAAAGGTAAGCGGTTTGTGGTCCATGAACATGGTGAAGGGCCTACCTTCTAAGAAGTACCTGAAATGCCGGATTACCAGGTATAGCGTCAACAGTTCCCGGTCGAAAGCACTGTACTTGAACTCAGGTGGTTGTTGGTGTTTGCTGAAAAACGCCAGGGGTTGCCAGCAACCCTCGATGAGTTGTTCCAGCACTCCACCGACTGCCATGTTGGATGCGTCCACTGTGAGGGCAGTAGGGATGTCCATTCTGGGGTGCACTAGCATCGCGGCGTTTGCCAAGACTTCGTTTGTTTTAATGAAAGTGGCGGCGGACTCCTCGTCCCAGGTAATGTCCTTGCCCTTACCCGACATCAGGGTGAACAGAGGGTGCATGATTCGGGCTGCTGAGAGGAGGAAGTGGTGGTAGAAATTCACCATACCCATGAATTCCTGAAAGCCTTTGAGTGTGTTGGGTCAGAGAAAGTGGCGGACCGTGTCTACCTTGGCGGGCAGAGGAGTTGCCCCGGCTTTAGTAATCCTGTGGCCCAGGAAGTCAATGGTGTCGAGCCCGAACTGGCATTTAGCCGGGTTGATTGCTAGGCCGTATTCACTCAGTCTGGCGTAGAGTTGACGGAGGTGGGACAGATGCTCCTGACGACTGCTGCTGGCTATGAGGATGTCGCCCAAATAGCTGAAAGCGAAGTCCAGGTCGCGTCTCACTGCGTCCATTAACCGCTGGAACATCTGTGCGGCATTCTTTAGGCCGAATGGCATGCAGAGGAACTCGAAAAGGCCAAACGGGATGATGAGTGCCGTTTTGGGGACGTTGTCTGGATGCATTGGGATTTGATGGTATTCCCGGACAAGGTCTACCTTGGAGAAGATCCGTGCGCCGTGCAGATTTGCTGCAAAGTCCTGAATGTGCGGCACAGGGTAGCGGTCCGGTGTGGTAGCCTCAGTCAGCCTGCGGTAGTCGCCGCATGGTCTCTAGCCCTCTGTTGCTTTGGGCACCATGTGCAGGGGGGAGGCCAATGGGCTGTCGTACCGCCGGATGATCCCCAATTCCTCCATCCTCTTGAACTCATCCTTCGCCAGTCGGAGCTTGTCCGGGGGAAGCCGCCGAGCGCGGGCGTGGAGGGGTGGTCCTTGTGTCGGGATGTGGTGCTGTACACCGTGTCTGGGCATGGCTGCCGTGAACTGTGGTGCCAGAACCGATGGGAGATCCGCCAGGACTCTGGTAAAGTCTTTGTTGGACAGCGTGATGGAGTCTAGGTGTGGGGCCGGCAACTGGGTTTCACCCAGGGAGAACGTCTGAAAGGTGTGGACTAGTCTCTTCCTGGGCAGGTCGACCAGTAGGCTGTGAGCTCGCAAAAAATCCTTGCCCAGGAGCGGTTGGGATATGGCGGCCAGTGTGAAGTCCCACGTGAACTGGCTGGAGATGAACTGTAGCCAAACCGTACAGGTGCTGTAGGTCCTTACAGGGGGGGACCCGGTGCCCTGTTGCAGGTGTCATAACTTGTTGGAGGTAAGACGCTGATCTCGGCTCCGGTGTCGACCAAAAAGCGACGTCCTGACTGCTTGTCCCAGACATACAGGAGGCTATCCTGATGGCCAGCCGCAGTAGCCATCAGCGGCGGCTGGCCCTGGCGTTTCCCGGAAACTTGCAGGGCAGGCTACAGTGGCGGGCTTCTGTGCCTCACTGCTGGTGGTAGAAGCACCATTGTTCATTGGTCTCCTCGCTCCTGCCTCTGGGGTTAGTGGGCTCTGCTGCCGGGCCTGGTCTGGTCTGCTGCTGGGAGCGTGGCCTGGTGGTCTGTGCGATGGACGCCCCACTCTCCTTCTTGGCTTTCCACAGCACGCCTGGGCCACCACCTTCCGGGGGGTCGCTGAAATCTGCGTCAGACAGCAGCAGGCATATGACCTTGGGCAGCTGCTTCAGGAACGCCTGCTCAAACATGAGGCAGGGCTTGTGTCCTCCGGCCAGGGACAGCATCTCGTTCATCAAAGCCGACGGCGGTTGTCTCCCAAATCATCCAGGTGCAGTAAGCGGGCAGCTTGCTCGCGCCGTGAGAATCTGAAAGTCCTTATGAGCAGGGCTTTGAATTCTGTGTATTTGCCGTCCTCTGGGGGTGACTGTATGAACTCCTTAACCTGGGCGGCTGTCTCCTGGTCGAGGGAGCTCACCACGTAGTAGTAACGTGCAGCATCTGAGGTTATCTGCCGAATGTGGAATTGGGCTTCTGCTTGCTGGAACCGTAGGTGAGGTCGCAGCGTCCAGAAGCTTGGCAGTTTTAATGAAACCGCATGAACAGATGTGGCATTGTTCATCTCCGGTCCTAGTATCGTTTGGGCCGTCGGGGTCACCAATTGTAGCGGTGTGCTACACACAGCGCTGGAATAACAACACGCAGTCGGTGAGCTGCAGTTGCAAAAGTTGCAAACTTCGCGGCCTCGCTTTAAAGCCTTCCTGATCCCGCCCGGGGAGGGTGGGAATACTGTAGGAGGCGCGTATTCACAGTCCTGTCCCGCGCATGGGCTTTTCCCCTCGCTGGTGAAGCAGGCTTGGCGCCCTTTTTGGGACTGGCCTCAATGCCGGCGCGCGCCGATTTGTGAGCCGGTTCGAGTGCGCTGGGAAGTGGGTCACCACATAAGCTTTTTATTGTCTAATTCTCAAAATGGCCTTACTGGTTATGGAATTGTCAAGGATATTACTTGTAGTGCAGAGATGGAATCTCGTAATATGCTAAGTTTTTATGTGGACATCAAATTAAGTTGAATTTATTGTTGTGTGCACAACTATGGTGAGGACAGTACAAGTATAATGAAAGACTTGCTTGCAGCAGGCTTACTGGCTCATATGTAAAGCACAGTGAATATAAATTATACATAAATTATGCAAGACAGTTAAGTAAGAAAAACAAACTGTGAAGACGAGAACATAGTTCAGAAGACACAATTGAAGACAGGTCTATGGTGGTATAAAGATAGTCCATAGTGTCCCATAGCTAGGAGCATAAGAGTGCTGCCGACAAGTCTGCAATTTTAACCCAAGATACTATGTCAACAGTATATAGTGTAAGATGTCAGGGCCATTCCATGTTTGGAAACTCATCACACTAATTGGCTATTAGCATCAAAACCTCATCAACATATTTTCCTAACTGGGTCTCATTAGAATAATTTTGGTTGTCGGATTTGCAGTGTCATCTTTATAAGTATATTTAGAGGTGCTCAACCATAAAAGAACTTGTCTCCTACTAATCCCAGATTTTACCATTAAAAAATGCGCACATCTCATCATCTCTGGATGTCGATCAGGGCACTGAGTATGAACAGGTTTAATTCCCCTGCATAACATATTCTATGCGTCTTTTTCAATCAATTGGCTGCTCTTTCTTAGCCCAGACTTGGGACTCAAAGCTGGTCAATTGCCAGTCAGATAAAGCTGGTGATTGTGTTGGTATATTTTCCAAACGGGTCTGAAAATTAAATATCTTAATGCAATGTTTCCGAATAGATTCACTATACCTTTCACTGTTTAAATTTGGGAAGCCGATGAGATGGTTAATCTGGTTGCCTATTTCATTTAACTAGTAAACATTACCTCAGCCCAAACAACCCATATAGGTAAGAAGTTTTTAGTTATCATAGAATGACTGGTGTTCTTTATAACCCACATACTCTGAAATTTTCACAATAATTAAACCTATTAAAGGAATAGTTAGAATTATCCCCATGGAAATACCACAGATCTCTAAGGTAGGCAGCAAAATTGCAATAATCCTGAAAGACTATTTCTTCCACTGAAATCCCCAGCCCCGAATATGTTTTAATCTAACAACCAATTCCAACGTAATGAAAAAGGAAAGCTGCAAATTGCTCAGAAATAATTATTTGAACCATGGGTAAGAAAATCCCATGGGTAATCTTTTCTGTTATTTTTGCTAATTATTTGGAATGCAGTCAGTTATCTAAGTTACATTCTTCATGAAGAGGTGTTGTTTGTTTCTTTGACTCCACCACAACACAGATTTCTGAACATTGAAAGTTCTTAAACTGCATTTTCAGACAAAATGATTAAAGCTGAACCAAAACAAAGAAGAATTGAGATATTTTGTGCTGACTGTGCCGTGGTGGTGGTTCCTAAGGATCAACAGTGTCCAGTTAAGTAAACTTAGATTTTTGTGGATCTGTTGTAAGTCTGGGATGTGCAGTGTGACAAATATAGGTACGTTTGTCACTTTGCTCTGTCGGGCAGATCTGGCATTGGATCAAGGTCTCTATTGATCTTAAGTGATTTTGACTGTCAAAATGGAACGGTGGTGGTGCCAGATGGGGTGGTTTGAGTATCTCAGAAACTGCCAATCTGTGATGTTTACACACAACAGTCTCTAAGGTTTACAAAGAATGGTGAGAGTTACAAAAACAAAACATCCAGAGAGTAGTTATTCTGTGGTGAAAACACTTATTAATGAGAGAGGTCAGGGAGGAATGGCCAGACTGGTTTAAGCTGACATAAACAACGGTAAACAACAGCGGTGAGCAAAAGAGTATCTCTGAATGAAAAACATATTGAACTTTGAAATGGATAGGCTACAGCATCAGAAGACCACACCAGGTTGCACTCCTCTGGCCACTCTATTAGGTACAAGGAGTGTACATCGTACCTATATACATATCACAGATCAGAATCACCAATATATGCCGTGAGATCAGTTAATTTTGCGGCAGCAGTACCATGATAAATATAGAAAAAAAACTGTGAATTATGTAACCATAAAAATGTGTATATTAAATAGTTCAACTAAGTAGTTAGTGCAAAAAATTATATTAAAAAATGCAGTGAGAGAGAGAAGAAACATTCAAAGATTTACTTTTGCAAATGGAAATTAACCACCAATTTCCTGTTTTATCTCTTCTTTTGACCAAACGTATATACAGAAGTACTTTGACTCATTCTGTGTTGAGAATGAGGAGACAGTTTCTTCATCATGCCTCCATTTTGGGCACGTTCGCTGTTCTGAGACCTCCTCGCTCGACTTCTGTTACAACTGCAGTGCCGTGAAGAAGACTTAGACACACACAGTATATATTGCTAGCATGCTTAAGATTTTTGCATAGTACCGTACTTGTCAATGTGGAGCAGAGAGCGAGTTTGTAAATCTGGCAGGGGTAAAGAGTGCTGGGGATGGTGGGGGTGGAGTGCCATGGGAGGGGTATGGGACAGATGGCAGAGAAGGAGTGCCAGGGATGGGGAGTGTTACGGGTGCAAACGCACCTAGCCCTGAGATATCAGGCAAGGTCATTTGATTCCAAACAATTGGTTTATTGATCATTACAGAATGTCTCTTGGATGCTTCCTGCTCACTTCCATCTCCCTTCTCCTTTTTCCCAACAAGGATTTCTCCTCTCCCTGCCCCCTTCCCACTCAGTCCACAATAGAGACCCAAATCAGAATCAG
This sequence comes from Hypanus sabinus, assembly GCF_030144855.1. Lineage (NCBI taxonomy): Eukaryota > Metazoa > Chordata > Chondrichthyes > Myliobatiformes > Dasyatidae > Hypanus > Hypanus sabinus. The sequence continues at coordinate 105,626,219 of NC_082711.1, forward strand.
GTTTATTATCACTTACATATGTTAAGAAATTTGCATTTTTTTGCAGCAGCAGTACAGTGCAATACGTACAATTACTACAGTACTGTGCTAGTCTTAGGCTAGCTATCTATATGTGCCAAGACTTCTTCACAATTCTGCTTGTTGAGTGAACTACTAGTAACTCACTCCTAACCAGGTTTTCTAGCTCGTCACTTGGATTCAGTTGATTCCTTTCATCTCTATAGTTAAGATCTGATAAAGATGCAGACCAGACACCTGTCCTTACCACCCATAAGCAATTTGACCAAATGTGCAAGAAGTTCAGATATTTTTACCAATGTATTGGGGAACCACTTCTGCTAGTTATGGTATTGATCAATCACCCTTACCTTCCAGTCGAATTTCAGGCATTTTCTCTAAATATGATTCCTTTCTGATTTTTTTTCCTATTTTGTTTGCCTCCTGTTGTAGCATTAGATTCCACACTGAGGACCTTGTCCATGGCTATCCATTGAGAAGCAGTCTTTGATAAACATGTGTTGGCAAAAAAAACCTACAGATTTTTCTACATGGTTCTGCTGTCACTTTCCTTTCTAACTGCTTTCAGTTTTGCCTTTGTGATAATTCACCTCACACCACCACCTAAGACCACTAGGATATTGAACACACTCTAGCTAGCAGCTAGCACACTTGAGCTGGTGGGTTTTTTTTCTCTCAGTTTGGTCCATAAAATATAGGAACAGAATTAGGCCATTGGGACCATTGAGTTGGCTCTGCCATTTCATCATGGCTGATCCATTTCCCTCTCAGCCCCAATCTCCTGGCTTCTCCCTGTATCCCTTCATGGCCTGACTGATTACGAACCTTTCAGCATCTGCCTTAAATGCACCCAATGAAATCTTGTTTATTCTGCGTACGTATCAGCATAGTCTACAATTCAAGGAGGGCTTTTGAAAAGTTATCAAAATATTTTTCAGAATGTGTTCCAATCTTATTTCAGTGAGAGCATATTCCGTAAATTGTACATTCTGTTCAGGAACTCCATTGCAAGCTGAATGATATAATGGATCTGTGGGATGTTTCAACTCACGAACTGTGCAAACCCTCCTGAACGACACTGCTGTCTCTGATCAGACATAATTTTTGCTGGAAGCACACATGTCGCGCCAAATTCCACAGCAGATTCATTGTTTTTGTCGTGGATATCCAGTTGTCGGAGACACTTCAACTCAGTTTGAATGGTTTCCTGTCATGGTGAACAGCTGTTGCTTTTGCATCTCTGCAGGATTAATGTGAATTTGATGCCAAGCTCAGCTAGACATTTTCCATGGGTGTCAGGGAACTGATGTTGGCAATTGCTGAATGACAGGCATGTGGTATTGAATGTTGCTGTTCTAATCTAACTCATATTGACGTTAGTTTAGTATCTCAGCACCTTGATCATGTAAATCTCTTGACTATGAGACACTTGCAGGAGCCTCTGCAATGGTTTTCCACTTCAAAGTTCAAGTACATTTATTATCAAAGTATGCATACCTTGAGATTCATGACCTTACAGTTAGCCCCAAAACAAAAAAGAACAATTAAAAACAAACCATCAAACACCCCTATGCTCAGAGAGAGAAAAAAATCATGCAAACAATAAAAGTAAGCAAATAACTTCAGAACAAAAGTTTTACCAAAGACACAAATTAAAGGCTCCACAGCACCCGACACTGCATTTCAGCACAGAACTGAGTAAATGTAGATCAGCAAGCAAAACCAGCCCGCGCTTCACCCACCCGTCACCATCACCTTTACAATCTGACCCAGCGCTTAAATGGTCCAAACAGCAGGCCGCTCTTGGATTGCTCTGGAGCCTGGACCCACTGCCATGGTTCGGCTCAGACCTCGTTTATTGATCAGAAATCAGGACTTTCCGCACTCCCGGGGACACCACGGCTCTGTTTTGACCCCAACTCCACTTGCCGCAACCAGGCCTTTCCTAAGCCTCTGCCAATGCTTGTCTCCGCTTGACTCTTACATTATTAGAGCATGGAAAGTGGCCATTCTACCTATCGAGTTCATGCTGCCTCCCAGTAAATCAGTCCCGTTCCTTCTTCCTGAATACAGTTATTCACTCTCACACTCACACTCATCTCCTGTCCTGTGAATGTCCTGCCAGTTGTCTGTCCTAAATGTCTTTGCAGCAGCAAATCTTTGGGATGTGGGGGGAAATGGGGCCACTTTAATGAAAATCATGAGATCAAAAGAAGAACATGCCAGCTCCACACAGATGGCACTCGAGTTCCCTGGCGTAGTGAGGCAGCAGTAATAATTGCTGCACATGTTGATACTCCTTTTGACAGATCGAGCGACAGCCCATCTAGCACAGGGTATCTGACCCAGTTATGTACGAAGGAGGGGGAGGGTGGTGAAATGGATGCAAGGGTGAGTGTGGGAGTTGCAAAAAATCCAACTTTATTTGGTCTTTCAGCTCAGAGTTTAAATGCTTTGGGAGAGGTTAATGCTCTAAGCTTTGCTGAAACACACTGTGTGAAGTGTTTATATGGGAAGTGCTGTGATATTGTCGCAGTATCAAGTGCTGGCAAAGACTGGAATGAAATCCCCACTGCTATACTACAATCTGGAAGCCTCTGATACACATAACTGCTATCACAATATTTGTTTCAGTATTGGATTTGTGAGCCAATGTACGAACTTGGTCACAAACCAATGGAGATACGTAAAATAGTTGGAGTGGGAAACAAATCAGGAGAATTATCCAAGGAGAAGAACAATGGAAAATAAACAACAATGTTGCCAAATGCAATACATTCCTATTTAAATGCTGGTTATGAGCCCTCCCATCAAAAAGCTCAAGCAGAATAGAGCTCCTAGCAATGAGTGAAATGGTCAGTTCAGAAACAGTTTGATATTTCCAAATTTCCTGATGACATAAAAGAGGCCATTCAACCCATAGAGTTCATGCCAGTTCCATTCCCACATTCATTGTCCACACATGCCTTTCAACCCCATCCCCCTCAGGTTCCATCACTTTCCTCTTCACTGAGGAAGGGATGGGGTCAACTTACATGACCTGCTGACCTGCTAATCTTTGGGATGTGGGAAGAAATGAGCGCCCACGGTAACAGCGAGAATGTGCTGATTCCACACAAACAGCTCCAGAAACCAAGTTGAAACCCAAGTAACACACACAAAATGCTGGTGGAAACCCAAGTTCCTGGCATGATGAAGAACCAGCTGTACTATCTATCCCCGTGCTATATTGTTAGTGGAAGCTCTCCACTATGAGGAGCCAGTCCTCATTGGAGCACCAGAGGGGAGTGGATCAGGAATCTTAAATACCGAGGTGTTATCATTTCAGAGGACCTGTCCTGAGCCCGGCGCATAAGTGCAATTATGAAGAAAGCATGACTTCAGGAGTTTGCGGAGATTCAGCATGACATCTAAAACTTTAAGAAACTTCTATAAATGTGTAGTGGGAAGTATACTGACTGGCTAAATCACAGCCTGGTATGGAAACCTCAATGCCCTTGAATGGAAAATCCTACAAAAAGCAGTGGATATGTCCAGTCCATCGTGGATAAAGCCCTGCCAACCATTGAGCGTATCTACATGAAACATTGTTGCAGGAAAGCAGCATCCATCATCAAGGGTCCCCATCACCATGGACATGCTCCCTTATTTCTTCTTATTTTTCCTTTCTTTTTGTATTTGCACAGTTTGTTGTCTTTTGCGCACTGGTTGAATGCTTAAGTTGTTGTGGTCTTTCATTGATTCTGTTATGGTTACTATTCTATAGATTTATCGAGTATGCCCACAAGATAATGCATCTCAGTGTTGTGTATGGTGACCTGTCTGTACTTTGTTAATAAATTTAATCTGAACTTTGATCTTTGAGCAATGAATGTTTGAGGAAGTTTCTCAGTTAGCCCCTACTTGCTCCCTCTTTTCTGCATGATTTCTGTACATCAAACCCCACTTTGTAAACGCAGCATCTGCACATCAGTTCTCAGCTTGCAGAAGATAATGAATTGGCAGTCCTATTTTTGCTTATAATGTGGAACAATTGAAAGTGAGAAAATGTTACTCATTTCTCATCAGCCTGAGGGTTCTCACTGCCATCACACCAGGGTGTACTGCAGTCCAAGTCACAGGGAGAAAAAAATATCATTTGAAATCCCAGAAAGAAGAGGCTACAGATGTTGGAAAGCTGAAATAAAAGCTGAAAACGTTGGAAACACTCAGAAGGTCAGGCAGCACCTTTAGGAGGGAAACAGAGTTAATGTTGCAGGTCTAAGACCCTTTGTCAAAACTGGGAAAGAAAGAAAAAAGGAAGTTCATGTCACTTTAAGTCTCTGGCCCACTTTTTATCTGATCCATTTGTTTGTGGTCCCAGGACTGTAACAACAAGCTACAATGCAAGCTTCAAAAACAAAACTTTGTCGTTCATATGGGCTTGTTACAGACTTTTAGACTAAATAGCAAACTCTCAAACTTTAGGGAACACACTTTCTTTGACTGTCTCAGAAATAACCATATCTTTCTTAGTCATCCATCTATAATATTGACTCAGTTTTTTTGTCTCCATTAGTACAGCCTGGTTAGCTGGTCACATTAAAGTTCAAAGTACATTTATTATCAAAGTATGTATACATTGTACAACCTTGAGATTCATCTCCTTACAGGCAGGCACAGAACAAAGAAACCCAAAAGAACCCTTTAAAAAGACCATCAAACATGCAATCTGCCAAGAAAGAAAATTCATGCAAGCAACTAGTACTCAGAACTGAAGTCCATGAAAGAGGGTCTGTTGACAGACATGAAACCACGGCCTCAGTTCAGTGCAGAGCCAAACTAATGTCTCGGAGCAGCAAGCTGAACTGGATCATCCCTCATATCAGGCCCTGACCTTTTCAATCTGATGTCCAAACATCGGGTTCAGTTGCTTTGATACACCCTGGAGCCTGGACCCTGTCTCCTTGATTCAGCCTGCACCTGACCTGTCCAGTTCAGCCCGCTGCTTAAATCATTGTTCAAACATTGGGTTCTGGGGTTTCAATATGCTCTGCGTCCTAGATCCTGCTTCCTTGATTTAGCCTCTACCCGACCTTTCTAATGCAGCCTGGCAATTAAATCACCATTCAACCATTGGGTTCTTTTGCTTTGATACACTGTGGGGTCTGGACACTGTCACCTCAGTTCAGCCTCTGCCTGACCTTTCCAATTCAGCCCTGTGCTTAAGTTGTTCAAAACTTGAGTCTTTTCTTTCTCTAGGCGATGTGCCAGCTGCCTCGTCTTGTCTTGTTCTGCTGTATCGAGTCGCACTGTAACTTCCCTTTGAACTTGGAGGCGACTCGATACAGCAGAACAAGACAACTTTGTCCTATCCATTCCTTCCCTACCCTCTTTGCAACCTAAAACAAACCTCTGTTCTCTCTTCCACAGCTCTGATGAAGGGTCTTGGTCCTGAAACTGTTAGATGTTTCTCCTTCACAGATGCAGTCTGTGCTGGGTGTTTTCAGCATTTTCTGTTTTTATTTAAGAATTTTATATGTGCAAATACTGTTCCAGAAATGTAATAGTCCTGTAACTAGCCAATTAATCCATCTGTCCTCATTTAATTCTATCACAGATATTTCCTTAGTTCTATCCTTCCCTCCTAACACCTTTTTTGCAACCTAAAATTAATTTTTCTTTTATCTCTCTTTCCTAGTTCTAAATATACGATGTCTGATCTGAAACACTAAGTTTGTTTCTCTTTCCTCAGATACTTCCTGTCCTGCTGAGTGCTTCCCATATTTTTTGTTTTAGATTACCAGCATCTGAAGGACTAACTTTTGATTTGCAACTGATAAAACAGGTTTGTTTTAGAATACAGAGAGAGTGGCAGCAGGGGCAATTGAGCTCGAGTTGCCTGTACTGTAAAGTGTTGTGCTAACAATTACGTTACCATGCTGAGTAACTCTGACTTAAGAACATAGCCAAAAATAAGATGTCCTGGACATTCTGAAAGATGACACAGCAAAAAGTTTAGTCTAATAGAAAAGTGAACAAATTGCAGACGTTGAAAAGCTGAAATTAAAACAAATATCCCTTCTCCCCTCGCCAGCATTTTCCGTTTATTTGTCTTGTGACTTGTGGGTTTTAAGAGACTAGTGAAAAGAGGATGAAATTGTCAAATATAGAGCATCCAGCCAGCGGTGGTGTAGAGGCAGATGTGTTATGGATATTTAAGAAACTCTTAAATACGTACATGGATAATAGGAAATGGAGGGCTATCTAGGAGGGAAGGGTTAGATTGAAAGCTCTGACAGCATTGTGGGCCAAAGGGCCTGAAAACTGTTCTATGTTCAATGTCTGACAATGAGGAGGATTTACTTTCTGCCCTTGTTGTGTACTTCTCACACACTGTTGTACAGTATTTGTTGCGGATAAATCAATCTGTTTTATATAATAGTTAGACTGAACCGAAGGATTGGCCTTAGTACCACTGTATCAATGTTACCTCTTACCATTTACTTTAATGTTTGAACATCAAACAGAAACAGTCCAGAAGTTCTGATTTAATAATAAAGTCATCATGCAATTTGAATATTTTTTCTGGCAAAGTCATCTTGTCCTTCTGATTTTTTTTGTCCTATATTTTTAAAGAAAACAGCTCAGCTTACCAGAAGATTATTTTCTTAGCATGAAACAGAGCGGGAGTCTACCTGACCCCATTGCACTTGTGCTGGCTCTTTGTAAAAGAGCTATCCAATTAATCCCACATCCCTCTGCTTTCCCCAGAAACTTCCAGTTTTGACTCTTGTCAAATACTTATTCAAATGTCTTTTGAATCTGCTTCCTCTACTCGTTCAGATGGGTCAGTCCAGATCATAACAGCCTGATATGTTGAAAATAAATTCCTGATATCAGCTTTGGTCCCTTTGCCAATTAATTAAAACCTTACTCCTCTGAGTACTGAACCGTCTTCCTCTGGGAACAAACGTTGTACTTCATCACCATCCCTCACTGCTTGGAACATTATTACGGCTGCCCTTAATCTTCTCTCTGCATGGAGTACAACCCAGCTTTTTTAGTTCCTCCAAGCAGCTGTTTCCATGGCAGCATTTGAGTAAATGTCCTTGATATCTTCCCTAATGACTTGATGTCTTATCTAAAGTCTGATTGGTGTGACAGAGGGGAGACTTACCTAATCACACCATCATCAATGTTACGAGAACTGATTTGTTGTTTTTCTTCTACCTTGGTGAAGAACTTCGATTAATTCACAATTTGCAATAAGTGTACACTATCCTGTGGAATGAATTCCCAGTGGAAAGTATAAAGCAGCCCTGGCTGAAACTGTTCCTGCATATTGGATGCTTAGACAAGAAATTCTGCTCATCCTGAAAGTAGGGAGCATGAAAATTAGAAAATACAGACCAATTACTTTACATTATTAGCAGAGAAAATAACACTACAGCCTGCTATTAGGTGACAGGATCTGAGAGAATTATTATGTGTTTGGGCAGAATCATCAGAGAATTGTGGAAGGCAAGTAATGATTGAAATCAATTAAACTCTTTGAGATTATAATTAACAGGATGGGTAATGAGAAACCAGTGGAGGCAGAGAACTTGGTTTTTCCAGAAGTATTTAGTATGATGTCCCAAAGGCGGAGAATACAAAATATTATGATTATTATTCTCATGGGAGTATTGTATAATATTAGCACCATGGTGGTTGTCCATCGTGTCCAATGGTAACGGGAGATCTGTGTAGGAGAGCTCTGTTAAAGTGGCAAAGCCCTTGAACTGGGGCAGTTCCACTCACCCGACTTCAGAAATCTGGTGATACGAGGAGGCGGAGTGGACTAATGATGGCGCTAAACAGCGACTCCTTTGCTTGCATCTTTGGAAGCAACTCTATTAATATATCTTTAATCTTTAATATCTTTTCCTCTTCAAGGTTCTTTTGAAGACCCTGACCTGGAGTTGCACGCTGACTACGGTTCTTAGTGGGACTAGGAGCCACTCTCGGGATTTCATAACCGGTCATTGTTGCTCGGCACACCAAGGGCTCGGCCTAAGAGCATGGCTTGGATTTGGAAGCCGAGGATCTCAGGGCTCTGGAGGCGGGCGGATCGAGGGTCGGTGTCACAGCAGGAGACCCTTGTGTCATCGGGGGAGTTGGAATATCTACGGCTGTGTGCCCAGAGACCCAAGATCTTTGAGATCTTCTGGCACAGAGCTTGATAAAAGTGACGTAACGGACTTTTAACTTTGTAAACCAGCAAGTTGTTTGTTATGTCTCCCTGCTTGCTGGGGACATGGAGACACCTCCTTCTCCATTATTAGGGAGAGAGGGAGAGCCTGTGGTATGTCATATACCAGGTGAAACGTGAAGTCATTGGGGTAACTGCAAGTCTATGTCTTTGCTATTGCTTTGCTCACACTTGAGTGTTTGTGACGGCTGCTGATGCATTTTGTTATTGCCGGTGGGTGGAGGAGAGATTGTTGCTTGCTACAGCTTACACGCAGGAGGGAGGGGAGCTGGGGGGGGGGGACTTCGGGATTCTAACATTTAACTGTCATTCATTCTTTGGGGCGCTCCTCTGTTTTCATGGATGTTTGCGAAGAAAAAACATTTCAGGATGTATATTGTATACATTTCTCTGACTTTAAATTGGACCTTTGAACCTTTGAACGAAGAAACATCACAAACTGGGGTCTTCCTTGGCTGCAGTGAACGACCATATCATCGTCATGCCCTTTGCTTTCCACCGAGTTTTGCAGAGACCATCCCTAGCCTTTGGATCTCTCTGTATACCTCATCTGTCCAGTCCACCGGAGCTGGCTTTGCATGCTAGGACAGACGTGTCCCTATCTCACCGCGGTATGATGCCCATCGCCTACACTCACCTGGTCTAGCCTGTCCAAGCGGTGTACTGGAGGGTGGCCTCTGTTGCATGTAGACAGCTGCTTGAAGCCACAGATGAGAGCTGAGTGGGGGCCAAAGGTGAGTGAGCTGCCCCAGAATGGACACGACAAGCCCCTTCACCAGACGTGCTACCCCTCTCTGCAACCCCTACACCCCAATAACTCCATGAAATCATAGAATGATTACAACATGGAAGAACATCATTCAACACATGGAGACCTTGCTTATTCTATTCTCAGAGTCCTACTGTCTGCTCAGAGCATAGGTTCTGGTTAATGGAAAGATAGTAGAGACTGGACCATTTCTTGGATGGCTCCTGTAGTTAATGATATAAGTCAGGGATCATCAGCTTGGACAGCAGGTAGTTGTAATATGCAGCAACAACCTGAAGGTTTAGGTGCAGGTATACAAGTTTGCTTTTGGCAGAGAGCCAGGTGGGAATGTAGCATAGCAGTTCACACAATGTTTTAATGTACCAGTGACCCGGGTTCATATCCCGCTGTAAGGAGTTTGCACGCTCTCCCTCTGACCACATGGGTTTCCTCCGGGTGCTCTAGTTTCCTCCCACAGTCCAAAGATATACCAATTTGTAAGTGAATTGGTCGTTGTCAATTGTCCTGTGATAAGGGTAGAATTAAATCGGGAGGCAGCACAGTACAGAGGGCCTGAAGCGCCTATTCCACACTGTAACCCAATAAATAAATATATAACTTCAGCTGCAAAAAGGCTGGAAAAGGAAATAGGAAAGTATTGTTTTTTTTTAATTACTGAAGCTAAATCTGTGGGTGAATATCATACTGTCATCCCTGTATATTTGGTTTAATAAAGTTATTAGAAGGTCGGTGAGATTTGATGACACTTACACAAGTAGTGAAGGAAGGGCTTCTCCTCAACAAAGAGGCTAAATAATTGGGAAAGAGCCTGACAGATAATAAAGAAATTAAGATGCGTAAGAAGCAATTTGTAGTTGAAATTACAAAGTGAACCAATGGTCAAATGGCTTCTACTCTTCCTATTCTTGAAGTTTCACTGCTTCCCCTATTATCACAGCCCATATATCATCATTCTTCTCTAGACAAAATAACTTCGACAACCATCTCCATTTCCCATGATCTAGTAATGAGAATTGAACAGTATGCTGCATCTTTTCCTTATTTGCCTAATACCAAAATTCCATGAATTCGAGGCATCACACATGCCAGATGGAGAATAATACAGCCTCACAGATGTAACAACCACAGTACTCAGTCCATCAATGTCTGACTTCATGACTTGCATGGGTAATCTTGGAAAAACTTTCTGTGCCGACTCCAAACCAAATGGTAAACCCAAATCTAACTTGCAAAGAGAGAGGCTTATAACCAAGTGGAGAAATGGTTTTAAACCCACAGCTCATTTCAGCTGAGTCTTTTTCTCTAAATTCCAGTGACATCCTGGATAACAAACAGTCTGAAAGAAGAATGTGGATTTTAGGGATAATTGTGGAAAATGATTATTTTGGGACATCTTGGTCTGAGGAGAAGATGTTATAGATGTGAAGAATGTACCACCTGTTAGTGTAGGAAAACATTAGAACAGCAATTACCATAAACATCTCTTTGGAGAACAGGCAAGCAATTCAGAGACAGATCACCAAAACAACCAAGATCTTTCAGAGCTCTAATCCAGCTGGCTGGAACCAGGGTGACATACAATCATTTCATATGGGGATGTCTTTATTAGGGTGGCGGGATGGAGTTACGTCTCTACCAAAGGAGGTGTAAGGTGCCCCTTCCCTCTGTTAGCCTGCAGGTCACCTCCGGGCAAGGAGTAGCATAATGGCCGAGGTCACCCGTCTTGTAAAGACACTGCCCAGAAGAAGGCAAAGGCAAACCACTTCTCTAGAAAGATTTGCCAAGAACAATCATGGTCATACGACATGGCACATAATGATGATGGTAATTTTTATTCACTGTGATATAACCTAGGCAAGGGAGCAATAGAATAAATTGTATTGTTGCATGGACCATTTAAACCAATGTTATAAAATCATAAAGAGTAACATGAGTGATACTGGCCTAGTTAGTTTATGAATAATAAAGCATTGCTGAAGGAAACTGAAGAATTCATCTGGTATCAAAAATGTGCCCCTGAGAGTCACAAATCAGGGATGATGCAGGGAGATATGGGAGTGGCTAAGTTACTATCTGGAGCTTAGACCATTGAAACAGAAGCAAAGATTTGTTCCCGTTGCAGCAGCTGGGCAGTTTAAAGTGAGGTGATTCCTTCAGGAACTCTGCCATCCATGCAAATGCCAGATTATTTTAAAATTCCACCTGGTTGAGTGATGTCCTCAGGGAAGGAAATCTTTCTCAGTCTGGTGAACATGCAACTCCAGACATGTTCTTAATGAAGTGACTCTTATGGGGGGGGGGGGGGGCTATTAGTGCTGCATGATGAATACTGATGTTTCCAGTGGTATTCAGATCTGTTAATAATTAAATAAGAAAGCAGATGATGTCAGGATAATTAGTAGATGGATCACCCCTTGGTGTAAGAAGGATTTCTCTTCCTTTGGTATTCACCACCTGACCAATCCTTTGATCACCTAATAGAGGATGGGGGAAGGAATTGTCTGCTGATTGTTTACCTGCCCAAGCTGGCCAGTTACCTGCCTTTGCCAGATGCAGAAGCCTCATGCTCCCCTTTAGGTTTCCACTGGGAACTTGGTTGCAGCTGATAGGAGACGGCCAGCCTAGCGTTGGTCTGTCAATGTGTACGTAGCAGTACTCAGTCACGAACGGGATTGGCAACTAATGACCTTCCCACCATAGGTTCATCTGTTATCAATTAACAGTGTTTATATTGAAAGTTTGTTAAACTGTTCAACACTTCATAAACAGATTAAAACATGGGAACAATTAAAAGTATTGCATGCACGCAAATCAATTAAATTAAATCCAACATTAAGAAATTAGCACAAACTTTGCACATTCTCCATTGCCATTTCTTCCCTTTGAGTTAATACCAATTTAATATAGAGCTTTTTAGTGGGTATATGCCCATTCTGTGCAGGAAAGGCTGAGGATGTCTGTGCTCCCTCATTAGGCTCCTTGAGGAGTTGTATAGCACAATACAGGGAATGCAGAATGCAAAGGTAAGGGGACAGGAAAAACTTCAATGGATTTGTAAAAAAGAAAAGATTAGCTAATGTTATTGTTTGCTTCTTATAAATTGAGGCAGAGGAAAGTCTATCATAAATAAGGAAATGGCTGAGACATTGAACAAATTACGCAGAGAAGACACAAAAAGCTTCCTGAAGAGGGTCAGGGGGGCTACAGGAATAGAATGAATGAAGAGTTCAAGGGACTTAGCATGAGTTAAACATTAGTACTGAAGACATTACTGTGATTTCGTGCTGTAAGTGTACAGGAGCTGCTGAGAGGAAACTCAAGATTTTGAAGGTGGTGGCTATGGCTGTGAATGGATGCAGTGGCTTAATGTTCCAATGATCCACAGATTCCAGAATGATCTGTACAGGGATGGACGATGCAGCAGCAAATTACTATCTAAGGAAGGAAGAAAATGAGATCTGAATTGTAGTTCGACATATATTGAAGGGAAAATGCTGGAGTTTATCATGAATGAAGGAATTATTATTAAAGCAGCAAGGAATGATGATAAGTTGCAAATTGTGCCATGACTAATTCTGGATTATTAAGGTTTGTTGGGGTTTCTGGAGCAGCATGCTTGCAGGGCATACTCCACACTGTATCATTAAATAAATAAGTCAGTTTCTTTAGTGGATTGTCATACACCCTACACCAAGGTGCAATGAAATCACTTGTTCCCCATGATGCTCAGCAAGTAAATAGTAATACATAATACATAATAGTAATAGCTCACCAAGTAAATAGTAATACATAATAGTATATCCAGCAAAATTTGATTGGACAGACTGAACATGGACTACAGAAAAAAAAAGTTTGACAAATCTTATAGTAGAATAGGTCAGAGGACATGTGGCTGTGATGCTTTTACACTGTACACAAGCTTTTCATAAAGTCTCTACCAAAAGATTATGAATTAAAATTACTAATCAGCATTTGGTATTGGATGTAATACATTAGCATTAATTGGCCATTAATTAACAGGAATAAAAGGGAGATATGGGTTGCTGCAGCAATTGTTCCGAAGGTCCCACCTACAGTTTGGATGAAGGTATCAGGTATAATATATCCAGTTCTGCTGGTGCCACAAAGGTGGCTGGCAGTGAGAGTTGTGAATGAGATGCAGGAAGGCTTCAAAGGGATATAACATAAATGAAATATGCTAGGTGAAAAAGTGGAATAATCTATTTCAGTAGGAAAATCAGAAGATAGAGTATGTTTTAATGGTAAGAAATTAAAGAAGTGTTGGTGCTTGGGAAAGGCAAAAGGCATGTGATTTTTATTGCACAAGGATTTGAATAAAAAGTAAAAATGCTGCTCTAATTCCATGGATCTACAATGCCTGTCCTTTTTCCACACTGATTCTCACCATATAGTGATCCAAGTGAAACAAAATATAGCACAGTGAAATGAGAGCTCATGATGCAGTTCCCTCTACAACAGAGAAACCGATGACAGAATGTGCGGCTGAATTAAAAAACATCTTGTTACAAAACACCGTCTTACTGGGGGGGGGGGGAATGTTGAGCTTCCAATCCCATCACTTTCATCCTGTATTGCACACCCTGTTTTTGTTTACTGCTCCAATGAAACCCAATGTAAGCTTGGTGGCCAGCTTGTCAACTTGGAACTCTGTTGAATTCAGCAATTCCATCCCTGTTTGTGTCAGGAAAGGTCAGTTCTGATGTTAGGTCCTCCACCTGTAACATTACTCACTTATCATCATTATGTGCCATGTCTTACGATGCCTCTGATCATGACCTTCTCTCTGTCCTTAACCTGAGATGTTCTAATAGGCTTTTCAAAACTTCTGCCTCTCCTTCCCTTGATATAACTCATGAATGTCACACACTGTTGACTACAGCTTTTTCTTCCATCCTGTCACAGTAAGACCTTCAAGCTTCTCTTTCCTTGGTCCATGTCACAGAAATCCCAGCTGCCATTTCCTGATTGATTATATCAGCTCTCTTGTTATTCCAGCTTTCCACCACACTTCCTCATTTGTTACTCTGTCCTTCTACTTTCTATTCCTTCCTGTTCTGCTCTCCAAAGTTCCTTCTTGAGAGTTTCCAGCATTCATTTCTATCTCGGATTTCTAGCAGCTGCGTTATGCAGCATCTGCCAGTTCTGGCAATTTTACCAGCTGAATGATAGTCGCTGTATTCCCCACCCCACCAATTTAAAACACCCTTATTTTCTCACTTTTCCAGTTCTAATGATCTGCTAACTCTCTTCCTCTCACCACAGATGGAGTCTGAAGATCCCTGCATTTTATGTTCTTATCCTTAATGAAATTGCATTGAACTGAATGCTATTTATTTCAATTCTCCCTCACATTTTGATTATTTGGAAAAGAAAGGTGCTAATGCGGAGAGCAATGAAACTAATGAGATAATAGCCAACATTCTCTGCTCTTTATAAAAACAGATCAATTAAATATTGTTCACTTTTTGACAGTGATTCATGTACTGAATACAAGAAAGCAAGTAATGTTGTTGAATGTGAAGAATAGGCTTTGTTCATCTTCTTCTTAACTTTGATGAAAGAACTTTCATGCTGAGAAAGGGTCACGGAAAGTTCACAGTCATTATCTATGCCATCAGTGGGACAAAATGTACCTGCCAAAGGAAATTGTATTTCAGATCACTAGCATTCCTGAGCAGATCATTGTTACTTGATGGTAATCTTACCTTATTTTGTGCTTGACGCCTCTTAAGTTTTAATGCACGTGTGACATTTGGTGTGAGATTATAGGAAGAGTTAAAAAAAATTATGTGTCAGCTTTTGCGTTGTTTGTTTTATTTAATTAAAGTACAGCTGTTTATTCATAAAAATATCAAAAGAATGGCTGTGGCTGTGTGGCTGTGGTTGGAAAGTGCAATGTGCACAGCAATGGAAACCAGGAAATTCAGTGTGGAATATACATTATTGAGCAAAAGTCTTTGCGCACGCACGCACGCACGCACGCACACACACACACTCACACACACACACACACACACACACACACACACACACACACACACACACACACTCACACACACACACACACACACACACACACACACACACACACACACACACACACACACACACACACACACACACACAATCAAATTTCATGATGTGTGAGTGATGATAAACCTGATTCTGATATGGGTCTCTATTGTGGACTCAGCATGGGAAGGGGGCAGGAGAGAGGAACGATGGTTAAACAAAGGGGAAGGGAGAGGGGAGCGATCATGAAGCACCAGAAAGATATTCTATAGTGATTAATAAACCCGGTCCTGGCACCAGTCCCACACCCCTCCCATAGTGCTTTGCCCTCACCATTCCCTACATTCTTTGCTCCCAGCAGATTTACAAAATTGCTCTCTGCTCCACATTGACAAATACATTGCTGTGTAAAAGTCTTAGGCACCCTAGCTATGTACATTATATGTGCCTAAGAAGTTTGCACAGTACTCTAGAAATTTCCAGAAGGATGGAATGGCATGAATAAGAAAGAAGAGACTTCAGCATCATACAAGAGGTTCCAGAAAGCTTATCAATAACTCAACTGAGGACAAATATAAAGCACAATAGCAGAGCTGCTGTCTCGCTGTGTCAGTGACCTGGATTCAATCGTGCTATCTCTGTGGAGTTTGCATGCTCTCCCTGTGACCATGTGGGCTACCTTCTAGTACTTTGGGTTCCTCCCACATTCCAAAGACGTGCTCATGAGTGGCTAATTGACCACTTTAAATTGCCCCTTATGTGTACTTGAATGGTTGAACCAGGGAAGGGATGATGGGAGAATAGATTGGAATTAACCTGGGATACTGAATGATCAGTAGAGATACAAACTTCAAAGTTTAAAGTTAATGTTTCATCAAAGTACCCTTGTGTCACTGTATACAACCCTGAGATTCATTTCCTTGTGGGCATACTCAATAAATCTATAGAGTAATTACAGAACTACTGAAAGACTGACCAACTAGGGCATGCAGAAGACAACAAACTGTGCAAATACCTAGAGGAAGAAATAATAATAATAATAAATAAATAAATAAGCAATATCTATTGAGAACATTAGAAGAAGAGTCCTTGAAAGTGGGTCTGTAGGTTGTGAGAACATTTTAATGATGGGGCAAGTGAAGTTGAATGAAGTAATCACCTTTGGTTCCTGGTGATGGTTGAGTAGTAGATTCAGTGGACCGAAGGACCAGTGCTGTCTGATGCTATACCTCGATAACTTAATTAAACAAGACCTTTACCAACATAATAAAACCGCACAGAATCAGAATCAGAATCAGGTTTATTGTCACCGGCATGTGATGTGAAATTTGTTAACTTAGCAGCAGCAGTTCAATACAGTACATAATCTAGAAGAAAACAAACAAAATAAAATAATAATAAACAAATAAGTAAATCAATTACAGTATATGTATATTGAATAGATTAAAAATTGTGCAAAAACAATAATAATGTATATTAAAAAAGTGAAGTAGTGTTCAAGGGTTCAATGTCCATTTAGGAATTGGGTGGCAGAGGGGAAGAAGCTGTTCCTGAGTCGCTGAGTGTGTGTCTTCAGGCTTCTGTACCTCTTACCCGATGGCAAGAGTAAGAAAAGGGCATGCCCTGGGTGCTGGAGGTCCTTAATAATGGACACTGCATTTCTGAAACACCGCTCCTTGAAGATGCCCCAGGTACTTCGTAGGCTAGTACCCAAGATGGAGCTGACTGGATTTACAACCCTCTGCAGCTTCTTTTGGTCCCACCCCACACACCAGACAGTGATGCAGCCTGTCAGAATGCTGTCTACGGTACACCTGTAGAAGTTTTTGAGTGCATTTGTTGTCATACCAAATCTCTTCAAACTCTTAATGAAGTATAGTCGCTGTCTTACCTACTTTATAACTGCATCAATATGTTGGGACCAGCTTAGGAATTCAGAGATCTTGACACCCAAGAACTTGAAGCTGTTCACTCTCTCCACTTCTAATCCCTCTATAAGGATTGGTATGTGTTCCTTCATCTTACGCAATGAGCTCTTTTGTCTTACTGACAATGTGTGCCAGGTTGCTGCAGCAGCATTCCACTCGTTGGCATATCTCACTCCTGTACGCTCTCTCGTCACCATCTGCGATTCTACCAACAATGGTTGTATCATCAGCAAATTTATAGATGGTATTTGAGCAATGCCTAGCCACACAGTCGTGTGTATGTAGAGAGTAGAGCAGTGGGCTAAGCACACACCCCTGAGGTGCACCAGTGTCGATTGTCAGTGAGGAGGATAAATTATCACCAATCTGCACAGACTATGGTCTTCCAATTGCAGAGGGAGGTAGTGAGGCCCAGGCTCTGTAGCTTCTCAATCAGGTTTGTGGGAATGATGGTACTAAGTTCTGAGCGAGAACTTTTTTGTATGCAATTTCCAATAAAGAAAAAATGAGTGCCACTAGGCTTGCAAGATCAAAGATGCAAAGGTCCATTGGAAAGAATTATGAAACTTCAGACACCAATCAAAACATGACACAGAAGGGGAAAAGAATAAATGGGAAAGTCTTCAGCAGAAAGTCAATACAACAGAAGAGCATGGTGGCAGTACCAGCGAGAGAACCTGAAAGAAAGGATGAAGACATAGCCACCTTATAGAATTCATTGGACTCCGGGATGGTAGTTGCAACTTACAAATCCATGAACATTTAGCCTCTCTCAACAGCTTTGAGAACGCAGAGGCCCACACTCACTGTCCAAGCCCCACTAGCACTTTCCTGACTACTCTTTGACATTCCATTCCTAAGTTACTGGGCCGGTTACGAATGCAATTTGGAAATGTGAGTTTAAATCGCACTGCAAGAGCTGAGTTTTTAACTTAGTGATTAACAAGTCACAAAAAATAAGCTAGTCTCTTTAATGACAAACATTAAATCATGGATTGTTATCAAAAAGCTTCCAGTTTGATGATGAAGTTTATAGATTAATATTCACAAACTTCTTAGACCAGAAATCTTCATCTTAAATTGTGAGCAACACACACAAAATGCTGGTGGAACACAGCAGGCCAGGCAGCATCTAAGAACTGTCGATGTTTCAGGTCGAGACCCTTCTCGGCCCGAAATGTTGACAGTGTTTCTCCTTATAGATGCTGCCTGGCCTGCTGTGTTCCACCAGCATTTTGTGTGTGTTCCTTGAATTTCCAGCATCTGCAGATTTCCTCATGTTTGCTTTTGAAATTGTGAGTCTTGATTTTTCAGTTGTGTTCCCTTGATCCAGATTTCCCTACCAGAGGAAATGTCCTCCCTCAGTGTTTACTCTATTGAGCCCCCTCAAAGTCTTATATTTTGTTAAGATCACTTCTTATTATTTGGCATTTTAACCTGCTCTACCTCTAGGCAGAATATGGCTGGAAGTTCAATTGCATAAGAAGTGATCTTAATACTCTGTGTTACTGAATTGAAGTGGAAAATACATTGTAAAAGAACTCTGAACTAGAAATTTAAGCTTCCAGGTCCATGGGACACCTGAGCACAGGTGTCTATGGGTGTATGGCTATGACATCCTTCTGCACTGTGGTTAATGGTGCTACCATCAGACTGCAGTGAGGTTTCTCAGCAGATGGGCTGCCTTACCCCGAGTGCTCATCTCTATCGACACTGTAATTGAAAACTTCTGTCTGGCTTATCAGTCCTAGTATCACTCCAAATGGGGATTGCGTCTTGTTGAGAATCATGACATCACAGAGCAACAAAGCATAGATACTGGCTCTTTGACCCAACTTGTCCATCCTGATCATGTTGCTTACTGAGCTTGTCTGAGCTGCTTGTGCTTGGCCCATATTCTTTCAAACCTGTCATATATATATACCTGTCCACATGACTTTTAGATATTGTAATTGTACCTGAATCTACCACTTTCTCTCACAGCTTGTTCTATATCCACTACTCGCTGTGTGAAAAAGTTAGCCCATAGCTTGCCTTTAAATCTTTCACCTCTCACCTTAAACCTATACCCCCTACTTTTTGGTTCCATGTCTCTAGGAAAAAGACTATAAGTGTCACCTTATCTGTACACTCATGACGTTTGCACATGTAAAGTCACACTTTAATCTCCTACATTTCAAGAAATAAAATCTCCACTTGCTCAACCTGTGACAGAAAATCATTGCCTGACTTTTTGCTAACCTTGCTTCCTAAATGCAGCAGCTGCCACTTGCAAGAACAAGAATAGCTGTAAATAAACTTCTAAGTTTGTTTAGTCTACTTGTAAAAGGATGTCAACCTTCAGTTCTGAAAATGCAAATTGAAAGCTATAATTAACTTGGAGATAATCAGATTCGGAACAGATTTAGGCAACATCCACATTAGACTGGATAATTTTGAAAATGCTGGTTTCGTGTAAAAACGATAGGCATCCACACTATGCGTTTTTGAAAATATCTCTATTCACACTGACATGGCGATTTTGGTGAATCTCCTCCTATTGGGCATGCACAGACAGACAGACAGACATACTTTACTGATCCCGAGGGAAATTGGGTTTCGTTATAGCCACACCAACCAAGAATAGTGTAGAAATATAGCAATATAAAAACATAAATAATTAAATAATAATAAGTTAATAATGCCAAGTGGAAATAAGTCCAGGACCAGCCTATTGGCTCAGGGTGTCTGACGCTTCGAGGGAGGAGTTGTAAAGTTTGATGGCCACAGGCAAAAATGACTTCCTATGACGCTCAGTGTTGCATCTTGGTGGAATGAGTCTCTGGCTGAATGTACTCCTGTGCCTAACCAGTACATTATGGAGTGGATGGGAGTCATTGTCCAAGATGGCATGCAACTTGGACAGCATCCTCTTTTCAGACACCACCGTCAGAGAGTCCAGTTCCACCCCCACAACATCACTGGCCTTACGAATGAGTTTGTTGATTCTGTTGGTGTCTGCTACCCTCAACCTGCTGCCCCAGCACACAGCAGCAAACGTGATAGCACTGGCCACCACAGCCTCGTAGAACATCCTCAGCATCATTCGGCAGATGTTAAAGGACCTCAGTCTCCTCAGGAAGTAGAGACAGCTCTGACCCTTCTTGTAGACAGACTCAGTGTTCAATGACTAGTCCAGTTTATTGTCAATTCGTATCCCCAGGTATTTGTACTCCTCCACTATGTCCACACTGACCCCTTGGATGGAAACAGGGGTCACCGGTGCCTTAGCCCTCCTCAGGTCCACCACCAGCTCCTTAGTCTTTTTCACATTAAGCTGAAAATGATTCTGCTCTCACCATGTGTCAAAGTTTCCCACCGTAGCCCTGTACTCAGCCTCATCTCCCTTGCTGATGCATCCAACTATGGCAGAGTCATCAGAAAACTTCTGAAGATGGCAAGATTCTGTGCAGTAGTTGAAGTCCGAGTGTAGATGGTGAAGAGAAAGGGAGACAGGACAGTCCCCTGTGGAACCCCAGTGCTGCTGACCAATCTGTCTGACACACAGTGTTGCAAGCGCACGTACTGTGGTCTGCCAGTCAGGTAATCAATAATCCATGACACCAGGGAAGCATCCACCTGCATCACTGTCAGCTTCTCACCCAGCAGAACAGGGCGGATGGTGTTGAACGCACTGGAGAAGTCAAAAAACATGATCCTCACAGTGCTCGCTGACTTGTCCAGGTGGGCGTAGACACGGTTCAGCAGGTAGACGATGGCATCCTCAACTCCTAGTCGGGGCTGGTAGGCAAACTGGAGTGGGTCTAAGTGTGGCCTAACCATAGGCCGGAGCTGCTCTAGAACAAGTCTCTCCAGGGTCTTCATGATGTGGGAGGTCAATGCCACCGGTCTGTAGTCATTGGAGCCACTGGGGCACGGCGTCTTTGGTACAGGAACGAAGCAGGACATCTTCCACAGCACAGGAACCTTCTGGAGACTCGGGCTCAGGTTGAAGACATGGTGAAGTACTCCACATAGCTGGGGGGGCACAGGCTTTGAGCACCCTGGGGCTGACACCATCGGGCCTGCAGCTTTGCTTGGGTGGAGACGTTTCAGCTGTCTTCTCACCTGTTCAGCTGTGAAGCCCACCATGGTGGTTTCAGGTGGGGGAGGGGCGTAGTCACGAGAGCAGGGTGGGGGGCTGTGAGGAGGGGTAGGAGGGGAGAGTGGAGTATGTGTTGATTGGGGGCCGACAACAGATGAATCATGTAGGGGATGGGCAGGGGCCACAGTATCAAATCTGTTGAAGAACAGGTTGTCATTGGCCTTGTCCTCACTGCCTTCAACTCCTCTGTTGCTAGTTTGCCAGAACCCAGTGATGGTCCTTATCCCACTCCAGACCGCTCTCATGTTGTTCTGCTGGAGTTTCCACTCAAGCTGCCTCCTATACCTATCTTTAGCCTCCCTGATCTTGGTTTTCAGATGCCTCTGTATTGTCCTCAGCTCCTCCCTGTTTCCATCTCTAAACGCCCTCTTTTTAGCGTTCAGGATGTCCTTAATGTCCTTTGTTACCCATGGCTTGTTATTTGAATAACAAAGGACAGTTCTTGCCGGAACATTGCAGTCCACACAGAAGTTGATGTAACCAATGATGCACTCTGTGGGCCCATCAATGTCCTCTCCATGTGGCTCACAGAGGGCCTGCCAGTCTCTCAGCTCAGAACAATCCTGGAGTGCCTCATAAGCCTCCCCCAACCATTTCCTCACTGTCCTCGAGGTTGCAGGTTTACTCTTCACCAGAGGCATGTAGCAGGGTTTGAGATGCACCAGGTTGTGAGCTGACCTTCCCAGTGGGGGAGGGGAGAGGAACTGTAGGCATCCTTACCGTTAGCATACATCAAGTCCAGGGTCCTCTCCCCTCTGGTTGTACAGCTCACATACTGCGTGAAGGTGGGCAGTGTTCTAGCCATGGTAACGAGGTTGAAGTCACCCGAGATGGTAATGAGGGCACTCGGGTGCTGGGTTTGCAGTCTGGCTGTGACGGTGTGAATGATGTTACACGCCGACGTCAGGTTGGCAGAGGGAGGGATGTACACAACAACCACGATTGCATGAGATTTCATATAAATAACAAACACTGAACCCTGTGGCACACCACGAGTCACAGGCCTCCAGTCTGAGAAACAACCTTTAATCTTCATGCTCTGCTTCCTACTATTGAGATAGTTATGAATCTAATTAGCTACCCCTCCTGGCTCCATTGGGATCTAACCTTCCAGACTGGCCTGCCATGTGGGACCTTGATAAAGTCCATGGAGACAATGACTAGACATTCTAAATGTAGCTTGTGTCTTTTTTTTGGGCATGATAATCAGGAGTACCTAGTAATCAAGAGTAACACAGCCTATGGCACTGTGTGGCTTCCTTTTGCCTCACGTCTGTCAGAAGAGCACTGCAAACTCCCAAGAAGGTGGTGTATCTGCAATGCACCATGCCAACGTGTAGTTTCAGAAGCCGTACAATTTGTAGTCCAATGTGTTCCATGGGGGAGGGGGGACTGTAAAAATTTGAACTCTAAAGACCGACAACGATCACTGACAGGAAATCTCTGAAGGACCTTCTTTCCTCAAAGCTTGGTTGGCTTGGTTAGGGAAGGTACGAGAGAGGGAGGGCTGGAAGTGAATATTGACCGGGTGAGCAGATGAAGGGATGGAGACTCAATTGAACTGTTGAGCTTGTAAGAATTAGTTATGTCATTATCTGTTTAGCAAGTAACTATTTTTGTAGCTGTAGCTGCATAGAAGTTCTGAAGTTTTGAATATAAATCCCACTGCATAACTTGTTTTAGGCTAGGACTTCAGTTACATTCACTTCAATGGAATGAAGTTGCATTTCTATTTCATCTGTTATGGGAGTTGAAACAATTATTGTGCTAATCCTATGGGTGCCAGTAGTTTAGTGCTTACAGTTCATTGTAATCTGCCAGTCATCCTGAGCCATTAAGTGGCTGGTGTGGGAGCAAGAGTTATTGTGATGGTGTGATAGAGTTACAGATGCAGTGGAGGTACACTTAGGATCAGTGAGGAGCAGGGGTTCTGACCTTTTTATGCCATGGATCCTTACCATTAACCACAAGGTCTGTAGACCTCAGGTCGGGTACCCTGGTGTGGAAGAAGGTGACTACAGATTGCGGGAAAATGTTGCAAGTTATTTCCCCACTTTACTTTTGGAGGCCCTCTTTCCTCTGAATCACTGTTTGTAAATTCAACTGCCAAAACCCGGACATAACAAAGGATCTTTCATTTGGATTCCACTTTTCATCATCTCAGGATACCTCAAAGTATGTTATTGAGGTGTAGTCAGTACTGAAAGAAAGGCCGCAGTAGCTTTGAGTGCTGCAAATGCCCACGGACGGCAATGGGACTACGAGTAGATAATCTCTTTAGCACTGTTTCAGAGACAAGCCTAATATGCCTAGCATCACTCTCACAATTAACAGTACTAAAATCACTGATTATGTCTGACAATGACATGAAACCTGTGCGGGAGAGTTTTTAAAGTGGAAAAGCCATTGTACTGGGGCAGTTCCACTCTCTCGACCTCAGAGATTTTACTCCAATGGTACAAACAAGTGTCAAACAAACAAGGGAAAACTGGAGTCTTCCCTGGCAGCAGTGGATAACCATGAAACTTTCTGTGCCTTGTCCTGTCCTTTGCTCTCCACGGAGCATTACAGTACTGCTCCTGGCTGTTGGATCTCACTGTAGATTTCATCCGCCCTGTGTATCAGAGCTCACTTCACTGGCTGGGCTAGGCGTGTCTCAGTCTATATAAGTTCAAATTGCAACTAAAATGCTTCCATTGTCCCCACAACCAACTCACAAGTTCCAAAACTGTATCATTTTCAGCAATAATTAATCATGTTTTTCTTAGCTAGTGAATAATTCTCAAAACCCAGCCTTTGCCGCTTAAGACTTTTCTCTCACCTAGCCTAACAGTCAATTCTGGTTGGTCATTCAGTCAGAGCGAGAATTTCTTCTCCAACTTTCCTCATTAAACTATTTGCCATGTGGCTTCTTTTTGTTGTAGTATGTGGGCCAATCTGGTTTCACTTTATTTGTGACATTTCCTTTGTTCTATCCATCCCTCCGCACCCGCTCTGTAACATAAAGCTTCAGTACCTTTTTCTCAATGTCCTCAATCTGAAATTTGAATTCTGTTTCTCTCTTCCCTGATGCTGCCTGAACTTCTGAGTGTTTCCAACACTTCCTGCTTATTTTTCATTTTGATACAAAGGTTATTTACATCTTTGTGGATATCCATCTTGACAGAACAAATAATTTTCTCTTCCCTCAACTTTTCATTTTGCACTAAAGAGTTAACAAATGCTTTGACTATCACTACGGATTCATTTCATACCACACTTTGCTCAAAATATGACGTAAATTATGTCATTTCAGCTCTTGGAATCCAATTATCAATGACAAGCAGTCCTCTTGTGCTTGGAATCATTTTAAGTTCTGACAACTCCACTCTTATCTGTGATTTAACTTCCCTTTCACAGAACGATGCTCTCCTTGTTGGAAGTGAACGTTGACTCTTATGAATTAATTTAATGTGGAACACTAAAGAAAGACAAGTGATCATTGAGAAGTTCTCATTTCTCACTTTGATGTTCCAGTCAATCTGAGAGAACACTATGAATCCAGCTCAGGTGGTAGATGAGCAGAATGTCACATCATTGTAAAGAGTGTCAGTTTAAGCATGAGAGAAGAGGCATTCAAAATGACTAAAGTAGCAAGGAAAATGGATTTTGATCAATTAAGTAGTCACTCAAAAACAAGTCACTGAGATTTTAAATGCTACTTAACCAGAGGCAGTGAAGATGCAATATACAGCGCATGAGTAAACCAAGCAGATGAATAATTAACATTTCTCATCAAATCCCATCACTCTGAATAAATTTTTCACCGCACATGTTAATTTCCCCCATGCCTTGCACTGAAGCCAGTCTCCATCAGGGAAATGCCTTGAAATATGATAATTTTTATGTTAAATATCAATATAAGTGCAGATTACTGTCTTTCATACCAATACTGTTTTAATTTTCTTGTTAATACATTACTTCTGTTGCTAATTCTTATCGGTTTCTCTGAAACGCGGCCATCAAATAGCTTCGCGGTTATATACCAAATCTGTGACCTCAGCATAAGATCACTGCCAAATATCGACCAGCAAGCCAGGTTTCCAATCATTTCCCAGCCCCGCAAATCTCGTGGGGGAGCAGGAAAATACATTGAGTTGCTGATCAAAAATAATCACACTTAAATGCCCCATAGGAATGCAGGAAAAGTCGTTTGAGCCTGCTCTGTCTGTCAGTACAATAACTGGCTGGTCCTCCAACCAGAACTCTCAATGTGAACTCCTCTACATTGATGAGACCCCACATAGATTGGGGGACTGCTTTGTCTAGTGTTCCCAGTGGGGTTTCCTCCATATCAGTGAGACCTGATGTTGATCTGGGGATGTCTTTGTCGACCACCCTTTCTCCATCTGCATCAGTCAAGATTTCTGGGTAGCCAACCATTTTAATTCTACTCCCCTTTTCCAGTCTAACATGTCAGCCCATGTCCTCCTCTACTGCCGTTTTGTGGCCACCTTTAGGTTGGTGGAGCAACACCTTATATTCTGTCTGGGTCGTCTCCAACCTGATGGCATAAACATCGAGCTCTCTAGGTTCTGGTAATTTCTCTCTTTTTCCATTCTCCCTTCTGGATCCCCTCTTACCTCTACTATTCACCTCACCTGCCTATCACCTCCCTCGGTGTCCCTCTTTCTTCTCTTTCACCCATGGTCCTCTCTCCTTACCTATCATATTCCTTCTTTTTCAGCCCTTTTCCACCTATCACCTCCTAGTCTCTCACTTCCTTCCCCCTCCCCCACCTCTACTTTTGCCCTCACCTGGCTTCACCTATCACCTTCCAGCTTGTACTCCTTCCCCTCCCCCTGCATTCTGGCTTCTCCTCCCTTCCTTATCAGTCCTGATGAAGTGTCTCAGCCCAAAACATTGAAAATATATTCCGCTCCATAGATGCTGCCTGAACTGCTGAGTTCCTCCAGCATTTTGTGTGTGTTCCTCCACCTTGATGCCATTTCCCTGAGCTCTCTCCAGCAGTGCCAGGTGCCTTTTCCATTTAAAAGTTCAAAAGTTCAAAGTTCAAAGTAAAATTTATTATCAGAGTACATACATGTCTCCACATAAAGCCCTGAGATTCTTTTTATGTGGGCATATTTAGCAGATCTATAGGAGAGTAACTGTAAAGTGTAAACATCAGGAACTGTTAACTGTAAACAAACTGTACAAATGCAGATATAAGTAAATAGCAATAAATAACAAGCATGAAATAACAATATAGTAGAGTCTTTAAATGACTGCAGATATCCCCTTTTGTTCAAGAGCCTGATGGTTGAGGGGTAGTAACTGTTCCTGAACCTGGTGGTGTGAGTCCTGAGGCTCCTGTACCTTCTACCTGCTGGCAGCAGTGAGAAAAGAACATGTCCTGGGTGGTGAGGATCTTTGATGATGGATGCTGTTTTTCTACAAATCTATCTCTCTTTTTCTTAAATATATTTATTCACCTAACCTCTACCATGTTAGAGAATTCCACAGACTTTCCACCCTCTTGTCACCTCAGTCCTGAATACCTTTCTGAAGATTTTGATTCATCCCTAAACCCCAATCCATCCATTCCAAACCCCAGTCCACTTACTGGATTCATCTTCTCATCTAGTCTGTCTCATGCTGAAGGACTTTCAATGAGATCCCCTCCCCCTTATGCTTATATATCCTTGTGATTATAGACTGGTCAACCCAAATTTTCATGACAGGACTGTCCTGCCATCCCAGGAGTTAGACAGGGAAAACTTCACTACAGCTGCCCTGAGGAAGGAAAGCAAAGCTGCACACTGTATCCAGGTGTGGTCAGCAATTTTAAATTCCTTGGTGTTATCACTTCAGAGGATCTGTCCTGGGCCCAGGATATAAGTGCAGTTACAGAGCAAGCATGGTTCTACTCCCTTAGAAGTTTATGAAGATCTGGTATGGCACCTAGAACTTTGATGAACTTCTACAGATGTATGGTGGAGCGTATATTGACTGGTTGCATCATGGCCTGGTATGAAAATACCAATGCCCATGAACGCAAAAAAAAAACAAAAAAAAGGTAGTGGATACAGTCCAGCCCATCACAGGTAAATCCCTCCCCATCTTGGAGCACATCTACATGGAGCTTTGATACAGGAGAGCAGCATCCATCATTGAGGACCACCATTACCCAAGCCATGCTCCCTTCTCACTGCTGCCATCAGGAGGAAGGTTCAGGAGCTTCAGGACTCTCCCCTTCAGGTTCAGGAACAGTTGCTACTTATCAACCAGTGGGGATAACTTCACTTATCTTCACTTTCCCCATCACTGAGCTATGGACTCACTTTCAAGGACTCTTCATCCCAAGTTTTCAATATTTATTACCTATTTATTATTATTATTATTATTTATTGTATTTACACACTTTTGCACACTGCTTGAATGTCATTTGGTGTGGTTTTTGGATTTATTAAGTATGCCTGCAAGGAAACAAATCTGGGGATTGTATATGGTTATATATATGTACTTTGATAATAAATTTACTTCGAACTCTGAACTTTTGAAACAAGACCCTGTGTAATTGTAGTAAAATTTTCTCTTGCAAAGAGAGCCAAAATAACATGTCTTTGTATAAGTACCCGAGCACCTTCATGTTCGGCTTTGGTGACTGGAGTGCAGAAATACCCAGGGTGATTTGCACAGCTCCATTTCCCAATTTTTCACCATTTAGGTCATACTCAGCTCTCTATTTTTTCCTACCATAGTGGAGAACTTCACTGCTATCCATCTATCAAGTGTTTGCTCACTCACTCAACTTGTCTATGTACATTTAGTTATTTTTAAGGTTTCAGATGTGCTTTACAAAGGGAGCAGGAGCCTTTTCCATAGCAAAATCCAACTCTAAAAACAACAATTTTGTACTCACTCCATATCAGAAATACTTCCTGTGATACTTCAAACAATTGCATTATGTTTAAATTGTATATATACATTGCTATCATTAAAAATACCAAAATCTTGAATTGTTATTAAGATTAGCTTTATTTGTCAGTGTTTCTTTGTGTCGACAACCAACGCACTTCAAGGATACACTTGACAGCATTCCCCAGGTGTTGCCACAACATACCATGCCCACAAATTCCCTACCTTAACCTGTACGTCTTTGTAATCTTTAGGAATAGGAGAAATCCATGTTGTCATGGGGAGAATGCATGGAACTCCTTACAGGTAGCAACAAGAATCAAGCCCCTTTCTTCCAACTGCTGGTACTGTAAAGCATTACACCAACTGCTATGCTACCTTAGCTTAGAAAAAGATTGAAGTTGAGCAATGCAGATATTGCAGAACTCTGTCACTACCTCCATGCCTGAATTTTCTTTACATGCTCTGGTTAAGGACCACAGGTTTGAACTTCCTACAGTCTGTGTCAAAGAAAATGTATAAGTTCAGTCCAGATGTGAGGGGGTGCTGGGGGTGTTAGGTAAGGGGTGGGATACTGTTCTGAGGTTGAGAAAGAGGTAGGAAAGACTTTCAGAAAGTCCTGAAACTGGAAAAGATTCTTGAGTATGCGTCTTCACACAATGAAAAGACATAATTTGGAGGCCCCACTCCAATTTGGTACAAGTTTTTGAAAGATCAATATTCTATTATACCTGAGACCATTCCAACCCATGTGTACCTGTTGTTCACAAGCCCTGAATTCACCTTTCCTGCCAATGACTCAAGAATGATGCTCCAATTCATTTGTTTCATTGAGATGTCAAAGCTGATGCCAGACTTTCCTTGTAGAAGATGATAGACATCCTCTTCCTACCACTTGTTTGTACTCTCTAGTGTGTATTTGTCATGCAGTAAACCAACATGGACTAAAACAACTGACAATTCCGATCCCAGTGTGCTGCGAGGAACTAAATGATATGATGCTGAAATTTTTCAAAAAGACATCATTTTAAAAGGAAATCCAGAAGGACTTGTACATATAGGGAAATCCACCTCAGCACCATTATAATGTCAACAAAAATTTATAATCTAGCATCTCAACAAACAGACTGCAGCCAGGATATCTAGACCTACCCCACCCCCCAAAAGGCTTTTAAAAGCGGTAAAGATTAGAATAATCTCGAGGATACAATCCATTCACCAATTTTGAGAATGCAAATAAGCATAGGCACTTTCTCCATCAGGACATTTTTGTTGCATTAAAGGTCAAAGATGAAGCATTTCTGCTCGTTATCTTACAACAGGCCAACAGGATGTAGATGGTACAATCAAAGTGGGGATTGTGGGAATCAAGAAATAATCCTGCGTATGATTTTGTTGAGATTGTAAGTTTCAAAGTACATTTATTACCAAGGTTATGTACACTGTATACAACCTTGAGATTTGCCTTCTTGCAGGCAGCCACAAGACAAAGCAGCACAATAGAACCCATTATAAAAATCTCATATGGCAAGGATTGTAAAACATCCAATGTGTGTAAAAAAAATAAATCATGCAAACAATAAAAAGTAACACATTAACCCCCAAATTGAATCCACAGTGTTGGAGCCAGTTCAGGGCTGAGGTGAGTGCTGATGGGTGCAAACCACAGCTGCAGAGTCAAGTCCAGTGCTGGATCACAAACCGCAAAATCTCTGAAAGTGAGTCCATAGCTGTGGAGGTAGTTCAGCACAGAAGTGTGTGAAGCCCCTCCAGAAGCCCTTCAGGGCAACAACTGCTCCTGAACCTGGTGGTGTGATATCCAAGACTCCCGTACCTCCTGCCCGACAGCAGTAACAAGAAAAGAGGGAGACCAATCAGGGTGTGCTGAACACCTGTCCATTTTCTTCTCTCATCCTTGAGGATTTTAATCTTGCTTGATGTTAAGGACTGCATAAAAGCCAAGGAAAGGGCATATATGGTACCTAAGGTGAGTGGGAAGTTGGATGATTGGAAAATTTTTAAAATCCAACAAAATTAGAAGGGGAAAAGATGAACTATGAGGGCAAAGATGCCAATGGTATAAAGCAAGATATTAAAAGATTGTCAGTTATTTAAAGAGTAAAAGGGAGGTGAGAGTTGATATTGGACTACTGGAAAATGATGCTGGGAGGTAGTAAAGGAAAACACGCCAGGCAAGCTGAAAGGTCTTAAGGTGAATAAGTAACCTGGACCAGATATACTACATCCCAGAGTCCTGAGAGAGGTTGCTGAAGAGATAGCAGATGCATTAGTCATGATCTTTCAAGAATCACTTGATTCTGGCATGGTCCTGGAGGACTGGAAGATTGCAAATGTTACTCTATGCTTTTAAGAAGGGGGAAGGCAAAAGAAAGGAAATTATAGGCCAGTTAGCCTAAGCTCAGTAGTTGGGAAAGTGTTGGATTCTGTTATCAAGGATGAGGTTTCCAGGTACTTGGAGACCAAAAATAAGTCAAAGTTAGCATGGTTTCTATAAAGAGAAATCTTGCCTGACAAACCTGCTAGAGTTCTTTGAGAAAAGTAACAAACAGGGGGAACTAAGAAGAGTCAGTGGTTGTCATTTACTTGGATTTTTAGAAGGCATTTGATAAGGTGCCATGCATGAGGCAGCTTACCAAGATAAAATCTTATGGTGTTACAGGAAATATACAGTCAGATCCTCCTTATCCATGGGTTCTGCATGCACGGATTCAACCAACCGCGGATCAGGAAATCCCGGAAGTTCTCCCTCCAGCACTCATTGTTTGAGTATGTACAGACTTTATTTTCTTGTCATTATTCCCTAAACAATACAGTATAACAACTATTTACATAGCATTTACATTGTACTAGGTATTATAAGTAATCTAAAGATGATTTAAAGTATAGGCAGTCTTTAAGTCAGATATGTGCATAGGTGGAACAGGTACACCTGGTATTATTTAGCGTCAGTTGGTCAAATGTTCGTCTTATTATATAGTATATTTTTTACCTTTCTATGCATATAAAGCATTTAAGAAACATATGTATTTCAGTAATTAAAGCACTGCTTTGCTTAGTAATAATTGTAGATTTCATCGGGGCAAGGCCTTTCACATGCTCCATTATTCTCACTTTATCCTTTAAAATTGTTTCGATCGTTGACTGATTGTAGCCTAACGTTTTTCCAATGACCAATGGTATTTCACCTCTTTCCAATTGCTTTATTAGTTCCAATTTATTTTCAATTGTTATCGTTTTCCGTCGACGGAACAGAAACACTACGGGTGGTGGGTCCCGAGCTCCACTGTGTCCACCGCACTGAGACAGGTTAAATAAGGTCTGGAACTCTGCCGGGTCCTAAAGTCTACCACACTGAGAGATGTTAAATAAGGGACTTGAGCATCCATGTTTTTTAGCATCTGCGTGGGGGTCCCAGAACCAAGACCCTGCAGATAAGGAGGGCAACTGTACTAGCATGGATAGAGGAATGGCTGACAGACAAGGGGAAGTGAATGGAAATAAAGGAGGCCTTTTCTGCTTGGCTGCCAGTGACTAGTGGTGTTCCTTAGGGGTCAGTATTGGGATCACTGCTTTTCACATTGTTTGTCAATGATTTGGGTAATGGAATTGGTGGCTTTGTGACAAAGTTTGCAGATGATACAAAGAGAGGTGGAGAGGTAGGTAGTGCTGAGGAAGCAATGTGATTGCAGCAAGACTTAGACGAGTAGGAAGAATGGAGAAAAAAGTGTCAAATGGAATGCAATGTTGGGAAATTTATGATAATCCATTTTGGTAAAAGGAACAATAGTGTAGACTATTATCTAAATGGGGAGAAGGCTCAAACATCAGAGGCACAGAAGGACATCACGGTCCTTATGCAGGACTCCCAGACTATTAATTTACAGGTTGTGGTAAAGAAGGCAAGTGCAATGTTGGCAGCTATTTCAATCAGAACAGATTATAAAAACAAGGAGATAATGACTTACAATGGGAAAAGACCAGAGGAGATTTAGGAGGATGATCCCACGAATGAAGGGGTTAGCTTATGAGGGGTGTTTAGCAGCTTTGGGCTTGTACTCACTGGAATTTAGAAGGGAATCTCATTGAAACCTACCAAATGTTGAAAGGACTAGATAGAGTGGATGTGGAGAGGATGTTTTCTGGGGGCATCCTGAACTAGAGGGCACAGCCTCAAACTTGAGGGGTGACCTTTTAGAGCAGAGGTAAGGAGGAATATTTTTAGCCACAGAGTGGTGAATCTGTGGAATGCTCTGCCTCTGTCTGTGGTGGAGGTAAAGTAAGCAGGTATATTTAAGGTGGAAGTTGATAGTTTCCTGATTGATCAGGGCATCAAAGGATATGCTGAGAAGGCAGGGTTGAGTGGGATCTGGGATCTGCCACAATGGAATGGTGGAGCAGACTCGATGAGCTGAATGTCCTTAATTTGCTCTTTTGTCTTATCGTCTTTTGGTCAGTGAAAGGTAAGCCTGGGAGCTGTTGTGTGTCTGTATTGTTGGATGCATTGGACTCACGTGTGTTCTTCAGTTGAGCAGCCAGTATCTGGCCCTCATGATGTCTCCATGCACCATCTCCAACATCCACTGTGCACATCAGTGGTCTAGATTTTGTAACTATCCTACCAGGTGTCCAATTGTCTTTTTGGTAATCACATGCAAGGACATTTCTGTCCAAACTTGAAGTTCCTTGATGATTAACTTGGCAGCTGACTGAACTGTTTATTCTGCACTTCCCTCCAAAGGTCTGGTTTCAGGAGGTCTGTGCAAGATCTCGGATTCCTGCTCAAGAACAGTATTGCAGGTGTTTGATTTGTTGTCAAATGATCAGAGCTCCGATACACAAAGAGGAAGTTGCCCGCCTGGTGTTGTAAAGGAATGTCCTCCTTCTCCACCACTTTAAACAACTGCTTGACATTCTGGATAAACCTTTCAGCTAACCCATTCATTGCTGGGTGGTGAGGAGCTGACTTGAAATGTCTGATGCCCTTTTTGTTCATGAACAGTCTGAATTCTTCTGACATGTGGTCCATTGTCACTCACACTTTGTTTTGGTAAACTGTTTCTGGCGAAGGTAGTCCTCAGAGCAGAGACAGTCTTTGCTGAAGTGGTTGACTTCATTGGTATAACCTCCAACCACTTTGAATGAGTATCCACAGCAATCTGAAACATGGAGTCCACGAATGGCCCAGCAAAGTCAATATGTACTCTTTGCCATGATGATGACAGTTATTCCCACATGCGTAATGGTGCCTGTGAGGGTGCATTTTGAACATTTTGGTATCCTGACAGCTTTTGGCCAAGTCTTCAACCTGTTTACCTATTCCTGGCCACTACAGGTGAGACTCTTCATCTTGACTGTACCCAGGCGTCCTTCATGCGGATTTTCTAACACTCCGGTGTGCAGTTTAGAGGGAACCACAACACTAGATCCACACATCAGCTTTCTTTGACATACTAACAGCTGGTCTCATCTCGCCGAGAACTCTGGAAACATAGTTGACCATTGTTGCACAGTGATTTCATAGACTTTTGACAATATCATTCCTTGTTTCTCATTGTGTTTCAGAATTTATTAACAGCAACTGGTCCACCAATGCTGTGTGGAACATTTCTGCTAGGTCACAATATGAAGACTTCTTCACTGCCAACAGTGGAAGACATGACATGCCATCAGTGTTGCTGTGTTGTTTGGTACCCTTGAACTCTATGTTATAAGAGTGGGCTCCTAAGAACAGTGATCATCTGAGTAGCAGCCATCACCGGAATTCCCTTCCTGGGATTGAAAATGGGCTCAAGGGGCTGGTGAAACTATGCATTGAACTATGCATCTGTCATTGGTGTAAACTTTTTGTCTGTAGAGATAGAGGTGGATTTTCTTTATTCCCCATACTAGGCTAAGGGTCTTTTTGTCTGTGCATAGTTGCATTCTGCACTTTCAGTGATTTTGAAGCAAAACACAATTGGACGTTCAGGTTCATCTTTCATAGTGTGTGACAAAATGGACCAATGCCAGAAGGGGATGCATCGCAGGCCAGTCTGATGGGCAGGGATGGGTCATAATGGGTGAGCAGTTCATCAGATATTATTAGTCTCTTTGTTTCCTTGAATGCACTTTCACATCTTTCTGACCATTCCCACTTTGCTCCTGTCTGTAACGCTGCATTCAATGGGTGCAGCACTGTAGCAATGTTTGGAAGAAACCAGTGGAAGTAGTTTACAAGTATGACCTGGGTTGTGACACGTATTCTGGTTTGGGTGCCTGTAGCACTTCTTCAATCTTCTCTCGTGACTTATCAATGACAGATCCACAATATGAGATTTCATTTTTCAACAACTCACACTTCTGTCTCTTTGTGCACAGACAATACTCACTCAGCCTGGTAAGCACTTCACCAAGGTTCTGGAGGTGCTCTTCATCATTCTTGCCAGTCACGATCATGTGATCAAGATAACACTGTGGTCCTTTGACATACTAGAGCATTTGGCTCATTGCTCTTTGCCAAATTGCTGAAGCTGATGTGATGCCAAAGTTGAGGCAATTGTACTGAAATGGTCCCTTGTGAGTGTTGATTGTGAGGAATGTCTTGCTTGACTCCTCAGTCTCCATTTGCATATAGGCTTGTGACAAGACAATCTTCAGGGGTGATTGATAAGTTCATGGCCTAAAGTAGAAGGAGTCAATTTTAGAAAAGCTAGCACATTTATTTTTCAACATAGTCCCCTCCTACATTTACACACTTAGTCCAGCGGTCGTGGAACATACAGATCCCTTCTTTGTAGAAGTGGTCCACAGCAGTGGTGATTGATAATTTCATGGCCTAAGGTAGAAGGAGATGAATTATACAGCTTTTGTTACATGCATGAGCAATTCAACTCTGAGTGATTATACAGAAAGTTTGAAGTTAATAGCTCATCTCCTTCTACCTTAGGTCACAAACTTATCAATCACTCCTGCTGTGGACCACTTCTGGAGGTCCAACATGCCAACTTCTACAAAGAAGAGATCTGTATGCTCCACGGCCACCGGACTAAGCGTGTAGATGTAGAAAAATAAATATGCTAGGTTTCTAAAATTGACTCCTTCTACCTTAGGCCGCAAGCTTATCAATCACCCCTTGTACAAAAATGTCTTCTATTTGTGGCAGGGGATACTGCACAGTATGCAGGACTGGGTTGATGCTCACTTTGAAATCCCTGCATATGTGAACAGCTGCAGTCTTTACTTTCTTCATCATAGGAACAATGGCTGTGGCCCAATCACTCCTTCATCCTTGGAGAGAATCCCAGATGCCTCCAAGCTCTGAAGTTCAGCATCCGCTTTAGGACGCAGTGCCTTAGGCACTGGACACACTTCATGGAATCTTGGTGTTGTTGTTTCATCCAGTTCAATTTTGGCCTTCATTCCTTTGAGTTTGGCAATACCCTTCTCAAACATCTTCTCATTAGCATTAAGCAACTGTGACAGTCTCTGGATAGCACTACCCTTTGGGCTGCAGTTGCCTGTTGATGATACATTGAGATCTTTGATTGTGTGGCAGTTTAGTTATATTTTTCATGTCTGAAAAGTGCTAGCCCTCCACTGTTCAACACGTAAAGTTCTAACTCGGTGTTTGGCCTCCATATATCACATTCACACATTCACTTTCAGTTTGCCTTTGAGAGACACTGTTTTGCCTGTATAGGTCTTTAGCATCACTGAGATCTTCTCTAATGGTAGCTTCGAAAACAGTCTGTTGCAATCAGCCTCTGAAATTACAGATAAGGCAGACCCTGTATGCAGTTTCGTTTTCAGTTTTTGATCAGACACATCTGTTGTGATCCATATGGTTTTGTGATATTTTTCAGTAAAGCTATGCAGTTCTAGACGTGACAACTCACCTTTGTCAAACTCTGTGTTGTCTGATTCTGTTTCACATTCAGTCACTTTATGCATTTTTTTTTAGTTTTGTATTTGAAACTGTTCACTTGGCTGTGCTTTTTGTCTGCCTTGCACACACTCTCTATGTGGCCTTGTCTGCGACACTCTGCAAACTTTTATTTTAAAGCCATTTGCATCTTGGGAGATTTGCCACATGGATAACATTTTTGGCTTTTTGCACCATTCAGAGACACTGTGCATTTCACATTCTAAAATCTTTTTCTGTAGTACAGCTGCATTCTTTGCTGCATCTCTAACAGTATTGCAATGGTCAATGTCCTTTCTAAGGTTAGGCCTCTTTCTACAGTAGCCTCTTCTGATTGATTCGACTTACATTTGCATGCCACATACAAGCTTGTCCCTTAATGCATCAGAAAATGTCTCTAAAGTCACAGTATAGGGACAGTTTGCACAGTTCTGCAATGTATTCAGAAATGGTTTCATCTTTTGTCTGGTTTCTTTTGTAAAATCTAAATCTCTCATATATTACCAGCTGTTTCGGGCTCAAGTTTTTTTTGTAAAATTGTAAGAGCATTACCAGCCATTTTGGGCTCAAGTTATTTTGTAAAATTGTAACAATTTTGTCAAATGTTTTGCTTGCTGTCTTTTCAGGGGTTACTAAGTTGCATAAGATATTGTATGTTCTAGCACCAATTAAGCTAGGAAGCATGGGGGCTTTCTTTTGCTTATCCACGTTATTTGCCTCACAATGCAGTTCAAATCTCTTGATAAATGACTCCCAGCCTTCAATAACACTATCGACTTTTTCAATATTCCTGGCAAAAGCCATCACCACGTTACTTTCGTTTTAACTATGCTAGTTCCGCGTCTTTCACTATGTACTATATGGTTACTCATGCACCCCATTGTTACTGTCTGTGATGGCCTACTCCGTACTATTTAACTGTTTCCTCTCACTGTTTCATCCTGTAATTGTCATGTAATTGTAGTTGGTGATATTATCTGATATCCAGGTTCTTACTCATCACCAATTCGTTGTGTCTGTGCAACTACATATCAATTAAATGAAAATGTGCACATGGGATATGATTTTAACCATGTAACCAAATAACAATTACAGCACAGAAAAAGGCCATCTTGGCCCTTCTAGTCTGTGCGGAACGCTTACTCTCACCTAGTCCCACCTACCTGCAGTCAGTCCATAACTCTCCATTCCTTTCCTGTCCATATACCTATCCAATTGTTTTCTTTTTTAGCTGGTGTATTCACATGGCAGAGAGCGAGAGAGAGAGAGAGAGGGAGAACAATGTGCAAGCACAGATAACAGATCAATGCACATGCGCAGACAGCAGATCAATATGTATTGCTAAGGTGAGTTATTGCTTGCAAAGAAATAGACCCATACATTATAGTTCCTGCATTACTTTCACAATATCAGCAAAGCTCATTTCTGCTGGTTTGTTTGGAGCAGTTAAACTTCTAAGCAATCTGTATATCCTTCCAACAATCTGCTCAGCTAAACTAGCACTCACTTTTCAGTGGTTATTTCATTTGCTTCAAAATACTGCTCTGTTCACTCAGTATACAATGTCCAGTTATCCCTTGTGCAATTAGATGTGTAAACCATTCTGATGTAGCCAGCATTGCTGTTCTATTAAAAATTATGATGATTATCAACTGGTACCCACTGTTTATGAACCTGTGAATTCATCCATTTTCTGCCTTTTTCCCTGTCTCTTCCCATAGAAGCATGTGCTATGCTGTTTATTTTACTCAACTGCTTCTCACAGTACTTTTTCCATCATCTCATTGTGTTTCATGGGTAGGCAGGCACCTCGGATCTATTTAACACTTCATCGCTGCCATTGTTTTGTCTTGTAACTCCAAAGCATAAAACTAGTTAAGAGAAAAGTATAGGAAGACTGGGAAAATAGGTACATATCGTTTCTTTACTTAAGTGAGGTGCACACATATGAATGGAGACGTAATGACGTGGCCATTCATGTACTTTTACACATAATCCAAAATGAATTAAATGAACAAGAATGCTTAATCAAACAATATTTTTACAATATTATTCAAATATTACTGAAATATTAAATACACCACAGAATGTGCTTCGAATCATCAAACTCTGTGTTATATAAAATCGCACAAAATTCTGTCTTTGAGGAAAATATATTGTTTTCTTCTTGCAAAAGTAAATGATGAATGAACAACTCTATTTGTTTTATTTGACTGAGCTCAGAGCCAAACCCAAATGTAATCTTGGTCTACAAAGCTGAGAATGTTTGTGATTCCTTTCCAAAAACCCCCTGGTGCTTCTCCAGGATCTTGAGAGATTATGAAAACACATCTATTATATTTCTGCTGTTGTTCCGGGAGGATAAAACAATAGTTTTGTACTTGTGTGATGAATACATTATAAACATTGCTTGAGGCTTGATTTAGGGCTAAGCCATTGTTCCAGAGTAAACCCTGATCAGCTGTTTAAGCAATACATACAAAGAAAAAATGAAGAACAATCATTTAGCAGCACCTGGACAATATTTATTGAGGAAACTCTCAGTTAAAGTATTTTTTAATCAAAGCTGTACAAAGAAGGCATTAAGAACAGTATCACAAGAGATTCTTCGGACGCTGGAAATCCAGAGCAACACACAGAAACTGCTGGAGGAATTCAGCATGTATGGAGAGAAATGAGCAGCTGCTGAGGCTCTTCATCAGGACAATAGCTTGCATCTGCATAGGACCTTTCTCAGAGAATCAAGTCTCACAGTGCCTCACATAAATGTTTGAAGGCCATGTGATAGAGAAATGTCACGAAGATGATTAAAAGCTCGGTTAAGGAGGTGGGTTTTATGGAGTAAATGCTGTTTGGTTTATGGAAGGAAATGTATAGCTTAGGACTGAGGCAGGTGGAACCACAACCTCTGGTATCAGAGGAATTACTCAATGGGCATTTTCAGAAATGGAATTGTACAGATATCTCAGAGACATGTTTGACTTGTAGAGATGATAGAGGGTATGTGGTTGAAGTTGAAACCAATGAGAATTTTAAAGGGGAGGCTTTGTTGGTGCAGGAGGCATTATAGGACTGCAAGCATATGCATGATAAGTTACAGATGAGTAACAGAAAGACAATCACAAATAAGGGTTGATGGGTTATGGAGGGATGCTAACTGTTCTAGGGGTAATGGGTGATGTGGGGGTGATGGGGATAGGCGGTGATGGGTGACAGGTGACAAAGGGGTGAATAGATGGAGTATAATTGAGGGGTGGTGAGTGATAAAGGGGTAGTAACTGTTAGAAAGGGTAATGGGTGCTGGAGGTAATGGAGACAGAGGATAATGGGTAGTAACTACTCTAAAGATAACGGGTGATAGGTTGTAACTGTTCTAAGGGTAATGGGTTATGGAGGTGATGGAGACAGAGGGTAATTGGTGATGGAAGTGAAGGAGACAGAGTATAATGCGTTGTAATTGTCCTAAAGGTAATGAGTGATGGGTGGTAACTGTTCTAAGGTAATGGGTGATGGGACAGACTGATGGGTGAGAGAAGGGTGGCAATTGTTCTAAGGGTAAAGGTTGATGGGGACAGAGGGTGATGGAGAGTGGTGGTGGAACAATGATAGGTGATGGATAGTGATGGGTGGCATAGGGATGATAGGGAGAGCAGAGGGTGAGGGATGATTAAGGGAGATGTTCAGGACCTGTAATCAGGTTGACTCACTCTATAGTTGCCATATTGGGTTCTTCCCTTATGCTGACATTGATTTCTGAAGAGAAGAGTAATCCATTTCTATACAGAGCGACTGGCTAAAGGGAAGAGAATTCCATTCCTTTACAGAGGGACTGGCTATGGCTCCCCACATCTGAACAACATATTTGGCTAAAAAATAAGAAGCACATTTTCCATGTCTCTGAAGGACACACAGCCTCCCATTAATCTGAACAAAAAAGCAATTTATCATTTCATAATGACTCAAGGGCTGCACATTGAGATGATTTTTGACAATGATTGAATGAGTGAAAGATGCTTCGAAAGAGAGGGAGAGAGTTTCATCAAAGAATGTATATATCAAACAAACAGCAAGACTATAATTTCACAGACACTTGTGTAATTTAATTTAAAAAGTAAAACTTTTGCTACTCTAATGGAAGAATGTTGAGAACTAACTATTATCATGGACATTTTTTTTATTTGAACGTGAACTTTTCTAATTTTTTTTACTGTATTTCCAAAAGTAAGTGAAGAGATTATCTGAGGTAACCTTATTTAGCATGTGAAATGTGTATCAGAAAGAGAAAGAAGTTAAGTTTAGCAGCTGAAGACATGAGCCAGGTACACACTAATAAAAGACAAACTTTATCCATACTGACCATTAATTCCTCAGTTATATTCATCCCCTTTACCAGCACAATGTTTTTAGCCTCTATGCCTTAGTAATTCAAGTGCTAACTAAATAACTTCTCTGTTTTTGTGCTGCATTACCGATTTGGAAAATGTTGCTATTCCTTCAATTTTCACTGGAGTTCAATCCTGAAACTTCCTAAGCAACAACTTAGGAAGTGGGACTAACTCAATAAAAGAAAATCAAGTAAGATTAGATAGATGGAGCACTGTAAGATTAGATTGGGTGACAGAAACAGGAGAGACTCATCAGGGAGTGAACTCAGGAATTGTTATGTTAAAATCAAGGCATTGGTGATTGATGAACTATTTCCCACTCAGATGAAAATACTGAGGAGAGTAAGATTCTAAAATTTAATTTATGGAAAGCAACGTCACTGCCAAGGTCAATGCTTACTGCCAGTCCCTATGTGTGCTTTACAAGATGATGGCATGTGACCTTTTCACCGCTGTGGCCCATATCCTAAGGTCAGTCCATCAGCACTGTTGGCTGGAGGGTACCTGACTTTAAACCTAGTGAAGGTAAGCAACCAGCAAACGTCAGGAGAGAGAAGGAGAGAAACAAAAGCAGTGTGAAGTGATATTTTTGAAGCACCATGGAAACTCGATTAATAAATGGAAGAACTTGTTTTCATAAAAATGGACCCTTCAGAACCTTGTGCCTGCTGCACCATTCAATATCATAGCTGATTTTTATCTCAGTGCCTTTTTCCTGCACTAATCCTATATCCACTGATTCCTCTAACATACAAAAAACTTTTCCAAATGTATAGTAACTGAACCTTCACATCTTTCTTGGAGAGTGAATTCTAAAGATTCACTACACATTGCGTTAAGGGTAATTTTTTTTTTTGATTTCCAGAATGGCTGATCCTTTATTCTGGAACAACAAATATTCTGCTTGTTCCTGCTGTGTAATGTATGGTAGAA
Source organism: Hypanus sabinus (assembly GCF_030144855.1). Lineage (NCBI taxonomy): Eukaryota > Metazoa > Chordata > Chondrichthyes > Myliobatiformes > Dasyatidae > Hypanus > Hypanus sabinus. The sequence goes on from NC_082711.1 coordinate 105,667,483, forward strand.
AAAAGTTGCTAGTCATTGATGTTTAACTCAACTATACAATGGTAATGGTTTGATATAGCACTTTGGATTTGCTTAGGTGATCAGGCTTGTTAAATTTGAAATAACTAATTAGTCTCCGGAAGTTTGAATAATTTATTTTCCCATCTAGTTTCTAAAAAATGTTCCTCATGTACAGAAATAATCAATTCCTTGAAGATTAATTACTGAAGTTTTAATTATTTATCCAAAGCATTCATGTTATTATCTAAAAATGAGCTGAAGTGCACTCCATTAAGACCATTGACTTTTTTGAGAATGAATGGTGCACTCTAGAGCACTAAGCATTATTGCTTTGATAATAAATATACTTTGAACTTTGAGCTTTTATTGGCCTTTCCCAAATGCTATCGTCAGTGGAGAGTTTTACCGTTGAGTTCTGCTGCCATTAGTTTTACTAGGGTCTTTGACCCTAATGCAGTCACATTCTGCCTTAATGTCCGTGGCCCTCTCTTACCTCACCTCTACAATTCAGCTCTTTGGTCCATGTTCAGACAAGGCTTCAATATCAATTTATCACTTCTGGACTAAACGATATTAGGCAAATGCAAGTTCAGCTTCAGTGATTATATTACTGGTGAGTAAATACCACTAGATCAAGGGTTCATAGAAACATAGAAAACCTACAGCACAATACAGGTCCTTTGGGTCACAAAGTTGTGCTGAACTTGTCCTTACCTTAGAAATTACCTAGGATTACCCATAGCCCTCTGTTTTTCTGAGCTTTGTGTACCTGTCCAGGAGTCTCTTAAAAGACCCTATTGTATCTGCTTCCACCACCATTGCCGGCAGCCCATTCCACACATCCACCACTCTCTGCATAAAAAAATCTACTCTGATATTTCCTCTGTACCTACTTCTAAGCACCTTAAAGCTATGCCCTCTCGTGCTAGCCATTTCAGCCCTGGGGAAAAAGCCTCTGACTATCCACACGATCAATGCCTCTCATCATCTTGTACACCTATCAGGTCACCTCTCATCCTCTATCACTCCAAGGAGAAAAGGCTGAGCCCACTCAACCTATTTTCATAAGGCATGCTCCCTAATCCAGGCAACATCCTTGTAAATCTCCTCTGCACCTTTCCTATGGATTCCACATCCTTCCTATAGTGAGGTAACCAGAACTGAGCACAGTACTCCAAGTGGGGTATGACAAGGGTCCAATATAGCTGCTCCTAAACTCGGCTCCTAAACTCAATCCCACGATTGATGAAAGTCAATGCACTGTATGCTTTCTTAACCAGAGTCAACCTGCACAGCTGCTTTGAGCATCCTATGGACTCAGACCCCAAGGTCCCTCTGATCCTCCATACTGCCAAGAGTCTTACCATTAGTACTATATTCTGCCATCATATTTAACCTAACAAATGAACCACTGCACACTTATCTGGGTTGAACTCCATCTACCACTTCTCAGCCCAGTTTTGCATCCTATCAACGTCCCACTGTAACTTCTGACAGCCCTCCACACTATCCACAACACACCCAAACTTTGTGTCACCAGAAAACTAACCCATCCCTTCATTTCCTCATCCAGGTGATTTATAAACATCACAAAGATTAGGGGTCCCAGAAATGATCCCTGAGGCACTCCACTGGTGACCGACCTCCATGCAGAATATGACCCATCTACAACCACTCTTTGTTCTTCTGTGGGCAAGCCAGTTCTGGATCCACAGAGCAATGTCCCTTTGGATTCCATGCCTCCTTACTTTCTCAATAAGCCTTGCGTGGGGTACCTTGTCAAATGCCTTGCTGAAATCCACATACACTACAGAAAATGTATTTTGATGTTTATTTTCAGTTGATATACCATTCCAATACCTTTGAGTTAGTCAAGTTAAGATTCACAGAAGTGAGAATTTGTTTTACAATTTTAACAGATAATAACTTCTAGTCCTTCAAGTTCAAAACCTTTTTTTGTGCCTTGGATCCCTACCCCATTAACCGACGGGTCTATGGATCCCAGGTTGGGAACCCTTCACTAGAATGAATAATCCATGACACCTTCCTTCACTTGGCTGATAGTTGACAATAGACAGAGGGAGCAGTAGCTGATTAAATTTGTCCTGCTTTTAGTTCATGGAAAACCTTGGGCAATTTTCCACTTTGTTAGATACATTATCAGTGTCATAACCATACAGCTGGATCAGAGGCCAACCAGCATTTTCTCTGCAATACCGGTCATTACTAATGTCAGATTACCCATCATCATTGGCCACTTATACATGTGAGTCACTGTCCCTAGGCAGAATGATCAGCAGCATAGCAAATGCATCTCCATTCTGTACAGATTCACAAAAGAATGTCTTTCTTTTCAAAGCAAATAGAAAACCAATGTTGATGTACTTGCTTTGTGCCTGGTTTCCCCACTTACCGTGATATTTTATAACAATAGGTTTCATGAGTAAAACTTAGTTGAGAAGGCACAAGATTTGTGTTGAGGTCAGCTGACCTGTTACTTATTAAAGAATCATTTTTATTTGTGCATTTGTACAAAACCCCAGAACCCAATATAAAATGAGGCTAAATCACACCATTGTTACAGTGCTGAATGAGGCCTTTGGGCCACAGAACCAATATTTGCTTTTGGTAAAAGCAGTCCATGCAGTTACTTTTCCTTGCACCTTCTGCCGAATCTTTATCTTCTCTCTCTTGCGTATCTGTTTAATTGATTTGGGAGTGACAACTGGATCTGATCCCAACCACTTTGTGGGCAGTGAATTCTATGCCAACATCACCTCTGCTCATTAATATGTTTCTCACAGCACAAGTGTTTCTCTACCATTGACTCAGCATCATATCTTCTAGCTTTCAACCATTACAAACATATTCTTTTTATTTCGGTACTTGATTTTGAACACTTTCATTGACACATCCCCCAGATCTTTCCTGCTCTAGCAACAAGACCCACTTTATCCCCAGGAGCTTCCTCTTAATTCTTTCCTGCATGATCTTCAATAGACTGCGTTGAATTCCTTTAGCATAGAGATCAGGACTGGATGTCGTACCACATTTGAAGCAAGGTTTAAATGATGTGGACTTCTATAATACTGCAAGTCCCTCTTTTATTTGTTTTTGTGCTTGATGCATCAAATCACAAAGCCCACAATCCTGCACACTTTCCTGCAATTATCTTTTCAACTTGCTGTGGTTCCTTCAATGACATACACATTCAAGAACCTTTGTTCTTGTTCTCCCTTTAAACTTATACCCTTTATATTATATTACTGTTCAAAGGAAATTTATTATCAAAGTGCATAATATATATGACACCATTTACAACCCTGAGGTTTATTTCTTGAAGGCATACTGAATAAATCCAAAAAAGAATAACAACCATAATAGAATAAATAAAAGACCACACCAGCAAATCTTTATTTCAGCACTTAGTGTCTACAACAGTTCTTTGAAAATATTCCCGTTATTTCTCCATGGACTTGCAAAACTTATTTTAATGATATTAAACAAGAGAAAATCTGCAGATATCGGAAATCCAAGCAACACACATAAAATGCTGTAGGAACTCAACAGGCCAAGCAGCAAATATGGAAAAGAGTACAGTCAACATTCCGGACCAAGATCCTTCATCAGGACTGGTCTTATACACTTTAATGATCTTATGTACTTTTTCTCCCCAAGTCACTTTTGAATCAGCTACCACCCTTTCACATTGTACAGTCCATATCATGATGTAATAATGCGTTGAGAGGAATGACATGATCCTCTACATCTCCCTTCTGCTGGTTTTGGAAATTTTCCTCAGCCGGTATGCTTTGGTCACTGATCTTCCTGCCAAAAAAGAACAGGTTATTCCCAGGTACATTAACAAATCCAAATTAAGCATTATCCATTAAATTGAATTATATTTTCATGAGTAAGTTGGCATGTGTTGAAGGGGAAAAAAACAGAAGGCAGGGCCATATCATGGAATAGAGATCACTGAATTAGTAGTTCATTAACTTTCCATCTTCTCATTTTATCATTTCATTTAAACTAGTGAGTTTTAGGAAATCATTGCAGCAAATGGGAGACTGAAACAACAGAACAGGAAAGAGGTAAAAATAAGGTACAGAATACTAATGTCCATTAGTTATTTGCTCTCAATTTTTGAAGATGATTTCATTCAAGTTTGATAAAAAGTCAATCAGCACTAAATAGGTTTCCCATCTTAATGAATTAAACCTGACCTAACTTTTCATCAGCAACTGCCTGGGGCAGTACTTTTTATCTTTGCCAGAGGAGAGACATGAATAAATTAAAAAAGTGGCAAACTGACAAATTCATAGGTTCATAAATAGTGAGTACTGGGTGATAACAATCATAAATTCTTAAAAAGAGCTGAAATAGTTGGTTACGTTGGAAATATAAATGCATTTGATTGCACAAAAGTTAACTGGCTGATGTATACTCGGTGAATTGAGCAGCATTTTGAAGCAAGTTAAATAGGTGATGAAAAGGAAGTGCCAGTGTTGCTAAGTGCATTGGGTGGAAAAGCATACAATTTGACAGTTGTATCATTCAAGCTGAGAGCTAAAGTGTTCGAGGAGCTTTATGTTGGTCATCTAAACACAGTCTTGAAACTTTGTCCAGTGACAAAGCATCTTGTCAATGCATCTAGAAGGAAAGTATCCAGAGTTGTCAGAATCACTTCCTGCAGACCCAGAGTCAACTCCTACAACCACCACAGAGGAGGCCCCAGAACCTCAGTCACCTTTCTAAACTGAGCTATTGTCTCAGGCTGGATTCCAATAACCCCTTTTCAGATGAGTAAAATCTGAAAAACAGCAGTTAGTTGCAATAACACACACAAAATCATGCAGCAAATCAGCAGTTCAGGCAGCATCTATGGCAGAGATTCTCAATCCTTTTTATGCCATTAACTGATGGGTCTGTGGACCCCAGGTTGGAAATTGCTGATCTAGAGGAATAAAGAGTCAATGTTTTGGGCTGAAACCCTTCATCAGGGCTTCTTGTGTGTGTAACTCTGGATTTCCAGCATCCGCAGAATTTCTTTTGTTTATTGTTACTTGCTTCATGTTGGTGGTATTGAAAGAGTCTCCCTGCTCCTGATTGTGTAAAGAACTGGTAAAAGCCTCATTTAATTGACAGGTGGATTGTAATTTCTTCATAATGCAAGTAATGCTTTCTCTGCGGACTCACGGTATAATTCTCTTGCTAGTAATCAAAGTAACACAATAGTTTCACATTCAAAGTTCAAGGTACATTTATTATCAACCCATGCATACATTATAAAACCTTGAGATTTGTCTCCTTACAGGCAGCCACAAAACAAAGAAACCCAGAAGAGCCCATTAAAAAGAGACTGTCAAACACCCTATGTGTAGAGAGAAACAACTAATTGTGCAAGCAATAAAAATAAGCAAAGAGTATTAGAAGAAAGTGAGTTCATAGACATGAGGCCCAGAATAGGCCACAGCCTCTGCCTCAATTTAGCACAGAGCCAAGTAAAAATGTTATGTCAACCTCAGATACAGCGCCCTGAGCAGCTGGAGCAGGCCGCAGCTTCAGTTAAGTGCATTGCTGAATACATGTCATGGGGCAGTAAGTAGAACCGCCTGACACTCACCTCTTGTCCCAACACCCTGCCTTTTTAATCTACCTGACCAGAAATCTAAATCATCTAAACAACGGGTCATTCCTCACACTAAGACCCGGGCCCTGTCGCATTGGTATGTTCTGTTCCTGGACCCCGCCCCTATGTTTTGGCCCGTTCCCGACCTTTCCAAATTGAACTGATGCCTAGATTGATCAAACCTTGCTCTCATTTTAAGTGTGCAGGCCTTGTATCTTCCTCTCCTCTGCTTCGCTCACCCCAACTTTGCCACAAGCGTGCCTCAATCTCGGCCTGACTGCCTCGCACCCACACACTTCGCCTCACCATTGCTTACAGTGATTGTTTACCAGAAATTTTACAAGAAAAGGTGTTATTAATGAAGTATTTAGTTGCATTCTTTGTTTTGTTTACTGCCATTAAGTAGCTGCTGGGTTTCACCAGCGCCATCTGAAACCGAAAGTGTTTGTTTCCTCACTTTCATCACATTCATCACTTCCAATATATTCACCATAGCTAGCTCAACTTTCAGTGGAAACTCTTGCCTCCACACTCTTCATTTTATTGGCCGGTAACTAGCCTGGGAATCCCATACCTGAGCAGCTTTTTTTGTTCCGCTGAATATTTCATCAAGTGAATCGTACTTGATGAATTACTGCATAAGTGCACGTTTGCTTGGTCAGGAAGAATCCCACCTGGTGTTTGATATGGTACTTCATGCACAGTCTAAAACTCACAGCTTTATCAAACAGCAGTTTGTCTCTCTCTCTCTTGCTCTCTCTCTCTGAGCTGTTGGGAATTTTGGGTGTGTATACCTTTGAGAATTACAATGTACAAATAAATTCTACTGAATCAAATGCGTGGAGCAGCTTGTTCCATCTTATAGTTCTTAAGGACATACCCATCAAATATTACAATAGCCAAAATTGCTACATCTGCCTGACCAAAGTGAGTGAGATGGAACAAAGGAGGGTGAGAGACAGTGGTGGTGTTCATGATTATGAGAGGCAGAGAGAGAGATGGAGTTGGATTTCAATATCGAGATGACTTAGAAGTGTGCACAGGAGGAAATAGAGTGAAATTGGAGAAAGGTTGAAGCTTGAACAAGGAGCTGGATTTGTTGAAGGTTCCACTGAAAGTTGAGCTAGCTATAGTGAATAAATTTGAATGGGCAGCTGTCCTCTTTTCATGCTGAAACCTGTCTGAGATTCAGTGAGTCGACTTGTCAGGGAAGGGAGAGTTATGGCAGAGAATGCAAAGCGGATTGATATAGCCTTAGTGACTACAATTTAACTTGCTGGATGTTTGAGTGGGTAGCATTTAAAGGAAACATTTGGAGCAGATGAAAGGAGCCTGGAGTTTTCTTTGTCATCACTATCCTTGCATTCCCACAATACAACAATCTAAACATACCCAACACACACAAAATACTGGAGGAACTCAGCAGGTCAGGCAGCATCTATGCAAAAGAATAATCAGTTGACATTTCGGGCTGAGACCCGAAGCACTGGACTAAGCACCTGCTGCTCTGTCACGAACGGTAAAGCATTACATTTTGTCCATTATTTTAAAATAGACTAAGGTGCATGAAAGCAAATGGAAATTACAAGACGTTTCATTGCTTTATTTTAATGGAATTACATCTCCTGATCCCAATGGCTGCAAAGAGTTTGTAAGATCTGATATAAGCTTCCTATGAATAGAACCCTACTGGTTGCTTGATTTGTCTAGTTAGATTTCTTCACAGTGTTGTATAGTTCCTGAGTGTCAGATCACAGCACCCTCTGTTGGTCAACTCTGATTGTACTTCTCTTAACCAAGCTACCTACTTATATCTAATGTTGCTGTGCACAGAGTAAAATGTCACATTCATTTCATTTAGAAAACCACGCAGCCAGAAAAAAAATACATTACTATTTATTCTTTCACTAGTTGTGAATTGAATTTTGACTTGGCCTAGAACCAGAAATGAGCAAAAGGGTGAGAATTGGTCAAAATGGTGCACATCATATTCCCAAGTGACAGGGGAATCTGACAGACAACATTCGTATCAGAGAATTACTGAATACAAAATCCAATTTACTTCAGCTTTAACATCTGCTTTGAGCTGGTAGCTTTGTGATATCATATGAACGTTTATATACTGCCCTGCCAGTCAACAGGCCCTTGACCGTTTAGTACTTTCAATGTAATGGAACACTGCAAGAAGCTTCATCAAGCATTATTTGATGAACTTTGGTAATATGCTACGTAAAGGACATAGAATATAGAACAGTACAACACAATGCTGGCTCTTTGGCCCATGAAGTTGTGAGCCTATATACACTTACTCCACAATCAATCTAACCCTTCGTTTCTACACTCTGTCTCTCTTACCTCCATGTGCCTGTCAAAGAGTCTTTTAAATGTACCCATTGCTCAGGCTCTGTCACTGCTCCTGGCATTGCTGGCACCTACCACTCTACCTCTGGCATCTCCCCTAAACTTTCCTGCACACACCTTGAACTGATGTCCTCTGGAGATGGCCATTGCTCTCTAAGGAAAAAGGCGTTGGCTGTCCACTCTGTCTATGCGTTGTCATAATCTTGTACACCCGGCTGAGTTGTCTCCCGTCCTCCTTCGCTCCAAAGTGAAAAGCCCAAGCTCAGTCAACTTTTCCTTTCTAATCCAGGCAGCATCCTGGTAAATCTCCCCTGAAGCTTCCACATCCTTCCTGTAATAAGCCAACAAGAACATACACCAAGCGCAGTCTGATAGAATTTTATAAAGCTGTGACAAAGTATTAGGGCAGATGAAAATAATACTTAATTAATGAGGTAGTGTTTAAGGGAAGACTTAGAGAAGACTAATAATAGATGAAGATATTTAGGAGGAGAATTCTGGAGCTCATGTAAAGGTATCTGAAGACATGGCCACCAATAGTGGAGCAAAGAATGGAGAATATTTGAGGCTGCAAGGACCTTAGAAAGTAAAAGGGATTGAGGAGCTGATAGAGCAAGACATAGGGCTTTGTGGACTAGGAGCCAAAGCAAATCTAAGTACACGTGTGACTGATTATGACTTACGATATTGGTATGTGTTTTGCTGAGCCTTATATAAGAACAGAGCTAATTAATAAATAGCTCCACTGGTGGATAACTAAAAATCTACCAAAAGCCGATATTTGTCCTAACTTTATTATGTTTCCCAAAAACTTTGAAACCTTTCGGGGGAGGAGGGTGGTGTGACTTTTCACAGCCTACCGAGGCTCATGATTGAGAAATTTGTGGAAACTTCAAGAGATGATGTTTCATGTCAGACTGTCAATGTCATTTAGAGGCATCTCCTTAATAGTTAGTACCTGGGTAGGGTATCAGGCAATTGGTTTGATGCAGGATGCCCAAACCATGGGTCTGCAAGGTAGAGCTTGTGAGTAGAGCTACTTATCTTATTTTTGGGATGTGGGCGTAACTAGCAAGGCCATCATTTGTTGTCCACTCCTAATTATCTCTGAGAAGATGGTGGTCTTCCACCTTTTTGAACTGCTGCAGTAATTGTGGTGAAGGGTTTTCAGGCTGGGTGGGTGGAGGGTAAACTCTTAAAAGTTGCACGGGGCGGTACTAAAGGAATGATGATATAGAACATAATAGCACAGTAAAGGACTTTTCGAATGCTCCAAGGTTTCTGCTGCCTTCTCCTTCTAGGCGAGAGAGTTGCCATTTTGAGAGGAGCTGCTGGATTAGTTTAGGTGAGTGATGATAATTCATTCTGAGATGGGATAGATTGTAGCCATTGTGTTACACATGGTAACGGAGGATATAAATGTTTAGATTGGGGCTTGGAATTCCATTCAAGAGGTTGCCTTGTCTTTGAACTGCACTGTCGTACTACACTTGTCTATCAATGGGGAGTATCCCATCCTGAATTATGCCTTTTAAATGGAGCTAAGATTATAACAAGGAGAAATAACATACCATTACACAAACCTGAGAGATTGCTGCAGTGATTTCCTGAGACAAGGATAACTGCCTTCCAATAACCATCATAATTTTCTTTTTTTGCAAGGCATGACTTAGAATCAGGTTTAACATGACTGGCATACATGGTGAGATCTGTTGTGGAATACATAAAAAGAACTATAAATTACAATAAGATCTATACATATATATATATTTAAATTAAATACAAAGTGGAAAAAGTGAGCAAAAATAGTGAGGTTTGTTCATTGGCCATTGAGAAATCAGTTGGCAGAGGGGAAAAATCTGTTCCTGAAACATTGAGTGTGTGCTTTCAGGTCCCTGTACGCCCTCGCTGATGGTAGTAATAAGAAGAGAGTATGTCCTGGGTGATGCTCGGCCTTAATGACGGATGCTGCCTATTGAAAATGTCCTCAATACTGAGGAGACTAGTGTCTATGATGGGTCTGACTGAGTGTGTAACCCTCTGCAGCTTTTTCTGATCATGTGCAGTGGCTCCTCCATATCAGACGATGATGCAACAGCCTTGTGCCAAGATGAGGCCACCCTCGGGGTGTAGGAGCAACACCTTATATTCCATCTGGATGGCCTCCAACCTGATAGCATGAATATTGATTTCTTCTTCAGGTAAAAATATTTTTCCCTCCCCATCCGCTCTTCCTCTATTCTCCACTTTGACCTCCTAACTCTTCTCACCTGCCTATCATATTCCCCCGGATACCCTTTATCTTCTCTTTCTTCTATGGTCCACTCCCCTCTCCTATCAGATTCCTTCCTTTCCAGCCTTTTATCTTTCCTACCCATCTGGCTTCACCTATCACCTTCCAGCTATCCTCCTTCCCCTCCCCCACCTTTTCATTCTGGCATCTTCCCCCTTCCCCCTTTCTCAATCCTGAAGAATGGTTTCGGCCTGAAACTTCAACTGCTTATTCATTTCTATAGATGCTACCTGACCTGCTGCTTTTTTTGTGTGTTACATTAGGAAGTTATTGCCTTTATTCCAGCACAATAATTCTCAGTGTACCTCCTCTCTAGAATTAAGCTCTCTGGTCAATTTTTGAAGCAAGAATTTGCAATGAAAACTGGAGTTGATGGGTCCTTGCAAAAACCCCAGGCATTAGGGAACAGTTTATTGGTCTATAAGTGCTACATGATAGTTCTGTCTTCGCCAACTTGTCGATGGCCAAGAGTTATTATCTGAATTGAATTTATTCCATTTTTTGTAGATTGGACATGTCTGGGCAATGTTCTGCATTGTTGGGTATATGCCAGTGATGTAATTGTATTGAAGCAGATCGGCTGGAGGCTTGGCTTGTTCTGCAGCACAAATCTTAGGAGCTGGAATGTTGTTCAGTGCTGTCAGCCATTTCTTGTAAAGTGATTCTAATTAGCTTCTGTTGTGCTAGTGACCTCAGCCACATCCAGTCAACAACTCTGTTTGGAAACAGTTGAGAGAACTTTTTTTTTCCTTTTTGCCATTAGCATAAACCTACTAGAATCTGTCATCACTGAGAAAGGGGGTGTCTTTGGAGCTTCCTCCTGCCCTTAGCTTTTTAGTTGCCCATCACCATTCACAGCTAGATGTGGGAGAATTATTTGGCTTGGATCTGATCTATTGACAGAGCATTTGCATGTTTTTTTTCTCTCTTTAGCACCTCGATTGCAGCTTCACCAAAGTGGCACCTCATTTTTAGGTGGACTTGTTGCCACTCCAGGTGTGCCTTCTACACCACGCTTTGAAACAGAACTGATCCTTACACCTGCATCGAATAAGTGACAGGCATTACACATGTGGTGCAATTATTCCCTGTCCACTTCACAGCACCCCACTGAGGTCCAGTGTAAATATGGAACCTTTGCTGCTTCACAGGGAGTTACCAAACTTTAGCAATAATAAGCCTATCCATGTTGACAAATAATGAGGAAAAGATTTGCATCTGAGACTTTGGAAGTTTATGCAAATAGTCTGAATGCCAGATGCGCCAAAAGATGTTGTTTAGTTTCTGTAAAATACTTACACATTAAGCTTGTTATTGTAGAATTTTAAAAGTCAAAATCAAACTGAAATAGATATCTGCAAAATGCCTACATTTTACCCAACATATTGGCTATTTTTAAATTAGATTCTTGAAAAGTAGAAAATTAAGATAATTTATTACAAGTTACTTACAAAGGCCCAGAACACAATGCTTAAAAGAATGGTGGGAACAGATTTAAATGTGTTACTTTGACTGGTTTTGTTTTAGAAAGAAACAAAATATGCCAGAAATATCCCAGCAGGTCAAATCCCAAATGGCATCAATACTTCTGGTCAATGTCACTTCATTAATGTTTATGAAGTGTTGTAGCGGTGTGCTACACGCAGCGCTGAAATAACGACACGTAGTTGATGAGTCGCAGTTGCAAAAAGAGATTTATTCGAACTTCGCGGCCTCGCTTTAAAGCCTTCCTGATCCCACCCTCCCCGGGCAGGAATGCTGTAGGGGGCGCGTATTCACAGTCCCGTCCCGCGCGCGGGCTTTTCCCTTTGCTGGTGAAGCAGACTTGGCACCCTTTTTGGGACTGGCCTCAATGCCGGCGCGCGCCCATTTGTGAGCCGGTTCGAGTGCGCTGGGAAGTGGGTTGCTACATAACCCCCGCCCCCCCGAACCGGCGATAGACCCCACAATGTCCACAGTCTGGGCCGGACTCTGTTTGGGAGGTCTGCCTCTGCGCCACGGTGCCAGAATCTTGACCGGCTGCGTCACGTCCACATGGGCCGGTTTGAGTCGGTCCACTGTGAAAACCTCCTCTTTCCCCCCAATGTCCAGCACGAATGTGGACCCGTTGTTTCTGATCACCGTAAACGGCCCCTCATAGGGCCGTTGTAGCAGTGTCTAGTGTCCACCCCGTCATACAAAAACAAACTTAAAGCTTAGCAGGTCTTTGGGTAAGCAGATCGGGTTCTGCCCATGCTGCGGTGGGTATGGGGGCCAGGTTACCGAGCCTCTTGCATAGTCTGCCCAGGACTGCTGCGGGTTCTTCCTCTTGCCTGCTTGGGGCTGGTAGGAACTCTCCTGGGACGACCAGGGGCGCGCCGTACACCAACTCGGCCGACGAGGTGTGCAGATCTTCTTTGGGCACTGTGCGGATTCCGAGCAGGACCCAGGGAAACTCGTCCACCCAGTTAGTTCTTCTCAGGTGGGTCATGAGAGCTGACTTCAGGTGACGGTGGAAACGCTCCACTAGTCCGTTTGACTGTGGGTGGTAGGCAGTTGTGTGGTGCAGCTGTGTCCCCAAAAGGCTGGCCATAGCTGACCACAGGCTGGAGGTGAACTGGGCGCCTCTGTCGGAGGTAATGTGGGCTGGTACACCAAAGCGAGATACCCAGGTGGCGATCAGTGCCCGGGCGCAAGAATCGGAGATGGTGTCGGTGAGCGGGACCGCCTCTGGCCATCTTGTGAACCGGTCCACGATAGTCAGGAGGTGCCGCGCTCCTCGCAACACTAGCAGGGGGCCCACAATATCCACATGAATGTGGTCGAAGCGCCAGCGGGTGGGATGGAACTGCTGCGGTGGGGCTTCGGTGTGCCGCTGCACCTTGGCTGTTTGGCAGTGCATGCACGTTTTGGCCCATTCACTGACCTGCTTGCGGAGTCCGTACCAAACGAATCTGTTGGCTACCATCCGGATGGTTGTCCTGATGGAGGGGTGTGCTAAGTTGCGAATGGAGTTGAAAACGCGCCGCTGCCAGGATGACGGGGCGGGGTTGACCGGTGGTGACGTCACAGAGTAGGGTCCTCTCAGCTGGGCCTACGGGGAGGTCCTGGAGCTGCAGACCGGAGACTGCGGTTCTGTAACTTGGGAGCTCCTCATCTGCCTGCTGCACCTCTGCCAATGCTTCATAGTCTACCCCTTGGGACAGGGCGTGAATGGTATGGTGAGAGAGAGCGTCCGCCATGACATTGTCCTTTCCCGAGACATGCTGGGCATCCATCGTGTATTCAGAGATGTAGGACAGATGTCGCTGTTGGCGGGACGACCAGGGATCGAACACCTTTGTGAACACAAAGGTATTCGGTTTGTGGTCCGTGAACGCGGTCAAGGGCCTACCTTCCAAGGAGTACCTGAAATGCTGGATTGCCAGGTATAGTGCCAACAGTTCCCAGTCGAAAGCACTGTATTTGAGCTCGGGTGGCCGCAGGTTTTGCTGAAAAACGCCAGGGGTTGCCAGTGACCCTCAATGAGTTGTCCCAGCACCCCACCGACTGCCGTGTTAGATGCGCCCACTGTGAGGGCGGGAGAGGGCGTCCGTTCTGGGGTGCACTAGCATCACGGTGTTTGCCAAGGCTTCTTTTGTTTTAATGAAAGTGGCGGCGGATTCCTCGTCCCAGGTAATGTCCTTGCCCTTACCCGACATCAGGGCGAACAGGGGGCGCATGATTTGGGCAGCTGAAGGGAGGAAGCGGTGGTAGAAATTCACCATACCCATGAATTTCTGAAGGCCTTTGATTGTGTTGAGTCAGGAGAAATGGCGGACTGCGTCTACCTTAGCGGGCAGAGGGGTTGCCCCGTCTTTAGTAATCCTGTGGCCCAGGAAGTCGATGGTGTCCAGCCCGAACTGGCATTTGGTCGGGTTGATTGTCAGGCTGTATTCACTCAGTCGGGAGTAGAGTTGACGGAGGTGGGACAGATGCTCTTGACGACTGCTGCTGGCTATGAGGATGTCGTCCAAGCAGATGAAAGCGAAGTCCAGGTCGCGTCCCACTGCGTCCATTAACTGCTGAAACGTCTCTGTGGCATTCTTTAAGCCGAACGGCATGCGGAGGAACTCGAAAAGGCCGAAAGGGGTGATGAGTGCCATTTTGGGGACGTTGTCAAGATGCATCGGGATTTGATGATACCCCCGGATGAGGTCTACCTTGGAGAAGATCCGTGCGCCGTGCAAAGTCCTGAATGTGCGGCACAGGGTAGCGGTCCGGTGTTGTAGCCTTGTTCAGCCTACGGTAGTCGCCACATGGTCTTCAGCTCCCTGGTGCTTTGGGCACCATGTGCAGGGGGGAGACCCATGGGCTGTCGGACCGCCGGATGATCCCCAATTCCTCCATCCTCTGGAACTCCTCCTTCGCCAGTTGGAGCTTGTCCGGGGGAAGCCTTCGAGCATGGGCGTGGAGGGGTGGTCCCTGGGTCGGGATGTGGTGCTGTATGCCGTGTCTGGGCATGGCTGCCGTGAACTACGGTGCCAGAACCAATGGGAAATCCGCCAGGACTCTGGTGAAGTCGTTGTCGGACAGCGTGATGGAGTCTAGGTGTGGGGCCGGCAACTGGGCTTCACCCAGGGAGAAAATGTGAAAGTCTCGGTGTGGACCAGTCTCTTCCTGGGCAGGTCGACCAGTAGGCTGTGAGCTCGCAAAAAATCCGCTCCCAGGAGCAGTTGGGCTACAGCGGCCAGTGTGAAGTCCCACGTGAACTGGCTGGAGCTGAACTGTAGCTGAACCGTACAGGTGCCGTAGGTCCTTACAGTGTTGCCGTTCACGGCCCTCAGGGTGGGACCCGGTGCCCTGTTGCGGGTGTCGTAACTCGTCAGAGGTAAGACGCTGATCTCGGCTCCGGTGTTGACCAAAAAGCGGCATCCTGACTGCTTGTCCCAGACATACAGGAGGCTATTCTGATGGCCAGCCACCGTAGCCATCAGCGGTGGCTGGCCTTGGCGTTTCCCAGGAACTTGCAGGGCGGGCTACAGTGGCGGGCTTCTGCGCCCCACCACTGGTGGTAGAAGCACCATTGTTCATTGGGCTCCTCACCCCTCCCTCTAAGGTTAGTGGGCTCTGCTGCCGGGACTGGACTGGTCTGCTGCTGGAAGCGTGGCCTGGTGATCTGTGCGACGGATGCCCCACTCTCCTTCTTGGCGTTCCACAGCAAGTCCGCCTGGGCTGCCACCTTCCGGGGGTCGCTGAAATCTGCGTCGGACAGCAGCAGGCATATGTCCTCGGGCAGCTGCTCCAGGAACGCCTGCTCAAACATGAGGCAGGGCTTGTGACCTCCAGCCAGGGACAGCATCTCGTTCATCAAAGCCGACGGTGGCCTGTCCCCCAAACCATCCAGGTGCAGTAAGCAGGCAGCTCACTCGTGCCATGAGAGTCCGAAAGTCCTTATGAGCAGGGCTTTGAATTCTGTGTATTTGCCGTCTGCTGGGGGAGACTGTATGAACTCCTCAATCTGGGCGGCTGTCTCCTGGTCGAGGGAGCTCACCACGTAGTAGTGACGTGTGGAATCCGCGGTTATCTGCCGAATGTGGAATTGGGCTTCTGCTTGCTGGAACCGTAGGTGAGGTCGCAGCGTCCAGAAGCTTGGCAGTTTTAATGAAACTGCATGAACAGATGCGGTGTCGTTCATCTTCGGCTCAAATATCAGAAGGCTGTGTGTTCATATCACATCGGGATCACCAATTGTAGTGGTGTGATACACGCAGCGGTGAAATAACGACACGTAGTCGATGAGCTGCAGTTGCAAAAAGAGATTTATTCGAACTTCGTGGCCTCGCTTTAAAGCCTTCCTGATCCCGTCCTCCCCGGGCGGGAATGCTGTAGGGTGCACGTATTCACAGTCCCGACCCGCATGCGGGCTTTTCCCCTTGCTGGTGAAGCAGACTTGGCACCCTTTTTGGGACCGGCCTCAATGCCGGCACGCGCCCATTTGTGAGCCGGTCCGAGTGCGCTGGGAAATGGGTTGCCACAGTGTCTTCTTTTTTTAAGAGAAGAAAAATTCCAATTATCCAGCATGTTTTGGGTGTCAGTGGTGCTGGAGGAGTCGATTTTCCAAACCATCGGAATGTCATTTTACGAATACCTCAGCACACTTGTAGCTCTTGTCTTAGAAAAGCTGTTACACAGCCACACTTTAGTGAACCACAGAGAGTGGAGGTGAGTAAGTGAGTAACTGGATTTCTGAATGTTCAGGTAAAGGAGTTATATTGTAATTTTCAAAAGCAATCAATTGCTGAGTGAAAGAGTACTGAAGCTGGAAGAGATGGGGACTGTGGTTGGGGGGGGCGGGGCGGTTGTTGAGAAGCTGAACAGTGCAGCTAACTAAGTTGCTCCTCAGAAAAGGAACGGCAGCATGTGGCTTCCTCTGCAATACAAAGGTCTATGAAATATCAAAGCGGTAGAGCGGAACTGAAGTCTCAGCTCAGTGATAAAAGCCTGCCTCTGCTCCAGCTCTGAGAATGAGCTGTAATATCAAGTCTACCACTCTAGTACAGAATTGAAAGGTTGTATAAGTCATTGAACTGTGGCAAATCCCATGGTACTCTTCATGACACAAACAAGAGAAAACTTGCAGATGCTGGAAATCCGAGCAACATACACAAAATGCTGGAGGAACCCAGCAGGCCAAGCTGCATCTATGGAAAAAAGTACAGTCAGTATTTTGGGCCGCAACCCTTCGGCAGGGAAGTCTTTTTACGAGCTGCCTTCCAGTATCCCGATTGACACTCATCCTGCAAATAACATCACTGATCTGTGTTCATATGTCCTCTGTGCACGCTGGTTGACATGTTTGCCACTTTGCAAGAGTAGCTACACTAAAAATTAAGTACTTCATTAGCTTTGTAGATTTGTGAACTTTGTGACAGAAATCCAAGTAATTTTCTTTCCTCTGGCTCCACTTGCCACAGTTTGGGCAGAAGACTAATTGCAATCAGCTTCCTGCAGAAAATCCCATTATGGTTATCCTGGAGATCAATTTCCCTAGTTGACTCTTTCTCTTGCCACCTTCTGGTTTTAATCAGCAGCAGGGCTCTCCCTCCTAGTTTGGCAGTGCCAACAAAGTTTCCTGCTGGTTTCAAGAGGGCCAAGGGCTGTCTTTGGCCTAGTTATCAACACTTCAATTCAGGATCTCATTTTAAGCGGCACTGCTAATTTGAGGAGTAGCTGGCTGCACAGATATTAGCTGCAGTAACCAGCTGGAAATTCTCTTCACTCAGGAAATAAAATGCTGGCATTTGATAGCATGTATGTGGTTTAAAGTCAATGTTGACTTTCTTGTCACATGCACAAGTACATGCAATGGAAACTTATTTGCTGCTGCATCAAAGGCACATATTACCAGTTAACTACTAAAATTCACAAGAAACATAAATAAATCAAGTATTATTTATTTATTTATTGAGCTATAACATAAGGCCCTTGTGATCCTTCAAGCCTCAAGACCCAGCAATCCATTGATTTAATCCTAACCTAATCACTGGACAATTTACAATGATCAATTAACCTACCAGCTGGAACATCTCTGGACCATGGGGGGAAGCCAGAGCACCTGGAGGAAACCCATGCAATCACAGGGAGAATGTACAAACTCCTTACAGACAGTGGAGCGAATCAACCCGGGTCACCTGTACTGTAACCACTACACTACTGTAAGCTTTTTAAGAAAGAACACAAAAAAAACCCAAAGTCCATTGCAATAAAAGGTCACCAGATGGTCATAGTTTGCTATGTGATTGGGGTTGTGCAGGTTGATTCAAGAAACCCAGCTGTTCCTGAACCTGGTGGTGTGGAGCTTTAGGCTTCTGTACCTCCTGCTTTTGGCAGCTGTGAGAAGATGTTGTGATGAAGGAGATCTTTGATCACAGATGTTCTCTTCTTGAGGCAGCTGCTCATGTAAATGCAATCATAGTGGTGGTGGGGAATGTGCCAATGATTTACTGTGCTGAGACCACGACTCATTACTGCTACACACACAAAATGCTGGTGGAACACAGCAGACCAGGCAGCATCTATAAGGAGAAGTGCTGTCGACGTTTCCGGCTGAGACCCTTTGTCAGAACTCATTACTGCTATTTGTTTAGATTATGAATGGAGTTATGCAGCACAGGTCTGGGACCCTTGCAGTAAAAACATATTAGTTTTAAAGAGTTCTTGTATGAAATAAGATGAGTCCTGTGGCTGAGCAGAGTAGGGAAAGGAAGAGGATGGCAGCAGTGATAGGGGAATCTATAGTTAGGGGATCAGACAGGCAATTCTATGGACACATGAAAGAAAGACAGATGGTAGTTTGCCTCCTAGGTGCCAGGGTCTGGAATGTTTCTGATCGCGTCCATGATATCTTGAAGTGGGAAGGAGAACAGCCAGAGGTCGTGGTACATATTGGTATCAATGACATAGCTAGGAAAAGAGAGGAGGTCCTGAAAACAGACTACGGGGAGTTAGGAAGCAAGTCGAGAAGCAGGACCTCAAATGTAGTAATCTCGGGATTACTGCCTGTGCCACGTGACAGTGAGTATAGGAATAGAGTGAGGTGGAAGGTAAATGTGTGGCTGAGGGATTGGAGCAGGGGGCAGGGATTCAGATTTCTGGATCATTGGGACCTCTTTTGGGGCAGGTATGATCTGTACAAAAAGGATGGCTGGACTTGAATTCCGGTGGACCAATATCCGGGTGGGGAGGTTTGCTGATGCTATGGGGAGAGTTTAAACTAGAATTGCTGGGGGTGAGAACCAAAATGAAGTGACGGAAGAAAGGGAGGTTGGCCCGCAAATGGAGAAAGCTTGGAGACAGTGTGAAAGGGAATATAAGCAGGTGATAGAGAAAGGACGCACTCAGACCAATGGTTTGAGATGTGTCTACTTTAATGCAAGGAGTATTATGAACAAAGTGGATGAGCTTAGAACATGGATCGGCACTTGGAGCTATGTTGTGGCCATTATAGAGACTTGGATGGTGCAGGGACAGGAATGGCTACTTGTAGTGCCAGGCTTCAGATGTTTCAGAAAGGACAGGGAGGGAGGGAGAAGAGGTGGGGACATGGCACTGCTGATCAGAGATAGTGTCACGGCTGCAGAAAAGATGGAATTCATGGAGGGATTGTCTACTGAGTCTCTGGGGGTGGAAGTTAGGAATAGTAAAGAGTCAATACTATTCTACTGGTTGTTTTTTATAGACCACCCAATAGTAACAGAAACATTGAGGAGCAGATAAGGAGGCAGATTCTGGAAAGAAGTAATAATAACAGGGTTGTTGTGGTGGGAGATTTTTAATTTCCCAAACATTGATTGGCGTCTCCCTGGAGTGAGAGGCTTAGCTGGGGTGGAGTTTGTTAGGTGTGTTCAGGAAGGTTTCTTGATACAATATGTAAATATGCCTATAAGAGGAGAGGTTGTATTTGATCTGGTATTGGGAAATGAACTTGGTCAGGAGTCAGGTCTCTCAGTGAGAGAGCATTTTGGAGATAGTGATCACATTTCCATCTCCCTTACCATAGCATTGGAGAGGGAAAGGAACAGACAAGTTAGGAAAACGTTTAAGGGAAAATATGAGGCTATCAGGCAGGAACTTGGAAGTCTAAATTGGAAACAGATGTCCTCAGGGAAACGTATGGAAGAAATGTGGCAAATGTTCAGGGGATATTTGCGTGGTGTTCTGCACAGGTATGTTCTAATGAGACAGGAAAAGGATGGTAGGGTACAGGAACCGTGGTGTACAAAGGCTGTTGTATACCTAGTCAAGAAGAAAAGAAAAGCTTACGAAAGGTTCAAAATACAGGCAGTCCCCGGGTTACGTACGAGTTCCGTTCCAGAGTCGGTCTTTAAGTTGGATTTGTAAGGAAGTCGGAACAAGTACATCTGGTATTATTTCGGGTCAGTTAGTCGAACGTTTGTCTTAGTATATAGAATATATTTTACCATTCTATGCATATAAAACACTTAAGAAACGTATGTATTCCAATAATTAAACCACTGCATTGCTTAATAATAATTGTAGCTTTCATCGGGGCAGAGCCTTTCACATGCTTCATTATTCTCACTTTATCCGTTATCTTTTAAAATTGTTCCGATCGTTGACTGACTGTAGCCTAACGCTTTTCCAATGACCGATGGCATTTCACCTCTTTCCAAACACTTTATTATTTCCACTTTATTTTCAATCGTGATCGCTTCCCATCAATGGAATAGAAACACTGCGGGCGGCGGCTCCCGAGCTTTGCCAGCCCCTGAGGTCTGCTGGGTCCTAAGGACCACCGCACTGAGCCAGGCTAAATGGGACAAGTTGGACATGTGTTGGGTTTGGGTGTTTGATCCTCCACAATATTCCGGTGGCAGTGTTTTTTTTTTAATGAGGTCGAGTTGCGAGCTCCCCATCAACCCAGCACGGATGGTACGGGAGTCACTAGATTGAAATCAACCCGGCACGGGAGCAGTCTGTTACTGGATCGAACTTGGGGAAGTCCGTTCTCCAGCCCAGGGCTGATCTCACTGTGCCACCAGGCAACCTGCAGGGGGGTGGGGGCAGGGTCTGGGTGAATCTTACTGAGAAAAATTTAAGCCAAATATAAAGTTAAACACTCAACACAGCGTCAACGGCAATGACTTAAAATGGTGGGATGGTGTCACGATCTGACTTAAAATGGCGGAAGGTGTTCTCTTTCCTTGGTTCGTAAGTACAAGTTGTCCGTAAGTCGGATGTTCATAACTCGGAGACTACCTGTACTACATAATGATAGAGGTCTAGAAGATTATAAGGCTAGCAAGAAGGAGCTTAAAACTGAAATTAGGAGAGCCAGAAGGGGCCATGAGAAGGCCTTGGTGGACAGGATTAAGGAAAACCCCAAGGCATTCTACAAGTATGTGAAGACCAAGAGGATAAGGCATGAGAGAATAGGACCAATCAAGTGCGACAGTGGAAAACGGTGTATGGAACCAGAGGAGAAAACAGAGGTACTTAATGAATACTTTGCTTCAGTATTCACTACGGAAAAGGATCTTGTCGATCGTAGTGATGACTTGCAGTGGACTGAAAAGCTTGAGCATGTAGATATTAAGGAAGAGGATCATTGGAGCTTTTGGAAAGCATCAGGTTGGATAAGTCACCGGGACCAGATGGGATGTATCCCAGGCTACTGTGGGAAGCTTGGGGGGGGGGGGGACTGCTGAGCCTCTGGCCATGATCTTTGCATCATCAATGAGGAAGTGGGGGGGGGGGGGTTCTGGCGGATTGGAGGGTTGTGGATGTTGTTCCCTTATTCAAGAAAGGGAGTAGAGATAGCTCAGGAAATTATAGACTGGTGAGTTTTACTTCAGTGGTTGGTAAGTTAACATAAGAACATAAGAAATAGGAGCAGGAGTAGGCCATCCGGCCCATTGAGCCTGCCCCATCATTCAATAAGATCATGGTTGGTCTGTCCATAAACTCAGCTCTATCCACCTGCCTTTTTTCCCATAACCCTTTTTTCCACTATTATGTAAAAATCACACTGTATCATAAATGTACCGTATTTAGTGAAGAAGCCTCAACAGCTTCCCTAGGCAGAGAATTCCACAGATTCACGACTCCATGGGAAAAACAGCTTCTCCTCATCTCCATCATAAATCTTCTCCCCTAAATCTCGTGGTGATTTCCCCTACTTCTAATCTCACCTACCAATGGAAACAATTGTTCTACTTCGATCTTATCTACCCCTTTCAAAATTCTGTATGTTTCTATAAGATTCCCTCTCATTCTTCTGAATTCCAGAGAGTATAGTCCCAGGTGAGTCAATCTCTCCTCATAGGTTAACCCCTTCATCTCTGGAATCAACCTGATGAACCTCCTCTGAACTGCCTCCAAAGCCAGTATATCCTTCTCCAAGTATGGAGACCAGAACTGCACACTGTACTCCAGGTGTGGCCTCACCAGTACCCTGTATAGTTGCAGCATGACCTCCCTGCTCTTGAGTTCCATCCCTCTAGCAATGAAGGCTAATATTCCGTTTGCCTTCTTTATAAACTGTTATACCTGTTTGCCAACTTTTTGTGATTCATGGTCGAGCACTCACAAGTCCCTCTGCACAACAGCATGCTGCAATCTTTCACTATTTAAATACTCTTTCATTATTCCTTCCCGAGTGGATGATCTCACATTTACCAACATTGTATTCCATCATTCCATCTGCCAGACCTTGGCCCACTCACTTAACCTGTCTATATCCCTCTGCAGACTCTCCACATCCTCTCTACAATTTGCTTTTCCACTCAATTTAGTGTCATCAGCAAATTTTACTACATTACACTCAGTGCCCTCTTCCAAATCATCATTGTAAATGGCAAACAGCTGCGGGCTCAGCACCGACCCCTGCGGCACCCCACTCACCACTGACTGCCAACCGGAGCAACACCCATTTATGCCAACTCTCTGCCCTCTATTGGTTAACCAATCCACTATCCATGCCAATACACTTCCTCCAACTCCATGCATCTGTATCTCATTTATAAGTCTCTTGTGCAGCACTTTATCGAATACCTTCTGGAAATCCAAGTATATGACATCCACTTGTTCCCCTCTATCCACTGCACTCATTATGTCCTCAAATAACTCCAGTAAGTTTGTCAAAAACAGGCCTGCCCTTTCTGAATCCATGCTGCATCTGTCTAATGGAGCCCATCCTTTCTAAATGTTTTGCTATTACTTCCTTAATGACAGCTTCAAGCATTTTTCCAACTATAGATGTTAAGCTAATTGGTCTATAGTTGGCTGTCTTTTGTCTACATCCTTTTTAAAAAATGTGGCGTCACATTTGCTGATTTCCAATCTGCCAGGACCTGCTCAGAGTCCAGAGAGTTTTGGTAAATGATTACCAATGCATCTACTATAACCTCCGCCAATTCCCTCAGCACCCTGGGATGCATCCCATCAGGACCAGGAGACTTGTCTACCTTCAGGCCCTCTAGTTTGCTCATCACTATCTATTTAGTGAGAACAATTTTATCTAGGTCCTCACCTCTCATTTCGTCCATAACATCATTCTTTGGCATGTTAGACGTGTTCTCCACCATGAAGACCAACACAAAATAGTCGTTCAATGCCTCAGCCGTTTCCCTATCACCCAATATCAATTTCCCCTTCTCGTCTTCCAAGGGACCTACGTTAACTTTAGCCATCCTCTTCCGCTTTATATATATATATAAAAACTTTTGCTATTTGCTCTTATATTTTGTGCTAATTTACTTTCATACTCTATCTTCCATTTCCTTATTTCTTGTTTTGTTTTTCTTTGTTGCTTTTTAAAGTTTTCCCAATCCTCCAGTCTCCACTCTTTGTGACTTTGTACAAATGAGCTTTTAATTTGATACTATCTTTTATTTCCTTAGTTATCCAAGGCTGGCTCTCCCCACACTTACTGTCCTTACTTTTGACTGGAATATACTTTTATTGAGCACTGAGAAAAATCTGTTTGAAAGTATTCCACTGTTCCTCAACTGTCCTACCAAATAGCCTGTGCTTCCAGTCCACATCAGCCAACTCCTCCCTCGTCCCGTTGAAGTCTCCCTTGTTCAAGCATAATACACTAGTTTTATAACCATATAACAATCTCAGCATGGAAACAAGCCATCTCGGCCCTCCTAGTCCGTGCCGAACTCTTAATCTCACCTAGTCCCATCTACCCGCACTCAGCCCATAACCCTCCACTCCTTTCCTGTCCATATACCTATCCAATTTTACCTTAAATGACACAAATGAACTGGCCTCTACTACTTCTACAGGAAGCTCATTCCACACAGCTATCACTCTCTGAGTAAAGAAATACCCTCTCGTGTTTCCCTTAAACTTCTGCCCCCTAACTCTCAAATCATGTCCTCTCGTTTGAATCTCCCCTACTCTCAATGGAAACAGCCTATTCACGTCAACTCTATCTATCCCTCTCAAAATTTTAAATACCTCGATCAAATCCCCCCTCAACCTTCTACGCTCCAATGAATAGAGACCTAACTTGTTCAACCTTTCTCTGTAACTTAAGTGCTGAAACCCAGGTAACATCCTAGTAAATTGTCTCTGCACTCTCCCTAATTTATTGATATCCTTCCTATAATTCGGTGACCAGAACTGCACACAATATTCTAAATTTGGCCTTACCAATGCCTTGTATAATTTTAACATTACATCCCAACTTTTGTACTCAATGCTTTGATTTATAAAGGCCAGCGTTCCAAAAGCCTTCTTCACCACCCTATCTACATTAGATCTAACTATTTCATCCTCCAGCTGTATGCAAAATACAATCATCCTATGATCACTCCTTCCAAGAGGATCCCTGACTAAAGATCGTTAATCTTACCAGTCTCATTGCACAGGACTAGATCTAAGATAGCTTTTTGACAGACAGACAGACAGACAGATATACTTTATTGATCTCGAGGGAAGTTGGGTTTTGTTACAGTCGCACCAACCAAGAATAGTGTAGAAATATACCAATATAAAAACCGTAAATAATTAAATAATAATAAGTAAATTATGTCAAGTGGAAATTAGTCCAGGACCAGCCTATTGGCTCAGGGTGTCTGACACTCTGAGGGAGGAGTTGTAAAGTTTGATGGCCACAGACAGGAATGACTTCCTATGACGCTCAGTGTTGCATCTTGGTGGAATGAGTCTCTGGCTGAATGTACTCCTGTGCCTAACCAGTACATTATGGAGTGGATGGGAGACATTGTCCAAGATGGCATGCTACTTTTCCCTTGTAGGTTCACTAACATGCTGCTCAAGAAAGCCATCATGGATACATTCTAAATTAACGAAGAAGCACCTGAAAGGCAGGATTTATGAACATTTGGAGAGGCATACATAATATGATTAGGAATTTTCAGCATGGCTTTGTCAAAGGCAGATTGTGCCTCACGAGCCTGATTGAATTTTTTGAGGCTGTGACTAAACACTTTGATGAAGGTAGGGCAGTAGATGTAATGTATATGGATTTCAGCAAGGCATTTGATAAGATACCCCATGCAAGGCTTATAGAGAAAGTAAGGAGACATGGGATCCGAGGGGACATTGCTTTGTGGATCCAGAATTGACTTGCTCACAGAAGGCAAAAGGTAGTTGTAGACAGGTCATATTCTGCATGGAGGTCGGTCACCAGTGGAGTGCCTCAGGGATCTGTTCTGGGAACCAACTCTTTGTGATTTTTATAAATGACCTGGATGAGGAAGTGGAGGGATAGGTTAGTAAATTTGCTGATGACACAAAGGTTGGAGGTGTTGTGGATAGTGTGGAGGGCTGTCAGAGATTACAGCAGGACATTGATAGAATGCAAAACTGGGCTGAGAAGTGGCAGATAGAGTTCAACCCAGATAAGTGTGAGGTTGTTCATTTTGGTAGATCAAATATGATGGTAGAATATAGTATTAATGGTAAGACTCTTGGCAGTGTGGAGGTTCACAGGGATCTTGGGGTGTGAGTCTATAGGACACTCAAAACTGCTAGGCAGGTTGACTCTGTGGTTAAGAAGGCATACAGTGCATTGGCCTTCATCAACCGTGGGATTGAGTTTAAGAGCCGAGCGGTAATGTTGTAGCTATATGGGACCCTGGTGAGACCCCACTTGGAGTACTGTGCTCAATTCTGGTTGCCTCATTACAGGAAGGATGTGGAAACCATAGAGGGTGCAGAAGAAATTTACAAGGATGTTGCCTAGATTGGGGAGTATGCCTTATGAGAATAGGTTAAGTGAACTCGGCCTTTTCTCCTTGGAGCGACGGAGGATGAGAGGTGACCTAATAGAGGTGTACAAGATAATGAGAGGCATTGATCGTGTAGATAGTCAGAGACTTTTTCCCAGGGCTGAAATGGTTAGCACAAGAGGGCATAGTTCTAAGGTGCTTGGAAGCAGGTACAGAGGAGATGTCAGGTGTAAGTTTTTTAAGTAGAGGGTGGTGAGTGCGTGGAATGGGCTGCTGGTGGCGGTGGTAGAGGCGGAAACGATAGGGTCTTTTAAGAGACTCCTGGATAGGTACATGGAGCTTAGAAAAATAGAGCTATGAGTAAGCCTAGGTAGTTCTAAGATAAGGACATGTTCGGCACAGTTTTGTGGGCCGAAGGTCCTGTATTGTGTTGTAGGTTTTCTATGTTTCTATGCTTCTATGACAAACATGCTGTAGGACAGATAAAACCAATTAATCTGGGAAATGTGATGTATTCTGTAATTGTCATTATTATGTGAAAATCTAATGTACAGTTTTAATTTTCTCTTGTGCTAAGTCCACTTATGTAGGTACAGTATCTGCTACTACACAACTCCCAAAATATTTATGTTAGAGCGAACTTTGCAACTAGAATTATCCATGGCTTTTATCAGCTGAATGTTTGCCAGCGGGGAGCTTTGTCTTGGTACCAATTATATTTTGCAGTTGGAATAGGACATTCATTAAACATGGCTTAGACACTGCAGCACAAAAGGTCTCAAGCTATCACAATTTATTAGGCAGGTGGCATTTCTCTCCCAGAGACAAATCACTCTTGATTGGTCTGGTTGCATTCAAATATTCCTAAAATTACAACAATCTAGCATGTTGCACTGATGCAGAGTTCTGACCTGTTATCTACCTTCATAAAAGATTGAATTAAATTGTCATTCTTTCATCTGTTTAGCTTTCAGGCCAAACTGTTGTTTAGATCAGTTGACTGGGAGTTCTGATAAAATCTGAAGCTGGCCAAGAACTTGGTCCTACCCACCTTCTCCACTACTCCTCCTCCCTCCTCCTCCACTCCTCCTTCCACTTTTCTCTTTATGTTCATTTTATGTTATATTGTAACTATCTTTCTTTCTTTTTCAATCTTTTTATTAAATTTCATATATAAAAAAAAACAGCACATAATAATGAATAGATTACAGATTCAATAAACTTGAGATTACATTAGTAATAGGATAATAATATCCTATTAAAACATCCATCAACAAAAGGTACATAAATCAATCAAGTCTATATAAATATGTATGAAAAAAAAACAAAAATAATCATCGAAAAAAGAAGAAAAAAAAAATTGAAATTATATATGAGAAAAAATATATATTGAAAAAAAATACTAAACTAAAACTAACATGGGCAATAATAGCACTTTATAAATATATAAAGGTGTCAAGAAAAGAACTCCGGAACTCCATACCTGAACAAGTATAAGTAGAGAAAAGGATCTGAAATAGGCCAAATTAATTCATATGAAAGTGTCGAATAAATGGTCCCCAGGTTTCTTCAAATTTAATTGAAGAATCAAAGATAGTGCTTCTGATTTTTTCCAAACTCAAATAAGAAATAGTTTGGGAGAACCACTGAAATGTAGTAGGAGGATTTACTTCTTTCCAGTTTTGTAATATAGACCTTCTGGCAATTAATGTTACAAAGGCAATCATTCGTCTGATTGAAGGGGAAAGCTGATTGCCATCTTCATTTGGTATACCGAAAATTGCAGTAATAAAATGGGGTTGTAAATCGATATTCCATACTGAGGAAATGACATCAAAAATGTCCTTCCAATAGTTATGTAAAGTGGGACATGTCCAAAACATGTGAGTCAATGAAGCCACTTCTAAGTGACATCTGTCACATTGAGGATTAATATGCGAATAAAATCGGGCAAGCTTATCTTTAGACATATAAGCTCTATGTACAATTTTAAATTGTATTAAAGCATGTTTAGCACAAATAGAGGAGGAGTTAACCATTTGTAAAATTTTTTCCCATTTATCTGTTGATATATTACATCGAAGTTCTTTTTCCCATTCTTGTCTAATTCTATCCGATATTTCTGGCTGTATCTTCATAATCATGTTATAAATAAAAGCTACTAATCCCTTCTGACAAGGATTAAAAGTAAAAATCAAATCTGAAAAATCCGATGGAGTTGAGTTAGGAAAAGATGGAAGAATTTTATGTAAGAAATTTCTAATTTGTAAGTATCTAAAAAAATTAGATTTAGGTAATTCAAATTTGTTGGATAACTATCATAACCATTTATGCCTTGCATTGTACTGCCATCATAAAAACAAATAACATTTACACATATACCCAATGGCCACTTTATTAGATACCTCCTGTGCCTTACAAATTGACTACTGATTGTGTGTTTGTGACTTTTGCTACTTCAAGGATTGAAGTGTTGCCCATTCATAGATTTTCTTGTGCACAGTCATTTTCACCAATTCCAGGCTTTCCTTTTATATTTTTTTATGGTGCTTAAATATATCAAAGGAATCTTATATCCTAATTCCACTAATAGGCAGAGTGTGCATAATGAAGGAGTGCGAGAGTATCACTGAAAATTTTAAGTAAAATCTCTGAGTGTGCTAACGTTCTTCCTTCTCTACCTCACACAGTCAGTGAAATAACGTTGAGTTTAAGAGCCGAGAGGTAATGTTGCAGCTATATAGGACCCTGGTGAGACCCCACTTGGAGTACTGTGCTCAATTCTGGTTGCCTCACTACAGGAAGGACGTGGAAACCATACAGAGGAGATATACAGGGGAGATATACAAGAATGTTGCCTCGATTGGGAATCATGTCTTATTAGAATAGGTTGAGTGAACTTGGCCTTTTCTCTTTGGAGCGACGGAGGATGAGAGGTGACCTGACAGTGGTGTACGAGATAATGAGAGGTATTGATTATGTGGATAGTCAGAGGCTTTCCCCAGGGCTGAAATGGCTAGCATGAGATGGCGCAGTTTTAAGGTGCTTGGAAGTAGGTACAGAGGAGATGTCAGGAGTAAGTTTTTTATGCAGAGAGCAGTGGCTGCCAGTGGCGGTGATGGAGGCGGAAATGATAGAGTCTTTTAAGAGACTCCTGGATGACTACGTGAAGCTTAGAAAAATAGAGGGCTATGGGTAAAGTCTAGGTAGTTCTAAGGTAGCGACATGTTTGGCACAGCTTTGTGGAACCAAGGGTCTGTATTGTGCTGTATGTTTTCTTTGTTTCTATGTTTCTATGAGTCCTGAGTCCCCTCCTCTACTTCCTGTACACCATGACTGTGCTGCCACACACTGCTAATCAAATTTGCAGATGACATGACTTTGATTGGCCTTATTTCTAGTGGTAATCAGACAGCCATTGAGAGCATCTTGACTGGTTATATCATTGCCTGTTATGGGAACTGTAGCAACCTTGATCTTTGGGCACTGCAGAGAGTGGTACAGGCAGGCTAGCACATCTGTGGATGTGAACTCCCTTCATTGAGGACTTTTACAGCAGCAGGTATAGAAAGAATGCCTGGAAGATCATCGGGGATACCAGTCACCCCCACCGTAAACTGTTTCAGCTGCCTCCTCTGGCAAACGGTACCACAGTTTTAAAGCCAGGACCAACAGACTACAGGACAGCTTCTTTCTACAAGCCATTAGACTTATAACTTCACATGTTTGTACATTGCAATGGAGTCATAACCCAAAGATTTTTACTCCCTCATGTTGTGGGATGGATGTAAGATTTAAATAAATAAGTAAGCCAAGTGAGAGAAACACTCACTAGGACAGGGGCTCCTAACCTAGTGTTGATGGACTTGTTAGTTGATGGTAGGGGTCCAGGGCATAAAAAAGTTTGTGAACTTCTGTGCTAGGAGATACAATTCTAATCTGACAGTTCCCAAGTACTTCTCATTTGGTACAGAAGGGATAACTGGTCTAATTCAAATTTGGAATTGTAAGCAAATATTTTGCACTTGAGTTCACAGAATTCACTTTTTAACGAACCTATGACTGTAATTGTGTATATATGACTAGTGTCTGCTGTTTCAGTGCAATATGGCACACCATGCTTCGCTGTGATTAAACCCCAGATTTATGCCTCTAAAATCTCAGTCTAAATCCACTCCAGATTATAATGTGGTATGAGAATTGTAAATATTTGATCTGATGGATGGTCTGGACAGTTATTGCATAATCTCCCTGTTCTTGTATCCTGTGTCTTGGCTAACAAAAGCCATGTAGCTTCTTAACAACATTGTCTACATATCCTGATAATTTTTGGGGTTTCTGGGCATTCAGCTCACAAGCCTTCTGCCTTATTTCACTTCTTAACATCTGACCATTTGTTTTGCATTTCCTTGTCCCATATTTCCTCTTCAAATTCATTAGCACACATTTCTCTTGATTGTGCGTTATTTATCATGGTCTAACCAGTCCATTAGATCCTGCTGTTCTGGCCTCTCTAGGCACAGGCTGCTTTGTACGAACATCACCTCCTGTACTTAAACTATGTAGTGTGCTGTAAGGTTTCACTGCTAACGTAATGGCCTCTCTGCAATCTTTCACTGCTAAAGTAGTGGTTTCTCTGTAGCAGCAATGTTTGGGTTACAACTAGAGATAACGGGGGCTTTGGAATGTGTGCCATCCAATGAGAGGCATGTTGTTTCTTTCTTGTGGGTCTGGGAGAAGGGATTTTGTGGTCTTTTGTTGATGAGAGATGAAGAGAGAAGGCATGAGTAGAGAGAGTTGGTAGACCACTGGAGAGGATGGACTTGGAGTGAGTGTCCAAGGGTCAGCGATGCTCAGAGGAGGTTGATGGGGAACTGTGAGCTCCAACATGCACATTAGACTGTTCCATTAAAATGGACCCTTTTTCTTTTTATTTTCTTTACTAACCTTATAGTCAGATTAAGATTTATAAAGCTCATTCTGATATTAAATGGAAGCATTGAAAACTTGAAACATTGAACTCACTGGATAGCTATGTATGTACACACTGCAACAGCAATAGAGCGAAAAGATAACTCGTATTCAAAGGCATCATACGTGGGCTCGAATCTTGAATAAGCATCCAAATGCTGTGCAGAACAATGCCAACTTTCGACCCAAACGATGTCAATCACCAAGATACGGAATGTGGTGCATCAATCAGATCTTTGCCATGCTCCAACGAATCCATGATTAGCATAACTGCAGCACAAGCCCACATCAGAGCCGAAGAAGCTTATGCTAAACACAAAGATGAGATTCAAATAGAGACATGGAGGGAGTGTGTGTAGTGGCTATGCAAAATGTGCTCAAGGAAGAGCATGAAACCGAGGCAAAGATGCATAAAGGAACAGCTGAGTTAGTAGTGAGCATACAACCAAAATCAGTCATGCTTTGGCATTGCAACAGCCAATGCAGCATACTAAAAAATAGGTCCAGCATCATTTTGGCTGTAAAAAAGACAGTGCTCCAGCTCTACAAGAAGAACCTGTCTACACCACGCAGCCAATATGCCTTTCACATGGTCTAGGTATTGGTAGTCAAGATCTATTGATAATCAAGATCTTCTGCAGTTTTGCTACTGATACCAATTCCATCCGCGCAGACATGGACAGTCTGAACTTCCATCAGCCCTAGGACACACATTTGGCAAACCAATCTCCACAAAGCCCTCATTCAAGAGCCACAGGTGCATGAGATTTGGCTTGGTATCTGACTTATTGAGACCTAGTCACAGCAGGATTATAAGTGTTTGACAACCAGTCTGCCAGTTATCTGTCCTGGAAGTCAAGCTTTCTCAGTGCATAGAGAAGCATTTCTATGTTGATGCTTAAATCATTTCCTAGTGTAGAAGAAGTAGTCAGTGTGCTGAAAGCACTGCAAGACACGTTGGCACAGTCTAACCTCATCCAATAGTGCTGAAGCCATGCAACATTTTCCATCTGAAGATCTGGCCAAACAGCAACATCTGTGAGTCTTTTGTTAATACTGGTGAACATTTAATAGATGTATCTGAAAGGAAATAGGATGTTTCTGGGTATTACATATTGTTGAGCCATGAGTTTACTCTTGTTTACATGGCATAATTATGGAATGCTGCATGTGTACTTTACCATGGTTAACACCAATTGTGAAAATAACCGATGGTATCAGTGTTTTCAAGCATGTGATGATTCTGTATTGAATTTAATACTTAATTTAGTTTCTGCAGTTTCGCAAGTAACATCTCATTAAAAATCCCCAAAGGAAGCTTGCATCTGGGGTGATTTTTCAGATTATATTTCAATGACTGCTTAGCTTTGTATATGTGCACACTGCAACAGACTTCCCACCACCTAAAATCTTCCTCACAATCAACCACATACCAACTTTTGTATGATTGTTAGCTATACAACTTCTTAATTGTGGTCCCTCTTCTACATTTGTCACCAAAAGCAAAGGGGGTTTGAAATGAGTCCTGTGGAACCCTACAGTATAAAGTCTCCCAGTCGTTAAAATTCCTGTCAACCACTATCCTTAGATTTTGGTCACTGATATAATTACATTTCCAATATCCCCAAGGATCCCTGTGTATTGTTTCTATTAGCAGAGAAGTTAGTAATTAAAGGTCATGGCTTTAAAGTAGCCAGGAAAACTATTCGATGCAAGCAGAAAAATAAATTATTTCATTTAATGTGGAGCGGGGTCTGGAATTTTGCCTGAAAATGTGAAGGCCAAAACCCTCACCAGACCTTAGATGAGCATAAATGAGGCTAACACAAGTGTTGGGTATTCCGTTCATTTGGATACAAAACATGAAATATGTGAATTCTGCTGAACAACAGATTCTGCTGTGGCAATAATTTGTGGAAAGCAAAACAAACAAACTTTAAAGAGAAGTCCATAGCAAAGTGTATGGTATAAAGTATAAAATTCCTGCCATTTAATTTGCTGAGCCCAGTTTTAGGTTATTAATTAATTTCATTTACCTAGAGATGTAGCGTGAAATTAAGTTTTTCCAGCCCCTCGAGCCTCGCCACTCAGCAACCCGAAGTTAACCCTAGCCTAATCATGGGACAATTTAAGTTGACCATTTAACCTACAACTGGTACATCTTTGGATTGTGGGAGTAAACTGAAGCACATGGAGAAAACCCATGCATTCCATGGGGAGGAGATACAGAGACTTCTTGCAGAGGACATCAGAATTGAACTCCAAACACCCTGAGCTGTAATAGTATTGTGCTAACCTACTGCTTCCCAACGTTTTTTGACCCAACATCCCCCCCCCCCGACAAAGCACTTTCATATGTGCCAATGCGCCTCTTAGGCACAATATCCTTCCCAGTGCTCCCATAGTATGAAAACATGCTTACCATATGCAAACATGAGAAAAATGATTCCACTTTAATTTGTTGTTAAGCCTAGCTTACGCAGTACCTGTGCACTGTACGGCAGTTTCATTACCAATGCAATCCTTGAGCTTGATGGTTTTTAACAAGAATTGAAATATCTGGTTCAAGTTGTGACAGCAAAAGACTTAAATCCCCAGGTGTAACAATGTCCAAAGCAGTTTCTGTTTCTTTGTGAGTATACGATTCACTGCACTGAAACCTCTTCAAATGAGGTAGGAGGATGGAAATGCAATGAAGAGCAATTTGGTAATTCTCTAAAACCAGGACACGTTGCACATGCTGCAAAAGCCGACATTTTTGAAAAGCATTTTTGGTTTTTGATCATTCTGAATTTTGATCATTACTTCTTGCAAGCTCTCTTCCTGTTCTTCCAGCTTGTAAAGGAATGGGTTAATTACACAGTCCAGAATTTTCAGATTGCTTATATCCTTGAATTGATTCAGAAAATCCTCCTTCAGTGACTGCAGGTGTAAGCAGTCCTCTTGCAAATCACCGTCTGTGAAAGAGATGCCATACTTTCCATGCAGGGAAACTGAAAACATTCTTCTCTCAATCTTATGCTTATATATTTATAATTTTCCAATAAAAATGTACACTGAACTTTTTGCCTGGATTCAATTGACATTCTCACCCTGCAGTTTCATATTTAGAATGTTCATTTCAACATACAGATTGGCTAGGTATGCCACATCTCACATAAAAGTTCAATCTTTTTACCCAAAGTGTTGACTTTGAGCAAAAATTCAACCACAGTGTCAAAAAGCTCAAAGAAACATTTTAAGCAGCAGCCAATGCACTTCAGCATGAAGAAGCCCATTCATCTCTTCATCGTTATCTTGGTATTACTGATGAAATCTTCTGCTGTTTAATGGATGAGCTTAAATTTCATTGGTAGCAGATATTACAAGAGTCATGCTGGTAAAAAGTCATTGGCTGAGGTGTTTGGCTGCGAGATATTGAAGATGAATTACATAATTGATTGCAAACAGACCTGTCATATGTGGTGCTCCATCTGTGGCACAAGAAATCATGTTCCTAATCCAAATACTTTTAACCTCAAAATGCATTTTGAGCTCATCATAAGTTGATCCTCCATTGATATTTGTTTTTATCTTTTTACAAAGTTCATGAACTTTTCCATTTTTGAAAAACCGTACATATGCCATTAACAATGGCCCATTTTCTCGCACAGTTAACTCATCCAGTTGTATCCCAAATTCCGTATTTGTAGCTCTGTGCATAGTTGATACTCTCAACTATGAGTTGACTTTACTCATTTCGTCAGTATGATGAGCTACAGAATCAGAATCAGGTTTATTATCACCAGCATATGTCGTGAAATTTGTTAACTTAGCAGCAGCAGTTCAATGCAATACATAACGTAGAAGAAAAAGAAAAAAATAATAATAATAAATAAATGAGTAAATCGATTACAGTATACATATATTGAATGTGAGGCAGTGTCCAAGAGTTCAATGTCCATTTAGGAATCAGATGGCAGAGGGGAAGAAGCTGTTCCTGAATCGCTGAGTGTGTGCCTTCAGGCTTCTGTACCTCCTACCTGATGGTAACAGTGAGAAAAGGGCATGCCCAGGGTGCTGCAGGTCCTTAATAATGGAAGCTTCCTCTCTGAGACACCGGTTTCTAAAGATGTCCTGGGTATTTGTAGGCTAGTACCCAAGATGAAACCGACTAAATTTACAACCGTCTGCAGCTTCTTTCAGCCCTGCCCTCATACTAGACAGTAATGCAACCTGTCAGAATGCTCTCCATTGTACATCTATAGAAGTTTTTGAGTATACTTGTTGACATACCAAATCTCTTCAAACTCCTAATGAAGTATAGACGCTGTCTTGCCTTCTTTATTACTACATCGATATGTTGGGATCAGGTTAGATCCTCAGAGATATTGACACTCACGAACTTGAAACTATTCACTCTCTCCACTTCTGATCCCTCTATGAGGATTGGTATGTGTTCCTTTGTCTTACCCTTCCTGAAGTCCACAATCAGCTCTTTTGTCTTACTGATGTTGAGTGCCAGGTTGTTGCTGTGGCACTATTCCACTAGCTGGCATATCTCACTCCTGTACGCCTCTTGTCACCACCTGAAATTCTACCGACAATAGTTGTATCATCAGCAAATTTATAGATGGTATTTAGTGAGCACTGAGAACTTATTATAAATAGCAGTGAAAGTTATTAGTCAGAGAAATTGATTTTTAAATACTGGCATCCATTTTGAGAACAGCACTTCTGATACAGCAGGCAATATTAATCTTTCACCATTTGTATGAGATTTTCCAGACTATCATTTTGGAAATGTTATGAGAAGCAATAAGACCACTCTCAAGGTCATCCTTTGCATTCTTGGCAAATGACTCGAGTGTGCAATGTCTTTCAAATGTTTGTTTAATCTTCTGGAAATGAGTAATACCATAAGCAGCTTTTCCAGGATGTCTTTTACGGAAATGTTCCTGCAATCTTGATGGTTTTGTGGCTTCATCAGACAGTACAGTATTACAAATAAGACACACGGGGCGTCACTGATCTGAAGGGAATGGAATAAAGCCATACTCCAGGTATGTAACATTGCATTAATGCACTACATATTGTTTCTGTTTCTTTGCAGGATTAGAATTCAAGGCTTCAGCACTTTCAGACTTGTAGAGATTTCACTGTATGTATTTATCCATCATTTACGGGGCTAAATTACAATAAAAAATTAACACAAATTGGGAATGCCTATGGGAAGTTGATGATGGCAACGAGTTGACATGGTCAGTAGGATCACATGCCTCAAGTTAGGGCGCTGCTTACCAAACCCCCTCCCAAAAATCTTAAACAAACTCCACCCCCCCACCCATGACTTCCATTTCTACACACACTCCCTTAGGACACATAACCACCCCACTGGGAACCTCTGCGCTATCTGCTATGCTGCCTTGGTGCTCTACAATTTGCATGTTTATTAAGAAACATGAGACAAGTGATAAAGTATTCTAATATATGAGATTCTTATATTAAGATAATATGTGTAATAAACTTTTTGTCATCCCAATTATCTTGCTGCCTCCGTACTTAGACTGTGCATTGTACCTGGCCTAAGTAGAAATTATCACGTCTCTTTTTGCTGCAATAATTTATATGTAAATTATATAATTTCATTGCAGTTAACAGTAGATTAATTTTCAGTGCAATCAAACAGAAGTCACAACATGTTTATTCAACTAAGCATTGCAAATTCTTTTCATTCCTTCCACATTTTGAAATGTTATGATCATGATGATGGATTGTTTTTACTGGTTGACAACATGAGAGAAATGCAAGAAGAAGTATTTAAGATAATCACCGGAAACAAAATTAAGGGGGAGGTTAGAAAAGGATAAACCAAACTGCCACAACAAATAAAAGGGACCACTTTTACTGAAATCAAACTATGAGCAAATTCTGTGAATTCTCAATGTCCTTGAAGGCTCTGCCAATGGATTTGTTACAACTCCCAAATCACTTTGTTGAAGCTGCTTCATTTCTAAACAATTATCTATATTTCCCAATGGGGACACAAATGAGCCCTCTGGATCACCATGCCATATTTTTTACCTTGCCTTACTAGTGTAATTTGTGTTAAACAGATCAGTATACACAAGTTTCTGTTCTCTCAAAGGCCTAAATCCATTTTCTCCTGTTGACACAAGGCCAAGTCCTTATCCTAATACTGAAACAAGCTCAAAATCATGCATTATGGAAACAGATTCTTCAGGAAACCAACCACGTAGGCTTGCTCTACACTAATCCTATCTCTTTCTCCCCCACAACCTGTCAACTACCCCAGATTTCACCATTCATCCATTCACTGGGCCAATTTTCATGTCTTTGCGATGTAGGAGGAAACTGGAGCATTTGCAGGAAATCAATGCAGGGAGAATATGCAGAAAGCAGCAAAAGCCAGAGTTGAACCTGGATCACTATCGCAGCAAGACTGTGGCCCAACTAGCTACATACACTACTACATCGCCCCCAACAATTGCAACTTTCCTGTGGAAATGAAAACCATCTCCATTAGCATCTCTGCAGAAGGTATTATACAGTTTGACAAGCCTGGATGCAAATTCTTACCCTTAGTGCATTGGCCTAATAAAGGCCACGGTTCATTTCTCT
Source organism: Hypanus sabinus (assembly GCF_030144855.1). Taxonomy (NCBI): domain Eukaryota; kingdom Metazoa; phylum Chordata; class Chondrichthyes; order Myliobatiformes; family Dasyatidae; genus Hypanus; species Hypanus sabinus. The sequence goes on from NC_082711.1 coordinate 105,705,050, forward strand.
CTTCACAGCTGATACCTGATCTGCTTCTCATTGTTTTATGTTCATTAGTTCAATTTTGAGACAACTTTGCTTCTGTTTTCATCTGTCTGGTCTGCTCTGAGATCTGTAGCTTACTGTATAAAGGATACCAGAAGTGGAATATTGCACACATTTTCATAAAACTAGTGTAAAACTGGGATAAAAAGGAAGATTCTTTGGGCAGGAAGTCCATCAGTTAGCTGGCATATATTCAAACTCATCACTTTTCTTGAAAGAGAACTCCAGATTAAGCAGAATAATGATGTAGTGTGAATTACGAGTGCAAAGTAAATTTGAGCAATCATTCAACAACTGGTCAAATAATACATGTGTGTTATCTATTCAATGTAAATCTTGAAACAGTCGGTCACAAAGATAAAAGCTTTCAAACCTTGCAGAATGTCTTGGATTGGAAATGCTTTAAGAAAAAGCAATATCTCTCTCTTGCCATTTTCATTGTTAATGCAATGTTGATAGATGAATCAATATTGGCTTCATAAAGCAGAAGATTTTAAAAGTCACCCCTTTTTCTGCTGTCTGGGAAACAAAACAGCAGTCTGAGGATATTGTTGTTTCATAGACTATAACTCTATTTCATTCTAAAAACCCTGTGTTAATGGAAGAAGATAGGTCCATTGTACTGTTTGTCTCTAATCAGACAAATAGTAAAATTATATTTTGTGTACATTGAGATTGATTCTTGAAGCATTAGTGGAAGTTTCCAGATTAAGGTGAAAATAACAACATTTCTGAAAACTATGTTTATGTAGTGATTCATCCTTATTTTAAGACTTGGGCGATCATGGTTGATTGTTCCATGAGTGTTCTTGGCAGGAGTCATTTGCCTTTGTTTTCTTCTGGGCGGTGACTTTACAAGATGAGTAACCCCAGCCATTATCAACACTCTTCAGAGATTGTCTGCCTCGCATCAGTGGTCACATAACCAGGACTTGTGATCTGCACCAGCTGCTCATACGACCATCCACCACCTGCTTCGATGGCTTCACGTGACCTTGATCAGGGGCTAAGCAGGTGATACACCTTGCCCAAGGGTGAGCTGCAGGCTAGTGAAGAGAAAGATTGCTTTACACCTCCTCTGATAGAGATGTGTCTCCATCCCACCACTTGGTACTTAGACTTTGCATAGAGGTCTATAAACAGCTTAATGAACAATAACGTGCCAACCACTGTAGTAAACATGCAAAATAGATTCAATGGAATCAAAATTACACTAGTGAAAATATAATATTGACATTCCACAGTAATTTAGCAGACTTCCATGTATTCTAAGAGTTCAGCCTGAGGTTGAACCAAGAATTTATTGTTAGCACTCTGACACTTAATATCATGACCTTCTGACTATTTATAAATAACTTCTTGACTAACTCTGAGGTTCAGAACTGTACAACAGTTAATGAGATTTTTGGGGTTAGAAAAAATACGAGATTAGAAAATCTAAAAGAAGATACGAGGTTGGTTTGGCAAATAAGGTGAAAGTAAATCCGAAAGGTTTCTACAGTTATATTAAAAGCAAGAGGATAGTGAGGGATAAAATTGGCCCCTTAGAGAATCTGAGTGGTCAGCTATGTGTGGAGCCGAGGGAGATGGGAGACATTTTGAACGATTTCTTCTCTTCGGTATTCACTAAGGAAAAGGATATTGAATTGTGGAAGGTGTGGGAAACAAGTAAGGAAGTTATGGAACCTATGAGAATTAAAGAGGTGGAAGTACTGGCGCTTTTAAGAAATTTAAAAGTGGATAAATCTCCAGATCCTGACAGGATATTCTCCAGGACCTTGAGGGAAGTTTGTGTAGAAATAGTAGGAGCTCTGACGGAGATCTTTAAGATGTCATTAGAAGCGGGGATTGTGCTGGAGGATTGGTGTATTGCTCATGTGGTTCCATTGTTTAAAAAGAGTTCTAGAAGTAAGCCTAGCAATTATAGACCAGTCAATTTGACATCAGTGGTGGGTAAATTAATGGAAAGTATTCTTAAAGATAGTATTAATAATTATCTGGATAGACAGGATCTGATTAGGAGTAGCCAGCATGGATTTGTGCGTGGAAGGTCATGTTTGACAAACCTTATTGAATTTTTTGAAGAAGTTACGAGGAATGTTGACGAGGGTAAGGCAGTGGATGTAGTCTATATGGACTTCAGCAAAGCCTTTGACAAAGTTCCACATGGAAGGTTAGTTAAGAAGGTTCAGTTGTTAGGTATTAATGCTGGAGTAATAAAATGGATTCAACAGTGGCTAGATGGGAGATGCCAGAGAGTAGTGGTGGATAATTGTTTATCGGGATGGAGGCCGGTGACTAGCGGGGTGCCTCAGGGATCTGTTTTGGGCCCAATGTTGTTTGTAATATACATAAATGATCTGGATGATGGGGTGGTAAATTGGATTAGTAAGTATGCCGATGATACTAAGGTAGGAGGTGTTGTGGATAATGAGGTGTGTTTTCAAAGCTTGCAGGGAGATTTATGCCAGTTAGAAGAATGGACTGAACGTTGGCAGATGTTATTTAATGCTGAGAAGTGTGAGGTTCTACATTTTGGCAGGAATAATCCAAATAGAACATACAGGGTAAATGGTAGGGCATTGAGGAATGCAGTGGAACAGAGAGATCTAGGAATAACAGTGCATAGTTCCCTGAAGGTGGAGTCTCATGTAGATAGGGTGGTGAAGAAGGCTTTTGGAACGCTGGCCTTTATAAATCAAAGCATTGAGTACAGAAGTTGGGATGTAATGTTAAAATTGTACAAGGCATTGGTAAGGCCAAATTTGGTCACCGAATTATAGGAAAGATATCAATAAATTAGAGAGAGTGCAGAGACGATTTACTAGGATGTTACCTGGGTTTCAGCACTTAAGTTACAGAGAAAGGTTGAACAAGTTAGGTCTCTATTCATTGGAGCGTAGAAGGTTGAGGGGGGATTTGATCGAGGTATTTAAAATTTTGAGAGGGATAGATAGAGTTGACATGAATAGGCTGTTTCCATTGAGTGTAGGGGAGATTCAAACGAGAGGACATTTGAGAGTTAGGGGGTAGAAGTTTAAGGGAAACACGAGGGGGTATTTCTTTACTCAGAGAGTGATAGCTGTGTGGAATGAGCTTCCTGTAGAAGTAGTAGAGGCCAGTTCAGTTGTGTCATTTAAGGTAAAATTGGATAGGTATATGGACAGGAAAGGAGTGGAGGGTTATGGGCTGAGTGCGGGTAGGTGGGACTAGGTGAGATTAAGAGTTCGGCACGGACTGGGAGGGCCGAGATGGCCTGTTTCCGTGCTGTGATTGTTATATGGTTATATTATATGGTCTTGGTTAATCACTTGTTTCCATGTGCAATGTTTTAGGAAGAGGCCCTGGTGAAAAATTTTCAACGGAGCATTCAACTTAGAATGAATGATTTAAGTCTGGAGTGAGTTGCTGAAACTTGCATTATTTTTAACGATTTATATAAAATGTAAATAAAAAAAACTTTATTTCTTGCTAAAGTCTATTTTTTTCTGTGTATGTACTTCTGTTCTACATAAATTTAACAGCTTGAACTTAATGCTATTAAACCTAAACTTCCAAGTGAGAGAGGAAAACATAATTGCATAATGTCTCAGATGTGAATTAGTATAGCAACTTCTTTGGATATGAATCTGTTTATGTCATGCAAATTCCATTTGAACTCAATTGAGCTTTGTAAAAGGGAGACAAGAGTAAATATTTTTGAGAGAAAGCACAACTGCCAAACTGTTCCTTTGACTTTATCAACTGTAAAGTGGCAATCTGTGATGGCACTTTCAACAAATGATGCTACTGTACTCCCAGGTCTCTCTGTTTCATTACACTCCCTAGTGTCCTACTATTCATAGTGTAAGTCCTACACTGGTTTGACTTTACAGAATACATCACCTCACACATCTGTGTTGCCATGGGTTTGTCCACTTCCCTAACTGATCAAAATCTCTGTGAAAGCTATAATAGCCTTCTTCACATCAACAGTGCATCATAATTTTATGTTACCTGCAAACTTACTGATCAAGCCTTTTGCATTGGCACCTAAAGCATTTACACAAATAATAAATTACAATTGTCCCAACACTGACACCTGTCCCACACCACTAGTCACGGACCTCCATTCTGAGAAACAATCTTCAATCACCAGCCACTGCTTCCTGCCTCTAAGCCAGTTTAGAATCCACCTGACTAGTTCTCTGTGGATACCATGAGACCTCGCTTTCCATAACAGCCTACCTCATGGGACCTTGTTGAAGGCCTTGTCAAAGAGCAAATAGACAATAAACACTGCCCTACCTCTTCAAAAAACTATAAATGGTTCATCAACCATGACTTCCCATGTCCAAAACCATGCTGACTCCTCTATACATGTAGATCCTATCACTCAGAACACCCTCCAGTAACATCCCCACCAGTGATGTCAGACTGACTGGCCTGTTGTTCTCTGCCTTGTCCTTTGGATATTGGACACCAGGCCTTATTAAAGTCAGTGTGCTGCAAATACCCTGTATTGCAGGTACTTAATTGAAGAAATGGACTTACATTTCGGCCCATTTTCATTGCTACAACCATCTCCGGTGAGCATGAAGGGAGAGAGGAAATTGGGAACTGTGTGGAGCATGCAGTGGGAGAAGGCCAGGAGGGGATTCAGTGGAGATTAGAAGTGTCCCAAAGGATCTCCTGGAGGGTTTTACCCATGACTTATCCTTGAAACTATGCTTTGTGAAGTGTTTTTTTAGGAATGACATTTTGATAGTGGTTTCTTTAAGCACTGGGGGCCAGCTCCTGCGTGAATATTCTTTTCCCAATCTGATTTTTTTCAATGTATCCCACATTGAAAAACAAATCCAGTTAAAACTTTCTGGTGCCCTATAAAGTGCTTAAATAAAAATGGAAAAAATCTGGAAGGATACGGCAGATCAGGCAGCATCCTTAGAAAGAGAAAATGAGTTCACAAGAGATGCTGGAATTCTAAACCAGCTCAAAGATGCTGAAGGTTCATTACAGGAAATAAGTTAATGTTATGATTCAAGTACCTTCATCAGATCTGCAGAAAACTGAAGGTAGGTTAGCTTCAAGCTGCAGAGAGAGTGGGTGGACAAGGAGTGGATAGGACAAAGAAAATGCTTCTGAGGAGAGGTTGGGGATAACTTGTTTGGAATTATCCAGTCAGAGGGTTAATAGAGGTAGTTGGAGAAGGAATAGAAGAACAGCTAGAGACTATGGTGCAAAATGAAGGACTGTGGGCCATGTGCAAGTCAGGTTGTACCAGTGGAGAGAATAAAACTGAGTTAATATTGTAGATGGATGACTTACAGTTGAAATGGCTAGTTCTGATACAGATGAGGAAAGTGAATTTCCTGCAGAAATTGCATTCAGGTTTGAGTTCAAATGTCTGACTCACGGTTTTTATCCAGAGAGTGGTGGGTGTGTGGAGTGCACTGCCAGGGGAGGTGGCAGAGACAAATACATTAGAGACATTTAAGTTCAAGATCGATTTATTATCAAAGTACATATATGTCACTATATATAGCCCTGAGATTAATTTTCTTGTGCGCATACTCAATTAATCCATGATCGAATAACAACCATAACAGAAACAATGAGAGATTGCATCAGCTTGGGTGCTTAGCCAGTGTGAAGAGACAATGAGATGTGCAAATACAAAAAAAGGAAATAATAACACTAAATAAATAAGTAATAAATATTGAGAACATGAGATGAGGAGTCCTTGAATGCAAGTTCATAGGTTGTAGGAACATTTCAATGATGAGGCAAGTGAAGCCAGAAGTTAACCTCTTTGGTTCAAGAGTCTGTTGGCTGAGGGGTAATAACTGCTCCTGAGGCTCCTATACCTTCTTCCTGGTGGCAATGGTGAGAAGAGAACTACACTTTGTGAAGCAGTTCCTGATAGCAACAGTGAGAAAGAACTATGCTTTGTGAAGTAGTCCTGGGTGGTGAGGATCCCAGATGATGGATGCTGCTTTCCTGCGAAAGTGCTTCAGTGATGGAGAGGGCTTGACCCGTGACACACTGGGCTGTATCCACTACCTTTTGTGGGATTTTCCATTTAAGGGCATTGGTGTTTCTATATGATGCTGTGATACTGCCAGTCAATATACGGTCCACCACACATCTATAGAGCTTTGTCAAAGTTTTTGATATGCTGAAGCTTTGCAGACTCCTAAGGAAGGGACTATTTAAGAAACTCTCAGATAGGCACATTGATGAAAGAAAAATGGAGAACTATGTGGGAGAGGATGATTAGATTAGACCAGGGGTCAGCAACCTTTACCACTGAAAGAGCCACTTGGACCCGTTTCCCACAGAAAAGAAAACACTGGGAGCCGCAAAACCCGTTTGACATTTAAAATGAAATAACACTGCATACAACGTTTTGTTTTGCCTTTATGCTATGTATAAATAAACTATAATGTGTTGCATTTATGAAATTGATGAACTCCTGCAGAGAAAACGAAATTACATTTCTGCATGCAACAAAAACATTTTGAACTCCGAAAAAAAGACGTTGGGTTGAAGGTTACTTTTAAGTAAAATACTCAACGTCTATTTGAGTCCTTCTTGTATTTATGAAAAACGCCAAACTTAAATTTGCCGCCAGCAGCAAACCAAAAATAACGTCAGCCAGCTGTCAACCTGAAAAATAAAAGGACTATTTCACTGAACAATGAAAACATATGAATATACGTAAAATAATACGCAATTAAAATATTTATCATACTTCTTCAGGTTGACTCACACCTGACAATGCAGTCGTATTCAGTAGGGATGGATCGATGCTTAGGGGAGTGACCGGGAAGGATAATGTGTTTTTTTCCTCTCTGAACTCACAGAAGCGTTTCCCAAACGATGTTTGCATTGCGATGATTGCAGAATGTAAATACTCCGAATTTATCATGTCGTGACATTGTTTGAACTCTCTCAAATTGGGGAAGTGAGACAATGTGCCTTTCTGTAAATCTCTGGCAAGCAACGTCAACTTGCGCTCGAATGCAAAACATCCCCCAACATGTGCAGGGCTGTACGTCCTTACCCCTGAAGAGCTGTGTTCAGCGTGTTCAGGTGCGCTGTCATGTCTACCATGAAGTGTAGCTTTTCCAGCCACTCTGGCTGTTCCAGCTCAGGAAAGTTGAGCCCTTTGCTGCCCAGGAAAGTTTTCACTTCTTCCAGACGCGCGACAAAGCGTTTCAGCACCTCCCCTCTGGACAGCCAGCGATAAAAACACGTTGTAGCGGTTGCTACACGCAGTCAGTAAACTGCAGTCAAAGATAGCTTTATTCGAACTAAACAGCCTTGCTTTTAAGCCTCCCTCAACCCGCCCCCCATGGGCGCGGATGCTGCAAAAGACACGTACTCACAAACCCCCGTAGGCTATCTCCCTTAGCCTGAACGCTGGCTAATTGTGAGCCGGTTCGGATGTGTCAGGAAATGGGTCGCCCGCCACAACGTCTTATTTAGATTGTACAAGATCACCATAATCTTCAAATTTAGATTTACATTTCAAAAATTAACAAACTAACATAAAAAACATATTAATTAAATACTGACCATGTAGCGGTGTGCTACACGCAGCGCTAAAATTACGACACGGAGTCGGTAACTGCAGTGGAAGGAAAAAAACTTTATTCGAAATCTTCAGCCTCACTTTTAAGCCTCCCTCAACCTGCCCCCCCCCCCCATGGCGCAGAGGCTCCAAAGCTCTGTGCTCGCAAACCCCCGTAGGCTATCTTATTGTGAGTCGGTTCGGATGTGCCAGGAAAAGGGTCGCCACAACCAATTATTTCCCAAAGCAACAGGGAGCCGCAGCACAGACCTAAAAGAGCCACATGTGGCTCCGGAGCCGCGGGTTGCCGACCCCCGGATTAGACTAAAAGGGAGGATGCGTGGCATTACTGGTCAGGAATACTATTACAGCTGCAGAAAGGGTGGGCAATGTAGCAGCATCCTCTTTTGAGTCAGTATGGGTGGAAGTCAGGAACAAGAAGGGAGCAGTTACTCTACTGGGGGTATTCTATAAGCCCCCTGGTAGCAGCAGAGACACCGAGGAGCAGATTGGGAGGCAGATTTTGGAAAGGTGCAAAAATAACAGGGTTGTTACCATGGGTGACTTTAACTTTCGTAATATTGATTGGCACTTGATTAGTTCCAAGGGTTTAGATAGGGCAGAGTTTGTTAAGTGTGTCCAGGATGGATTCCTGTCACAGTATGTTGACAGGCCGACTAGGGGGAATGCCATACTAGATCTAGTATTAGGTAATGAACTGGGTCAGGTCACAGATCTGTCAGTGGGTGAGCATCTGGGGGACAGTGATTACCATTCCCTGACCTTTAGCATTATCATGGAAAAGGATAGAATCAGGGAGGATAGGAAAATTTTTAATTGGAGAAGGGCAAATTATGAGGCTATAAGGCTAGAAATTGGGGTGTGAATTGGGATGATGTTTTTGCAGGGAAATATACTATGGACATGTGGTTGATGTTTAAGGATCTTTTGCAGGATGTTAAGGATAAATTTGTCCTGGTGAGGAAGATAAAGAATGGTAGGGTGAAGGAACTATGGGTGACAAGTGAGGTGGAAAATCTAATCAGGTGGAAGAAGGCAGCATACATGAGGTTTAGGAAGCAAGGATCAGATGGGTCTATTGAGGAATATAGGGTAGCAAGAAAGAAGCTTAAGAAGGTGCTGAGAAGGGCAAGAAGGGGGCATGAGAAGGCCTTGGTGAGTAGGGTAAAGGAAAACCCCAAAGGCATTCTTCAAATAAGTGAAGAACAAAAGGATGACAGGAGTGAAGGTAGGACCGATTAGAGATAAAAGTGGGAAGATGTGTCTGGAGGCTGTGGAAGTGAGCAAGGTCCTCAATGAATACTTCTCTTCGGTATTCACCACTGAGAGGGAACTTGATGACGGTGAGGACAATATGAGTGAGGTTGATGTTCTGGAGCATGCTGATATTAAGGGAGAGGAGGTGTTGGAGTTGTTAAAATACATTAGGACGGATAAGTCCCCGGTGCCTGACGGAATATTCCCCAGGCTGCTCCACGAGGCAAGGCAAGAGATTGCTGAACCTCTGGCTGGGATCTTTATGTCCTTGTTGTCCATGGGAATGGTACTGGAGGACTGGAGGGAGCTGAATGTTGTCCCCTTATTCAAAAACGGTATTAGGGCTAGTCCAGGTAATTATAGACCAGTGAGCCTTCCGTCTGTGGTGGGAAAGCTGTTGGAAAAGATTCTTAGAGATAGGATCTATGGGCATTTAGAGAATCATGGTCTGATCAGGGACAGTCAGCATGGCTTTGTGAAAGGCAGATCGTGCCTAACAAGCCTCATAGAGTTCTTTGAGGAGGTGACCAGGCATATAGCTGAGGGTAGTGCAGTGGATGTGATCTATATGGATTTTAGTAAGGCATTTGACAGGGTTCCACATGGTAGGCTTATTCAGAAAGTCAGAAGGCATGGGATCCAGGGAGGTTTGGCCAGGTGGATTCAGAATTGGCTTGCCTGCAGAAGGCAGAGGGTTATGGTGGAGGGAGTACATTCAGATTGGAGGGTTGTGACTAGTGATGTCCCACAAGGATCTGTTCTGGGACCTCTGCTTTTTGTGATTTTTTCTAACGATCTAGATGTGGGGGTGGAAGGGTGGGTTGGCAAGTTTGTAGACGACACAAAGGTTGGTGGTGTTGTAGATAGTGTAGAGGATTGTCAAAGATTGTAGAGAGACATTGATAGGATGCAGAAATGGGCTGAGAAGGGGCAGATGGAGTTCAACCCAGAGAAGTGTGAGATGGTACACTTTGGAAGGACAAACTCCAAGGCAGAGTACAAAGTAAATGGCAGGATACTTGGTAGTGTGGAGGAGCACAGAGATCTGGGGGTACATGTCCACAGATCCCTGAAAGTTGCCTCACAGGTAGATAGGGTAGTTAAGAAAGCTTATGGGGTGTTAGCTTTCATAAGTCGAGGGATAGAGTTTAAGAGACACTATGTAATGATGCAGCTCTATAAAACTCCAGTTAGGGCACACTTGGAGTACTGTGTCCAGTTCTGGTCGCCTCTTATAGGAAGGATGTGGAAGCATTGGAAAGGGTACAGAGGAGATTTACCAGGATGCTGCCTGGTTTAGAGAATATGGATTATGATCAGAGATTAAGGGAGCTTCTCTTTGGAGAGAAGGAGGATGAGAGGAGACATGATAGAGGTGTACAAGATATTAAGAGGAATAGACATAGTGGACAGCCAGCATCTCTTCCCCAGGGCACCACTTCTCAGTACAAGAAGACATGGCTTTAAGGTAAGGGGAGGGAAGTGGGAAGTTCAAGGGGGATATTAGAGGAAGGTTTTTCACTCAGAGAGTGGTTGATGCGTGGAATGCACTGCTTGAGTCAGTGGTGGAGGCAGATACACTAATGAAGTTTAAGAAACTACTAGACAGGTGTATAGAGGAATTTAAGGTGGGGAGTTATATGGGAGGCAGAGTTTGAGTGTCAGCACAACATTGTGGGCCGAAGGGCTTGTAATGTGCTGTACTATTCTTTGTTCTATGAAGGCTCTTCTCTGTAACTGGCTTGGTGGATTTGATGGCATCAACTAAACAGTAGTTGTCTGTGACACAAGTTATTTGTAGACTGTTCTTCTTTGGGTGATCATGGAGAAGCTCAGAATAGAGTTTGGCCAGGTAAACAGCATTGTCAATACCTTCAGACATTACAAGGGTTTCTTCTGCCAGTGTACTCCATACAACTCATTAGATCCTTTTTCATTGCCACTGGAGAGGTGAAAATCTTCCCTCTTTTCCCATCAGTACAATAAAATGTCCCACTTAAGTACATCCATCAGGAAGATTTCCAAGTGAGGCATCACTGAAGACAACAAACATTAGCAATTTATCTTTGAAACTTCAAGACTACTATTTCACATTGAATTTTGGGCACTATCTTGTTTGCCTCGTGTAAAGCTTGTATTGTGGCTTTTTTTTTGCATGCTGGATGCCACGTTGCAGGCATTAAACATGATGTCAGGTCTGTTTTGCCTTGCCTCCCATAGAGTATGGCCTATCTTTGTCCTGAGTTGCTCAGCTTCAGCTTCACTGAGGGGTGTGTCTCTTTGTGTGGCATGTGAGGATTCCATGCGGGTTGTCTGAAGATTCCTGATGCAGCTTTCTTGGTGCAGGTAAACTGTTTGTTAGCAGCCAGGGTACAGTATCTATCACTATGTAGTATAATCTGTCATATTCCTTGCGTCCAACTTGAAAGGCTGACTTCAGCTGAGGGATAACTGTTGTGCAAAGCTTTGTGAGCCTCCTCATATGAAGTCATCCACATGACAGGCAAGTACTCCAATCATGTGACATTCTGAACCTTGTGAGTAATAAAAAAACAGCCAGATCCACTTATGACATCTTTCCACCAGTTTTCACCATTATTTCCTTGATTGTTTTTATACCAGTAGAGCGATGCATCTGCTCGACATTACACACACTTTTTGAGTTTCCAGTGTTCTTTCACTTCTGGCTTCAGGCGGGGCTTGAATGTAAATGTCACATGACAGCTCCATTCCCTGTAAGAATGTAGATTTTCTGTCCATGGAATGAGGTGGCCAATGCTTTTGACATATCACTGAGAGAAGTCATTTGAGAGATTCTGATGCATGTGTTGGTGAAACTTTAAATAGTTCTTTTATGTTCAGTTCCTCAAAACCTCTAGCCTCCAGCATGCTTTTGGTTAATTCCTTTCAGGGTTTCTTCCAGGGTGCATATCCATCTTGTAGACACTGTCTTTCGGCCATTGTCTCTGACTTCCTTAAACACTCCATTATTTCTCCAACTACTAATTTGTTGCAGATTCAAATGACACCTCTTTAGTTACTTGGGCATCTTCATCTTAATCTTCATCTTAACATTTCTCAGAAGGTCTGGCTTGATCCACACTTGGTTCAATATGACTTTTGTCGAGACATGACCTGTCAACTGACCCTGCAGTGCCAGTGACCATGGCTGGTTATAGGTAATTCAAGTTGTACCAACTTATGCCTGCTCATCTTAAGACTTCAGCTTTGATTGAGATAAGAGTGTCTTGGTCTACAGATCTCATAGTTTGTCCTGTTTTAAGACAGAAACTTCCAAGTTGTCTTCATACTTGTGATAATTTCTGTTCAGGAAAGTCTGTTGAGTCCCCATCTGCACTTGCTTCAGTACTGTCTGTGCCACAGTTGAGCAACTCTGTTGGGGCCTCAGCTGCACTCTCCTCAGCACGGTCTGTGTTATGTGACACTATCAGTAAACTCTTTTATTTTTTGTGTCATTCTCCGTTGAATTCTGATCGTCTTCAGTTTGTGCTGTGTTGCATTGCTTTTCTTTGCCTTAAGTATTATTTCAGTAAGCATTTGATTGTGTCACTGCAAATGTCCATTGCACCAGGGACTGTGTGCTACTGTTGTCTTTGTTTCCATGTCAAAGTTCTCCGCAATATCTCTAATTTCATCATTATTAAGCTTGCCACCATTATCGCAGAATACTTTTCAAGGCGGGCCATACACACACCAGGAATAGATGAAGTTTTTGCTTCCTGTCTCTGAGGGTCTCTTTGTGTTTGCAATGTTACCAGCTCTGAACCGTGTGAACTCATCAATGAAGGGGAAATACCACACTCCTTGCTCAAGTTCATGTGGGTCTACAGCTACTGTTTCATTTATTCAGATGCTAGTGGCAGACCAACTGTAGGCTTGAGCATGGGCTTTCCAAACTTTTTGGCATGTCTTACTGCTGCCAATTATCTGCTTTAGAATGGAAAAATCATCTGGATCTTTGTTTCCTGAGCAGTTTCTGAGTCTATCAATCAAAACGTGTCCGAACTGCTTGTGAAGTTTAAGCAACACTTTGTATTTCTCATCTGGGGTCATGTTCTCTGTGACATTTAGTACTTCATTCTCACATTGGTTGTCAGTAATGTCTTATAAGACCATAAGATATAGGAGCAGAACAAGGCCATTCAGCCCCTCAGGTCTGATCCATCATTCAATCATGGGCAGATCCAATTGTCCCAGTCATCCCCACTCTGCTGTCTTCTCCCCATACCCTTTGATGTCCTGGCTAATCAAGAAACTATCTAACTATGCCTTAAATGCGCCCATTGATTTGGCCTCCACAGCTGCTCTTGGCAATAAATTCTACAAATTTACCACCCTCTGACTAAAGTAATTTCTCCACATCTCTGTTCTAAATGGAAGTCCTCCAATCCTGAAGTCATGCCCTCATGTCCTAGAATCCCCTACCATGGGAAATAACTTTGCCGTATCTCATCTGTTCAGGCCTTTTAACATTTGGAATGTTTCTATGAAAATCCCCCTCATTCTCCTGAACTCCAGGGAATACAGCCTGTGAGCTGCCAGACGTTCCTCATACAGTAACCCTTTCATTCCTGGAATCATTCTGGTGAATCTTCTCTGAATCCTCTTCAATGTCAGTATATCCTTTCTAAAATAAGGAGCCCAAAACTGCACACAATACTCTCATGAGTGCCTTGTAGAGCCTCAACATCACATCCCTGCTCCTATATTCTATGCCTATAGAAATGAATGCCAACATTGCATTTGCCTTCTTCACCACCAACTCAACCTGGAGGTTAACCTTTAGGGTATCCTGCACAAGGACTCCCAAGTCCCTTTGCATCTCTCCATTTTGAATTCTCTTCCCATCTAAATAATAGTCTGCCTGTTTATTTCTTCCATCAAAGTGCATGACCATACACTTTCCAATATAGTATTTCATTTGCCACTTCTTTGCCCATTTCCCTAAACTATCTAAGTTTCTGTTTCCTCAACACAACCCACTCCTCCACCTAGCTTTCTAGTCAACAGCAAATTTAGCCACAAATCCATTAATCCCATAGTCCAAATCATTGATATACATTGTAAAAAGCAGCAGTCCCAACACTGGCTCCTGTGGAACCCCACTAGTAACCACCAGCTGGCCAGAATAGGATCCCTTTATTCCCAATCTCTGTTTTCTGCCGATCAGCCAATGCTCCACCATTGCTAGTAACTCCCCTGTAATACCAGAGGCTCTTATCTTGCTAAGCATCCTCATGTGTGGCACATTGTCAAAGGCTGTCTGAAAATGTAAGTACACCACATCCACTGCATCTCCTTTGTCTACCCTGCTTGTAATCTCCTCAAAAAATTGCAGTAGGTTAGTCAAGCAGAATTTTCCTTTCAGGAAACCATGTTGGCTTTGGCCTATCTTGTCACGTGCCTGCAGGTATTCTGTAATCTCATCCCTAACTATCAATTCCAACAACTTCCCATCCACTGATGTCAGGGTAATAGGTCTATAGTTTCCTTTCTGCTGCCTCCCACCCTTCTTAAATAGCGGAGTAGCATTTGCAATTTTCCAGTCATCTGTTACAAAGCCAAAATCTATCAATTCGTGAAAGATCATTGTTAATGCCTGTGCAAACTCTCCAGCTACTTTCTTGAGAACTCAAGGGTACATTCCATCAGGTCCAGGAGATTTATCCACGCTCAGACCATTGAGCTTCCTGAGTACCTTCTCAGTGGTAATTTTCACTTTCCTGACACTCTTGAATGTCTGGCATACTGCAGATGTCTTCCACTGTGAAGACTGATGCAAAATATGCATTCAGTTCCTCTTCCATCTCTGTGTCTGTTATTATAATATCTCCAGCATCATTTTCTAATGGTCCTATATCTACCCTCAACTCTCTTTTACCCTTTATATACTTCAAAAAGCTTTTAGTATCTTCTTTGATATTAGTCACAAGCTTCCTTTCATTACTCATCCTTTCTTTCCTAATGACCTTCTTAGTTTCCTTCTGCAAGTTTTTAAAAGCTTCCCAATCCCTTATCTTCCCACAAGATTTGGCTTCCTTGTATGCCCTCTCTTTTGCTTTTACTTTGGCTCTGACCTCACTTGTCAGCCACAGTAGTGTCCTTCTTCCATTTGAAATTTTTTTCTCATTTTTCACAGAAACTCCAGCCATTGCCCCTCTGCTATCTTTCCTGCTAGTGTCCCTTTCCAGTCAACCTTGGCCAGTTCCGCTCTCATGCCACTGTAATTTCCTTTACTGAAATACCAACACATTGGAATTTAGTTTCTCCTTCTCAAATTTCAAAGTGAACTCAATGATATTGTGATCACTGTTCCCTCAGGGTTCCTTAACGCTAAGCTCTCTTATCACCTCTGGTGTCACAAAGGGACAGGAGGCTGGACCCAAGTGCAGGACGCAGGCACTGAAGTACTAGGGGCAGGACAGGAATAACTAAAGGATAGAGCCAGATGGGAAGACCAGGGCATGCAAAAGAGACCAGACATGCTAGGTAATCCTGGGGTTCAGAGAGAGTTCGTGGCTAGGCTGGGTCCCGGAGATTGTGGTTAGGCAGGAGAGCCCCCTGGGCAGTTGCATAACCTGGGCAGGGCCACCTCCCAGGCAGGAACACAGAGGCCCAGGAAGACACAGAACACCTGGGCAGGTGCAGGCACAATCCATAGGGAGGAAGGGGCAGAGACCTCAGGGTGGGCCACATACTCCTGGGGCAGGGCCACCTCCCAGGATGGAACAGTGGCCTGGGCAAGACACAGGACACCTGGACAGGTAGCAGGCACAACCCATAGGGAGGAAGGGGCAGAGACCTCAGTCCCAGCTGATAGGCAACAGGTGCACCTTGTTAAGCCAAGATGATCCTATTTGGCTTAAGGGTGACAGGAGGGACGGCTGCAAGACCCAGAGTCCGTGGACTGGATCAAGACCCGAAATGCGGGCTTCGGACCAGACCATAACATCTGGATTATTGCACAACACCCAATCCAGCACAGCTGATCTCCTAGTGGGCTCAACAACAACCTGTTCTAAAAAGCCATCCCTTAGACCGGGGGTCGGCAACCCGCGGCTCCGGAGCCACATGTGGCTCTTTTAGGTCTGTGCTGCGGCTCCCTGTTGCTTTGGGAAATAATTGGTTGTGGCGACCCTTTTCCTGGCACATCCGAACCGACTCACAATAAGATAGCCTACGGGGGTTTGCGAGCACAGAGCTTTGGAGCCTCTGCGCCATGGGGGGGGGGGCAGGTTGAGGGAGGCTTAAAAGTGAGGCTGAAGATTTCGAATAAAGTTTTTTTCCTTCCACTGCAGTTACCGACTCCGTGTCGTAATTTTAGCGCTGCGTGTAGCACACCGCTACATGGTCAGTATTTAATTAATATGTTTTTTATGTTAGTTTGTTAATTTTTGAAATGTAAATCTAAATTTGAAGATTATGGTGATCTTGTACAATCTAAATAAGACGTTGTGGCGGGCGACCCATTTCCTGACACATCCGAACCGGCTCACAATTAGCCAGCGTTCAGGCTAAGGGAGATAGCCTACGGGGGTTTGTGAGTACGTGTCTTTTGCAGCATCCGCGCCCATGGGGGGCGGGTTGAGGGAGGCTTAAAAGCAAGGCTGTTTAGTTCGAATAAAGCTATCTTTGACTGCAGTTTACTGACTGCGTGTAGCAACCGCTACAACGTGTTTTTATCGCTGGCTGTCCAGAGGGGAGGTGCTGAAACGCTTTGTCGCGCGTCTGGAAGAAGTGAAAACTTTCCTGGGCAGCAAAGGGCTCAACTTTCCTGAGCTGGAACAGCCAGAGTGGCTGGAAAAGCTACACTTCATGGTAGACATGACAGCGCACCTGAACACGCTGAACACAGCTCTTCAGGGGTAAGGACGTACAGCCCTGCACATGTTGGGGGATGTTTTGCATTCGAGCGCAAGTTGACGTTGCTTGCCAGAGATTTACAGAAAGGCACATTGTCTCACTTCCCCAATTTGAGAGAGTTCAAACAATGTCACGACATGATAAATTCGGAGTATTTACATTCTGCAATCATCGCAATGCAAACATCGTTTGGGAAACGCTTCTGTGAGTTCAGAGAGGAAAAAAACACATTATCCTTCCCGGTCACTCCCCTAAGCATCGATCCATCCCTACTGAATACGACTGCATTGTCAGGTGTGAGTCAACCTGAAGAAGTATGATAAATATTTTAATTGCGTATTATTTTACGTATATTCATATGTTTTCATTGTTCAGTGAAATAGTCCTTTTATTTTTCAGGTTGACAGCTGGCTGACGTTATTTTTGGTTTGCTGCTGGCGGCAAATTTAAGTTTGGCGTTTTTCATAAATACAAGAAGGACTCAAATAGACGTTGAGTATTTTACTTAAAAGTAACCTTCAACCCAACGTCTTTTTTTCGGAGTTCAAAATGTTTTTGTTGCATGCAGAAATGTAATTTCGTTTTCTCTGCAGGAGTTCATCAATTTCATAAATGCAACACATTATAGTTTATTTATACATAGCATAAAGGCAAAACAAAACGTTGTATGCAGTGTTATTTCATTTTAAATGTCAAACGGGTTTTGCGGCTCCCAGTGTTTTCTTTTCTGTGGGAAACGGGTCCAAGTGGCTCTTTCAGTGGTAAAGGTTGCTGACCCCTGCCTTAGACATTCTACAAATTCTCTCTCTTGAGGTCCAGTAATGACCTGCTTTTCCCAATTCACTTTCATGTTAAAATCCTAAACGATTATCATGACATTGTTTTTCTGGCACACCTTTTCTATTTTCCACTGTAATTTGTAATCCATATCCCAGCTGCTGTTTGGAGACCTGTATACAACTGCCGTTAGGGTCCTTTTACCTTTACCATTTCTTAACTCAATCCATAGAGACTCAACACCTTCCGATCCTATGTCATTCCTTTCTAATGATTTAATATTATTTCTTATACACAGGGCTACATCACCTCCTCTGCCTACTAACCGTATGTCCTTGGACATTCAATTCCCAATGGCAGCCTTCCTTTAGCCAATTTTCAGAGATGGCCACAACATCATACTTGCCAATCTGTAACTGAATTTCAAAATCGTCCATTTTATTTCTTATGCTGGGTGCATTCAAATACAACATCTTCAGTTCAGTATTTGTTGCTTTCTGTTTTAACTGCACCACGTCTCTATTGCCCGGTAACCCATGCCACTGGCTATGATTATGCCTCATCTCCTGCCTGTCCTTTCTATCATCTCTGTTTTCCCTTTCCTCAGCCCTGTCATTCCGGTTTCCATCCCCCTACCAAATTTGTGTGTTGGTGCGTGGCCAAGTGGTTAAGGCATTCTTCTAGTGATCTGAAGGTCGCTAGTTCGAGCCTTGGCTGTGGCTGGGTGTGTGTCCTTGAGCAAGACACTTAACCACACATTGCTCTGTAACGACACTGGTGCCAAGCTGTATGGGTCCTAATGCCCTCCCCTTGGACAACATTGGTAGCGTGGAGAGGGGAGACTTTCAGCTTGGACAATTGCCGGTCTTCCATAAAAGAAAACCTTGCCCAGGCTTGCGCCCTGGAAACTTTCCAAGGTGCAAATCCATGAAACCAGACTCAGTGTCAGAGACCTGATCACCGTGGTCGTCCCTTGTCAGGTCATCCCCCTCAACAGCATCCAAAACAAGATAACAGTTACTGAGGGGGATGGCCACAGGGGTACCCTCTACTATCTGAGCTCTTTCTATCCTTTCCCTGACAGACACCCACTTATCTAACTCCTGCAGCCTCGGGGTGACTAACTCCTTGTAGCTCCTATCTATCTCCAGCTCACTTTCCCCAATAGGCTGTAGAATGTTCACACAGTAATAACTAGAGCTGGGGAGCTCAAGAGACACTGGCTGTTCATGCATCATTTCTTGGTCACCTCCATATCCAGTACTGCTCCTGCTTTCTTTAGGGAAGTTTTACTCCAGAGTAACAGAATGTTCACTGGTACCACCTCCGTTTCAATGCAACATTTTGCCTGCCCTATTTTGTGGGAATTTTCACTCCAGAGGTGGAATGTACAAACTTTCCATCTCCAAATTTAAATGCTTTGTTACTGGGTGTGTCTGTGTGCAACAGTTTCTGCACTTGCATATCTTTCAAGCCATTTTTCTGAACACACTGTGCATATGCATGCTATATCAAGAACAGATTCTATCATTAAAATCTATGCCTCAAATGTTTCCGCATTAGTAAGTGATTCCTTTGCAAACAATGTTATATGGTACTCTTCTGCATCTTTAGATTGAGTTATTTTCTTCAGTTTGGTGGGGACAGTTCCTTGTCCAGTGGTAAATACTTTGACACACCACACATTTCAATCTCTTGTCATACTTGTGTATTGGATTTGTGCCAGATAATGGTGCCCTTGTCTGGTCCCTCTGGGATCTATGCTTGCTGTACTGTCATTTCTGCTCAGTCAAGTATGCCGTTTCCTGATAAAACTTATTCCAGCTGTTGTCTTCGGCCTTTTTTCCAAAAAATTCTCTTCAGTGCTGATTTGTAAGTTCTGTTCATGCAGTTAATGTTAGCTGTCTGTACGTTATGTCTATACATGCAGTATCCAGCAATTGAAAAGCTAATACTGCATCAGGAAGTTCCTTTTTGTACTTTATGTGTGTGACTGCACTTTTGTTCAAAATCTATAATATAATCAATAGTTCAATAGTTCCATTTAATCTCAGAGAATGCATACAATATACAACCTAAAATTCTTACTCTCCATAGACATCATCGAATTAGAAGAAGTCCTCCCACACAAAACAGCATCAATCCTCCTCCTTCCCCCTCCCCCACTTACTCCAGCATAAAGCATCCATCATTGTCAGCAACAGCAAAGCCCCCCTGTCCATGGGCAGAGCTAATGATGGCACCATGGGCAACTTCTCATCTGCAAAACAATCCTATCCTAATGTCTCTGTTTTCCTTTCCAGGGCCTTATTGGGATCTTTGATCCACAGGGACGCTCAGAAACAACACTTCCGCATGACGCTGTGCTCCCATTTTTGGAGCTTGCCAGTTGGCTGCGTTTTTGGTATGTCCAGGTTCGGCCTGAAGGCGGGCAACTTTGGGTCCTGTGCAGCCCTGTGGGCACGAACCCTCACTGGTGCAGCGTACTGAAGGGTAGTGGGAGCTGGAACATCGGCCATATTTCTAGAGCTGCCTCTGGGAATTTTGTCAAAGTCTGAATACGCCTCATAAATCCAATCCCTTTCTTCCCTCCGAAAAACATATTCATGTGTATTTATTAGTGTATTCATACCATCATCTTTGTTCAAATCTTCTACTGAAATTCCCATCATGGTATCTCTCGCCCTTCCCAAAAGCAACAGCACAACTGCACGGGCCTGCTTGATCTTTTCAAGCTCCATAACATTCCAGTTTGATTTTTCTAGTTTTTTGTAAGGCATGCTCTTGTCAAATGTTGGCGGAATCCTATTATTGGAAGCCATCCTCTGCTACAATTGTTAACGTTCAGACAACAAAGACTCTTTTTTGTTTAAGCAACTTTATTTTCAATGTCTCTGTACAATAGATGAGGGCCATCGCCTTTTATCCTCACAATCCCCCGTTCCCCCCTCACATGATGCTTGTAACAGGAAACATGCGCATATCTTCCAAATACTCACATAGCCCAAATGAACAGAACTCGACAGATAACTGGGAAAAGGGTAGCCCTTAAACCTGTGCGAGACAGAGAGAAAGTTGCAACGGTACAGGTAAATAAGGAGAGGGAAATGGAACTAATGGGGTTGTTCTCCTAGGAAATACTGTGGATGTAGTAAACAGAATGAACTCCTCCTGCATGCCGCAGCAAGTCTTAGTCCTACCACCAAAATAAAGGATGCATCTTGTTCCTGCAGGATGAGTGAGGCTTTTGGGAATCCAGATTAACAAACTGAATCATTTCCAAAGACCACTTGCTTGAAGTGCTGGATTTCCTGCGATTATCGTTCCAGCCGTGCATTTAACTGTATACCTGGGATCCAGCAACAGAGTGCCAACTGCCGGCTGTAATGCTGGGAAATCTGCTCAACGAATCCGTGCCAGGTCTGACCTGCCACTGGCGTGGACGCTTTGTTCAGTTCAGCAGAGAAGAAGTGGATTTGGATCATTTGAGAACTCTACCCTGTTCTCATGCAATCGAGGTACTTGTGTGTAATTAATTGTAAACATAAATATAATTGCTTCAAATCATTCCTGGTCTCTTTTTTCTTGTATTTATATTCTACTTTTGAAGTGATTGAAAATTATTCAAAGCTATTAAAAATTATAAGTGTTTGTGAATACTGGAGTCCATCAAATGCTTTGAGACTCTCGGCAGCTGATAAGCCTGAAGGTGGAGTTTAATGGACTGTCAAAGTAATACTGAAATTAATAATATATACTGATTAACTTTGTATGAATGCTATCTGATAGGTCATTTAACAATAAATCTTCCTTGCATCTGAAAACTGGAATGGTAGGTAATATTAAGGAAAAAATAAACTTGTTCCTTTGTTCATTGTCAGTAAAATTATAAGATTTCTGGATTTATTATTTGATTGCAGTCTCATACCAAATGTTACAGTACATGAAAGGAACTTCCCATTGTTTATTTAATTTCAACATGCATAGAATATTGGCTGCAGGGATCTAGCGCTCACTATTGGATGGCTACAAAACGGTGAGCACAGGCACCTGGCCTCACAGAGAGGGGCCACATAGGGCCAGATAGGGCATGAAAGTATGTGGGGAAAAGGCAGGAGATTGGTATTGAGACAGAAATAGATCAACCATGATCTATGTTCTTGCATTCTCATCCAAGATGGCGGCATGACACAGCTTGCAGCGGCCACTCCAGAGCTGATTATCTGTTATTTGTGAAGCAGGGTGCCGTGCACAATCATAACCAGATGAAAAACGGACGTGGGAACATGGAGGAACATCGGGAAATCTCCATGAAGACCTTCTTCGTTGCTGCTGCTGCTGTGAGGTCCGGGTCCCTGCTGGGAAGAACAGACCCCCAGTCCTCAGGGTCGCGTTGCCGATGGCCGTTGGCGGGGGTGTCTTAATACACTCGGCAGAGGATGTGCTCGGAGAAGCTGTGCCGGAGGGGATGGTCGGAGGCTCGGAGGTTCGACGGACTCGGAGTCCGCTGTGGTTGGAGCGCTTTCACAGTGTGCTGTGTCTGTGAGGCTGGGTTCGACAGAGCTTTCATTGTGTGCTGCGTCTGTGAGGCTGAGTTGGGCGGCGCCGTGGAAGTCCATAGAGGGGGTATTCCCTTCTGCTGCCTGCGTGGGATGGCGAGTCTGTCAGGACCCTGAGGACTTGTGGAAACCGTGTGGTGGTTTCTTTCAAACTTATAGTGTTTTAACATATTTGGACTACTTTTACTGTGCCCATGGTCTGCTTTATCAATTATGCTATTGTTTGCACTGTTGTAACTATGTGGTTTTGTGCATGTCTTGTAGCTTTAGTTTTTGGTCTTGTTTGTCTGGTGGATTTGGAGCTCCTTTCCGGGGAACGTGCTAAGATGGTAGCGTGATATTAATACGCAGCAGCCTCTCCGGACTCTGGATTGGGGATTGCCAAACGTTATGTGGATTTTCTGGTGTAGTCTGTTTTGTCATGTGCTTTTGTGATATCATTCTGGAGGAATGTTATCTCATTTTTTAACTGCATTGCATTTGTGGTTTCTAAATGACAATAAACTGAATCTGAATCTGAATCTGAATGATGAAATAGCAGAGCAGATTTAATGGGCCAAATGGCCTACTTCTGCTCCTATATCTTACAGTGTCCCTGTGAAAGGATCCTGCCTGCTTTCACAATTGTCAATGTTCACCATTGAGGTAAGTGGTAGAAGCAAAGATTGTGCCTGATGAATTGTAGGCTGAATGTCATGAAGACCTCTAACTTGGAAGAACTCTTAATTTGGAGTTAGCTTGAATCAGGTTCTTTGTTGATTCTCAATGTAACAGTCTTCTTTTTGGACCAGTGTTCCAGACCTGGATCAGCCAATTTCTGTGACCATGGTTACAGCTTGCACTCTCTACGCTACAAGGTGCTGGGTGAACTTTGCACCTTTAGCAGCTGCTCTCAGAATCAATATTTTACTTTTGGGAAGAAAACTGGTTTGAAGCACTGCAGCATTCTAGGGAACAGCTTAATAGCTTTGGCAGCCAGTCCCTTCCATATGTAACATCATTAGTGTTGCAAGATCTCTTGGAATTCTTAGAGAATGTAATCATTTAAGGACGCAGATGTTGAGAACAAAATCTGATTTGGGAGAGTGGCAGATTCCGTTGTTGTAAGGAGATAGGTGAGAAATTCCAGAGCAGGGACCCAGACAGCAGAAGACACATTTGCCAGTCATGGGTATAAAGAAGGGCAGGGGTTGAACAAGAGGAAATTAGACACGAGAAATCCAGCATCAGGAAGAGGAGTGGGAACAAGGAAGTGAGAAATTCCAATTCGAGCAATTGCTTGCCTTTCAGCAAACGTCGATTGCCAGGCATAAATAAATACAATCCTGTGTATTTTGAAATGGGGAGCACTTTCCCAGGAAATTTGGTAACCTCAGAAACCATATGCAACCTCAGAACTGATGGAAGGAAAGTTCTAATGACTATTATTACTTAAGTTGGAGTTTTGTTTTGAGGAAAGCTTATCTTTGAAGTCTGATTCCATAGGGCAGTCTCCTCCATAACCTTAAAACACAATCAGCAACCATATTGCAGTTGTTCAGAAGACCCAAACAAAATCCTGAATAACACTTTAAGCAAGTCGTGACATACATTAATAGAATTTCAGATTGACTAAACTCAGCCATTGCAGGGGAAGGATACTCTATCGCTCAAAGTAACATTGCCTGCAGGAGTCTTAAATAGTATAGAAGTTCAGCCATCTCGGCCAATCTCAATTTATTGAGGCATCAGTGGGGGAGAAAGAGTACCTGCCCTTATAAAATGACAGTTTCATATTGCAGATGTTGTAGAGTTAAAGAGCACTGCATCACAGAAACAGGCTTTTTGGCCCATCTAATCCATGCCAAACTGTTATCCTGCTTACCTGGACCTTACCCCTCCCATCCACGTACTTAGCTTAACCTCTCTTAAATGTTGCAATCAAACCCCTATCAACCACTTCCACTAGCATTTCGTTCCACACTCTCATCACTTAGTGAATAAAGAAGATCCCCCTCAGGTTCCCCTGAAATACTTCACACTTCATTCTTAACCAATGGCCTCCAGTTGTAGTGTCACCCAACCTTATGGAAAAAGTCTGCTTGCGTTTACTCTATCTGTACCCTCATGAGTTTTTACACCTTTATCAAATCTCTCCTCATTCTCCTACACACCAGGGGGAGAATGTCCTTTCCCTATAACTCAGGTCCTCAAGTCCTGGCAACATCCTTGTAAATTTGCTCTGTACTTTCTCAACCTTACTGATATCTTTCCTCTAGGCAGGTGACCAAAACCGCACACAATTATCAGAACTGCACACAGCAAATTATTCGTTAGCGTCATTCGACCCACGACACCCACACTAACCAGTGGGCATGCACCTGTGTCAATCTTTTCTGCATTTGGGCTGTAGCCTTCTACACTTAATGTTAAATGTCCGTGACCACTCTCCTACACCCGGTTCTCACAGGTACTCAATATCTTAAGGTCAAAGTGGAAACTAGTAGTGTTGGACAGAAGATTGAGGATTTGAGTTAGAAACATTTGAAAGTGATTTCTAACAGAGCAAAGCAGTGGTATTTAGGAAGAGAATTCTGGAGATAATGGATTGTACACTAAGATTTTATCTCTGAAATGAAAATATCTTTAAATATATTTGGAGGCAAAACAGAAACATTCAAGAACACCAAGTTGTAGAAAATTAAAGCTGGATTTGGCTTCAGTTGAATTGATACTTTGGAAACAACTGAAGATGAAGAAATGCGATCTGAAATCTTGAAAAGACATAATAGGATTCTCAAGCAGACCCTGGGGCTGGAGCCAAAGCTCAGAAATTCAAGGTAGAGCTCATCCAGAAATTAGTTTGACCACACTACTGCTCCGATGTACGCTGGCAAAGTCAGAACCCAGTTCTTGGAAATCCACGCTCCAATGTAGAGATGGTGATCAGATTTGTTCTTAAGAGTTCCAGCAAAACATTGATGGCTCAGCCGAGTGACACTGTGAGAAGTAACATGCTCAATACTAGGGCCCAGTGATTTTCCACTAATGACATATCTGCTTATTTAACACAAGTAACATGGAGTCCCTAAGGCAATCAAGATAAACTTAACAAGTTTAAACAGAAGGCACCAGGAGACCACATTTCAAAGAACGAGTCGCTCGAGAAAAACACAAGGAACTCCAAATGATTAACGATTCTCATTAATCAACAATTAATCAATTCAGGTGCTCTATAAACCATGGTGTTCTGTGCTCTCTGGTGCCCCACACAGGCCTAAAGAGCTCACTACAACACTTTAGGATGTAATTCATCTCCTCAATAGTTAGGTTCTGGGTATTTCTACGATGTACAGGTGTCATTTTTTGATCATTCGAGACCTCTGAACACTGAAATTGTGTTTGCATTTTGTTCAATTCAAAAACTAAACTACAACTTCCATGTTCTTTCCATCAAACTCAGTTGCCTTGAAATTTATAGCGCACCATATCTACATCCTAATGGTGGTGGCATCCGTCAGTCTCGAGAGACCATGGAACTGCGCCTGGAGTTTCCAGGGCGCAGGCCTGGACAGGGTTGTATGGGAGATCGGCAGTTGCCCAAGCTGCAGGCCTTCCCCTCTCCACGCCACCGATATTGTCCAAGGGAAGGGCACTAGGACCCATGCAGCTTGGCACCGGTGACGTCGCAGAGCGATGTGTTGTTAAGTGCCTTGCTCAAGGACACAAACACGCTGCCTCAGCTGAGGCTCGAACCAGTGACCTTCAGGTTACTAGTCTGATGCCTTGTCTACTAGCCCACGTGACAACATCCTAATGAAATCTCTAATTATTAATTTGGCTCTGTAATACTTGCTGTTTGATGCAGCAACCAATGTACTCATGATTATTGTGGTGTGAGCTAGGATATTTATCATAATGGTTACAGCTTTAATGTGAACATATTAATCTTTGCCAGAAATATACCAAACAGTTGTCCAGAAATACACTTTAACTTTATTCACCATATATATTTACATGTATTAGGATCTTAGGATGTAATATGTAAGAAAAATCAATGGCTTTCAACAATTAAAAACAATAAAGGCTTATACTGTATAAAAATAAAATTATAGGTTAAAGTATGGAAATGGAATAAAATAAGCCCAAATACATAAATACCAAAATGCATTTCTAAAATAAATATCATTATAGAAAGTGTTTTAAAATGTTTACAGTGCAGTGCAATGGCTGAGGTAATATATTGAGGGGGGTGGGGATGAGCTAACTAAAATGGTTGATCAGATTAAGTGACTGGGTGAAGAAGCATTTCAGTTTTTGTTTTAACAGCTCTGTAGTGCTTTACAGAAGGGAGCTTTTGGAAAAGCTAGTTTGCTAAGAGGGTAGCATCCACAATGATTCTTCCAAGACACATGCAAGTCCTCAGTGATGGTGGACTGTGGCCAATAATCTCTTGCACTGTCCTGACAGTTTGCGGTGGGTATGGTGTATTGTGAGAAGATGCTGCACCAAACCAGACAGTAATGGCTGGCACATACAACATGCTGGAGCAACTCAGTAGGGCAGGCAGCATCTATGAAAAACAGTACAGTTGATGTCTTGAGCTGACACCCTTCATCAGAACTGGAGAAAAAATAGGCGAGGAGTCAGGATAAGAAGGTGGGGGAGGGGGAGGAGGAGAGGAAGAATTATAAGGTGATGGGTGTCATCGAGACAGGAGGAGGAGAGAAGTAAGCAGCTGGGAAGTTAATTTGTGGAAGAGAAACAGGGCTGAAGGAAGAGGGAATCTGATAGGCGAGGACAGAAGGCCATGGAAGAAAGAGAAGGGAGTGGAGCACCAGGGGGAGGTGATGGGAAGGTAAGGAGATAAGGTGAGAGAGGGAGAGGGGAATGGGGAATGGTGATGGGGTGCATTACTGGAAGTTCAAGAAAATGGTATTCAGGCCATCAGGTTGGAGGCTAGCCGGATGGAATATAAGGTGTTGCTCCTCCAACCTGAGTGTGGCCTCATCTCAGCAGGAGAGGAGGCCATGGACTGACATGTTTGAGTGGGAATGGGAAACAGGATTAAAATGGGTGGCCACTGGGAAAACCTGCCTTTTCTGGCAGAGGGAACGTAGGTGTTCGGAGAAGGGATCTCCTAATCTATGTTGGGTCTCAGCAGGAGCCCCACAAACAGTGGTGCTGATGTGAGGAAGCTTTGAAGGATGGCACGTGTAGAACTACACTAGTACGTTCTGGTGAAGATGGAACATTACTAATTGCTGCAAGAAGTAGATCCTCTGCAGAGCCTTTTTGTGGATGAAGGAGACATGGCTCTCCCACATGAGGTCCTGTGGAAAATGGTGACCAGGAACCTGAATATTGAAACAATTCTAATGGTAGAGTTGTTGATGATGAGTGGGTAGAGGGGAAACACCATTAGTCAGCATGCAATGCTGATTAAATGATAACACTTGTAAACTGGAGTTCAATGTTTCAGGTAAAGCAGTCTGTAAACCTTGCACAGCCCACCATGCTTTCATCACCATTGATATTTGAAGTCAACATTCCAGATCATTTGCTAATTATCTTCTGCTGGATGTTTCAATGATTCAATGATTCCAGGTTGCAAGCTGGAATTTTACAATATTGGTAAAGAATATAGAGCTGGTGTTTTATGTAGCAAAGAACTTTGTGTGGAAGCCTCGACATGAAGACAACACACCAGAGACTCCAGGATTGACACACGCTGCTAGAAAGAGAAGGAGCAAGCAGGAAAATCTCTTGGCAGGAGTGAACATTTTGTCATGGTAGGCAGGAAACAATCGTCATACCTGAATTCCTGTGATGATCGACATCTTCTCACTGAACTAGTATCTGTTCCAGACCCCAGTGCAAAGATGTGAGGATGTAATGAGGAGGATTAGGTACAAATGATAAACTGTGTGTTCCACAGGGTACAAC
This sequence comes from Hypanus sabinus, assembly GCF_030144855.1. Taxonomy (NCBI): domain Eukaryota; kingdom Metazoa; phylum Chordata; class Chondrichthyes; order Myliobatiformes; family Dasyatidae; genus Hypanus; species Hypanus sabinus. The sequence goes on from NC_082711.1 coordinate 105,733,064, forward strand.
TCCACTAAATAATAGGTGCTAAATAATTAAAAATTATGAGCCTGTGGCTCTGGTCACAATTAACATAATTTTCTCCAAGTGCAAGACAGGACCCATTCCCTTTCTGGTTAGATGCTATCATCTGTGATCACCTTGGACCAGAGATCAAGCAGTCAATCACTTGAAGCAGGCCCTTCAAATACCGACCTACACCAATCCCATGAAGTCCTGTCAGTCTCTGATGCTCCCTGAGAGAAATTTACAATGGCCAATTAATGTACCAGTCTGCATGTTTTTCAGATGTGGGAAGAAATTGGACCACTCACACAATTACAGAGAAAGCATGCAAACTCCACACAGCTAGCACTGGAGGCTGGGATTCAATCTGGGTCACAGGAATCATTCAGCAGCTCTTATATCAACTGTCCTACTCTGGCCAAGCCTTCAAGATGTGTTCAGTTGACACTTCAGTGATGACTGAATCGCTAGAAGTCTGTAATGAATGTGAGCTGTGGGCATGAGACTTGCAGTAATGTTAAATATGTCTGCATTCAATGGATCATATGAAGAGTAAAGCAAAAATATTGCTCCATAAGACTACAGGTCCCCTCCTTTACAAAGGTAGAGCATTCCTATGAAACCATTCTTAAGCTGAAATGGCGTTAAGCGAACAACCATTAATCTATATGGAAAAGTTTTTGTAAGAATGAAAATCCTCTTTGCAATGCGAAAACAGGTTACTAATGTAGGTCTTTTGTAAGAGCGAAGTGGTGTAATGCGAACATTCATAAAGTGGGGGACACCTGTACTTAACTGTGTGTAATAAGGGTATAATGTAGTGAGAAGTATCTTAACTCAAAGGCTGCTGATAATGGGAGTTGACATTTGAAGATATATTCACTTAATTTGTCCAAATTAAGATTAAATTAATCTGTTTTAGCGTTCTGAAGGTTGACTGTTACAGGTAAATTCACCCTTTACATCAACAATGTATGTCCAGAGGTTCTCCAGAACCTCAGTGAAAATAGCAGACCTTTCCTACCTTGCAAAGCTTTCTCTTAAAGCCCCCAGAGAAACTTAGGAAAACAATGAATTCACTGGGTCATGAGCTACATCATGCCTGGATGTCTGTTGGGTCAGGCTGGGCTCCAGAATGCCTGGCAGGACCAGCCAGAGTCATAGTTTAAGAAGCACAGTTTCATTTTAAATTACATTAGCCACTCTTGAAATTGCACCCCTTCCCGATGTGCTAAACTAACAAACAGTTTGACTGGTGCAAGCTGCACTCCCTCTATTTCAATGCTGTGAGCATCAGAGTGATAAGCATTGGTCAATCATACACCCATTTTTAAGACAACGGGATGATTTGACATACAGCTCTAGAGCACACATGCTAACCCTTTTACTAATCCACACTAATCCCGTGGGTGGTGGGGTGTAGATATGTCACTACCAAAGTATCTATGAGGCGTTCCATCCCTCTGCTAGCCTGCAGGTCACTCTTGGGCAAAGTCCTTAATATAACCACAATAGCCAGTCTGAAGTTAAAAGGATAGCTTTTCAAACAAACAGCACTGTCTATAGAACACATATTTCTGGCTCGCCGCAATGTAAAACAATGGGGTTATGTTAATTGGCCTGTATCAAACTGGACAACACTGGCTAAGATATTTACTTCAAGGAGGCTTGCAGACCAGATTGCTATTGCCACTTAGTACATCAAATAGCTGATCTATCAACAGTGCAAGATTTGTGTACTCCGTCAGCAAGGCATCTGTAAAAATATCACGTGTGTGATGTCACTAAGTATGAGTGTAAGGAAGCTGTCAGGTTAGTTCGACATGCCTCTATCACGTTGGCTCTCGGCCTCCTTTACTCCAGGGAAAATAAACCAAGCCTACCCAATCTCTCCTTATATACTTCCCCTAAATCTCTAACACTCCCCCTGCTAGTCTCCCATTTCTCCACCCTCTTGAATAAACCAAATTTCTGAGAACATTTTTAAAACTCAGAGATTTTCAAAAACATTTCCAAATTACAAAACAAATTCTAAAACACAAAGGGTTTCCAAAGTCCAACTATGTCCAACAATGACAAGAAACCTATGCAGGAGAGTTTTTAAAGTGGAGATGATATTGCACTGGGGCAGTTCCACTCTCTCAATTTCCGAAGTCTGGGTCCAGCCGTACAAACAAGCATCACAAATTAGGATTCTCCTGTGTTGTAGCGGATGAGCATGACATCCATTGAGCCTTGTCATGCTCTTCATTCTCCATGGAGTGTTACAGTACTGCTTTCCTGGCTGTTGGATCTGTCCCCAGATCTTGTCTGTTCAGTTCACTGGAGCTGACTTCATGTCCCCGTCTCACTGTGGTGTGAAGCTGCCAGCTACCCTCACCTAGTTTAGCCTACCTGCTGAAGCAGCGTACTGGGGTGTGGCTGCTGTTGAATGCAGACAGCTGCTTGGAGCTGGGTGTCCGGTGGAGACAAAAGGTTAGAGAGCTGCCTCAGAACGGACATGACAAGTCCCTTCACCTAAGCCTTCTTCCTCCCTGAACACACCAACCTATGCTACTAGCAACCAAGTTGAAAGGAAATCCTTGCTTAGGCACCGAGAAGGTTATTACATTATCATGCAGCACAGGGCAGGCTGTTCCACATCTCATCAGGACAATTGACGGAACTATTCCCATTGCTCACAGAAGGCCCAAATTCTTCTAAGCCTTCCCTAACCTTTTAGACAATGTAATTCTATCAGTCTCCTCCACTTCTCCTGGCAGCTATAATATTACAACAGAAAATACTGGAAGTATTCATTAGGTCAAGCCGCATCTGTGGAGAGAGAAGCAGTGTTAACGTACCAAAATAAAGGCCCTTCATCAAACTTAAATAGTGTTTTTCAGATTTTATTTGAGGTTATCCACTATCTACTGTACTTCTGACTATTACCTGGGCATCAGATTTATTTGGATCTGCATTGGCACTCCTGTCGCCACCTTCCAGTTAATGTATGGACGTTTTCTGTCTCTGGAAAGGGACTGTGGATGCTGGTGTTGAAAATATTTGAGTGCAATATTTCTCCTGAAGGTTTCTATGGAAACACATTAAAATATTCTGAGACCCAACTGAGACACTGTGAAGAAAGTGGTGTTTTTTTTTTACTTGAGGGTTTCCAAAATGATGAAAATTTTGAGGGATGCTGCAACGAGAGGTGTGTCAAAATTTTCACTTCAGTGAAGAATTTAAAAAGAGAGCACCACACACAAAATGCGGGCAGAACTCAGCAGGCCAGGCAGCATCTATGGAAAAGAGTAGAGTCGACATTTCGGGCCAGCAGAAAAAGAAGAGAAGTAGATTTTAAAGATGGGGGAGGGGAGAGATGAAGTAAAGAGCTGGGAAGTTGATCAGTGAAAGAGATACAGGGCTGGAGAGAGGGAGTCTGTGAGAAGAGGACAGAAGCCCATCGAAGAAAAAAAAGGGGACAGGAGCACCAGAGGGAGGTGATGAAGGAGATAAAATGAGAGGGAAAAGGGGGTGGAGAATGGTGAAGGGGGGACACATTGCAGATGTTTGAGAAATCGAAGTTCATGCCATTAGGTTGGAGGCTATCCAGATGGAATATCAGGTGTTGTTCCTCCAACCTGAATGTGGCCTCATCACGTCAGTGGAGGAGGCCATGGCTGGACATATCGGAATGGGAATGGGAAGTGGAATTATAATGGGTGGCCACTGGGAGATCCTGTTTTCTCTGGCAAACAGAGCGTAGTTGCTTGGTGAAGGAGTCTCCCAATCTATGTTGGGTCTCACTGATATACAGGAGGCCACAGCAGGAGCATGGATACAGTATATGAACATCAATTCTCGAACTTCTGGTAATGCTTCACCCCCATTCCCCATCCCCATTCCCCTCTCATATCCGGTACATTTAGTATCACTGGGAACTTTGATGGGCATTCCTTTTGAAGGATTGCTTGAGATCCAGGCTGCACTCTCCTGGAAGTAGCTATAGTTAAGTTCTCCTGTCCTTTCCAGAGAACAGCCAACCTGGACACCGTCCTTACACATCTGGAGAAGAAGGATGCTTATGTGAGAATGCTGTTCTTGGACTACAGTTCAGCATTCAATGCGGTAATTCCCGCCAGGCTTGACAGGACGTTCAGAGACCTCAGTCGTCACCCTGCCTTGTGCAGTTGGATCCCAGACTTCCTGTCAGATCACCCCCCGGCAGATGGTAAGGATGCGGTCCCTCACCTCTGCCCCTCTGACCCTCAACACAGGTTCCCCTCAGGGCTGTATACTAAGCCCCTTCCTTCATTCTCTGTATATCCATGACTGTGTCGTCACCTTCAGCTCCAACCTGCTAATTAAATTTGCTGACAACCCTACACTGATTCAGAATCAGAATCAGGTTTATTATCACCAGCATATGATGTGAAATTTGTTAACTTCGCAGCAGCAATTCAATGCAATACATAACATAGAAGAAAAAGAAAAAAATAATTAAAAAATAATAATAAATAAATAAATTATAGTATATGCATATTGTATAGATTAAAATTTGTGCAAAAAGCAGAAATATTGTATATTAAAAAAGTGAGGTAGTGTCCAAAGGTTCAATGTCCAGTTAGGAATCGGATGGCAGAGGGGAAGAAGCTGTTCCTGAATCACTAAGTGTGTGCCTTCAGACTTCTGTACCTCCTGCTGATGGTAACAGTGAGAAAAGGGCATGTCCTGAGTGCTGGAGGTCCTTAATAGGATGCTGCCTTTCTGAGACACTGCTTCCTGAAGATGTCTTGGGTACTTTGTAGGCTAGTGCCCAGGATGGAGCTGACTAGATTTGCAACCTTCTGCAGCTTCTTTTGGTCCTGTACTGTAGTCCCCCCAAACTGGATAGTATGGCCTAATCTCAAATAATAACAAGGCAGCCTACAGAGAAGTCATCACCCTGACAGAGAGATGTAACAAAAACAACCTCTCCCTCAATGTCACAAAAACAAAGGAGTTGGCTGTGGACTACAGGAGGAATGGAAACAGGCTAGCACTTACTGACATCAATGGATCTGGGGTTGAGCGGGTGAACAGCTTTAAGTTCCTCAGCATAAACATCACTGAGGATCTCATGTGGTCTGTACATACCGGCTGTGTGGTGAAAAAGGACAACAGCATGTCTTTCATCTCAGACGGTTGAAGAAGTTTGGTATAGGTCCCCAGATCATAAGAACTTTCTACAGGGGCACAATTGAGAGCATCCTGACTGGCTGCATCACTGCCTGGTATAGGAACTGTACCTCCCTTAATCGCAGAACTCTGCAGAGAGTGGTGCAGACAGCCCAGTGCATCTGTAGTTGTGAACTTCCCATGATTCAGGACATTTACGAAGACAGATGTGAAAAGATCACTGGGGACCTGGGTCACCCCAACCACAATCTATTCCAGCTCCTACCATTTGGGAAACAGTACCACAGCACAAAAGCCAGCACCAACAGGCTCCGGGACAGTTTCTTCTACCAGGCCATCAGACTGATTAACTCACACTGATTTGAGTGTGTTTCTATGTTACATTGTCTGTTCTATTTATTATAAATTATTATAAGTGACCATGCACATTTAGACAAAGACGTAATGCAAAGATTTTTACTGCTCATGTATATGAAGGATGTAAGTAATAAAGTTAATTCAATTCAAAACATCAACTATGTCGTTTAGGTGCACCCAACTCCCCCTCCCCTACTTGCAGAATGATGTACCAATCCCCTTCATCAATGCCTTATCTCCATCTCCCCTAACCTTGTGATCATCCAACTCCACAGCCCAAATCCCTTTGAAGAGCATTTAACAATGTGATGGTATCAGGTATTCCATGATCTACCATCTGTCACTGTGCCTCTTAACCCAGTGCAGGCCTGTCTTGCATCAATATCAGGCACCAATTCTTTCTCTCCTCCACATCTGGCCTCAGTACATATCTGATCAGGTGCAAATAAAGTTTGAAAGGAAGGAATGTGAAAACTAAGAGTCTTGTTATTACTTTCCTGTGATCCGAAGTGGACCAGCAGGTGTATTAGTGCAAGGTAGAAAAATAATGGATGGGTGCAGGAAAATGGAAAAGAGGAATGAGGGAAACTAGTTGAGTGCATTGAAACAGTCAAAATATACATTGCCCTTGAGTAATGCACATATTCCATTTTTATAGACGTCCATGTTCATAAATAAGAAAATACATAAAATCATTCTATTTTAATCATACCTCCAATGTATTGCAATTAATGGCATCAGAAAGAGTTAAAATATTAAGAACGAACATTACTTAAAGTGGAGGGAGAGAGGAAACTCATCCTGAACCATTTTGTGTCTGCATGTGATACATTCAATTTTCACAATAATTTAATGGAGCTGGTTGATATGTAGGTGTCAGTAAATTGGGTGCTTATCACCCAGAGACAGTCTGTGGAACAAAGACATGGATGGATGATTCGGGCTGCGACTGAACTGAGGTGGGAGGTGGGAGCAGTGTTGCTGTTGTTATGGAGGTAGTGTTGGTGTGGATATCTTGTCTGACGATTAACGTTGAAAGTAAGTCTGATGGCAGGTTGCAAACAAATTGGTTTGCTTTTAGTCACTTTTCATGCGTAGAGTACGGCTGAGAGCAGAGTTTGTAGTGGCTTTGCCAAAGTCAATTTTTCAGACTTGCCTTTATCAGAAGGAGATTTTTGCTCGTGGATATTGTACAAACTGTTTAGCTATAAAGGAAAGTTTCAGTGATAACGTGGGCTTCAACGAAGTTCAAATAAATTTATTAAAGTATCTGCACGTCACCATATGCAACTCTGAGATTCATTTTCTTGCAGACATTCAGAGTAGAACAAAGAAATACAATAGAATCAATGAAAAACTACACACAAAGACTGACAACCAATGTATAAAAGACAAACTGTGCAAATTAAAAACAAATGCCATACAGAGCAACAGGATACAATACAACTGATAGATTAATATGAAAGATATAAGTATCTGTGATATCAACAAGCAAAGAAAACGGATCATAGTGCAATAAAGGGAAAAACTTTCCATAGAATTTACCTCAAGGCTTAAGAATATCTGCCAAACAGAACTCAACAGTAAAAATATAACAAAACCACTAAACATTTTTGCTATACCCACGTTAATGTATGCTTTTGGCATAATATCTTGGTCCGAAACTGAAAAGAAAAATTTTAGAAAACACTATGCACACTCAAACACACTTAGATAAGCAGTTCCTAGGACAGAAGAAGGAAGAGGAATAACTGATATCAAGAATTTACTTAACAGTCAGATAAGACTTCTAAGGATATATTTTTATCAATGAAAACAGGATTCAGCACTCAATGTGAGCATCTGCAATTCTGATAAAAATTACACACTACTAACATTAAATAGAAGCACGACCCAGAAAAATGTAAAGAGTTAACCAATAGAAGAGCATGACCTTCCATGGAAGACATCCCCATGATCTGAGCAGAACAGATGTTGACAAGGAAGTTTTGAACGCCTGGTTCTGAATTGGAGACCTCTTACCAGAAACAGAATGGTTCCTTATTGCAATGCAAGACCAAATGGTTAACACAAAAAAATGATAAAAATACAAAATAAAAGACCAACAAGTTCAAGACAATAAATGCAGAAAATACCAAGAAAAACTCAAAAAATAAAATAGATTACAGGATCTTGCAACTCAATCTGATTACTTACACACGCACAATCACGAGGCAAACATCATTAACCAAAATCTTGCTTTAATATACAATATCTTAAAACACACCATGCCTTCTCTCTCTCTCCCCCTCTCTCTCTCTCTCTCTCTCTCTCTCTCTCTCTCCCTCTCTCTCTCTCTCTCTCTCTCTCTCTCCCCTCTCTCTCCCCCCCCTCCTCTCTCTCTCTCTCTCTCTCTCTCTCTCTCTCTCTCTCTCTCTCTCTCTCTCTCTCTCTCTCTCTCTCTCTCTCTCTCTCTCTCTTTCTCTCAACTTTGTCCATTTCACAAATAATCTGAACTATTCTTTTGGCCAGTCAAAAGTGGATGATTTTGTACTTTATTTTTGGCAGAGAGGACATTAAGATTTTCAAAATGGTGGCCAAAGTAATGGTCATGCCACTTGATGAATAGGAATCAAAGAGTTAGTTCAAATCAACTGATCCTAATCTTTCCATTTCTAATTAAATTCTGACACTGTATGTAGAATGTATTGAGCAAATAGGAATGGCTTTTTCTTTTTCTCTGCAGGACACAGTATTTTCGCTCAGAAGTTGCTGCAGAGAATAGACTGCTCCTTGTCTCTCTTTTATCGACATGATTTAGCAAGTATCCACATTTCTCTCCAGTTTTTTGTTTGTTCAAGGGAGCAAAATATCAGTGCCTTACTCAAGCAGAAAGGTATCACTTTCTGCCACAGTTGGATTTATTCCCAGTCATTCAAAAGCTGCAGTTCCATTCACATGCATTTTTAAAACAGGCCAATTCAGTTAGTGATGGAATCAATGGCATTCATACTTACAACGGAGAACTTTAAAGGTATTTTTAAGAACATTGGTAAATAAAAGTAAGAATTTGTGGATTATAAGGAATTTAAATAGTGGTTTATCTATTGCCACCACACCACTTCCCATAACTCAGACTGTTGGTGTTCGCCAAAAGCATAGAGGATTTTCTAGATTATAACAACACTTCCCCCTCAACTTTTGCAATTTCAAGCTTAGTCAGTCAGACCCGTATGTCCCTTTGGTCTAAACCGAATCTGGAGTAAATAAAAAGGGAGAGAAGTGGTGCGGGAGATAAGGAATAAAAGACGTAGCGACAGTTTTTAAGCGACTAAACTATCACCCATCTTGACTGGAAAGTCCACAATGGACCATTAAACACAATAATTGCCTCCACAATCTTTTCAGCTACCTCTTTCAAAAACCCTGGGGGCGTAGTCCATCTGGGTCCAGGCTTACATCTACCTTTGTACCTTTCAGCTTCCCAAGCACCTTCTCCTCACTTCTGCCCCCCGGACACTTTCGAATCTCTGGCATACTGCTAAGTGTCTTCCACAGTGAAGGCTGATGCAAAATATTTCTTAACTTAGTCCGCCATTTCTTTTTTAAAAGCTTCCCATTCCCTTAACCCCCACTATTTTTTTGGTATATATTATATGCCTTCTCTTTTGCTTTTATGCTGTACTTGACTTCTCTTGTTAACTATGGTTGCCTCATCCTTCCTTTAGCATATTTTTTCATCTCTTGAATGTATCTAACCTGCGATTTTCAAATTGCATGTATTTTCTATTTGGCATTGAAGCTTATATCTCTCATCCTGGTTACTGTTCAGAAGCCTGTACATAACTCCATCAGGATCTTTTTTACCCTTGCAGTTTCTTAACTCTACCCATAAGGACGCTACATCTTCCAATCCTATGTCATCTCTTTCAAAGAATTTGATTTCATTTTTTTTTACTGAAAGAGCCAACCCATTCCCCCTGCCTACCCTTTCATTACAATGTACATCCCTAGATGTTAAGCTACCAACCATGATCTTCTTTCAGCCATGGCTCAGTGATACCGACAACGTCATACCTTCCACTATCCAATGCCACTAGAAAATCAACTACCTTATTCCATATACTGTGTGCATTCGAACATAACACCTCCAATCCTGTATTCCTGTAAGAAAACATTCTTTTTGTACAGGTTATACCTTCCCCAGAAAACATCCCAATGATTTTGGCCCATGTTACACTTTAACCCATCCCATTGACTGTGCTTTTCCCTATTATCTGCCTGTCCTTCCTCATAGTCTCCTATACACTGCATCAGCTAGTATATCAACTTCCCCATCTGCAGCCCTTTCACTCTGCTTCCCATCTACCTGCCCAACAACTCTAACAAACCTGCTGGCAAGGGTATTTGTCCCTCTCAGGTCCAATTGTAAACCATTCTTTTTATACAGGTCACACCTTCCCCCCCAGAAGAAATCTCAATGATCCAAGAATCTGAAACCCTGCCCCCTGCACCAGTTCCTCAGTCACCCATTCATCTGTCCTGTCATTATATTTCTGTCCTGAATAGCACGTGGCACTGGGAGTAATTCACAGGTTACTACTTTGGAGGTCCTGATCTTCAGTACCTTCCCTGACTCCCTATACTCACTGCACAGGACCCCTTCTCCCTTTCTACCTACATCATTAGTGCCAATGTGCACCATACCCACTAGCTGCTCACTCTCCCTTTTGACAGTCTTCTGCAGCCACTCTGAGACACCCTGGACCCTAGAACCTGGGAGGCAACACACAGTCTTTGTGTCTTTTTCATGGCCGCAGAATTTGATGTCCATCCTCCTAACCATTGACTCTCTTACACTATCACTCTGTCTGATTTTATCCTTTACCGCTGAGCCTCCCAGACCGACACAGTAACTTTGGCTTGGATGCCGCCACTCTGCACTGCTTTGTCATATCCCCTAGCAGTATTCAAGAGGGTATACTTGTTGCTGATGGGAATGGCCACTGCTTACTCCCCTTACTTCTCCTAATGGTCACCTATCTACTTTATGAAGCCTGCTCTCTGGGTGTGACCACCTGTGAAGTTTTCAGTTTCCTGGATAATCCTGAGTGCATCCGGCTCCAGTTTCATGACCTTGCTGTCAGGAGCTGAAGTTGGGTGCACTTCCTGCAGATATAGTCACCAGAGAGACCCTGAAATCCCACATCTCACAGGAGTATTCCGCTGCCTGAATTACCACCTTGCCTACACTTGTTATGCCTCTATCTTCTCAGACTTAAGTTCCAGCCTGCGCCTGTTCTTGCCAAAGTCTGACCACTCCAACAATGGCCTCTCTGCTTGAAACTTGTTTCTTTTTATTTGCCCTTGCTAATTTACACTTGTACTATTAACCCAAGCAATCTCCCGGCCCACAATCAAATCCTGAACAATCCCCCCCCCCCCCATGCTTTTTAAAATTGGCATGTAAAGTCCACATGTAACTCTCACCAACTCACTTCATGCTCAAATACCATCTATAAATTTGCTGATGATACAACCCTTGTTGGTAGAATTTCAGGTGGTGATGAGGACGTTGTACAGGAGTGAGATATGCCAACTAGTGAAATGGCACTACAGCAACAACCTGGCACTCAACACCAGTAAGACGAAAGAGCTGGTTGTGGATTTCAGGAAGGGTAAGATGAAGGAACACATACCGATCCTCATAGAGGGACCAGAAGTGAAGAGGGTGAGCACTTTCAAGTTCCTGGGTGTCAAGATCTCTGAGGATCTAACCTGGTCTCAGCATATTGATGTAGTCATAAAGAAGGCAAGACAGCAGCTATACTTTATTAGGAGTTTGAAGCAATTTGACATGTCAACAAATACACTCAAAAACTTCTCCAGTTGTACCATGGAGAGCTTTCTGACAGGCTGCATCACTGTCTGGTACGGAGGGGGCTACCGCACAGGGCCAAAAGAAGCTGCAGAAGGCTGTAAGTTTAGTCAGCTCCATTTTGGGCACTAGCCTACAAAGTACCCAGGACATCTTTAGAGAGCGGTCTCTCAGAAAGGTAGTGTCCATTATTAAGGACCTCCAGCTCCCGAGGCATGCCCTTTTCTCACTGTTACCTTCAGGGAAGAGGTACAGAAGCCTGAAGGCACACACTCAGCGATTCAGGAACAGCTTCTTCCCCTCTGCCATCCGATTCCTAAATGGACATTGAATCTTTGGACACTATGTCACTTTTAAAAAAATATACAGTATTTCTATTTTCGCACATTTTAAATGATCTATTCAATTGATTTACTTGTTTATGTATTATTATGTTTTATTTTATTTATTATTATTTTCTCCCTCTCTGCTAGATTATGATTGCATTGAACTGCTGCTGCTAAGTTAAAAAATTTCACGTCACATGCCTGTGATAATAAACCTGATTCTGATTCATGATATTCCGTTCCACAAACAAATCCCAACAGGATCCACCAGCTTTTTAAAATTGGCGCATAAAGTTCCACAAAGAACTGTCTCCAGCTTATTCCACAATCACTTGCACAGCAGACATGTGTCCAGATGTGGTCCTACAACGGGATTATGTACTTGCAATGAAACATTTACTGCCATCAGGGAGGAGTCCAAAGCCACACACTCTATGTCTTGGGAATAGTTTTTCCCATCAGATTCTTAAACAGTTAATTTTTAAGCTGTATTCCTTATTGTAACTTACAATATATTTTATGCATTGCAGTGAAACCGCAGCTGCGAAATAAATTTATTTATTTATTGAGATGTAGTGTGGAATAGGCCCTTCCGGCCTTTCAAGCCAAGCCACACATCAATCCCAGATCTACCCCTAGACCAATCACGGGACAATTTGCAACCACCAATTAACCTACTAACCAGTACACCTTTGGATTGTGCAAAGAAATCCATGTGGTTATGGGGAGAACGTACAAGCTCCTTACAGGTAGTGGCGAGAATTAAACCCTGGTCACTAGTACTGTAAAATGTTGTGGTAACCATTACACTATCGTGCCGCCCCAAATTTCATGACATTTGGTATGTTAGTGATCATAAACCTGAAATGATTCTGATTCTGACTTCTACCCGTGTTCTTTGGCAACTGTCAAGGCTTGTCTTCCTAACTCCCAATTTTCCTGAATATTCTACCTTTCAGTGATTTGTGCACAAATACTGCCACCACTTCCAATTTGCAGTGATATACAGATATCTTATAATTCATATTTCTTCAGGATTGTTCTATAAAATCAAACATTTTTGAAAAAGGTTATCAGTAAAGTTCCAACCCACTCTGGTAGATCAGACCTTGCTATTTTCCAAAGGGCACATAATTAGGTATTTGGTTAACAAAAGAAAAAGTGCAGCTAAATTTGAGCAGATGCTCTTTGCAGAGGACAACTAGAGGAAATGATATCTTTGTGGCTAAGTGGCGTTATTTCACAGCAGAGAAGCTCATAGTGCATCAAGTGAGAATAAATTCCTTTCAAATAAAAGACTTTGAGGCAGCTAAAAGCATCATTTTGCCTCAGAAAAAGAATAATAGGATAATTACAATGTCTCTCTCTCTCTATGAAATGTTGCAGCTATTAGGATTCTATGTTGATTCAGCCTGTGCTTAGTGTCTGAGGTAGTGTTCTCAACTCAGAGTTGGACAGCTGTGAGTGAAGAATTTCATCTGACATTTGAAGTTATTTTATGATCAAAGTAAGTGTGTATCATGAGATATGTTTTTCTTGCAGAAGAAATGAATAAATAGAAAATTTATTTACTGAGATACAGTGCAGAATAGGCACTTCTGAACCTTCAAGCCACATTACCAAGCAATCCCCTGATCGAACCCTGGCCTAATCATGGGACAATTTACAGTGATCAACTACCAACTGGTACGTGTTTTGACTGTGGGAGGAAACCAGAGCCACTGGAGGAAACCCACACATATCCCGGAAGAACTATAAGCTTCTTACAGACAGCGGTGGGAATTGGACCTGGGTCTGTAAAGCATTGTGCTAATCACTAGGCCATGAAAAGCTATAAATTCTATTCTAGAAACAGCCAGTGTACAAAAGAAGACTAATTATGCAAATTAAATTAAAAAGAATAATACTGAGAACATGAATTTGTTGAATCCTTGACAGTGACTCTGTAGGTTGTGGGATCAGTTCAGAGTTTAGGTGAAAGAAGTTGTCGGAACTGGAACGGAAATCCAATGGTTGTAGGGTGATAACTGTTCCTGCTGTGGAACCTAAGGCTCCTGTAACTCCAGCCTGGTGGTAGGAGTGAGAAGAGAACATGGCCTGCAAGGTGGGGATCCTTAATGATGGATGCTCAGTAAATGTGCACAGTTGTGGGGAGGGTTTTGCCTCGACTGTATCCATCGCTTTCTGTAGACCATTTCTATACCAGGCTGACAGAATACAATACTGAGAGAGCACTGCATCCCTGGAGATGCCATTGTTCTTCTCTCATCACTGCATTGTTCTCTGAGGGTTGCCTGACCTTGGACCTTGGACCTTCCCGCTACCACGATGGTGGAAATACTCTTTGGATCTACTCATTCTGACTCAGGCTGCTGATAGACCTTGGGAGAGGCAGTGGCACACACACGCACACGCACACACACACACACACACACACACACACACACACACACACACACACACACACACACACACACACCACACACACACACCACACACACACACACACACACACGCACACACACACACACACCACACACACACACACGCACACGCACACACACTCTCACACACACACACACACACACACACACACACACACCACACACACACACACACACACACGCACACACACACACACACCACACACACACACGCACACGCACACACACTCTCACACACACACACACACACACACACCACACACACCACACACACACTCACACACACACACACACACCACACACGCACACGCACACACACACATACACACACACGCACACGCACACACACACACACACACACACACACACACCACACACACACACACACACACGCACACACACACACACACCACACACACACACACGCACACGCACACACACTCTCACACACACACACACACACACACACACACCACACACACCACACACACACTCACACACACACACACACCACACACGCACACGCACACACACACACACACACACACACGCACACACGCACACACACACACACACACACACACACACACACACACACACACCACACACACACACACACACACACACACACACACACACACACACACACACACACACACACACACACACACACACACACACTTCTGAGGATGGCCCAGGAAGAAAAGAATGAGGTGGAAATGATGGAAATTTTTGTCGTGGCTAACCATATCTTTGAGGTGGAAGACTATGTTGAAGATATACAGTCACTAAGCGCTGCAGTGTAAGTATGAGAGAAAGCAATTTTAAACACAGACATCAGTTCTGAACAAATCATTCTGTAAACCCGCAGCACCACAAAGCTAAGGAGAGCCTATTTTCAGCAATAGTAAAAAAGCTGGAACAATATTTAACCTGTAGCCACTTGCGAGGGCAGAAAACTGTAAATTTAGCACTTGCAGCCAGAAACAGTAAGTGATTGTGCTGAGTGCCCTGTAATTTTATACATTTTTATGTTGATTGCTGAGAGAAAAACAGGTTTCTGTGTGATTTTAATGATGAAAGGATCCAGACAAAGCTCGCATGTATAAAGCGCCTTGCATTAGATTTGGCTTGCAGAACTGCAACTTCAATGGAGATACCTTGCGGCTAAAAGTGCCAAAGGTTTCCATCCCTCCCAGCCACAAATATAACAGTAGCTTACAGAAAGACACTGTGTTGTAAATCACAGAAAAGGGCCGCTCGGCCCACGGGGAAAATGCAAATGTTGTTGCCTCCTACACTAATCCCATTTCAGAATCAGAATCAGGCATATTATCACTGACGCACGTTGTGGAAGCTGTTGTTTTGTGGTAGTAGTACAGTGCAAGACAGAAAATTCACTGGTTACAAAAAGCAAACACATTGTGCAAAAAGAGGAATAGTGAGGTAGTCTCCATGGGTTCACGGCCATTCAGAAATCTCAGTACCTCCAGTTGAACTCTGTCTTTTTGTGTGTTTCCCCTAGCTGTCAGTCTGGGGTTTTGTATTGCCATGTGCTCCTGTCCCCGCTCCTGCTCTACTCCGGCCCCTGTATCACTGAGTACTCCGTCTCTCATCTGTTTCTCATTATTACCGGTATTGCTGCCACCCGTGTCTCATTGTGCTCCACCTATCATGCCTCTCTGGTTATTGCTCTGTGTATTTCAGTCCAGTGTTTTCACCAGATTGTTGTC
Organism: Hypanus sabinus; assembly: GCF_030144855.1. Taxonomy (NCBI): domain Eukaryota; kingdom Metazoa; phylum Chordata; class Chondrichthyes; order Myliobatiformes; family Dasyatidae; genus Hypanus; species Hypanus sabinus. The sequence continues at coordinate 105,748,938 of NC_082711.1, forward strand.
AGATTGTGTCAGTGTGTTGTCCCGTCTGAATGCTGGCTGTCTCACTCGGTTTTTGGATTTCTCTGGATGTTTTGACCTCTGCCTGAACTTTGATGCCAACTTTGTTTGCACCTCAGAATTTGTTACTCAGTTAATATCACTGTATGCTCAGTACTGGGTCCGTGATTGGATCCTGCTCCAGCATCCTGACGGTCCAATCTGGCCAGAATGGATCCAGCAGACCCTGGTCAGGGAGTGATGCTGGGGAGACGTGAGACCCAGCTGGACTCTGTGTTCAGGACAGTGGAGTCGCTTTCTGCCAATATAGCTGAGCTTGCGGCCCAGACTCAGTCACTCCAGCTGTCTGAGAATGCCCATCAACATTCTGTAACTGGAGCTTTCACCTTGCCCTCCATGTCCTTGTATGCTCCTCCCATTGAAGAGCACTGTCTGCCTCCTCCAGAAAAGTACTCGGGTGAGCCTGGTACCTGGGATTTGTTACTCAATTAATACCACTGTGTGCACTGTACTGGGTCTGCGATGGGATCCCTGCTCCAGTGTCCAGACACTTTCATGAAGCATGGTGAGGAAGTGCAGTAGGTTGGGGGAATGGGACAAGCATAAGAGAATGGGACTTGAGTACAACACAGGGTGCCTCACCAAAATGACCTTCATCAGAAAGTTCACCACTATGACACCGGTGAAATTGGGTAATGGGTGTAGGCAGAACCCAGGGGGGCTTCTGCTCATGTGGTTGCTGAGGGTCTGGGATCCAGGAGGTGCTAGAATGAGCTTATCCAACAGGGAGATGGTGTCTTGAGGGGTGGGGGAGGGTCATCATCCCACCAGGTGATTAACAGTGGTGATGAATTTTTATGGGGCAGTGTGAAAGAAGGCAGTTAATACCAGGTATCCTTTACTCTTTGAGTGGGATTTGCAGCCCCGGGAGGAGTAGAGCACAGCCGAGAAAGGGATAGAAGTCCTTCAGCAGGGTGTTTGGTCGCAGGTGTGTTCGATGGTAGCTGTGACACACCAGATGATCATAGGTTAACCTGACTATGGAGGAGTATTCAGTTAAAGCAGAGGCTTCCCATTTAAAGGGACTGGTGCTGCCCTTATTGGGACCAGAGATTGAAGTACTGTAGATGCTGCATTTAGATCATTAGAGGGATTAGAGTACATGGGAGAAGGTCCCTGCAATTGGCCATACAAGGTGGACAAACAGCCTGGCGGTGGAGGGCCCCAGCTGGACCCGTAAGGAAACATTCTTAGCATTGTTTGGAATGGGGGTCCAGAGAGAGCAGGCAAATGGGGTTCCTACTCCCACCCTCTATGCCATGTGGAGGGAGCACTGCCAGGGAAAGAGGGGCAAGAAATCTATTAATGAAAGGGGTCATTCTTCAAGCTCTCCCCCAAAAAGGCCACCTTCTGTCCTTTGTAGGACTCTGCCGCATTCCACTCAAGGTTGCCTATATCCTGCTCTGGAAAGCAAAGGGTCATCAGTGGCAGCAGGAACTTTCCCAACCCACTCCCGTAGGAAGGGGGTCATTTCACCTGCACCCTTCCTCCCCATAAAGTGTGAATGGTTTGAGTTTGAAAAATGTTGTGTGACATATTGCCACCGTGAGTTTACTTGAGTGAGAGAGAGAAACCCAGATTCCATACTGGCCACGCGGAGTCTGGGTTAATGAGATAGAAATCTATGGAATTCTGTGCATTGCAATTTTGGGTGTGAGATGCGCACATTTCAGAAAGAAATTGGCATTTTGCGAAATTTTTATTTGTAAAGAGGTTGGAACACTTGAGAGAACCAAAATGTTGTTTTCCTGAACAAGAATACTCATAAGGTAAAAATATGTATAATATATATAATATATGAATACACTGATTGAGTTATAGTGCTTTTGGAAAGAACTTTGAAATGCAGAGATATAGACACAGTGTGCGTCTCATAAAATGCAAATAACTAGCCAGGATTCAGATCATTGCTGTATCCTAGAATACAAATGTGTGAAGTTCAAATTTGAGTTCACCATTACTAACCTTAAAGAACCAGAGGGAGCAGACAACCAAGTGAGTCAGTCCACTAACACTCTCATTACAGGAAACTTCAATAACGACCATCAACCTCCTGATTGAAGAAAACCTGCAAATGAAAAGAATTGGGAACACAAATGAAGAGACACAGAGAGAGCATGGCAGCAAGTCATGAATAACACATCAAGTATAATGGTAGTGGCACTCTGTAATGAAGGCTGGTTTTTGAATATAGATGATCAGTTAAGTAGACAGAATATAAAGATATTGAGAATATAGATGGGAGGGATCCAAGTTTATGACAGTCATCAGCTTCCACCATTTGTTCTTTCCATAAGACTATAAAACACAGGAGCAGAATTAGGCCATTTAGCCCAACAAGTCTGCTCCACCATTCCATCACCTGGCTTACCTATTATCTCCTCCAACCCCATTCCCAAGCTGCCTTCTTGTAGCTTTTGATGACCTGACTAATCAAGCCTCTATCAAACTCCACTTTAAATACACTCTGACTTGGCTTCCATAACCGCCCATGGCAATGAATTACGCAGCTTCACCACCCCGTGGCTAAAAAAATTCTTCCTCATCTCTGTTCTAAATGGATATACCTCTATTCTGAGGCCTTCTCTCTGGCCCTAGACTTCCCCACCATAGGACGCATCATCTCCACATCCACTCTCTCGGCATTTGGTAGGCTTCAATGAGATGACCTTCATTCTTCTAAATACCACTGAGTACAGGCCCAGAGCCATCAAATGCTCTTCATACAGTATGATAAACCTTTCATTCCCAGAATCATTCTCATGACCCTACGCTGGAACATTTCCACTGCCAGCACATATCTTCTTTTATACGGAGCCCACAACTACTCATAATATTCCAAGTGCGGTCTTGTTGTTTACCCACTGACGGGGGACAGAGAGATATCAGTCACTTTCACAGGTAAAGTGGAGACCGACGGTGGTTGTTGTGATATTACGGTCTGCTGTGTCGCTTTTCTATACATCCGCCACAGTGAAATGCTAATGTTCCATCTCCCGTGACTCCTCAGTCGGCAACACCGGCCTGAAATCAGTCATCCACAAGGCTGCGAGGGCCACAGCCTGGAGGCACCACGCCCAAGCCGTGCCTGGAGAATATTGGAAAGCAGTCAGCCGACAAGCTCCAGGAACGGGAATTCATTAGCCATGTTAAAAAAAACACAGATGTGAGTGCCACTTGCAGATCAGGACCTCAATAGAACCCACCTTGAAAACTTAAAAAAAGAGATTTTAAAGAGAGAAATTAAGCTGCTTTTCCCAGATGAGTTGGAAGAGGCAGCCACTAGGTGCCAACTTTGTGTGTGTGTGTGTGTGTGTGTGTGTGTGTGTGTGTGTGTGAGAATGAGTTGAAATTTAGCTTTTTTTGGAATGATTCAGATGACTCCTGTCTCCTAGAATACAAATGTGGAATCTGTTTGAAGTCCAACATGTGTCGGGTAAAATTCAAATGTGGTTTCACTATGGCTGACCATCAGCAAACAGAGGGAGCAGACAGAACAAATGAATCAGCCCACTAACAATCTCACTGCAGGAGATTTGAATAACGACCATCAACCTCCTGATTGAAGTAGACCTGTGGATGAAAAGAGACAGGAAAGCAAACGCAGAAGACAGAGAGAGAGAGAGCACAAATGTAAGTCTTAAATAATTCATTAAATATAGCAATAGTGATACTCTGTTCTTTCTTAAGGCTGGCTCTTAAAATTAGATGATTAGTTAAATAGATCAGAATAGAAAGATATTGAGAATATAGATGGGAGTGATCTGAATTTATGACAGAGACATCAGCTTCCACCTCTTGTTCATTCTTAAGACCATTAGACGTAAGAGCAGAATTAGGCCATTTGGTCCATCAAGTTTTGCCATCCCATCTCATGACTTATTTATTATCCCCCCTCAATCCCATTATTCTGCCCTCTTCTTGTAGCCTTTGATGACCTGACTAATTAAGAACCTATCAAACTCCATTTTTAATACACTCAATGACTTGGCTTCCACAGCCATTTGTGGAAATGACTTATACTGTTTCAGGGCCCTCTGGCTAAAGAAATTCCTCCTCATCTCTATTCTAAATGGACATCCCTTTATTCTGAGGCTGTGTCCCCTGGTCTTAAGGCTGATTTATAATTCTGTGTCAAATGAACACAAAGGTACGCAGTAGCCATGTAACCTACGCCACAGCCTGATGTGCACCTCTCCAAAAATGTAACTGTGCGTCACAGCGATGCAGACCACAACAACTGTGATTGGTCCACTTGGTAGCATCGCATTTCCTCCTGTCAATAGATATACTGTACACTGATGCTAAATAAATGGTCGGAGACGATGAACCAAATTGTCAAATCTACCTGCCGACATCGGAAAATATCTGAAATGCATTTCCTCGTCCATGTCTCTAAGTGGCTGGACAAGCACAGCAAATTCAACCTCCTTCTGTCTCAATCCGTTCAATGGTTGTACATTCCATCTCCTCCGACGTCTTCTCTCTTTTCTGTGTTGAAGTAATTTCAATAAAAGTAACCCTTGTTCAACATTTATTAGCTGCAACTCCAACATGATGTGCTCAGTCATCATCGTTTGAAGTACATAAAGAAACTCTACACAGTGGCGTAGAAACCCCACCGCCAACTAGTGGCGGTGAACTGCAGAGTGGCACAGACACACCAATGCACAGGTATAAATGCTCACAACGGCGCAGGCTGCTTACGAAGGCTACGGTGTAGGCTTCTACGCAGAAGTATAAATCAACCTTCAGACTCCCCCACCACAGGAAACATTCTCTCCATATCCATTCTATCAAGGCATTTCAACGTTCAATAGGTTTCAATGATATCACCCTTCATCCTTCTAAATTCCATGAGTACATGCCCAGAGCCATCAAGCACTCCTCATACAGTACATTGACCCTTTTATTCCTGGGATTATTCTCGTGAACCTCCTCTGGACCATCTCCAATGCCAGCGCCTCTTCCCTTAGATAACGAGACCAAAACTGCTAACAATGCTCCAAGTGCAATCTGATCAATGTCTTAAAAAGCCTCAGCTTTTACATTCTATTCCACTCAAAATGAATGCTAACATTGTATTTACCTTCCTTACCATCAACTGATCCTGCAAGTTAACCTTTTGGGAATCCTGCACAAGGACTCCCAAGTCTCTTTGAACTTCTGATTTTTGAATTTTTTCCATTTAGAAAATAGACTACATTTTATTCCTGCTATCAAGGTGCACGGCCATACAATTCCCTACACTATATTTCAACTACCACTTCTTTGCCTGATCTCCAATCTCTCTAATCTGCAGAGTCACTGCTACTGAATACTCCCTGCCCCTCGACCTATCTTTGTATTGTCTGCAAACTTGACAACAAAGCCATCAATTCCATCATCCAAGTCATTGATACATAACAAAAATAAGCAGTTGAGGGGCAGGGTGTGTATAGACCCCTGTGGAACACCACTAGTCACCGGCAGCCAACCAGGAAAGGCTCCCTTTATTTCCATTCTTCACCCCCTGCCGATCAGTCATAGCTTTATCCATGCGAGTATCTTTCCCGCAACACCAATTTCCTTGGTATTCACCTGGCAGAGCATCTCACCTGGTCCCTCAACACCAACTCCATAGCAAAGAAAGCCCAGCAGTGTCTCTACTTTCTGCAAAGGCTGAGGAAAGTCCATCTCCCACCCCCCCCCATCCTCATCACATTCTACAGGGGTTGTATTGAGAGCATCCTGAGCAGCTGCATCATTGCCGGGTTCAGAAATTGCACCATCTCAGAACGCAAGACCCTGCAGCAGATAGTGAGGTCAGCTGAGAAGATCATTCGGGTCTCTCTTCCTGCCATTAAAGAAATTTACACTACATGCTGCATCTGTAAAGCAAACAGCATTATGAAGGACTCCATGCACCCCTCATACAAACTCTTCTCCCTCCTGCCATCTGGGAAAAGACACCGGAGCATTCAGGCTCTCACAACCAGACTATGTAACAGCTTCTTCCCCAAAGCTATCAGACTCCTCAATAGCCAGAGCCTGGACTGACACCAACTTACTGCCCTCTACTGTGCCTATTGTCTTGTTTATTATTTATTCTAACGCCTGCACTGTTTTGTGCACCTTATGCAGTCCTGGGTAGGTCTGTGTAGTTTTTTTTTCTGTGTTGTTTTTATGTAGTGTAGTTTTTGTACTGTTTCATGTAGCACAATGGTCCTGAAAAACATTGTCTCATTTTTACTGTGTACTGTACCAGCAGTTATGATTGAAATTACAATAAAAAGTGACTTGAAGGTCATAGCTCTTAACTTGTTAAGCACCCTCGATATGCAGAACCTTGTCAAAGGCCTTCTGAAAATCCTAGTGCACAACATTCACCGATTCTCCTTTGACTGTTCTGCTTCGTATATCCTCAGAATTCAAACAGGTTTGTTAGGCAAGATTTCCCCTGAAGAAAACCATGCAGATTTTGGCCTATTTTATCATTCACCTTCTAGTGCCCTGAAATCACGTTGAATTGAATTGACTTTTTTTCTTACATTCTTCACATATGTGACAAGTAAAAACCTTTACATTATGTCTCCATCTATATGTGCAATGCGCAATCATAGTAATTTATAATAAATAGAACAGTCGATGTAACATAGAAATACACTCAAATCAGTGTGAGTTGATCAGTCCGATGGCCTGGTGGAAGAAGCTGTCCCAGAGCCTGTTGGTCCTGGCTTTTATGCTGCGATACTGTTTCCTGGATGGTGGCAACTGGAACAGATTGTGGTTGGGGTGACTCGAGTCCCCAATGATCCTTCGGGCCCTTTTCTCACACCTGTCTTTGTAAATGTCCTGAATCATGGGAAGTTCACAACCACAGATGCGCTGGGCTGTCCGCACCACTCTCTGCAGTATCCTGCGATTAGGTGAGGTACAGTTCCCATATCAGGCAGTTAGGATGCTCTCAATTGTGCCCCTATAAAAAGTTTTTAGGATTTGGGGTCCTATACCAAACTTCTTCAACCGTATGAGGTGAAAGAGGCACTGTTTTGTCTTTTTCACCACACAGCTGGTGTGTACAAACCACATGAGATCCTTGGTGATGTGGATGGCGCGGTACTTAAAGCTGTTCACCCTCTCAACCCCAGATCCATTGATGTCAATAAGGGTTAGCCTGTCTCCATTCCTCCTGTAATCCACAGCCAGCTCCTTTGTTTTTGTGACATTGAGGGAGAGGTTGTTTTCTTGACACCACTGTGTCAGACAGATGACTTCTTCCCTGTAGGCCACCACATTATTGTTTGAGATTGAGAGTAGTGTCGTCGGCAAAAATTAATTAGCAGATTAGAGCTGTGGGTGGTGACACAGTCATGGGAATACAGGGAGTATACCCATGGATGGCTAACACGAGAGGGCACAGTTTTAATGTGCTTGGAATGAGGTACAGAGAAGATGTCAGGGGTAAGTTTTTAATGTAGAGAGTGGTGAGTGCGTGGAATGGGCTGCCGGCAACAGTGGTGGAGGCAGATACGATAGGGTCTTTCAAGAAGCTCCTGGATAGGTACATGGAGTTTAGAAAAATAGAGCCATGGATAACCCTAAGTAATTTCTAAAGTAAGTACATGTTCGGCACAGCATTGTGGGCCAAAAGGCCTGAATTGTGCTGTCGGTTTTCTATGCTTCTATGTTTCCATGAGTAAAGAGGGAACTTAGTACACCGCCCTGAGGGGCTCCTGTGGTGAGAGTCAGAGGGGTGGAGGAGAGGGAGCCCACTATTACCACCTGCCAATGATGTATCAGGAAGTCCAAGATCCAGCTGCACAAGGCAGGGTCAAGGACGAGGTCTCTGAGCTTCCTGTCAAGCCTGGATGGAACTATGGTGTTGAATGCTGAACTGTAGTCCAAGAATAGTATTCTCACATAAGCATCCTTCTTCTCCAAATGTAAGTATGGTGTGTAGAGCAGTGGCTATTGCATCATCTGTCGATTGGTTATGTTGGTAGGTGATACCTTAATAATGGACTCCAACTTCTTCCCATCCACTGAAGTCAGGCTAACTGGCTTATAATTTCCTTTATTCAGTCTCCCCCTTCTTAGAGAGTGCAGTGACATTTGCAAATTTACAGTCTTCCAGAACCATTCCAGAATTTAGTGACTTTTGAAAGATCCTTACTAATGCCTCCACAATCTCTTCAGTTACCTCTTTCAGAACCCTGGGCTGTAGTCCAATTTCAGACTTTCCAGCTTTCCAAGCACTTTCTCCTTAGTAATGTCAACTACACTCACTATATTATTGGCTAGCTTGCATTCACATTTCATCCCTATTCTCCTTACGGTTTTTTTTTGATGTCTTTTGGTTTTTAAAAGCTTCATCATTCTCTAACTTCCCACCAACTTTTGCTATATTATATGTCCTCTCTTTTACACTTATTCTGTCTTTGACTTACCATATAACCCCTGTTGCCTCATCCTCCCTTTATCTTTGTGATTTATCTAACCTGTGCCGTTTGAGTTGCCCCAGAAAGACTAGTTATTGTTGTTCCGGCATCACCCCTGTTAGTGTTCGCTTCCAATCTCCTTTGGGCACCTCCCCTTTCATGTCTCTGTAATTCCCATTACTCCACTGTGATACTGATATATCTGGCATTATCCTTTCCTCTCAAATTGTTGGGTGAATTCTATTATATTTAACCACTGTCTTCTAAGGCCAAATCTTAATCTCCCTAATCAAATCTAGTTTGTTACACAACACCCCATTCAGAATTGTTTTTCCCTAGTGGGCTCAACTACAAACTGGCCTAAAAAGCCATCTTTAGGCCTTCTGTAAATTCCCTCTCCAGTATCCATCAACAATCTGATTTTCCTAATCTACCTCATGAAATGAAATCCCCCATGACTATGTAACGTTGCCCTTATGATGTGCCTTTTCTATTTCCCATTGAATTTTATATCTCACATTTTGGCTATTGTTTGGAGTTCTGAATATAGCTCCCATTAAGCATCTTGTACCCTTGCAATCTTTTAACTGTACGCACAAGAATTCTGCATCTTCTGATGTTATGTCATCTCTTTCTAAGGATTTGATTTCCTACAGTCACCCACCCTCTCTGCCTACTTTCCTGACCTTGTGATATAATCTGAACCTTAGATGTTAAGCTCCAAACAATAATCTTCTTTCAGCCATTATTCATTGATACAAACAATGTCACTCCTACAAATCACTAACTGCACTACAAGATCATTTACCTTACTCTGTATACTGCCAGCATTAAAATAAAACACTTCCAGTCCTGTATTCATCACCCTTTTTGAGTCTGGCCCATGTTACACTTTAACTTATCCCATTGACTGCAATTTTGCCCTATCATCTGCTTGCCCTTCCTCACAGTCTCAGTACACTTGGCAGCAACTTCTATCCCATCTGGTCCATCCTAAATCCTATCACTCTAGTTACCACCACCCTACCAAATTCATTTAAACCCTCTCCAATAGCTCTAGTGAGCCAGCCTGCAAGGATATTGGTCCCCCTCAGATTCAGGTGTACCCTGTCCTTTTTTCCACCTGTAATAACTTCACCAGAAGAGATCCCAATGATTCAGAAATCTGAAACTCTGCCTCCTGCAGCACTACTCAGCTCCTCACTCATCCCTACTATCATTCTATTCCTGCCCTAACTAGCATGTGGCACCATCAGTAATCCTGGGGTTGCTACCTTGGATACCCTGCTCTTCAGCTCCTTCCCTCACTCCTTCCCTTCCCTAACTCCCTAGACTCTCCATACAAGTTCTCTTCCTCCTTTCCACCTAGATCATTAGTGCCAATGTGCACTATAACCTCTGGCACGCATTTCCATTGGATGTTTGTCAGTGTGTGCACAATTAGTGTCTGATCTATCCTGCCACTTCACGCACTTAGTTTAGATGAGTGCTTGCAACCGAGTGCAACTTGAATGGTTTACTTAACGTTTAGTGTCTGGCTTGTCCTACAAATAAGTAGATAACTTTTTTAAAGGTAGTGAGTGCCTTCCGTCCCCATTCACTGAATCTATGAACCTGATTTCTCACAACAGCTAGTAATGAAGACTCACTTTCAGAATATGGCCTATAAGGTGAAGCTCTGAAGCTATTGAAGGAAATAAAGTGTAGAGAAGGTGATAATTGCCAGTGCGGTAAGTTGTTAATGTTTGTAGATGATTATACTGTAGGAACAGCTGCAGTTTCCACGGGGCATGAAGACTAAGGCTACATCCACACTAGACCGGATAATTTCAAAAACGCCAGTTTTGCGTAAAAACAATAGGCGTCCACACGATGCGTTTTTTGAAACGCATCTGTCCACATTGAAGCGGACATTTTGGTGAATCTCCTCCTACTGCGCATGTGCAGGACACATCTACTGAAAACAAGCGACATGTTTGGTGTCGAATCTCACTGCGAAAGTGTGCGTTTGTGCAGTTACAGAATAAAAAAAACTTAAACAATGGGCAGCTGCTGGCTCTCGTACAGGAGGACTTAAAAGTTAAAAAAACAAATACTGGAGCACAAGATTCTGGCAGAACTCAGAAATACTAGAGCATATGGAGGCAACCGACAGGGAGTTCACGGACTGTATGAACCGGCTCATGACGAACATTGAAAAACTGACTAACTCTGTTGCATTAATAAAGCATCTTGTTAAATGTATAAAACATGTCTGCATCAGTGTTATCTTGTATTTCCATACAATGTTACATTAGGCTGTTAGACATCTATTGTCAGAGAAGTACTTGCATAAATAGGTAAACCACCTTCATACAAGCAAGGACAGAAAACAGGGCAAAGTGAGTATACTTATTTATTCAGTAAGTTATGGGTCAAAGTATTTGGCGAGTACATTTCTAACTCATCTGGCTTCAGTCTCATTGCTGTCTGTTCTGAAGTTGTTAGGTCGCATTCAAGAAAACAATGAAATGCTGTTCTGCTGACACCATCTATCATGACAGCATTTTTAAAACTCTCTGGTTACCCCGTCCACACTGCTCTGTCCAATCAGCATTTTCAAATTTACACACTCTGGAGGGCATTTTAGAAAAGCTCTGTTTTTGGGGGAGAAAAACGTTGTTTCAGTGTGGACAGAGGGTCAAAACGAAGAGAAAAAGCTTTGGTTACGGATTTATCCAGTCTCGTGTGGATGTAGCCTAAAGCTTAGGAGAGAGGCAATGGAGTCAGTGTGCCCCACCGGAGGTGGTGTGGTATGCTGCCTGAGCCAGGGTCGGTGCTGCCCCCAGTGTTTGCTCTGCAGAGGACAAGCTGTATTGCAGTTGACTGCTGATTTCTGCAACATTCATGGACTCAGAGTCTTGGAGGATTTTTTTTTGTGTGTGACTATATTTTACTGATGCCTTACATGTGCTTGCTACCTTTTATGAGCTATGTGTGCCTTGTGCTGCATGTAACCACTCCTTGCACTTTGGCCCTGGAGTAACATTTTGTTCATCCAAACCATGATGAGAATATCCACTTATTTCAGTGTGTTACCCTGAGAGGATGATTCCTGAGTCCAGAGATTTCCAGCCAAGAGAAACATCAGCTGTGCATATGCCTAAGGCCAGGTGGTAGACGTGTTATATTTCCCTTAGACATCTTTCCTCTCCTCACTCTGCACACATTTCAGAAACAGCATGAAAAGTGCAATGTTTGATGTCATGCCAATGTGATGCAGAGGTTATCATCTTGGTGTTCCTGCATTATTTGTGCTTTGTTGATGAAAGCTGAAATATTCATTTTTGTGGTGTATCACACCAATTGTTCCAGCATCTGAATAAGACTTTTATATATTCATGACTTTGTGTTCTTTTCTAATGATCGTTCAACATACACTCATCAATATGATAATAATTTTTTAATGGAGAGACTGCACTGTCCCATCCAGCTAAGTGATTGCTTAATGTTTTACCAGAAGCTCCAGCTTAAACCCAAGAACGTCTGCAGATGCTGGAAATCCTGAGCCACTCACACAAAATGCTGGAGGAAATCAGTAGGTCAGGCAGCATCTATGGAAATGAATAAATTGTCTGCATTTTGGGCTGAGACCTCTCTTCAGGACTGGAAAGGAATGGAGAAGATGCCAAAATGAAAAGGTGGGCGGAGGGGTGGAGGATAGCTGGGAGGTGATAGGTGAAGCCAGCTGGATGGGAAGGGTAAACAGCTGGAGAAGAAGGAATCTGATAGGAGAGAAGAATGGACCATGGGAGAAAAGGAGGGAGAAGGGGACTGAAGGGGAAGTGATAGGTGGATGAGAAGAAGAGGGGAAGAAGAGAGAACTTTTTTTTACCAGAAGGAGATATTGATAGTAACGCCATCAGGTTGGAGGCCACCCAGATGGAATACAAGGTGCACATTAGTTAGGTTTAGTTCACCCCTAAGGGCAAACTTACCTTGGCACAAGAGAAGGCCATGGAACAACATGTCGGAAAGGGAATGGGAATAGAAATTAAAATGTTTGGCCGCCAGGAAGTTCTGCTTTTGATAATCTGAGCTCCAGCTTGTTCAGTTTGAAGGGTGTCATCTGCCTGTGAACTGCAAAATATAACACACCCAGAGGAAGATGTATTTTATATAATTCCCTGTTCACAATTATTTGAATAGCATTGTTTTTCTTCTTATAACAAAACATTTGTGACTTGTGAAGAGCTGCCATCACAAACTAAAGCTTAATTTCTGTTTTGCTTCACAGGTCACCAGATAGTGAATGATCTCAGGAAATGGAATTTATAAGATTGCGATGAACATGTGAAGACTGCATAAAACCATAATGTACTGAGATTGCTGTGAATACAACATTCTCATGCATAGAAATCAGTTTGGCTTGAAAAGGCAGTGAGATTGGGATTTGCCACAGCAAATGTTTTCATTTCAGTAGTGTAATGCTAATAGGATCAAAAGTCTTGCAAGTTTAATGTGGAATAGTAATCAGCTTAGAAGGATATAATATAATCAAAATGGATCACATGATGTCGGAGAAGATGAGACTGAAATTTCAAGCAGTTTATTGTGGTATTTCTATTAAAAGGATATTTTTCAAGTTTTGTAGAAACATGAAATCACAATGCAATTCCATCCTAGTTAAATGTTTGGCTGCATTAACCAAGTGATTGCCAGGAAGTGCTTAGTCGAGGAGTACTTTTTGCTACTGTGTGTAAGCAAAAAGTATGGCCATGTCAATTTATTAATAATTTCAAAACATAGTGTGAAAACTGAATGTTTATTAATGCTATTTGAACAGAGTATCATTCAGATTATATTACACAGAAGTGTAATGCTACAGACAGTGATAAACTGTAAACACACAGAAGAAACTGAATACCGACCGCAGCATGGACTGTGAAGAGAGAACCTGAGCTGATGTTCAGCACAAATCTCCAGAAACATTTGCTGGAGGAACTCAGCAGGTCAGGCAGCATCCATAGACAGGAATAAACAGCTGATGTTCAGGGCTGAGACCCTGATGAAGGCTTTTGTGTGTATTACTCTGGATTTCCAGCATCTGTAGAACCCTGTGTTTCCAGATCTACTTCCAATGTTCAAGTTCAGGATCACCCACTCCCCTCCCATTAAGAACCCGCTGGCCAAAGCCAACTCCAACTTCATTGGCAGAGCCTTGTGTATGAGTCCGGGCCTATGGGAAGGTCAAATGCAACCCACTTCTTGGAATGGTGGGAAAATTTTGATAGAGAGAGAGGAGCTTTTCCCTGAGCTTAATTGTGCAAAAGACTCAAAATATAATGAGTTTAAAAATAACTTCCTGCATTTTACATTCTGTGCCCTTAATCCTGTGCATGAAAATCTTATAACAATTCAGATCATCCATTGTCAATTTCCTGGTATGGCTTCATTGGATCATCCCGGGTCAGTTAAATCAAGTGTTGATCTGATGCTAGATATCACAACTACCAGACCTTACAACTGCAGCTATAATCCTGGCAGACAACCCATTAATGAGAGATGTACACTCATTAATGTTTTCTTCCGGATACCAGCAAGCATTGCTGCTTACAGAATGAACGCCTCAGTACTGGGATTGGGGTGTGAATTCTCCCAGAAAGTGAGAGTGCAACTTGCTGAACAGTATCCATAGAAGACATATTCTTTTGCATAAGGGGACGTTGTCCAGGTGGTTAACTGGGTGGTCTCTGTAATACCATATGGACACATTGAAGTTTGGGTCTCTGTCCACAGATGACCTATTGGATAGATCTTGCATTTTATTTTGACTTTAGACCAAATTACATTAGATGTCACCCTAAGGAACAGAATGTTGCTGCCAGTAAATCCCACTTTCCTCTCCCCCTTGTTCAAATTCATGTTGCAATAGTTCTGGATTGAAAATCAAATAAAAGGTTTCATCGTCTTTGTGAACTGACCCTTGGTCAAAGTCTGGCCTGCTGAGTTCCTCCAGCATTTTGTGTGTGTTGCTTGGATTTCCAACTTCTACATAATGTGGACAAGGAGAACTAGGAGACACTTGTTTTTTTTAATCTCTTCAGGAAGGAGGAAAGAAGTTTTTTCTCTGAAGATCACAGATCTTTAGAATTCTCTGCTCCAGAGATCTAGGGAGCTGCAGCATTCAATATATTCAAGGCTATGAAGGACATATTTTTATTTTATTTAGGGAAACTGAAGGTTATAGAAAACAGATCAGAAAGTGGAGCAGAAGCTGAGATCAGAGCAGTCATCAGCTTACTGATGGCAGAACAGACTTCGAGACAATATTCTTTCCTTCTATTTCTATTATTTTTTGAATTAGCTGTAAGAGTGGTCTTGCTGAATTTTTAGTGGGATTTGCCCAAAGAACTATGTAGAGCTTTGATATTACCCAAAGGAAGAATGTACTAGCATTCCCTGGGGTCTTGCATGTAAGTTCTTGAGGGACCTTAATTGGGTGAGTATGGAGAAGATACTTCCCTTGTGAGAGAGTCTAGTATGTGGGATCACTGTTTAAAAAGAAGGCATCTCACATTTAAGAAATAGGAATTATTTTTCTCTGAGGATTGTCAGTCATTGCAAGGAAGTTAGATACAGAATATTTTTCTTCTCTTCTTTAAAGGAAGTTAGATACAGAATCTTTGAATATTTTTAAGGCAGAGCTGGATAAATACATGATAATACAGGGACTGATAGAGTGCCACAGGTAGGTGGTTCTTAAGTTCAAAGAAAATTTACCATCAATGTACGTATATACTATCTTGAGATTCATTTTCAAGTATTTACAGGAAAACTATATGCTGAAGAATCACCATATTGATTTGCTCAACAGTAATGGTGTCATCAGCAAACTTAAATATAGTATTGGAGCTGTACTTAACTACCCAATCATAGGCACAAAGTGAGTAGAACAGAGGCTAAGCACACAGCTTTATGGTGTATCAGTGCTCCTCATAGTGATTGTGGAGGAGATACTTTGCCAATCTATACTGACTGAGATCTGCAAGTGAGGAAATTGTGGTTCCAGTTGCACAGGGAATTATTGAGGTCTAGGACTTGGAACTTAGTGATTAGTCTCGAGGGGATGATAGCATGAAATACTGAACTGTTGTAAATAAAGGGAATCCTGACATCTGCACCTTCATTGTCCAAATGTTCCAGAGCTGAGCGAAGAGCCAATGAAATGGTATCTGCTGTTGACCTGTTGTGATGGTTGGTAAATTGGAGTGGATCCAGGTCATATCTCAAGGAGGAGTTGATATGCTTCATCACCAAATTCTTCTCAAAACTCATCACTACAGTGGATGTAAGCTCTACTGGACGATACTTATTGAGGCAAGTTAGTGTGGTCTTCTTGAGCACTGATATGGTTGAAGCTGGTGGGTGGTTACCTTGGACTGCCAAAGTGAGAGATTAAAGTCTTTGTTAACAAAGTAAACATCTTTGTTAAGATTAGCACAGGTCTTGAATACTTGGCCTTCATCCAGTTGCTTACTGTGGATTCATCCTACTGAAGGATGCTCTCTTCAGCCTTGGAGACTGAAATCACAGGGTTGTCGGGGGCTTTGAAAGCTTGGTTAAGTGCCTTCCTGTCATGTTGGTCAAAGAGCTCATAAACGGCATTGGAACTGTACTTCCACACAATCATAGTTACAAAGTGAGTAAAGCAGGGGGCGAGGTGCACAGCCTTGTGGTGAACTTGTGCTTATGATGAGTGTTAAGGAGATGCTGTTGCCAATCCATACTAACTGGGTCCTGCAGGTGAGGAAATCGAGGATCCAGTTGCACAGGATGGCACTGAGGCTCAGGTCTTAGAGCTCAGGGGATGACAGCGTTGAATGCTGAGCTGTAGTCAATGAAGAGTCTGCATCTTCATTGTTCAGGATATCCAGAGTTAGTAGAGTGAGGAGCCAATAAAATGGCAAATGCTGTTGACATGTTATGATGGAAGGCAAATTGGAGTGGATCCAGGTAATTCTTCAGATAGGAAACATGCTTCATAACCAACCACTTGAAACACTTTATCCCAGTGGACTGAACTACTTCTGGATGATAGTCGTTGAGGTAGAGCACTTCTTTGGTAGAATTCTTCTTTGGCACTTGTATAATTGAAGCCTTCCTGAAGCAGATGGGTATCTCAGACTGCCAAAGGAAGAGGTTGAAGTTGTCCATAAGTCCATAAACACTCCATCCAGTTGATTTGCACAGGTATTCAGTACTTGGCCAGATACAGTCTGTGCCTGATGCTCCCTGTGGATTGAGCCTCCTAAAGGATGCACTATGAAACTGAGATCATAGGGTCATCAGGGGCTTGGGGGTTCAAGTAGGTGGCTCCATGTTCGATCTGTCGAAGCAAGTATAAAAGGCACTGAGATCATCTGGGAATGAAACCTTGTTGACACTGATGTGGCTCAGTTTTGCTTTATAGGAGGTGATGGCATTCAAGCCCAGCTACAGTTGTTGAGCACCCCTGTGTGATTCAAATTTAGTCCAGAATTGCCAGAATGTGTGTGAGATGGCTTTCCAGAGGTAATATGTGGACCTCTTGCACTTCCCTGGACTGTCAGTCCTGAACACCACCGATCTATCCATCAGCAGGTTTCAAATCTCTTGGTTCCTTCAAGGCTTCTGATTAGAGTAGACTCTAGACGACTTTGTGGGTACACATGTCTTCATAACGTCTGTGACAACAGTGGCATATTCATCCATGTCTTCGGAGTCCTTGAACCTCACCCAGTCCACCATAGCTGCTCCTCTTACCACCTCATTGTTGTCCTTCCCTTTGCAGCTTTGCTCTTTAAACTTTGCCTGTATGTAGCCAGGAGGAGTTTGTAATCAGATCAGTCGTGATCTTATTAAATGGCTGAGCTGATAGTAGGTGACCCTGATGAATCAAAAGGACTGTTTGTGGCCCTGAATGGAGGTGAATGGATCGGTGTAGCACTTCTTCCACGTGCAAGGATGAGTGCCAAGAAGGAGATTAGTGGTGAGGTACAAGTGGACATGGAAGTCATGGAGGGAGCAATCCCTGAGGGAAGTGAAGAGTGGGGTGGTGGGGGGAGTAGGTAAAGATGTACTTAGTGGCAGAGCCCCTTTGCAGGTGGTAGAGTTTGCTGAGAATGCTGTATGTGGAGGCTCATGGGGTGGTAGGTGAGAAGAACAAGAACTTTCCTGTTAAGGTGGCAGAAAGATGGAGTAAATGTCGATGCCGCGGAGATGGAGGAGATGCAAGTGAGGGCAACATCTGTGGTGGAGGAAGGGAAATAGAGACAGAGAGATCAAGAAAGGGAGAGAGGTGTCAGAAATGGACCGAGTAAGTCTAATGGCATGGTGGAAATGGAGGCAAAGCTAATGAAATTGATGAGCTCAGCATGGATGCATGAAACAGCACCAGTGCAGTCATCAATATGGGCTGGAAGAGTGAGGGAGCATTACCGGGGAAGGATTGGAAGAGGGATTGTTCCACATAGCCAATGAAAAGGCAGAGATTGCCGGGGCCCATGTGGTGTCCATGGCTATACTATGAGATTGGAGGAAGTGGAGCCAAAGGAGAAATTGTTGAGTGTGAGGACCAGTTCTGCCAGATGGAGGAGGGTTGTGGTGGAGGGGAACTGGTCAGATCTGTGGTCAGGAAAGAAAAGCAGAGCTGTAAGGCCTTTTTGATGGGGTACAGAAGTGTATAAGTGTGGTGAACCACGTGTGCCTGTCTGGACATGCCCCCTGCTGACTGCTCCTGCGGCTCCTCCCACAGACCCCTGTATGAAAGCGATTGAGGCCTGAGCCGGCCTCTCTGTCTCCAGGATGTAGTATGGTGGTCAACCACTGCTGGTTCCTTCTTCCGGTCAATAAAAGCCGATATCTCACCTTCACGTCTCAGAGAGAGTTATTGATGGTGCATCAATAAGTACTGGACATTCATGGTGAAAATAAGGTGATCAGGGTTAACAAACTGAAACGTGTTGAAGAGATTGTTAGCATGTGAAGTGTCACGGAAGAGCCTGAAACAAGGGGGTAGAATGGAGTCAAAGTATGCAGGCATGAGTTCAGTGGGGCAAGAGCAGGAGAGACAATGGGCCTATCCAGACAGTCAGGTTTGTAGCTCGTGGATAGGAAGCAGAAATGAGCAGTGTGGGGTCTATGGCAGTGGATGGGAGTTCTTCAGAGTTAGTGAGGTTTGTGATGATGTCGGAGGCAATGTCCTGATGGTAGGGAGTGTGATCCTTTTCAAGGGATAAGTAAGAGGATGTGTCTGAGAGTTGTCACTTGGCCTCAGCAAGGTAGAGGTCAGTCTTCCACACTACAACAGCGCCCCCTTTCTTGGCAGGTTTGGTGGTGAGTTTAGGATCAGTGTGGGGAGAACTGATAGCGCTGAAGCAGATTACACATACTGTACATTCCATCAGGTTTTGGGATAAAGTTGATGACATTGAAACATTTGAAATCTTTATGGGGTTATAAAAGATGGAGGTTGTTTTCTGTAACAGAATAATCCGGAATTAAGCATCCATATTGATATGTCTGTGGAAAATAGCAATAACAGGAAGCTTGATGAGTAGGGGAAGGATTCGAGCAATAATGGAGAGGAGGCAGTAACGGAGAGGAAGCCATTGCCAGATTTGGTGGATATGATCATCTCAGGAGACACAAAACCAGCAAGGGTAAGTTCCCTTTGCTGGACAATACGACAGGGTCTTTGGTGCAGGATAATGTGTAGGTAGTTAGGAGAGATGTCCAGAAGGGGAAAAGATGAACTCTGCTCATGGTCACTGAAGAGGTTACATGCTCCCGATAGAAATCCTATCAGACAAATTGCTGCTTGGAGGTGTGTAAAAGATTGATGGAGATATAGCGTGCAAAATGTCCTTCTGGCCCTTCATTCCAAACTGCCCAGCAATTCCCCCGATCTAACCCTAGCCTAATCACAGGACAATTTACAATGACCAATTAACCTACCAACCAGTGTATCATTGGACCATGGGAGGACACCAGAGGGTGCCCATGCAGCCATGGAGAGAGCATACAAACTCCCTCCAGGAAGTGGTGGGAATTGAACCCAGTCCCCGGTAAAGTACTGTAAAGTGTTGTGCTTGGAATGGCTTTCTGATGCTACGCTTACTTGTTCAGAGAAAATGCGGGTATAAAGCTGTGATGTGACATGAGGCAATAAATTCTGAAAGGGAACCAGCAGCCTTCTCTTTGTTCTGTGTGGAAATGATGATGTCTGATTGCAAAGCTTCTCCTATACTGAGGAAAATGTGCATCTTGACATAACTTCAGTTTGAGAAAAGAACATCACATAGCAATAAGGAGAGTTAAACAGTAAGTCAGCCAGTGTGCCCGTGGCTTCTTCTATAGTGGCGTTAGCAGAGTATTCAGCATACTAATGATTCTTTAGTAATTAAACTAGGACAGGCAGCTGTTGTAAGGTGATGTCTAATTTTATTCCCATCAAGGACCTGATCCGTTGCCTAAAGTTAGAGTTGTAAAATGGCCCTCTCTTTTGCGAGAGCTGATGAAAAATAAACAACTCATTATTAACAATGACCCACTAATCGGCAGGTTCATTCACGTCCTTCATGGGAGGAAGTCAGCCACAGTATCCTGTTCTTATCCACGTGATTCTGGATTCTGGTCCTGAAACAACAAATCTTCCATTCACTAGATGCTGCCTGACTGGCTGAGTTCTTCCAGCATTTTGTGTGTGTTACTCTGGATTTCCAGCATTTGCACAATCTCCTGTGTTTATGGACACAAAATAATGTGGTTGACCCTTAAAATGTCAATTCAGATGCCCTCAGAAGCCATCCATTTGTACTTTAACTGCAAGAGAAAAAGGATGGTGTTACTGTTCAAGCTTGCTTTGGTCCTCGTTATAACAATGCAGGAAACCACTTATAAATAGGTCAAAGTGGGGATGGGATGGAGAATTAAAATGCCACTGTCAGGAACGCGGCCGGATGGACCCAAATCCAGGACGCAGACACTGAAGTACTAGGGGGAGGGCAGGATGGGGATGCTATGGCATTTCAGGGTAGAGCTGGGGTTCGGGTAGATAGAGTGTCAGGCAGGCAGAGCGGAGCGGCCTCCTGGAGTTCAGGCAGGCAGAGCGGAGCGGTCTCCCGGGGTTCAGGCAGGCAGGCAGACAGGTCCCTGGGGTTCAGACAGGCAGAGCGGAGCGGGTTCCCGGAGTTCAGGCAGGCAGAGCGGAGCGGGCTCCCGGAGTTCGGGCAGGCAGAGCGGAGCGGGCTCCCGGAGTTCGGGCAGGCAGAGCGGAGCGGGCTCCCGGAGTTCAGGCAGGCAGGTAGACAGGTCCCCGGGGTTCAGGCAGGTAGACAGGCAGGGGAGATCTGATAGATGTTTCTAAGATTATAAGAGGTAAAGGTAGAGTAAACAGGGAGTATCTTTTTCCCAGGGTAGAAGTGTCTAATACCAGAGGGTACGAATTGAAGGTGAGGGGGGCAAGTTCACCGTGGATGTGAGGGGTAAGTTTCTTTACTCAGAGAATGGTGAATGACAGGAATGCGCTGCCTGATATGGTTGTCGAGGCAAATACGTTACAGGCTTCTAAGGCACTTTTCGACAGGCACAAGAATATGAGGAAGATGGAGGGATATGGACATGTTAAATTTACTTTTTAGCTGGTTGGGCATAACTGTGGGGCAAAGGGCCTGTTCCTGCACTGTACTGTTCTCTGTTTACAAGATCACTCAAATATTACTGAAATACCACAGACACAACAAAAGCTCATTTACTTCAACATCTTTTCTGTTGAGGCCCTTGTGCTTTCAGCTCCATCCACATCCCTTGCCTACTAACTGGTTTCAAACAAAAAGATAAACATCTCTTGCTGTCATCTTCTTTTTCTGCTTGCTGGTCATTGGTAATTTCACGTAAGAGTTTTCCAGACTTTGTTGAAAATTTGACCTACTTTCATTTTTGATCCGGAATCATTGAATGATTGATAAGTTCTCTTATAACCCTTTTCATTGCCCATTGAACAAGCAATGAGCACTCAGCAAGAACATAAACATTTCACAAGAGTTACTTCAAGCGTGATAACATACAAAACATAATTTAAGCACAGCTAGGAAATGAGTACTGTTGTTAAAAACCATTTCAGTTAAAAGACGTAAACCATGGGCTGCTTCTGTCAACTGCACGAGCTAATTAAAGGACAGACAGAGAATTCTATCTCTGGGGTAGGTGAAGCCAGTTTAAATTTAGGTCTGAACTATACATGCTGAATTGTTGATGGAATAAATAAGAAGTACAAAGGAATCAAACTAAGAGCAACTGTAAAAGGCCTCAAGGGGACTGATGTCTGTCAGCACCCAGTGATCTGATGGAGCCTGTTTCACACTTGTTGTCCAGCAGACACTTATTCTGTTAATTGTTTTACTTACTTTCAGAAAACACCTTGTTTCAAGCTCACATTACTGACTGGTTGGATTTCACAATCCATTTCCTGAAGTGGAGAAGTTGAAGTCCAAGTTGTTATGTTTTGCAACTCCAAAAACTACCTGAAAGAGAAAAACCATGGGATCTTGGGATAGCATGTGTACTTCCTTCCTTTTTCTTCAGTGAGGCACTTACATATGATGGGGTGGCATCATAAGACCATAAGATATAGGAGCAGAATTAGGCCATTTGGCCCATCAAGTCTGCTCCATCATTTCATCATGGCTGGTCCATTTTTCCTCTCAGCCCCAATCTCCTGCCTTATCCTTGCATCCCTTCATGAACAGACAATCAAGAATCTATTATCCCCTGCCTTAAACGTACAAAAAGATAGCCTCCACAGCTGCCTGTGGCAAAGAATTCCACAGATTCACTACAGTCTGGCTAAAGAAATTCCTCGTCATCTCCATTCTAAAAGGACCATACTCAGTCTGAGGCTGTGTCCTCTGGTCTTAGACTCTCCCACCACAGGAAACATCTTCTTCACATCCACTCCATCAAGGCCTTTCACCATTTCATAGGTTTCAATGAGGACACTCCTCAATCTTCTGAATTCTGGTGAATACAGGCCCAGAACCATCAAGCGCTCTTCATGTGACAAGCCATTCAATCCTGGTATCGTTTTTTGTGACCTTCCTTTGAACCCTCTCCACTTTCAGTATATAATTTCTAAGATAAAGAACTAGAAACCCTGGATCAATAACTCCGTGTGAGCACACTTACAGCGCGACATCGAGCTTACATCGTTGGAGATCAACTAGAGCTCAAGAAAACCAGCTGTGATCTGCGCAAAGCTATCAAGACTACGAAACAACAATGTAGGGAGACGATTGAGTCAAGATCCACAATGAATAGCACACGTGACTTGTGGTGACGACTGCATACCATCGCGGACTTCAAAGCCAAAGGCTTTGGTGCCAGGTACTATTTGAAATGTTTTACAACCCAAACCAGACTCAAGGCCCCTCTGTCAATCTGAGAATAATTTTTTTTTCCCTGCAGCGGTAAAAGAACAAGACATAAAGGCAATGGGGTGCTCACTTCCATCACTCATAACATGTGACATGAATGTACCTAGACCATAGGTGAGGCATCGCAGGCAAGATTCACTGGACAATGTGGATTGTAATGCATGAGTACAGTGGCTGATGTCACCATTCCCTTTACTTTTTGGAGAGCCATCTCACACTGCTTTCTCCATCGCCATTTCATCCCAATCTGTAGTAATGAGTTCAAGGGGCAGAGCACAGTAGCCAGGTTTGGCAGGAACCTGTTACAGTAATTGAAAAATCCTGAAAAAGGACCACACTGTGACACATTTTTAGGTCTTCACACTTGCACCACTGCTTGAATTTTCTCAGCACACCTGCATAAATTCTTGTGTGTCAATGCTGATGCCAGGCTTAAAGAATTCAAACTTGTTGCATTGTGCTCTGAGCCCAGAGCACTGGACAACAAATTCTTTGTAGTGTCGCTTCCTCAGAATTTTTCTTGTTTATGACAGACTGCTTGAAACTGAACACAAACATAATTTCAGACTACTTGTATCACGTAGGAATGTGGAGAAACGGGAAAACAACTTTTATTGAATATGATGTGTTTAATTACATTACAGTGCTACTTTGCAATAGTTCAACTAAGTTAAAATGTTTAGTTGATGATTTTCATTTGTACTCAGTGTCTGAGGCTTCTAGCTTAAGTGTCTAACAATAATCAGCCAGCATTGATGGATTCCAGTTGCCCTGATACAATTTCTCCATTACCACAATGTACTGGTCAAACTTTTCACTATGCTTGTCATTGGCAGTGCCAAGATTTGCAGGGAGGAGGTCTAAATGGGAATGCAGTAAATGACTCTTTAGTGACATGTTACACTTCATGGTTTGTACACTTCATGGTTTTGTATGCTTGAAGCATGTTGTCGACCAGCTGCATGTAGTTTATTGCTCTGTAGTTGTCAAGAAAATTTTCAACATCCTTGAATGTTTTTCATGCAATTTTTTCCATTCCCACTAGAGGTTCTTCTAATTGCCTGCAGTTGATGATGTGTTTGATTTGTGGACCAACAAGAATGTCTTCCTTGTAATTTGATAGGGAGAAAGTAAAGTCTGATGTAGCAGTATTTCAGTAGAGTAAGGGAAACTACAGCGGTATGAGACAGGAAATGGCCAAAGTAAATTGGAAGGAGCTGCTGGCAGGGACGTCAGCAGAGCGGCAATGGTGTGCATTTCTGCGAAAAAAGATGAGGAAGGTGCAGGACATGTGTATTCCAAAAATGAAGAAATACTCAAATGGTAAAATGGTACAACCGTGGCTGACAAGGGAAGTCAAAGCTATTGTAAAAGCACAAGAAAGGGCATACAACAAAGCAAAAATTAGTGGGAGGTTAGAGAATTTGTAAGTTTTTAAAAACCTACAGAGAGCAACTAAAAAATCATTGGAAGGGAAAAGATGAAATATGAAAACAAATTAGCAACTAACATAAAAATGGATAGTAAAAGATTTTTCAAGTATGTTAAAAATCAAAGGGAAATGAGAGTGTATATACGACTGCTAAAAAATGAGGCAGGAGAAATAATAATGGGGGGGGGGCAAGAAGATGGCTGATGAACTAAATGAGTATTTTGCATCATTCTTCACTGTGGAAGATACTAGCAGTATGCCTGATGTTGTGGTGTGTGAAGGAAGAGAAGCGGGTGCAGTTATTATTACAAGAGAGAATGTGCTCAAAAAGCTGAAAGACCCTAAGGTACATTAGTCACCCATGCCTGGGTTGAATGTTGAGCTAGCAACTCGACCTTGTAAAAAACAGCCTGGAGAGGGATGGGCTCCGGCAAGTATCAGGTGCCCAAGACACGCCATATGATGAGCAATCACCAAAAAAATCGGTGCAAAAAGCTTGTCATGACAGAGCTCTAATGACTCCACCAGGAGTTACGGGCGAGTCAGCTGGAGACGCTCATGGAGTGAGTACTGTTTTGGATTCGCTCCATAACCTTTACTTTTTTTTTAACCTTTGATCACCCTTATTCAGCTTATTTTTACCTATACTGAAAGTTTCTTTGTTAATTTTGTTTTGAACTTACTGCCAAGAGTTTGTTGTGAACTTTTGAAGATATGCTAACAGAAATGTCTCTCAGGTCTAAGGGACGGGATCCCGTACGCAATCAGAATGGTAACGGAAAGAAGCAGGCTCCGCCACAGCAAACTCAATTAACTTATGAATTGTTTATGGAGGTTTTGGATAAAAAATTTGATGAACTACAACAATTTTTTAAAGAAGATATAAAGGCTTTTCAAGAGTACATGGTTAAGACGGATTCAGTAATTAAACAGCAACAAGCTCTTATTGCGTCTCTGCAAGAAGATGCTCGGAAGCGAGATTTGACTATTGAAAAACTGCAACAGTATTTAATTTCGACCATTAAGCTGATGGAAGCCCTTAAAGCCAAGAGTGACGATTTTGAGAATCGGTCCAGAAGACAGAACTTACGTATACTTGGTCTTCCAGACGGCATAGAAAAAGATGACCCTTCGAAATATTTTGCTCAACTTTTAAAAGAAGCATTTCCGATGATTTTCCCGAATAACCCTCCTTTATTGGATCGGGCACATAGAATTCGGCGTCGATCACCGAGTGCTACAGACAAACCTTCGGTGGTAATTGACCGG
Source organism: Hypanus sabinus (assembly GCF_030144855.1). Lineage (NCBI taxonomy): Eukaryota > Metazoa > Chordata > Chondrichthyes > Myliobatiformes > Dasyatidae > Hypanus > Hypanus sabinus. The sequence goes on from NC_082711.1 coordinate 105,774,569, forward strand.
TTCCGTTATGTATATGACAAAGAACAACTTATACGTGCAGCTCGTCGGGCAGGAATGATTAAATTCAAAGAATACTGCTTCCGCCTGGTCGAAGACTTTAGCCCTGACCTTTTAAAAAGAAGGCTTCTTTTTAAACCGTTGATGGCTGAGTGTTATGAGAAAAATCTGAAACCTGCACTCCTATACCCTGCGAAGCTTCGAATATCTCCGTCGAATGCTCCACGACAGGTTTTTCTTTCAACTTCAGAAGCGAAAAAATATCTGGAGGAGAACTTCCCTACTGCTACAGACACCGGTCTCTAATAAATGATCAATTCTGATCGTGTAAGATGGTTCTCGATCTCTTAAACCAGAATTAAAATCTGGTTATTGGTGTAGGTTCATCCTATACTTTATACTTAAGTTAAAGCATGTTTTCGTCATATTAATTGTTCTGCCTTATACACTTTAACCATTATACTACATTCTTGTCCATTAATTTTGTTCCTTCGAAGGTATATTTTTAATTCTTTGAAGGTGAATTTTTCTTTGATTAAGATGGTGGTTTTTTGAAAAAGATTTTTGGTTTTGCTTAAGATGGCGTTATTTTTTTTCTTTCTTTCGTCTTCTTCCTACAATGCATCGCTTATCATAGCTTAAATATTTTTTGTTTTGTCTGGGCTAGAGCCAGATTTATAATTTTTTTTAGTGACTATATTCTTATTTTTTTTACAAATAACTATACTTAGAATTATGGTTTTTATTATAGCGATTTTAATTTTTAAAGTTGGGGTGATTCTTTTATATATATCCTTTATATATGGAGTGTTCTTCAGCTGACATGGGGGTAGGATTAGTCTTACTTTTTCCTTTTTTAAGTCATATTTTGGCTTTTTCTCTTTTTCTTGGGAGGTGGGGGGATGGTCTGTTTTCTAATTCTATTTTTTTTGCATCAGTTTGTGTAAGTTTTTTTATTTGGGCTGTTTTTGAACTTCAAATATGTCTGTATTGTCGTCACTTCCGGGTCTTCTCTTTACTTTCGTTCCTCTTTCGGGTGCATGAGTTTATAAGTTGGTTAACCCTTTCTATACCAAAGGGTTGATTTTAGAATTATGGCTCAGACCATTAATTTTGTGTCTTGGAATACTAATGGTTTAAATCATCCAATTAAACGAAAGAAGATTTTCAAAGTATTCCAAAGACTTAATGCTCATATCATTTTTGTACAAGAAACTCATGTGGGGAAGGAGGACAAATTTCGTTTTTTTAGATTTTGGCGGGGTCAACAGTATCACGCAATTTTGAATGCTAAAGTAAAAGGAGTTTCAATTTTTATTGACTCCTCTATTCCATTTGTTCAACATGATATTTTTTCGGATCTGAATGGTAGATTTTTGTTAATTATGGGTTTACTTTGTAATAAAAAGGTTGCTTTGGTTAATGTTTATGCTCCAAATGTGGATTGTCCTGACTTTTTTAAGTCCTTATTTACCTCTTTACCCAATCTAAATGAATATAAGTTAATAATGGGTGGTGACTTTAATTGCTGTTTAAATCCTCTGATGGATAAATCTTTATCTATTCAGACTTTACCTAATAAGTCGGCCACTTGTATTAACTCTTTTTTGACTGACAATGGAGTTTTTGATATTTGGAGATTTCGGTATCATAAAGACAAACAGTTTTCTTTTTTCTCACATGTTTATCATTCTTATTCGAGAATTGATTATTTTTTTGTAGACTCTTGTTTTATTCCATTGCTAATCAGTTGTAACTATGATATTATAGCTATCTCTGATCATGCTCCATTATAACTTTCTATGAAATTTACGGATACAGCTTCTAATGCCAGACAATGGCGATTTGACTCTACCTTATTGCAAGACTTTGACTTTATAAAATTTATGGAGGAGCAGATCGATTTCTTCTTTTCAACTAATTCTACAGATGATATCTCCTGCGGAACACTTTGGGACACTTTTAAAGCGTATATACGTGGACAGATTATTTCTTATTCTGTTGGTTTGAGGAAATGTACTAAGATGGATTTTATTGGTTGATAAAATTAAAGAGATTGATAAGAAATATTCAATTGCTCCTAGTAAGGAGCTTTACAAACAAAGGGTTGAACTTCAAATGGAACATAGTTTATTATTTACATCCTCGATTGAAAATCAATTAATGAAAACTAGATTTGATTTTTATATACATAGTGATAAATCTGGTAAACTGTTAGCGAGTCAATTGAAGAATGCTTTGGTTAAACGTCAAATCACTAAGATTTGTCAGCAGAATGGGAATCTGACATTAATCATGATGAGATAAATAAGGCATTTCAAGACTTCTATACCTCCCTGTATCAATCTGAATTTCCTCAAGATCATAATACCATGTCTGATTTTCTTGGGAAATTAAATTTTCCAAGATTATCATCTGATGATCTTTTAATATTGGATACTCCTATTACGGATGTAAAAATTAAAGGGGCTATTTCCTCAATGAATTCTGGGAAAGCACCGGGTCCAGATGGTTATACAGTTGAATTTAAAAAAAAAATTTCCGCTACTCTTTCCCCTTGGTTATGTAAGGTTTTTGAGGAAGCCATTAGATTGGGGAATTTGCCACAATCTTTTTATAGAGCTTCCATTTCTCTAATATTGAAGAAAGATAAAGACCCTACTAACTGTGTTTCCTATAGACCAATATCTTTATTGAATGTAGACTCCAAGATTTTTTCCAAGTTACTGGCATCTAGATTGGAGAAGGTATTACCCAAAATTATTTCAGATGATCAAACAGGTTTTATTAAAAATCGCTATTCTTTTTTTAACATTAGGAGATTGTTGAATATTGTTTATATTCCCTCACATGACACTTCAGAATGCGTGATTTCATTAGATGCGGAGAAAGCATTTGATAGAGTTGAATGGCCTTACTTATTTAATCTGTTGGAGAAGTTTAATTTTAGTCCGATATTTATATCATGGATTAAACTGATTTATCATACTCCAGTAGCCTCAGTGTTTACCAATAATCAAAGATCTCCCTTTTTTCGTCTATTTTGGGGCACTAGACAAGGATGTCCTCTTAGTCCATTACTATTTAACATTGCCTTAGAACCTTTGGCAATTGCCATCAGACAATCACAGGATATTTTGGGTATTAATTGTGGGACAGACATTCATAAGTTATCTTTGTATGCAGATGATTTATTACTATTCATTTCTAACCCAGAGAAATCCATCCCAGCAGTTTTATCATTATTGGTTCAATTTAGTGAGTTTTCTGGGTATAAGTTAAATCTTAATAAAAGTGAATTGTTTCCTTTGAATAAACGGGTTCCAATTTATGGAAATTTACCTTTGAAATTAGTTAATGACTCTTTTACTTATTTAGGGATCAAAATCACAAAAAACCATAAAGATTTATTTAGATTTAATTTTTTACCTTTAATTGATCAGATTAAAGGTTTGTTATCCCTAATAGGTAGGATTAATGCTATTAAGATGGTTATTTTACCTAAGTTTTTATATATTTTTCAAGCAAAACCAATTTTTATCCCGAAATCTTTTTTTACTAATGTCGACTCTAAAATTTCTTCATATATATGGCAGAATAAAAATCCCAGGTTAGGTAAAATATATTTACAGAAGACAAAAAAGGAAGGCGGGTTAGCATTACCTAATTTCAGATTTTACTATTGGGCAGCTAATATTAGATACTTGTTATGTTGGTTGAAAGATGGGGGTGGATCTTTCGGCCCTCGTTGGGTGAGTTTAGAAACTAAATCTGTATCAGCTTATGCTCTGGGTTCTATTTTAGGGACTTCTCTCCCTTTTGCTCTTTCTAAATTGCCGAAACGAATTGACAACCCGATAGTTAAACATACTTTGCGTATATGGTTTCAATTTCGGAGATTTTTTGGGTTGACTCAATTCATTTTAAATAGTCCTATTGTATCTAATTGTTTTTTCCACCCTTCCATTATAGATCAAGCTTACTCGGCTTGGAAAACTAAGGGATTACTAAGATTTTCTGATTTATTTTTGGACAATTGTTTCATGTCTTTTGAGCAATTATCCAACAAATATAACTTGCCTAGATTTCATTTTTTTAGATATTTACAGATTAGACATTTTTTAAGTTCTGTACTCCCTACGTTTCCAAATTTTGTGCCTTCAGATATTTTGGAGAGTTTATTTGAATTAGACCCTTTTCAAAAAGGGCTTATTTCAAAACTTTATAATATAATTATGAAGATACATTCAGAGCCTCTTTATAAGACTAAAAAGGATTGGGAAAGAGAGCTTAGCCTTATTATTTCTAGTGAGAATTGGGATAGAATTCTTCAATTAGTTAATACATCATCGTTATGTGCCAAACATTCATTAATACAATTTAAGGTCGTACAAAGGGCCCATATGTCCAAGGATAAATTAGCTCATTTTTACTCTCATATTAGTCCTATTTGTGATAGATGTCAATCTGAAATTGCGTCTTTAACTCATATGTTTTGGTCTTGTTCATTTTTGGAGAAATATTGGAAAGATATTTTTGACATTATTTCTGCGGTTTTGAATATTGATTTACAACCTCGTCCTATTACCGCAATTTTTGGTTTACCAATGTTAGACTCATTGCATTTATCTTCTTCTGCCCGTCGAATGATTGCATTTCTAACTCTGATGGCTAGGAGATCTATATTGTTGAATTGGAAGGAAATTAATCCTCCCACTGTATTTAATTGGTTCTCTCAAACTATGTTATGTTTAAATTTAGGAAAAATTAGAAGTGGTGCTTTTGAGACTTCTATTAAATTTGAAAAGTTATGGAGACCATTTATTCAACATTTTCATATGATGTAATATGACCCTGTGCCAAGTTCATTTGATTTCCCAGCTTTTAGCTTATGTATGTTGAGAGGACCAGAAGTGACGGCATTGATGAATATTTATTTTCGTGAGATATTATAAACAGCCCCCTTTTTTTCTCTCTCTCTTTTTTTTGCTTCTTTTTTCTTCTATATTAGTTATTAGTTATTAGATTAGTAGATTAGCTAGTTTTGCATTATATATACATATATATTTTATTTTTTTTCTTTCTTTTTTCTGTTTTTTATATCATATATTATGAAATATTTAGACTTACCATGTTCATACATATATTTTATGGCTTTTGTCTTGGTAAACTCATTTATATTGTAACTATTATGTATGTTTTTTTCATATGTAATGGAATTTGTATGTTGGTAATTTCTTTATCAATATATCATTTGTATTCTGTCCATATTACTAATAATAATAAAAAGATTTAGAAAGAAAGAAAGGAGTTACGGGCGCACATACACACACACACACACACACACACACACACACACACACACACACACACACACACTGTCACCCAGACTAGAGGAACTGCACCCTAGAGTTCTGTAGGAGGTAGTGTTAGAGATCGTGGTGGCATTAGAAATGATCTTTCAAATATCATTAGACTCTGGCATAGTGCCAGAGGTCTGAAAAATTGCAAATGTCACACCACTCCTTACGAAATGAGGAAGGCAGCAAATAGGAAATTATAGACCAGTTAGCATGACTTCTGTGGTTGGGAAGATGTTAGAGTCAGTTGTTAAGGATGAGGTGATGGAGTACTTGATGACACAGGACAAGAGAGTACTAAGTCAGCATGGTTTCCTTCAGGGAAAATCCAGCCTGACGAACCTATAGGAATTCTTTGAAGAGATTACAAGTAGGATAGATAAAGGGGATTCAATGGATATTGTCCATTTGGACTTTCAGAAGGCCTTTGACAAAGTGGCACACATGAGGCTGCTTACCAAGTTAAGAGCCCATGTTATTCCAGGAAAGTTACTATGATGGTTAGAGCATTGGATGATTGGTAGGAGGCAGCGAGTGGGAATAAAAGGATCCTTTTCTGGTTTGTTGCCAGTGACTAGTGGTGTTCTGCAGGGGTTGGTGTTGGACTACTTTTTTATGCTGTATACAAATGATTTGATCGATGGAATAGATGGCTTTGTTGCCAAGTTTGCAGATGATATGATGATTGGTGGAGGGGCAGGTAGTGCTGAAGAAACAGGTAGGATGTAGAAGGACTTGGACAGATCAGAAGAATGGGCAAGAAAGTAGCAAATGAAATACAATGTTGGAAAATGCATGGTCATTCACTTTGGTAGTAGAAATAAATGTGTGGACTATTTTCTAAACGGAGTGAAAATCTAGGAATCTGAGATGCAGAGGGATTTGGGAGTCCTTGTGAAGGACACCCTGAAGGTCAACTTGCAGGTTGAATTGGGGGTGAGGAAGGCAAATGCCATGTTAATATTCATTTCAAGGGACCTAGAATACAAGAGCAGAGAAATGATGCTGAGGCTTTATGAGACACTGGTGAGGCCTCTCCTTGAGTTTTATGAACAGCTTTGGGCATTTCATCTAAGAAAGGATGTGCTGGCATTGAAGATGGTCCAGAGGAGTTTCACAAGGATGATTCCAGGAATGAAAGGGTTAGCATACAAGGAATGTTTGATGGCTCTGGGTCTGCACTCGCTGGAATTCAGAAGGATGAGGGAGGATCTCATTGAAACCTTTTGAATGTTGAAAGGCCAAGATCGAGTAGATGTGGAAAAGATATTTCCCATGGTCGGAGAGTATAGGAGAAGAGGGCACAGCCTCAGGATAGAGGGTGTCTATCAAAACAAAGATGCAGAGAAATTTCTTTAGCCAGAGGGTGGTGAATTTGTGGAATTTGTCACCACAGGCAGCTGTGGAGGCCAAGTTGTTGGATGTACTTAAGGCAGAGGTTGATAGGTTCTTGATTGGACATGTCATCAAAGATTATGGAGAAAAGGCCAGGAAGTGGGTTTGAGGAGGAGATAAAAAAGGATCAGCCATGATTGAATGGCCTAATTCTGCTCCTAGGTCTTATGGTCTTAATCAGTTAATTTGGGAAACATCTACCTCAAATATCAAACTCCTTCACAGAAATTTAGAGCCTTTCTAAAACCTGCCTTGCCATGCAGCTTCCACCTTGCCTAAGCATGCCCAGAAGAAGGAAATTTGTCATCTTACATTGTGGGCAACATTTTAATTGACTTGAATTATGAATTCAAATAAGAAATACAGGTGATTTTTTAAAAAAGTGCACAATAGGGACATTTCATGGTGGTTTTCGTGATCAGCAGCCCCAAATCCATGAGACACGCCCAAACGCATTCAGGAAGCAAAATCTTTGTGTCCAGTGTAACCTTCTACTTTTTTTTTAAACAGTCTTGAGATTTTTGAGATGTTCTTTGTCATCTTCACTGGTAACGATGATGTTATGCAGGCAATACTGTGTGCCTTGCAGCACCTGGTCCATGGCTTTCTGCCAGGGCACAGGGGTAGATGCTACTCCAAGAAGTAAGCCTATTGTAGTGATAATGGACTACTGTAGTGTTTATGGTAAGAAACACATCAGATTTTTCTTCCATCTTCATCTGTAGCTAGGTGTCAGCTAAATCCACTTTGCTGAAAGGTTTGCAAAGATATCCCCTATCCTGGGGAAAGGGTACTGATCTATCTTTGGTTGATGTTGACCTAAACTCTAACAAACCTATCCTTCTTGCCCCCTGGGACACTGGCGTTGTTCATGGACTCCACTCGACCTTGGAAAGAATTCCTTCAGCCTCTACTGTCTTAATTCACGTTCAGTTGACTGTGTTGCAGGGGATGTGGCATGCAAATGGTGGACAGATCTCCAATCAAGTTGTAGCCAATTATGGCACCACAATGCAGGCCAATGTGGCTTGTTGGTATGTCACTGTTATGGATGTCATTCCCACTGGAGTTATGTTTTCTTTAGTATAGGTTCTTAACTGAATTTCTGCAGGTGTCAGTTCAGTATCTTTGAAATGCCATTCTATCTCATTTTGGGGAATGACTGAAACAGCCGAGCCAGTGTCCAATTCCATTTCAATTAATTTGCCATTAACTTCTGCTGTAAGCCATATTGCTTGTCTCTTGTTAGTTTTCACAAAGTAAATCTCGAGGCTCTTCAGTCCTGTGTCACTCACATCATTATCAGATTTTTCATCAATGGCATGCAGATTGGTTCTCTTTTTGAAACTGTGACTTGACTTTTTATCTTTAACTTTTCCCCGTATAGTCCATTTATATGTTTCAGCCTGACAAGCTCTTTGTATCAGTCCTTCTTGGTTGCATTTTCTGAAACTATCAGCTTGAAACCTGCATTGGCCTGGTGTATGTGAGCCCTTGCCACAACAGTAACACAATGTGTTTGGCCAGGTGGGCTTCTGTTTAAATGTTGAAATTTTGTTCATGTTCACTTTCGTTCTTGACTGCAAATCAATTGTGTCTCTGGCTGCTGTTTGCATTGATAAGAAATTTCAACTGCTCTTCTTAATGTGAGTTGGATTTCAGTGAGGAAACACATTTCAATGCTTTCTTATAAGATTCCCCAAACTAAATTATATCTCAGTGCATCATTAAACCCATTACTGATAATTCTCAGACAATCTCTTCTATTCAGCCATGTATGCTTAAATGGACTTCCCTTCCTTTTGATTCTGCTTATGAAACCAAAAGCATTTTGCAATAACAATGGTTTTGGATTTAAGTGTTCCTGCATTACGTTCATGATATCAGCAAAGCTCTTTTCGTCTGGTTTGTTTTGAGCAGTTGCATTTCAATGCTAAATGTATTCCTTTCAACCACTTGCACTTTGTAACACTGGCAGTCATTTTTCAGCTGCTATTTATGGCTATTTCAGTTGCTTCAAAATACTGTTCAATTTGTTCAGTTGACATCATCCATTTAGCTGCTATATATTCCAACGTTGCTATCTTCCTGATGTAGTGAGAAATTTCTGCTTTTAAAAAAAACTTATTATTATTAACCAGTACTCACTGTTTATGAACCCATGAATTTAAGAATTTCATCTTTCTGCCTTTTATTTTTAACACAAACATCTCTCTCTCTCTCTCTCTCTCTCACCTTTTGAAGAAACCCATGCTGTAGCTGTCACTATCTCTGTCACTCAGCCTCAATGACTTAATCTATTTATCTTTGGCTCTCGAATCAAATCAAGTTTAATTATCATTCAAACTATACACAGATAGAGCTAAACAAGACAGTGTTCCTCTGGGGCCAGGATGCAAAACATTCAAAATAGCAAGCAAACATTGAAAAACTGTGAGAAATACAATTCAAAATAATGGGCAAAGAAGCATATTCACTCAAGAAAAGCATAGATAGTCCAAGAGTGACAATGTCCAGCAATCGATGGTACAGTCACCCAGCAGTGTGCAGATGCATGCAATCCAGCCTGTCATTCTTCCACTTGAACACAGGAGGGCAGCACTGACTTGAGAGGCCAGGCCCCAGCTGAGCTCGGATGCTCTAAATAGTTTTGCTTCTTTCATCTGGTCTGCAGCTGCAGGCAAGCCCGAGGCTTGAGGCCTAGTCCTTGCAACAACCAAGGCTACACAGCTCCCATGTTGTCTGTCTCTCCACCAGACGAGGATAACAGGCCAACGGCAACTTAAATTACCAATGTGCTTAAATCAGCTGAATACCAGTTAATTTTTGGCTCTTGAGCCTGAAGCCTGCTGTTTCCATATGACCCGAAGTTTCAATCAGCCCAAAATCTGCACCAGCAATGGCCACTGTAGTGTACCTACATTATCCAGAGGCCAGTTCAGAATACTGCAAAAACACCAGGTTGTACAGACAGATCAAAAACACAATTCCTGAAGCAAAATTACAGGGTTGTAGTCCAGAAAGGAGTACATTTAGTCAATAGCTAGTAGTTTTGTTAGCTGACTACAAAGTGTCCCGGCAGCTCCATCTTGGGCCATCTCATATAGAACAGGTCCAGTTTAATTCTGGTCCTTAACTATCATCAACATGGCTGTGTGGCTCTACGCAGTCATCATTACGGCATCACTGAATTATCTATATAATGCTGGCTGGTGGAGAGAGGCTTGCTTTGCTGTGAAAGGCAAAACACCTGTTCTGTCCAAGTGGAACAGCACAGCAGCGTAGGGGTTAGCCCCAAGCTTTACAGTACCAGTGCCCACCACTGCCTGTAAGGAGTTTGTATGTTCTCCCCATGACTGTTTGGGTTTTCTCCAGGTGCTCCAGCTTCCTCCCACAGTCCCACAAATGGACAGCTTAGTCATTGTCAATTGTTCTGTCATTAGGCTAGGGTTAAATTGGGAGTCACTGAGTGGCACTGTTCAAAGGGCCGGAAGGGCCTGCTTTATACTCCATCTCAAGAAAATGAATCTCAGCATTGTATATGGTGATAAATATGTACCTCCATAATAAGCTTAATTTGAATTTTGATAATGTATTGATAGCTGTGAATTAAGGATACTTGGCTGCAGCTCTATCTTATTAAATTGAGCTACTAGGTAATATTAAAGAATGGAAACTAAGGGCACTTTGCTTCTCAACAGTCAAACACACTTTCAGGGGGGTGAGCCATCAAAGACACTTGTTTCCCTGAGAAGCAAGGTATAGTCCTAATTGGGTGCATGGTGATCAGCATGGACATGATGGGTGAAGGGCCCATTTCTGTGCTGTATATATATCGTGCGAGACCTTGCCCTCCCCTGGTGTGAATCCTTCTCTCTTGGGTGCTCCTGCAGTAATGAGTCACTCATGGATTGATGTGGAGAGACAGCTTCTGGAAACCAGCATTGAGCAGATATGGGTGAGCAATGTCGGAGCTAGGAGTTCTCTGCTCCTAGTGACGATGGAAGCCTCAGGGATGTGGGCTCTACTCTCTCTGCACCCATGACTAGGCACAGCTTAAACATCATCTATAAATTTGCTGACGATGCAACCATTGTTTGCAGAATCTCGGATGGTGAGAGAACGTACAGGAGTGAGATACATCAGCTAGTTGAGTGGTGTCACAGCAACAACCTTGCACTCAATATCAGCACGACCAAAGAGCTGATTGTGGATTTCAGAAAGGGTAAGACGAGGCAATACACACCAGTCCTCATAAGTGGATCAGAAGTGGAGAAAGTGAGCATTTTCAAGTTCCTGGGTGTCAATGTCTCTGAGGACCTGAGCTGGGCTGAATATTCCAACAGAGCTATAAAGAAGGCACTATATTTCATTGGGAGTCTGAGGAGATTTGATATGACACCAAAAACACTTGCATGTTTCTGCAGGTGTACCATGGAGAGTGTTCTAACTGTCTGCATCACCTTTTGGTGTGGGCGGGGGGGGGGGACTACTTCGAGCTTATCTATGAAAACAGCTGAATTTCTACCTTTAATGCCTCTCTTTTTCCTTTACAAGGTGGATGGGGTTCTGTCAAAGACCCTGACCTAGAGTTACACACAAACCTGGTTCTTTGTGGCAATGGAAGCCTCTCCCGGGGCTCACCGATCATTCCCCTTTTCGACGAGCGTGCGCTTGGGGTTCCAAGGCTTTGTGGCCCCGAGGAGGAGCTGATTCTATGCCGGTGCCACTGGCTGAAGCACCATGGGTAAAAGTAGAGCATCAGGATCAGCTGTTGGAAGCTGTGAATTTGGATGTTGCTCTTTCTCTTGTTGGTGGGGGAGAGTTTGTTGCCGATTCCTGAGTAGGAGACCTTGGGGAAGAAAAAGCGACCAGCAGAGTTTGTAAATCAGTGAGTTGTTTATTTTTGTTGACTTCCCTCTCGCTGTGAAAGGGTGTCATCTCTTTGTCGCTTTATGTGAGTGAGTGAGAGTGTGAAAGTGTGAGAGAGAGAGGGAGATATAGTTTCATGGATGTCTGTGAAGATCAAGACTTTCAGGTTGTATATTGTTTACTTTCTCTGATATTACATGGAACTATTGAACTATTGAGTTGTGCCACAAAAAGGCATCGCCCATCACCCAGGACATGTCCTCTTCTCCTTGCTACCATCAGGAAGGAGGCACAGAAGCCTGAAGGCTTCTCAGCGATTCAGGAACAACTTCTTTCCCTCTGTCATCTGATTTTTGAATGGACATTGAACCCATGAACGCTGCTTCACCACTTCTTTAATTTCTATTTTTTGCACTACTTAATTTAACTGTTTTAATATATGCAGTATATTCATACAGTAATTCACAGTTTTCTCTATCATGTATTGCTGTCATAACATTATCAAATTTCTCAACATATGGCAGTGATATTAACCCTGATTCTGATTCTGCAGTCTCCCACTACCCACCCCTTCGGTGCATTTGATTATAGGCACAAGTCTCCCATTCAGCTTGTACTGTGGAGAAATTTTTCACTTGGGGGAGCTATGCCAGTGAACAAAGGGAGGATATTGGGATGACTGTAGGGTGGTGAAGTGGGAGGGGTGGTTATCACCATTTGCAAAAGATGCTGTCAGACCCAGTACTGGCCCACAGCCAATAATGCTGTCAATGGGCAGCCAGGGTGCTGCCCGGGCTATGTGGTCACCCTAGGGCAAGCAGTATGACCACTCACTCTGGGCATCACCATGCTCCCAGCGATTATGCTACTCACCCTAGCCCTCATGGCAGTCCCTCCATCCTAGTAGAGGTTCAGGTCTGCCAGCAATGGACCAAGACTTCTCCCAGTCTCCAACGAATAGTTTCCCCACACATCAGTATGGAAAGCAGCCCTTCACATCACATTTCTGGCTGCCAGGGTCCGAGATACGCAGTAGCAGGGAGTGCAGGAGTTTGCACCTCATTCCTGATGCCCAAGCACCTGACATAGTGAAGGGGATGACAGATATTTGCCCTAGTTTCCCATCACACAAGCACTGTTTGTCCGAGTGATTATTCTTTTAACTGTACATATGTATATTGCCAAAGGAAACAACGTTTCTCTGGACCAGGGTGCACAACACAGTACATATAACTCACACACAAGTAATATTGCCACAAGTAAATTAGCAAATAATAAAATATATTCCAGAAGATTAACATTTAACATAGAAGTACATTTGCAACACAAATTAAAAAGTAAACAGTATAGCACTATAACAGGATTAATACCATCCACAAGCCTATAAGGAAGCTCAAATCACAGCTTACGTGCGTCAAAGATGACTTGGGAGTCATATCACCTGGGGTTTACAGGATTCCCTGTGAATGAGGAGCAGCGTTTGTCAGCCAGACAGGGTGCACGGTGGAAACCCGCATCAAAGGGCACAGGAGGTATATCCGTTTGGGTTACCAAGGACAAATCAGCAGTGGCAGAACACTGTATTTGCAGTGGTAATAGGAATCACTTCAACCGCACAAAACTAATATGCCATGCCAATGGCTTTTGGGACCACCTGGTGAAGGAAGCCATTGAAATAAAACCTGATGAAAAGAATTTTAACAAAGATGAAGGCCTCACTCCAAGTAAGAACTGGAATTCGATTGTAAACAAAGGAGAGTGTAAGCCTGATTGAATAAATTCTAACCAATCAGGAGGGATGGACAACAAGGGTATAAATACCACAGACTGGATATGCCCAAGCATTGTCACTGATGAAGATGGCAGAGCTTGTCATTGAAACAGCAGTTAATATTAATACCTGTACCTAGCTGGAAGCCTGAGAAGAGTTTATTTGTCCTATACGCCAGGAAAGCACTAGATCCTTCTTCAGTATTACACTATTGGTGCTTCATACGTGAAGAGAACTGGGTGGAGGCAGGGAGTTCTCTAGTCTCATGGCTTGGGGGAGGAAGCTGTTTCCCAGCCACACACACAAAATGGAAATTAATCAAATGTTTCCCATGCTAACAGTCCTTGTCCTAATGCTACAGCATCTCCTGCCTGATGGTTGGGGGGGGGGGGGGGGGGTAGACAAAGTGATTGCTGGACAGATGGAAGGGATTGTTGACAATGCTAAGGGCCCTGTGTATGTAGTGCTCCTGATAAATACCTCTGATGAGTCTAAGAGAGACCTTGATAATCCTCTCAGCAGTCCTTGCAATCCTTTGTAGAGACTTGTAGTCAGCTACCTTGGAATTTCCATACCCAATAGTGATGCAGCAAGTTAAAATACTCTCAATGGGGCTCCTATAAGAACAACATTTTCCAGGTCTGATAGGACAGAGTGGAGAGCAGAGGCTGTAGCATCATCAGAGGAGTCATTTGAGTGATCAGTGAACTGGAAAGGGTTCACTTATCAGTAACAGGAAGATGGGATTTAATGCGATCCATCACCAGCCACTCAAAGCATTTCATTATTGTTGAGGTCAGTGCCACTGGACTGTAATCGCTGAGGCAGTTACTCGCGTTCTTTTGGGAATCACAATAATGGTGCCTACCTTGAAGACTGTGGGCACAGTGAACTGCTCCAGAGAGATGCTGAAGATGCCAAGAATAATGATTTCTGTACATGCAATGATTCCTTTCATGCTGACTCCATCAATATTCCTGTTCCTGGGAAGGCTAAACCAGATACCACAGTTTTAATTCTATAGTGACCAAGCTGTCTCGTGTCATCTACAGAGATTGATGGGGTCCATTTCTGAACCTATCTATACTGAGAATAACTCCTTGCATTCATTCTACCTCCTGCCCACCCTGATGTCTCCCTCCCAGTTATCCTTTATAATTTAGGACTCAGTTTATATGTTTTATATATCCCCTCCCGATTTCACCAATTGCCTTGTATTTTTTCCTGCCCTTCTCCCACCTTCTTACTCTGACTTCTCATCTTTTATCTCCAGTCCTGATGAAGAGCCTCGGCCTGAAACTTTTCTGTAGATGCTGCCTGGTCTGTTGAGTCTGTTGCTTATATATTTTCATATGATCCTATTACTCTCATTGCAATGTCATCACCCCCCAACTTTCCCTGGACATCACCTTCTCTAACATGTTTATTGATTCTCCTGCCAACTGTCTCTGCAATGTTTTACAGTTGTCAATTAACCTGATAACAAGCACGTCTTTGGGAGGTGAGCGGAGACCAGGGCATCCAAAGGAAACCACGTTAGTTCCCAGAGAGAACGTGCAAACTCCACACAGACAGCAGCAGAAATACTCTGATTCTCCCCCTCCCTTCTGCCAGCTTTCTTTCATTCTATTCTCTCTGCTGACCCAAATACAGCAGCTTTGTTACATCTGCCCCTGTGCATAAGGTGGCACTTATTATCTCCAAAACCTTAAGGTTCTGACAACCATTATTAACATGATACAACACGTTAATGATTCTGTTTTGCATTTGCTGTGCATATACATTATGCAGCAGAGGTCTGTGAATATAATACACATTCCTGCTGAAACGGAATGAATAAAAGCAAAAGCTAATTATCCTATTAAATGTTTCACTGTAAGTGCAAACTGATTGCAAAGCAAGTTACATCAAGGATTAAGGATACACTTTAATTGCCAAATACATTTACATGTATTAAAAATTTGCTGTAGTGTATCATTGTGACTTGCAGAAAAAACAGCATTCAACCAGTATAAGGTGAAAAATATTAAGAAAATATAAAAAATATAAAACTAAACCTTGAGGTTTAAGTACAGACCTGAAATAAAATGTGCATTAATACATAAATGTCAGCATGTATTTACAATGTAAGTAACATTATAAAAATTGGTTTAAAGTATTTATGCTGCAGTGACTGGGGTTATAGACAAAGGAGGGTGGAGAGGGGCTAACTGGATTGGTTGATCAGATTTACTACCTCAGGGAAGAAATTTGTAAAAAATGGCTTGAAGCCTTTGTTTTAATAGCCCAATAGTGTTTTCCAGAAGGGAGCTTTTAAAGAGCAGTGTGCCGGGTGGGTAGTGTCTGCAATAATTAGATTGGAACTGAATTTCCTAAGTGAACTTGGATTTGCAAATATCACCATGCAGTGTAGTTGGTGTCACTAAGGGAGAGTGAATTCCTCAGCAATGGAGACAGAACTAAGATTCTCTCAACACACACAAAATGCTGGTGGAACACAGCAGGCCAGGCAGCATCTATAGGGAGAAGTGCTGTCGACTTTTCGAGCCGAGACCCTTCGTCAGTCCTGAATTTCCAGCATTTGCTGATTTCTTCGTGTTTGCTCTAAGATTATCTCAACCTGGAAAAATGTGCAACAAATAAAGGAATTGATGGGCTAAACTTCCCAGCATAACAATTGCTGTGGCTCATATACTGAAAGTGAAAACTAAAATCCATGTTTGGTTTATTTCCAAGCCCATAATGCATAGAAAATACTTTGGAACAAGAAGCGACTCTACCATTCTGTCTATATCAGAACCAACTACTGTACGAGGGGTGATTGATAAGTTTGTGGCCTAAAGTAGAAGGAGATGAGTTATACAGTTCTTGTTAAATGCACATGCAGTTCAACTCTTTGAGTGATTATGCAGAAAGTTTGAAGTTAATAACTCATCTCCTTCTACCATAGACAACAAAGTTATCAATCACCCCATGCTGTGGACCACTTCTGGAGGTCCAAGACGCCAACTTCTACAAAGAAGGGATCTGTATGCTCCACGACCGCTGGACTAAGTGTGTAAATGTAGGAGGGGACTATGTTGAAAAATAGATGTGCTAGGTTTTCTAAAATTGACTCCTTCTACTTTAGGCCACAAGCTTATCAATCACACCCCCCCCCCCCCCCGTATATCTATCAGTCATCCATCTGTGAATCTGGCCCAAGATTGGACAATGACGCAGACACTGTGGAAGCGGTCTATGCAGTTCCGGAATGGGGCTTGGAATAGCAGCCAGTTTTCAGTGGGTGTCTTTGACTGGACTGCGGCACAGTTGCAGTAGGTGCATTCCCGCACGGGTCCAGAGAGGAGCCTGAGAATTCCCATTCTCCAGGTACCGACTAGCAGAGTGATCATCATCAGAGCGGTCATCATGGGAGTGGTCTGAGTCAGAGTGGTAAGGCTTTGGTGAGAACAGGCAGAGGCGAGGTAAGTAGGTAAGTTTATTTCTTATTTAACTCTTGAACTCTTGAAAGAATAGAGGGTGTATCTGCAGGACCAGTGTTCTGTTTTGGGTGTCAGCTATAGGATTCCAGCCTCCCTGGTGGCCACGTCTGCACCAGGTACATTGAGATGTAGCTCCTTAGAGACTGTGTTAAGGAAATGGAGCTGCAGCTCGATGACCTTTGGCTTGTTAGGCAAAGTTAGGAGGTAACTGACAGGAGTTGCAGGGAGGTGGTCACCTCAAGGCTCACCTCGAGATAGATAAATGGGTGACTGTCAAGAGAGGGAAAGGGAAAATGTTAGATAGTGGAGAGCACCCCTGTGGCTGTCCCCCTCAACAATAAGTACCTCATTTTGAGTATTGTTGGTGAGGGGGGAACACAATCAACCTGGTGGAAGTGGTTGTGCCTCTGGTATTGAATCTGGTCTTGTAGCTCAGAAGGGTAGGGAATAGTAGAGGAAGGCAGCAGTGATAGGGGACTCTATAGTTAGGGGGCCAGACAGGCGATTCTGTGGACACAAAAAAGAAACATGGATAGTAACTTGCCTCGCAGGTGCCAGGATCTGTGATGTTTCTGAATGTGCCCACAATATCCTGAAAAGCAGCCAGAGGTTGTGGTACATATTGGTTTCAATGACATAGGCAGAAAAAGGGAGGAGGTCCTGAAAACAGACTACAGGGAGTTCAGAAGGAAGTTGAGAAGCAGGATCTCAAAGGTAGTAATCTCTGGATTGCTGCCTGTGCCATGCCACAGTGAGGATAGGAGTAAGATGAGGTGGCAGATAAATGAGTGGCTGAGGGATGGAGCAGGGGGCAGGGATTCAGATTTCTGGATCATCGGGACCTCTTCTGGGGCAGGTGGGACCTGCACAAAAGGTATGGTTGTACTTAAATCCGAGGAGGACCAATATCCTTGTAGACAGGTTTTCTAAAGCTGTTGGGAGTGGATTAAACTAATATGCAGGGGGATGGGAACCAGTATGATGGAGCTGAGGATGAGCCAGCAGGTTTACAAGTAGATGATGGGTGTAACATGAATGTAAGGAAGGACAAGCCAATGATTGGGTACAAATGCAGACTGTGCAAAGAGTTAAATTGTACCAGTGAGTCAAAATACAAAAGGGCGCAGAATGGAGGACTGAACGTAGTATTCAGAATAAGATGGATGAACTTGTGGCACAATTAGAGATTGGTTGGTATGATGTTGTGGGCATCACTGAGCCATGGCTGGATGAAGGTCATAGTTGGAAGCTTAACATCACAGAATATGCTTTGTATCGGACGGACAGGCAACGTGGTGTGGCTTTGTTGGCAAGAGATGGTATTACATCTCTAGAGAGAGGTGACATAGGGTCAGAGAATGTCAAATCTTTGTGGATGGTGTGAAAAAACTGCAAGGGTGAAAAGAAACATTATGCAAATCATATGTAACCCTCAGGTTCGGCCAGCGGCATTAATCTAGGGGGAGACAACCTCCGGCCCAGCCAAATGAGAAATCTTGTTTCGGTGGATGCTGCGTGTTGTGTTCCCCTGTTGTAAATCAGTACCCTGAAATAACAGACAGTTTACAATATGTAGTTAAGTGATTGAGCTTTATAATTCTTAATTTGACCAAAGGGTTAGTAAAGAAAACAAAAAGAAGAAGCAGTCTAATGTGCATGTTGGAGCTCAGCAACAGTGACTGGCAGGGGAAGTTAAGGACAATCAAAGAAATCAAAGAAAGGGCATTCAAGGTAGCAAAAGAAAGTGGGAAGTTGAATGTTTGAGAAGATTTTAAAATCCAACAAAAAGCAAACTAAAAAAGTCACAAAATGGGAATAGGTGGAAAATGAGGGCAAACCAGCCAATAATATAAAGCAGGATATTAAAAGTTTCTTCTTTAGAGTAAAAGAGAGGTGAGAGTTGATATTGGACCACTTGAAAATGATGCTGGTGAGGTAGTAATGGGGGACAAAAAAATGGCAGATGGACTTACTAAGGACATTGCATCAGTCTTCACTGTGGAAAACACTAGTAGTGTGCCAGTGGTCTGGCAGTGTCAGGGAGCAGGAGTGAGTGCCATTGCTATTACAAAGGAAAACGTGCAAGGTAAACTCAAAGGTCTTAATGTGGACAAGTCACCTAGACCAGATGGACTACATCCCAGTTCTGAAAGAGATTGCTGAAGAGACAGCAGATGCTTTGGTTATGATCTCTAAAAAGTCACTTGATTCTAGCATAGTCCAAGAGGACTGGAAAATTGAAAATATCACTCTACTCTTTAAGAAGAGGGGAAGGCAAAAGAAAGGAAATGATTGGCCAGTTAGCCTAACTTCAGTGATTGAGAAAGTGTTGGAGTTTATTATTAAGCATGAGGGTTCAGGGTACTTGGAGACTAATGATAAAATAATTTAAAGTCAGCATGGTTTCTGTTAAGGGAAATCTTGCCTGACAAATCTGTTGCCTGACAAATGAGTTCTTTGAGGAAGTAGTAATAGTGGTATGAGAGAGGAGTTGGCCAAAGTAAATTGGAAGGAGCTGCTGGCAGGGATGTCAGCAGAGCAGCAATGGTGTGCATTTCTGGGAAAAATAAGGAAGGTGCAGGACATATGTATTCCAAAAATTGAAGAAATACTCAAATAGCAAAACAGTACAACCGTGGCTGATATGGGTAGTCAAAGCTAATATAATAACAAAAGAGAGGGCATACAACAAAGCAAAAATTAGAGGAAAGATAGAGGATTGGGCAGTTTTTAAAAACCTACAGAGAGCAACTAAAAGAATCGTTAGCAGGGAAAAGATGAAATATGAAAGCAAGCTAGCAAATAATATCAAAGTGGACAGTAAAAGCTTTATCAAGTAGGTAAAAAATAAAAGAGAGATGAGAGTGGATATAGGACTGCTAGAAAATGAGACAGGAGAAATAATAACGGGGACAAGGAGAAGGCAGATGCATCAATCTTCATTGTGGAAGACACTAGCAGCGTGCCAGATGCTGTGGTGTGTGAAGGAGGAGATGTGGGTGCAGAAACTATTAAGGGAGAAGTGCTAAAAAAGCTGAAAAACCTAAGGGTACATAAGTCACCTGGACCAGATGAACTGCACCCTAGTGTGCTGAAAGGGGTGGCATTTGAGATTGTGGCAGCATGTGAAGTTGTTTAACAAGAAGAAATCCCTTGGTGTTACAGGAAAGATACTGGCATGGATAGCAGATTTGCCGACTGGTAGGAGGCAGTGAGTGGAGATAAAGAAGGCCATTTTTTGTTGGCTGCCAATGACTAGTGGTGTTCCTCAGGGGTCAATAATGGGACCACTGCTTTTCACATTGTTTGTCAATGATTTAGATACCATATGGAATTGATGGTTTTGTGGCAAAGTTTGTGTATGATATGAAGATAGGTGGAGGGGCAGATAGTGCTGAGGAAGCAATGTGATTGCAGAAGGAGTTAGACACATTGGAAGAGTAGACAAAAAATGTGTCAGATGGAATACAGTGAAAAAAGTATGCCCCACAACTCTGTAATTACACAGACAAAAAAAGCATAATTTTCCTCTGACTCCATCTTAATCTATTTGGCCTATCAGGGCCATTTTCCTGCCCCATCCATCCATCCCTCCAACTCCTTGGCAATATAAAGCTGTTCCCAGGTTATGACCATCTGATGATAGATATATGAACAAACTTCCATATTATTAAGTTTAAAAGTCTATGTTTGTGCATCTTTGTTCCAATTAATTGCAAAACCCTTTTTCTTTCTATACTCTTTAAATAATTGTTCTTATTAGTCTCTGATACCTATTAGTCATTCATTACAATTCTGGGGATGTGATTACCATATCAGGTGATCTTTGTGTACTTCCCAAATTACAGATAAAATCAACTTAGAGATGTCTAAAATAACAACCTGCTTGTCAACTCAGGATGGCCAATGCCGGGTTTTGTCCCTTTCCCAGTTGTGATAAGGGGTTTCCGATCTGAAATGTGGGCTGTTTATCTCACCACAGACACTGACTCACCTACTGATCGTTTCCACAATTTTCTGTTTTTATTTATTTTCACATTTCCAGGATCTGTAACTTCTGTTTTTAATGTTTAGAAACAGATTTATTATCACCTGCTTAAATGATGTCAAATGTGTTGTTTTTGCAACAGCGTTATAATGTGAAGATTAAAAATCTCCATAAATTCTGAAAACAAACAGTACAAAAAAGGCAAGAAATAATGAGGTAGTGTTCATGGATTGTTCAAAAATGCGATGGTGGAAGAGGAGAAGTTGGTTCTGAATTGTTGAGTGTAGCTATTGAGGCTCCTGTATCTTCTCCCCATTGCTACTGATGAGAAAAGGGAAAGCCCTAGATGCTGAGTGCCCAAGGTGATGGATGCTGATTTCGTCAGACACCACCTCTCGAAGATGTCAGTGATTGTGAGGAAGGTTGTGGTGTGATGGAGCTGGCTGAGTCTACCACCCTTAGCAGCCTCTTGTGATCCTCTGCATTTGAGGCTCCATACTAGGCTGTGATGGAACCTGTTAGAATGCTCTCCATCATACATCTTGCAAGATTTGTAAGAATCTTTGGTAAAATAGACTTAACATAGGTAACATAGAACTTAACATGTGGTAACACAGACAGAGACTCCTCAAAATGCTACCAGAGTTAGGAAAGAAAGCTGGTGAGCTTTCCTTTATGGCAAAGGTAAATTTAGTAAGTGGGAAACCTTCAAAATTAAAGTTTGAAGTACAGGGCTTGTTCCTGTCAGACTAAAAGGCAAGAATAGCAGGCTTAGGGAACTTTGGATTTGGTCCTGGTTGAGATAAAGAAGGAGGTACATAGCAGGTTTCGCCAGGAAAGAGCAATTAAGGTACTTGAGGCGTATAAGAATTGCAAGAGAATACTTATGAAGGAAATCAGGTGGGCAAAAAGAAGGTATAAGGTTGCTCTAGCAGACAAAATGAAGGAGAGTTTCAAGGATTTCTACAGATAGACCAAGAGCAAAAAAGTTAGCGAGGGACTGAATTGGTCCCCTGGAAAATCAGAGTTGTAATCTATGCCTAGGGCTAAAAGTGATGGGGAAATCTTAAATGGATTTTTTTTTTGCATCTGTTTTTACTCAGGAGTCAGACACAGAGACTATATAAGTGAGGCAAAGCAGCAGTAAGGTCATGGCCCCTATACAGATTATGGAGGAGGAGGTGTATGTTGTCTTGAGGTAAATCAGGGTGGATAAAACCCTAGGGCCTGACAAGGTGTTCCCTCAGACCTGGGGGCGGGGGTGTGGGGGAGGCTAGTGCGGAAATTGCAGGGGTAGTAGCAAATATATTTAAAATCGTCTTAGCCATGAGTGAGGTGCTAAAGAATTGGAGGATAGCTAAAGTTGTCCTGTTGTTTAAGAAAAGCTTTAAAAATAAGCCAAGAAATTGTGGGCTGGCGATCCTGATATTAGTAGTGGGTAAGTAATTGGAAGATACTCCAAGGCACTGGATTTAGAAATATTTAAATAGACAGGGAATGGTTAAGGATAGTCAGCACAGCTTTGTGCATATAACCAATTTTATACATTTTTTTGAGGAAGTTTCCAGGAACATTGATGAAGACAAAGCAGTGGATGCTGTATACATGGACTTTAGTAAGGCCTTTAACAAGGTCCTGTATGGAAGGTTAGTCAAGAAGGTTCAGTCACTTGGCATTCAAGGTGAGGTGTATAGGCCTCCATTAGTCTTGATAGATCATGGATTTGCGCCTTGGAAAGTTTCTACGGCGCAAGACTGGGCAAGGTTTTTTTTTATAGAAGACCGGCAGTTGCCCAAGCTGCAAGTCTCCCCTCTCCACGCCACTGATGTTGTCCAAGGGAAGGGCATTAGGACCCATACAGCTTGGCACCGGTGTCATCGCAGAGCAGTATGTGGTTAAGTGCCTTGCTCAAGGACACGCACGCAGCCTCAGCCAAAGCTCGAACTAGTGACCTTCAGATCACTAGACGAACGCCTTAACCACTTGGCTACGCGCCAACACCAAGGTGAGGTAACAAATTAGATTAGACATTGGCTTCATGGAAGAAGCCAGAGAGTGATAATAGATGGTTGCCTCTCTGATTGGAAGCCTGTGGTGCTTGTTTGTCATCTATATAAATGATCTGGATGTTAATATGGTAAATTGGATCATGGATCCAATTGATCCAAGATCAAGGTGTAGTGGACAACAAAGAAGATCAAAGTTTGCAGCATGATCTGGACAAGCTGCAAAAATGGGCTAGAAAATGGCAGATAGAATTTAATGTAGTCAAGGAGTTGCATGTTAGGAGGACAAACCATGGTAGGACCTACATGGTAAGAGATAGGGCACTGACTAGAGTGGTAGAACAGAGGGATCTAGAGATGCAGATCCATAATTCCTTGAAAGTAGCATCACAGGTAGGTGAAGATCTAAAGAAAGCTTTTGGCATTTGGCCTTCATAAATCAAAGTATTGAGCACAAGAGTTGGGATATTATGTTGAAGTTCTATAAGACATTGGTGAGGCCTAATTTGAAGTGCTTTGTGCAATTTTAGTCACCTACCTACAGGAAAGATGTCAATAAGAATGAAAAAATATGGAGAAAATTTACAAGAACCTTGCCAGGACTTGAGGACCTGAGTTATAGGGGAAGATTAAATAGTTTAGAAGAATGTAATCTGCACCCTGTAATTTCTCTTTAAGCAGCATGCTTTTGAACTGTCTTAATAAACTTGCGATTTAACAATCCCTGAAGGACTCGCAGATTTACCTCTCAGGCATGCAGGTACAGCAGCTTTAAGTGGACAAAGGCACATCACCATGGCTGGAAGAGAGTGAGGAGAGGAGGACTCTGAGCCTGGCTGAAATGCCAAGAAATGGAAGTTCTTCTACCCAGCATCTTGTTAACAAACGCACAGGCACCAGAAAACAAGACTGAGGACCTATGGGCCAGATTGCTGTATCAGAGAGAAATGAGGAATTGTTGTGTCTGTGGTTCATGGAGATGTGGATACACTGGATATGTCGCTAAGACCCAGAGACTTCTCGATACCAGGATGAACTGAACTGTTGATTCAGGAAGGCAAAAGGTGGGTGTCTATGTCTGTGTTTCATGATAAAGTCTTTGTGGTGCTTGAACGTGATTGTTTCATTCTACACTTCTTCTCCCGACCTGGATATTAAGTGCTAACCTGTCTACTTAACAAGAGAGCTCCCCTCCATGATCCTGACTGCAATTTACATACTGCTGAAAGCTAACATTAGCTAGGTACTTGAGATATTAAATGCTACCATCACCAAACAAGAAACAGCCCATTTGAACACATTTCAAATCATAGTTGGGAACTTCAATCAGGCTTATTTGAAGAAACCTCTGTCCATTTACCATCAGCATATAACCTGTAGCACCAGGGGTCCCAACACACTAGACTACTGCTGTAATGCATTGAGGAATATCTACCATTCCATGCCCAGACCACATTTTGGGAAATCCGATCACATGACTACCCTACTCCTACCTGCATACAGGCTGCATAGAGGCTAAAGAGCAAAGCTCCAGAGATAAGGGCAACAAGGAGATGGTCATAGGAGGCAGAGAAGCAGCTTTGGGTTTGCTTTGAGTTGGTAGACTAGGCCTCATTCAAGGACTCATCAGAGTACACCACAGGGCTGTGTGCTTATCCCCCAGCTCTACTCACTTTACATTTATGACTGTATGGCTAAGCACAGCTCCAATGCCATATTTAAGTTTGCTGTCACTGGTTGAATCAAAAGTGGTGATGAATCGGCAAATGGAAGAGAGTTTGAAAATCTGGTTGAGAAGTGCCATGACAACAACTTGATACTCAATGTCGACTAGACCAGGGAGCCGATTATTGACTTCAGGTGGAGGAAACCGGAGGTCTATGAGCCAATCCTCATCACGGGATCAGAGGAGGGGAGTTTAAATTCCTGAGTGTTTTCCTTCCAGAGGGTCTGTCCTGGATCCAGCATCCAAGTGCCATTACATAGAAAACACAACAGCTTCCTTGGAAGTTTGTGAATACTTGGCGTTGTTATGTATCCCGTAACTGGGTGTATTACCAGCAAAAACAGAAGTATCCGTTGGAGTCTGGTACTATTTTCAAAACTGTGTTTATTAGTAAAATATACAAATCAATATCAACAATGCAAATATACAGATGATACATGTTAGCAATACTAAACCTAAAAGTGTGGGTATAATAATAATCAATAATATACAAGCTCTATCGTTGTCTAGGGGATAATGGAGTATCATGGGAAAGTATAAAGTTCAGTTCAGTTCATACAGGCTGAGGTAGTTGTTGGTCGATGTGTTGTAATTGTTGGAGAGAGAGGGAGAGAGAGAGCGAGCAAACAGTAACAGCTATTGTCTTCCAAACCTTCCTGTACTTTCTTGATCTGTCGATGTGTTGTTGTGGCCATTCAGGTATGACCCCTCTGTCCTTTAGCTAGACCGTTCTTCTATGGTGGACTCATCACCCAGGCAAGGGTGGACACACACACAAGCCCCCACTGACCCTGCTATAAACACTGTGAGTTAAAATTGATCGATCCTTCATTTGGTCTCCGATGCCCCCACTCTTTCTCGTGGGTTCCAAAACTTAAACAGTGCTCACTAGTGTGTCTCTTGGTGCATCTCCTGGTGTGTCTGAGGGGTGTCTCCCCAGACCTCACTTTTATCCCTACTCACGGGGTCTCAGGTGTCCATCAGTTTTGAATGGCTTAGCCCATCAAACCAGCCCACTCCGGCTGTCCACTGAGGAGTTTTAATGAACAGAATGGTACCAAGTAAACAGCCCTCTCCAGAGCCGTGAGACTTACAGGAGTCATAGGGTCTCTCTCCCCCGGTGTTATCTCACCCTTGTCTGAAGCAAATGTTCCAGTCCCAGTATGTTTTTGTTCCATCTCTTTCTCTCTCATTAGCAGCCTGGCAACAGTAATGGTTTGTAATTCTCCCAGAGGAGGGGGACATGGGCAACCTTGCACCCTTCTGCCCATCAGAGCTGTTCATCCTTTGTAACACCCCCATCCTTCTAGGAATTTTCACCATCGGGGAAAATTAACTAGTACAGCGTTTTATAGGATTACAGAGTTTAGCAAAAAAATACAGAAGTGTTCTTAACTATAAAGCAATACAGATATATCTTCACTTAGTATCTAGATAAACAGTCAGCGATTATATTGTCACTTCCTTTAATATGGTGTATCTTAATATCTTGTATATTAATAAATTCCTGTGGCATCAGACTCCAATTTAATAACCACCTATTTTATTCCTTTTCTTCAGCAAAAACAAACTAAAGGGTTGTGATCTTAGCTTAAAGGTATATTACAAAATGTGAACTAATTCATGTATGATTATACTATGGTACATTACAAAAGTTTGTGCAAATACAAATCTCTATTTTACTTTTAAACTTAACAGTCAATCTTCCATGGTGTTTACATCTTTCACATGCTTTGTCAAAATCCCTCAAAACCAGATCCTGTGGCATTTTGTCAACCCTTGTCCCTTTTCCATTTAACTCTCACATGGTCAGCTTGCTCACCAGTGTGGAATAGGCTTTCATATACTCCTTTCATAGGAGTTATCTTATCACCAATGTTTTCCAAACTTAGCCCATTTTCTGAACTTCCACACAATTTTTTATTTTTGAGCAAGTCATTAGTTTTATCTTCAGGACCCTTCATTCTATTAGTTTTCAGTTTAACATCTGCAAGTGATCCCTCTTTGTCAAAACAACTCTTTTGATTCTGTCCCTCCAAATCACATCCTTGAATAACATCAGTGAGTTGTTTACCTTTACATTCTAAAACAAACTGTAATTGATTCACAGGCACCTTGTTAACAAGCCATTGTTCCTTCAGCCTGGTTACTGCTTCTAAAACCAATTCAGACTTTAAATTTTCTTTATTCAATTTAGGAACAATACTTACCCCTTCTCCAATACTATTCACATCACCACCTTTCATCTCCTCACTAACTTTTAACACACCTTCTAACACAAACAACTGAGAATTCTCACTCTCCACTGGTACCAAGTTTAACCCTTTCTTCACTGAACCAAGTCCATCTGACCCAAAAGGCCTGCATTCCTTTTCAACTAAATCAGATACCTCAGACTTTTTCCTGAGATTCAATACTAGGTTCAGTACCCTGTGACTCCACACTCTTCACATCCTGAACACAAGCAAACAGGACATCTACTTCTTCCAGGCTTTCCATACCAGTCCCTTTTTCAACTTCTAAGTTCCCCTGATCCTCCCAGTTACTCTCTGGACAACTCCCATCCAGAGTAAACTCAACCCTGCGGGTTAAAACAACTTCATCTGCTAACCCAGCAGACTCCTTCAAGGTAATGGCATCTTTTTTATCTAGGACTACCCTTATATAATTATCGGGAACACATTTAAATTCTTCAACTTCAAACTGCTCTGTCAAGCCAGACAGATCATCCATGTCCAATCCTGGACATTCTAACAGCCTTATCTGTTTCTCATCTTTACTCTGTGCCTCAGTAAATTCTCTCTTGGCTAAGGGCATGTCTACCTCCTCTCCTTTACTCTCTTTCACCTCTCTATTCTCCGCTTCACCATCCCCTAACCCCCCTTGGTACAGGGTCGGTAAAAAAATCTCAGCCAAATCAACACTGGACTCATTTAAACTGTCCTCTTTCTCAGCCTCCTTTCTCGACATGCTGCGAGTGATTGCGCATGCGGGATAGATCTTAGAATCCAGGGGCATGTCCTCAGCACTCACAGGCTTGCTCGTTAATTTCACTGCTGAACACACGTCACCACCTGCTAAATCATTACCAAGAAGGACGTCCACGCTGTCTCTTGGTAATTCTAACCGCACCCCTACTTCAACTGGTCCAGATACCAGGTCACATTTTAAAATGATCCCATGCAAAGGCACAGCTTCTGTCCCTTTTCCTATACCTCTTAAAACTACCTCTCCAGTTTCAGGACCAAAATCTAGCACCTTACTTAGGATCAATGACTGATCAGCCCCAGTATCTCTCCAGATTCTCACTGGAACTGGGGTCTCTCCTTCTTTCACAGACACCGTCCCTTCTGAAATAAATTTCTCGCGCCCCTCTCGTACTCTATCTACCCTTGCCTTCCTCGTCGATTTGCTGATCGAGTCAATACACCCTGTAGGGACTGCTGTTTTCCCTTTTCCTGTCTCCTTCTTTGGAGCAAAGCACTTAGATGCAATATGATTAACCTTTCCACAATTATAACAGGTCAAGTCAGGAACATTCCTGCCAGCCTGCTTGTCTTCCTCCTTACCTTTACCACTAGCTCCCGGCCTACTCTCTACCTTAGCCAGTGGACTTTCTCTACCATCCCTACTGCCTTTCTGATAACTCTTATTCGAGGAAAACTTTGTCTTGTGGGTTAGGGCATATTCATCTGCGAACCTGGCAAATTCCGATATAGACTTATTCGGCTTCTCATTCAGATACATCCTGATATTATCTGAAACACAACCTTTAAATTCCTCAATCAGAATTAACTCTCTGAAACGATGGAAATCCTCCTCCACCTTTTTTGCAGCACACCAACGATCCAGGAGCACACCCTTTTCATAGGCAAACTCTGCCAACGTCTAATTCCACAGTTTCTTTAAATCTCTGAACTTTTGTCTATATGCCTCAGGTACCAACTCACAGGCCCAAAGGATAGCCTGTTTGACTTCCTCATAATCCGCAGACTCGTCCATGGACAATGCCGCAAATGCCCCTTGGGCCTTCCCTTTTAATGCACTTTGTAACAAGCCACCCACTGATCTCTGGGCCACTTCTGATTCACTGCCACCTTTTCAAAATGCAAGAAGTAACTATCAACATCTGTCTCCTTGAACGAAGGTACTAACCTAAACTCCCTACTAATAGTAAACTTCTCCTCTCTTAAGCCTTCCTCTCGGTCTTTTCCCTGTTGATTTACCCTCTATTTCCAGCTCATGTTGCCTCTGTTTCTCTTCCTCCTCTGCTTCCAACCTTAATTTTTCCAACTCTAACTGAATCACCCCAACAACTGGTTTCTTTTCAGGGATAAGTTTCAATACCCCCGGCGTGAACACATCCTCAGATATATGATACTGGGCTATGGCCCTCTGTATCTCCCACTTTTTCATTGATGACTTCACCTCTGTGATATTTAAACCTTTCACAATATTCACCAAGTCCGTCTTTGTGGCACCCTCTAGCGCCTTCAAAGTCGGGTTTTGTATAAATTCGTCTACATCTATCTTTGCTAATTTCCCATCTGGTTACCCACACAACCAGAACAAATAATGGACTTATAGCACAATTCACTGGCCCCCCAATTTGTTTTCAAATCCCGGATGAGCCCCCTATTTGTAAGTACCTCGTAACTGGGTGTCTTACCAGCAAAAATAGAAATAGCCATTGGAGTCTGGTACTTTTTTCAAAACAGTGTTTATTAGTAAAATATACAAATCAATATCAACAATGCAAATATACAGATAATACACGTTAGCGATACTAAACCTAAAAGTGTGGGTATAATAATAATCAATAATAAACAAGCTCTATCCATTGTCTAGGGAATAATGAAGCATCATGGGAAAGTATAAAATTCAGTTCAGTTCATACAGGCTGAGGTAGTTGTTGGTCGATGTGTTATAATTGTTGGAGAGACAGAGAGAGCGAGCAAACAGTAACAGCTATTGTCTTGCAAGCCTTCCTTTACGATCTTGATCCGTTGATGTTTTGTTGTGGCCATTCAGGTATGACCCCTCTGTCCTTTAGCTAGACCGTTCTTCTATGGTGGACTCATCACCCAGGCAAGGGTGGACACACACACAAGCCCCCACCAGCCTCGCTATAAACACTGTGAGTTAAAATTGATCGATCCTTCATTCGGTCTCCAATGCCCCCACACTTTCTCATGGGTTCCAACACTTAAACAGTGCTCACTAGTGTGTCTCTTGGTGCGTCTCCTGGTGTGTCTGAGGGGTGTCTCCCCAGACATCACTTTTATCCCTACTTATGGGGTCTCAGGTGTCAATCAGTTTTGAATGGCTTAGCCCATCAAACCAGCCCACTCTGGCTGTCCACTGAGGAATTTTAATGAACAGAATAGTACCAAATAAACAGCCCTCTCTGGAGCCGTGAGTCTTACAGGAGTCATAATATGATCTCTCTCTCCCGGTGTTATCTCTCCCTTGTCTGAAGCAAATGTTCCAGTCCCAGTATGTTTTTGTTCCATCTCTTTCCCTCTCATTAGCAGCCTGGCAACAGTAATGGTTTGTAATTCTCCCAGAGGAGGGGGACATGGGCAACCTTGCACCCTTCTGCCCATCAGAGCTGTTCATCCTTTGTAACAGCGTGACATCTAAAACTTTGACAATCTTCTATAGCTGTATGGTGGAGAGAATGCTGACTGGTTGCTTCACAGCCTGGAACGGACACATCGATGCCCTCAAACAGACAAGCCTACAAGATGTAGCGGATATGGCCCAGTCCACCTCAAGCAAGGTCCTCCCTCCATTAAGCACAGCCAAACAGAGTGCTGTCGCAGGAAAGCAGTATCCATCGTAAAGGACCCCCACCACTCAGGCCATGCTCACTTCTCACTGCTGCCATTAGGAAGAAGGTACAAGTGCCTCAGGGCCCACATGACAGGTTGAGGATCAGTTATCAACAGTCCCCTCAAACATCTGGCTCAAGAACCAAAGGGGATAACTTCATTCGGCCCATCATTGAACTGTTCCCACAACCTTATGGACTCACTTCCAATGACTCCATCTCATGTTCTCGATATTTATTGCTTATTTATTTTTATCATTAATATTTTCTCTTCTGTATTTTCACAATTTGCTGTCCTTTGCACATTGGTTGTTTGTCCTGTTGGGTGCGGATTTTCATTGATTCTATTGTGATTCTTGGATTTACTGTCTATGCCTGCAAGAAAATGAGTCTCAAGATTGCATATGGTGACATATATGTACTTGATAATAAATTAATTTGAACTTTGAGAAATGAGGGGTAATATGGCAGAGGTTTACAAAATTATGAAGGGTATAGATACAGTAATTGCAAGCAGGCTTTTCCCAATGATGTTGGAATATATTAGAACTAGATGTCACAGGCTAAGAGTGAAAGGTGAAATGCTTAAGGGGAACATGAGGGGGAATTTCTTCACTCAGAGAGTGGTAAGAGTGTGGAGCAAGCTGCCAGCTGAAGCAGGTTTGATTTCAATATCTAAGAGAAGTTTCAATGGGTACATGAATGGGAGGAATATGGAGGGCTATGATCCAGCTGCAGGTCAATTGGACTAGTCTGGTAAATATTTTGGCATGGAACTAGATGGGCTGAAAGGCCTGTTTCTGTGCTGTAGTGTTCCATGTCCCTATGACTCTTCATTATTGTATCAATGTTTCGGGCCCAGGATAAATCTTCCAAGATGTATTGGGCCAAAGAACTTGAAGCTGCTCACTTTACTCTTTGCACCACTAACCCTTCAGTGAGGACTGGGATGTGTACTCCCAACATTCCCTTCCTGAATCCATGATCAATTCCTCGGTCTTTCTGACACCGACATAACGCTGCAGACAATTTGCCCACCAACTT
The DNA here is from genome assembly GCF_030144855.1 of Hypanus sabinus. NCBI lineage: Eukaryota > Metazoa > Chordata > Chondrichthyes > Myliobatiformes > Dasyatidae > Hypanus > Hypanus sabinus. The sequence continues at coordinate 105,806,046 of NC_082711.1, forward strand.
CTTCATTAACTCTGTTTTACTGGTTGAAGAGTAAGGAACCTTTGCAACTGGAATTGCATTTGAATTTACTATTCAGAAGTGTCCAGAATTAAGAGAATCATATTTTTTTTTCTTTTAAAAACCATTTTATACATCTCATAAAGCTTGATCTGCAGAGTGACAAGTTGAAGAGATTTATTATCTGAAAGGCTACTTTCAGGACAATAAACTTATAAAGATAGTGTGCTGATTCTACTTTTACCTAACTGAGTGATAGGACACAGATCCTTTCCTCCAAATGCAGGTTTTATGCCCATTGAAACAAATGAAATAAAATATACTGGGTAGAAAGCAGATATATCAGATGGCTAGGAGTTTATTGATAGCACAGTTGGAAAGATAAACCCACATGGGCACTTTGACTTCACAACAAACAAAACCGCTTAACTCGTACCACTGCAGCAACAATGACTTTCATGCTCTGTAATGAAAGATGCTCCCAACAAACTAAAAGAAAACAAACTTGTGATCAAAATTATTGCAAAATCCTAACCAAAACATGTGGATTTTTACACAGATAGATAATTTCATAAAGTCAGCCTAACTCACAGCAATTCAGTGTTCAGTAGTACAGTAAGGGGAACATACCTAGTTACTGCTAGTCTCACCAATAAAAGTAATGTTACTATGTATAATATTATCATCATTATATGTCGTGCCTTATGACATGGGCCATCGTGGTCCCATGACCATGATTGTCCTGGGCAAATTTTTCTACAGAAGTGATTTGCCATTGCCTTCTTCTAGACAGTGTCTTTACAAGATGGGTCATTATCAATACTTTTCAGAGATTGTCTGCCTTGCATCAATGGTTGCATAAGCAGGACTTGTGCTATACACCAGCTGCTCATACAACCAAACACACCTGCTCCCGTGGCTTCATGTGATCCTGATCAGGGGGCTAAGCAGGTGCTGCACTTTGCCCAAGGGTGACCTGCAGGAGCGAAGGAGCAACTTACTCCTCTTTTAGTGGAGATGTATCTCCACTCCACCACTCATTACTATGTGTAACCACGAGACTGAGTACATTGCAGACAGTGCTTGTTGGTATAGGCTGGAATCTTAATTAACAATTGTTTTGGCTTTTGTAGAAATCCCTAGGGTCGAGAGTTAATTAAGAGTCAAGGCTATATTGTCTGGAGAAGTCAAGGGATTGTCTGCACTGGGTGTGCCATACATCATTGAGAAAGTATTAATCCTGAGACTAGATGCTGATGGAAATTTACTTATTCTCCATTAATGATGTTCATGACCTTCCTGAGAATAAATTCTTTAGGAGGATGTTTGGATTTGAGCGGAACAGGCTCATATTGTGTCAAAGCATAGGGTGATTGATATGCAGTACTGAGAATATGAAATCAAAACTAATGTTCCTCGTTAGTTTCCAACACATAGTGCAGCCACATGACTGCATTCTGATGCTTCATTATGCCACTTACGAGTGATAACTTCGTAACGGATATGTCCTTCATTTTTCTGACATTACACACATGAACAGGCTGTGCAAACAGTTTCTTAGAGATTTTATTTTCATAGGATTTAGTTAACATCCACTTTGATGTATGTCAATATTCATCTGCAGAGCATTACCTGGATTTTCTGTGCAATTATAATTAAGCAGAATAAACTGTTAAGGTAGTTTCTTGAACTAAACCAGCAGATGTTTCAAGCACATGAAGCCATAAATCTTCACTGGTAAAGTAGTTTATTATTGTCATATGTACCAAGGTACAGTAAAAAAACTGTGTTTTGCATGTCATTCATACAGATAATTTTATCAGCTCATATAATACAAGGGAAAAGCAGCAACAGGATGCAGAAGACACTGTTACATTTACACAGAAACTGCAGTGAGGGCAGACAATGATGTGTAAGACCATAGTAAGGTAGACAGTCCTTATTGTCATAAAGGTACATTCAGTAGCCTTTAAACAGGGGAGAGAAGCTGTCCTTGACCCTGGGTTATTATGCTTTTGAGTGCTTATATCTTCTGTCTGATCTGAGGGGTGAAATGAGAGAATGTCCAGGGCTTCTCATTCTACAACACAAAGAGAAGTGTAGACAGAGATAATGACCTCAGTCTACCTACTTAAAATCTCTACAAATCTGCCACCATCTCTTCACACTTGGAGTCTAACATGCTGCCACTGCACGAGACTGAAACCAACAGTAGCTTTCCCAGCAATGTCTTGCACCCCAGGATTTGGATAGCACATCACATCCATATTCCTGTATTAAGACATATTCTCACATTCAGTATTTCAGCCTGCCTCTAAATGTGTCAGGAGATCCTGATTCTAACGTATTCATATGAAGAGGAAAGGAGCATGAAATCCTTCCTTAGGAAAAATATGTAATAACACTTAGGCTCTATCTTTCAATGGGAATACATAGGTCAGTGAAGTCTGCGATGGAACTCTAAGTCAAGACTGGTGTTTATTTGTAATTCATTCCTAATTAAAAACTGGAAATTTTCCTGAAGAGAAGACGTGAGTGAGTCATAATTTGAAGCAGCGAGTGAGAGAACAAGATTGCTGCAGAGTGGGAGCCATTTAAAAACAACGAGTCTCATTGGGAGTGAGTTTTATTTGAGCTGATAAAAGAAGTTAGGTTTCGGTGGAGTGGCAATGGTGGGAGTGGGCCAAGATTAGAGTGGGAGGTTTTAGCTCAACAGCCCTGGGTGACAACAGGTGGAAGCTAAGGGTGGTGATTAATTTGGAATAATTTAATTGATTTTGGAAGCTAGAGCCAAAGGTATAAAAAGCTCATCAAGAAGAAGCTGAATAAGTGACCTAGGTGAAACTCCAAGTTTCAGAAAGAAGGCACGGATAAGAACAGGTAAGGTATTTTTGGCTGTCTGTGAATCTTTGGTCCTTGATTCAATGTAGGTAGGATGATAGTTAAGGTAGTGGAATGTTCCTCCTCTAAGATGTGAGTTTTCTGCATGCCTAAACATTTCTCTGATGACTACATCTGTAGGAATTGCCCCCATTGTCAGCTTCTGACTGACCAAGAACTGGAGATGGATTAACCAGGACCATATAGAAGGCTGAAAACCTCAAGAACTTAAGTGTTATTGAGGTGGTCACACACAGAGTGCAGGGTTCTGCTAGGAGATGAGCGACCACAAGAAGAAATAAGGGGAGTAAGCAGTTCAGTGTGACCAGTCCCCTTACTACAAGTATACCCCTTTGGATACTACTGGGGGGAATGACTTATCAGGGCACAGCAGCAGCAGTCAGGTCAGTGGCAATGTAGCCAGCTCTGAGGTTTGGCAGAGAAGGGTAAAGTTAAACAGAGTCATAGTGATAGGAGACACAATTGTTAAGGCAACAAACAGGAGAATCTGTGGCTGCAAAAGAGATGCCAGGATGGTGTGTCTCCCAGCTGCTAGGCTAGGCTCCAGGATGTCTCAGAATGGTTGTAGGAGACTAAAGAAGGAGGGTCAGCAGCCAGAGGTTCCAGTGCACATTGGCACCAGTAATATTGTTTGAAAAGAGGAAAAGGTCTTGTGCAGAGAGTATAGGCAGTTAAGAAAAAGGCTGCAGAGCAGGGCCTCCATAGTAGTAATCCCTGGGTTACTCCTGGTGCCACATGCTGGTCAGGGCAAGAATAAGATGATGGTGCAGATGAATGGGTGACTGAGGAATGAGTGCAGGAGGCTGGGTTTCATGTTTATGAATCATTGTAACCTCATCTGGGGCAGAGGTAACCTGTCAAGAGGAGTGGGTTGCACCTAAACTGGAGAGGAACTAATATCCTCCAGTTGGCAGGTTGGAAGGTTCAATAATCATTCTTGGGAGGGTTTAAACTAGGTTGGCAGGGAAATGGGAACTAGAGAAACAGGTCAGAAAGTGGAGGAATGGAAAGGAAGGTCGATGTCAGGGCCAGTGAAAACAGGCAGGAGCAAAGTAATAGATACAAAGCACGGTTATTTTGAAGTGTGTGTATTTTAATGTTAGGAGTAATATGGGTAAAGGTAATAAACTCAGAGCATTGATCAGTACGTGTTGTGGCATTATGGAGATTTGGTTGAGAGAGGGTCAAGAATAGGTGCTGAATGTCCCAGGGTCTTGGTGTTTTTCAAAAAATAGTGAGGGAGGTAAAAGAGGTGGGAGAGAGTTGCACTATTAATCAAGGACAACATCACAGCTACACTCAGAGGGACATAATGGAGTGTTCATTCACTGAGTCTATATGGGTAGAACTCAGAAAAAATAATGGTGCAATCACTCAGATGGGATTGTACAATAGACAGGATTGTACTGATAGCCACTGGACAGTGACAAACAGATATGTAGGCAGATTAAGGAAAGTTGTAAGAAATATAGGATGTCTTCATGAGGGACTTCAACTTCCTTAATATACTGTAAGCTCGAAGCTTCTTAGTGCCAGATGTTTAGATGGGTCAGAATTTATTAGGTACATTTAGGAGGGTTTCTAAGATCACTAGGTAGATAATCTACGAAGCCAAGGGGCTATGCTGAACCTGCTGCTGGGTAATGATTCCAGCCAGGTCACTGACCTTTCAATGGGTGAGCAGTTAGGAAAAGGAAAAGTTTGAAAAGCCTAAGAAGCTAGAATCGGAGTTATTGAGCAGTATAAAGAAACCAGAATAAATGCAAGAAGGGAATCAGGAAACCCAGGAGGAGCCATGAAAAATCCTTAGCAAGAAGGATTAAAATGAATCTCAAGGCATTCTGCACATCCATCAAAAACAAGAGTACAACTAGGGAGAGGATAGGATCACTCACTGATAAAGGGGGGGGGAGGGGTCACTTTCTTGGATGCAGAGAATGTGCGTGAGGTCTTCTATGAGTACCTTACATCAGTCTTTACCAGGAGAAGGATGTGGAGGATAGTGAGACCAATACTGAGAGTATTAATATTCTGCGGCATTTCAAAGTAAAGGAAGAGATACTGTTGGGTCTTTTAGAAAGCATTAAGATGGATAATTCTCCAGGGCCTGATGGATATACACCAGGTTATTGAAAGAAGCAGCAGAAGAGATTTCTGGGACCCTAACCAATATCTTTATGTCCTCTCTTGCTACAGACAAGGTCCCAGAGGACCAGTGAGTAGTTAATGTTATTCTATTATTCAAGAAGGGAACAAGGAAAATCCTTGAAACTATAGATTGGTGACTCTCATGTCAGTGGTAAGGAAGTTACTGGAGAGAATTCTTAGGGATAGGTTTTATGAGCATTTGGAAAACCATGGTTAATTAGGGAGAGCCAGGATAGCTTTGTGCGGGGCAAGTCATGACTTACTAACTTGATTGAGTTTTTTGACGAGGTAAGGAGGGTGATTAATGAAGGTAGAGCCGTGAATGTTGTCTACATGGAATTTTTGTAAGGCATTTGGCAAGGTTCCTTATGAGAGTCTTAAATAGAAGATTAAGATGTATGGTGAGTTGACAGTTTGGATTCAGAAATGCTCCATTGCAGTCACCTTGCGTAGTGTCCTGTGTAGTGGAGATTACTGAGAGATATCAGACCTGTCACTTGCACCAAGACCCTGTACTCTGGCAGGAACACCCATAGCCTTTCACAAGAGACCCAAGCTAACTCACAGAACAACCAAAACAAATCAATGGGATGCTCTGATTCATGTCTAGTTGGGTTAATAACTCAAATAAAAACAGAAAGCTTTGGAAACACTCAGTTAATTGGGTGGTATCTATGGAATTAGAAACAGAATTAAGAATCTGAGTTGAAGACACTTCATGGTGGTTTTGATAATGTGTTTGGTTAAGATTCTGTGAAGTTCTTTGAGATGAAATATTAATTTACTTTCTTCACATATCTCTATTTTACGATTGATTTATTAGTTAAAATACAGTAACTTGTCTTTGACCCTTTCAGCCATTGACATTAATAGGAGCAACTCTTCACATCAGGTTTGACCTAGCAGTGGTCATTTTAGCATACTCATCAATCTGCACAATTCCATGGTCCGTCACGATACTCCTTGAGGGGCTGGTAGTTGCAATACAATTGAAAAAAATGACAAATGACGCTCTTTTAGTGTTTGTGGGGAATATTCAAAGTTGCAGTAGTTAACGTCAGTATTCACGTGAGAAATATTTCTGTGATTCAGGAGGTTAGGTTATGACCTTTCATAAGAACTTATTTAATTGCAAATGAATTTATTGAACCAGCACTCTTCTCTCCTTCCTCTATATTCTGAAGATTAGGCAATGAAATCAGGTTAATGACTTGGGACAGAGATTAATTAGGAGGGCATATTATGTTACAATCAATGGATGTCTCAGATGCAATTACTTTTCATTTGGTCTGATAAGAAACTGACTCACTTGAAAATGATTTTCCAGATCAAGTTTCATAAGTTAATCTTTGTTCCTATCACTATTTCTACCTTCACACACAAAATGCTGGAGGAATTTAACAAGTTTGGCAGCATTTTTGAAGGGACACAAATCCCTGACATTTTGGGCCAAGGGTCTTCATCAAGACTCAGGAACTTCGTATGTGTTGCTCAAGATTTGTAGACTCTCTCGTGTCACTTTTTCTACTTTGATTCTTGTTCATTTATACTTACATTCTTTTGATTACATTTTCATTATAGTATTCTGCAACCATTGTTTGACTGTGCACCACCTAGATTTATGCACCTTACACCTGTACTCTTAACCTTTAACTTTCACATTAGGTGTTTGCTTGTGCACTCCTGCCTCATCCCACCCTCCTTCCCTGCATCTCCAGCTGATGCTCATCTTCCTTCCTTACCTTATACAAGGAGAGTTGGACCTGGAGTTGGCCACTGAGATCAGAGAAGGCAGCTTATCACTCAGGTTTTCTAAATCTTGAGAATTCTCTACTCCAGAGGACTATGGCTGAACAATATTTTAAAGTATATGATTGAAAACTGAAGGATTGTCACCAAATAAATCAAAGAAAATGGGGAATAGGTATGAAATTATGTGAGATGCAAGAACTTTGGAGTTGTGAAGTAGGTGCAGGAGAGTGCAAAGTCTCGACTCCTCATCCCATAGCCCTGCTGCTTCCTTCCAAGCTTTCTCCTTTCTTTCTTTTTCTCTTCCTCTCTTATATCCTATCCTTCTACCATCATCTTCAGCTACATTTGCTGATATTTGACTTCTCAGTCTTACTATCTCATTCTGTTTGTTTTGCTAACTACCAGGAATGGATGAACACACAGAGTTAAATAAAACCAATGTAGTGAGTCAGTTCAGAGCTCAGACACGCAGCCTAGCTCTGGTCCTATGTTCCATGGGTAGAGGAATAGTGGGTGCCTTTGGCTTGTCCAAAGGTGTGTTGATAAGCTCAAAGTCAGGTCATAGCATGGTAGTGGAAGTCTCAAAGCCTTGGTGGGCCGGTTTAAGGCAACCTAGTGAAATGTATCAAGTTTCATCCTTCTGATCAATGATAAAAGTCTTTTTGCCCAGTTCCAAAACACGGAATGGGCCATCGTAAGGGGGCCCAAGGGGATATTGGTGTACATCATGGTGGACAAAGGAAGCAGAATGTAGGGGACCAGGAACCCAAGGGTGCTGTATGCCATGACTGAAAGTAGGAACAGGTGCAAAGGAATTGAATTTGCTGAGGTGGGTGCAATGTTGGCAAGAGGCTGACCAAGCCATGATGACATGAGGAATAAAATCACCTGGCCGTCCATTCACCAACTCAGTCACGATGACTGCAGGTCCTCTTTTGGAGCTGTTCTGAGCAACCACGGTGACGAAGAATACCTCAACCACGTATGCAGCTGTCATTGATACTAGAAGAATGACCTCTGGCCACCCGATGGACGGTCCAACATGGTAAGGTGGTCCATGAAACCTCAGGATGGGTGAAGAGGACCAACAAGGTCCACATTAATATGTTCAAACCATCATTCAAAAGGTGCCGACGGCACCTGAACATGATGGTTAATTTTTGCCTGCTGGCACTCCCCATGGGCTGCTGTCCAATCACACGTGCTCTAAGGCCGTGCCACGCTAACTTCAGTGCAACTAGTTTCTGTGAGGTCTTCTGGCCCAGATATGAGAGACCATGTATGGAGTTAAAAACAGGATGCTTTCAGTTTGCGGGCATGCTGGGGTGAGGACGACTAGTTGAAACATTGCACAGGAGAGAAATCCCAGCTTCCTCAAACTTAATATCAGCCAGTCGCTGTTCGGTACCCATGGACCTCTGGTTCAGTGACTTGGTTGGCTGCAATGCCAGCATAGTCGACATCTATATGTATAGTCCCAACCGTTGGCTGTGAGAGGCAATCAGCCAAGGCATTATTTTTCCCTGTAATATATTATATAACAGTTGTGAGCTCTGACAGGTAGGCAGTTGATGTTGCTGCTGTGCAGACCAAGGGTCTGATATTTTGGCCATTGAGTGCATGAGGGGTTTGTGGTCAATGAACGCTGTGAAATTGCAATCCTCTAGAAGAAAACAAAAATGGCAGACAGCTAGATGGAGATCGTGAAGCTCACGGCTGAACATGTTGTACTTCTTTATCGCGGTGATGTGGCTGCTGGCTGAAAGTGGAGAACGGCTCTGATCAACTGGTTGTGCACAGCACCCACAGTATAGTCTGAAGCATCAGTGGTTATGGCTATGGGTGCATTGGAGAGCAGTTGCACCAATAGGGTTATGTTGGAAAGAGCTTGTTTGATATCATGAAATGCCCTGGTCATGTCTGCTGACCAGTCAAGCAGGTGATTAGGGGTATTGCCTTTAAATGCACGATACAGGGGGAGCACAAGTTCAATAGCAGAATAATGTGGTGATAGAAATTAACCATACTTAAAAACTCTGGTAGTTATTTTTGTGGTACGGGGCTGTGGAAAATCAATAATAGCAGCTACTTTTGATGGGAGGGGTCAATAGACAATAGAAAACAGGTGTAGAAGTAGACCATTTGGCCCTTCGAGCCTGCACCGCCATTTTGAGATCATGGTTGATCAACTACTATCAATACCCGGTTCCTGCCTTGTCCCCATATCCCTTGATTCCCCTATCCATAAGATACCTATCTAGCTCCTTCTTGAAAGCATCCAGAGAATTGCCCTCCACTACCTTCCAAGGCAGTGCATTCCAAACCCCCACAACTCTCTGGGAGAAGAACTTTTTCCTTAACTCTGTCCTAAATGATCTACCCCTTATTCTCAAACCATGTCCTCTGGTACTGGACTCTCCCAGCATCTGGAACATATTTCCTGCCTCTATCTTGTCCAATCCCTTAATAATCTTATATGTTTCAATCAGATCCCCTCTCAATCTCCTTAATTCCAACGTGTACAAGCCCAGTCTCTCTAACCTCTCTGCGTAAGACAGTCCAGACATCCCAGGAATTAACCTTGTGAATCTACGCTGCACTTCCTCTACAGCCAGGATGTCCTTCCTTAACCCTAGAGACCAAAACTGTACACAATACTCCAGGTGTGTTCTCACCAAGGCTTTGTACAAATGCAAGAGGATTTCCTTGCTCTTGTACTCAATTCCTTTTGTAATAAAGGCCAACATTCCATTAGCCTTCTTCACTGCCTGCTGCACTTGCTCATTCACCTTCAGTGACTGATGAACAAGGGCTCCTAGATCTCTTTGTATTTCTCCCTTACCTAACTCTACACCGTTCAGATAATAATCTGCTTTCCTGTTCTTACTCCCAAAGTGGATAACCTCACACTTACTCACATTAAACGTCATCTGCCAAGTATCTGCCCACTTACCCAGCCTATCCAAGTCACTCTGAATTCTCCTAACATCCTCATCACATGTCACACTGCCACCTAGCTTAGTATCATCAGCAAATTTGCTGATGTTATTTTCAATGCCTTCATCCAAATTGTTGACGTAAATTGTAAACAGCTGTGGTCCTAATACCGAGCCCTGTGGCACCCCACTGGTCACCACCTGCCATTCCGAGAAACACCCATTCACCACTACCCTTTGCTTTCTATCTGCCAACCAGTTTTCTATCCATGCCAATGTCTTCCCCCCGATGCCCTGAGCTTTGATTTTACCCACCAATCTCCTATGTGGGACCTTATCAAATGCCTTCTGATAAATAGCTGAGAAAGTCAAAGGTCAACAACCCAGCCTAGCATCTTGCTGAGTTAATAATTAACCCATGTTGGCATAAGTGTTCATAAAGTGTGCAGAGATGAGATATGTATTCGTGTTTGAATGCACTGGTGACAAGTATGTCATCCAGGCAAACAAAAAGAAAATGTAAGTCTTTTAATACAGAGTCCATCAGCCGTTGAAATGTCTGTGCTTCACTTTTCAATCCAAATGGCATGTGCAGAAACTCAGAGCGGCCAAATAGGGTTACCACAGCTGTACTGCAAATGTCCTCCATGCACACAAGCACCTAACTAGACTGACTTGGTAAATAATTTACTTCTCAGCTAAATGTGCTGAAAAGCCTAAGATGTGTGGGATTGGGTAAGAATCAGGGGTGGTGGCCTTGTTAAGGTGTCAGTAATCACCACATGGGTGACAACCACCATTATACTTATGGACCATATGGAGGGGTGAAGCCCGGGGACTAGTTGACCGGCGTACAATTCCAAGTCTTTTCACTTTGGCAAACTCAGTCTTCACAGTTGCCAGCTTATCTGGGTCCTGTCTACACATGCAGGCATGGACTGGTGGGCCAGTTGAGGGAATGTGGTGTTCGACCCCATGTGTTTTGACTGTAGCAGAGGATGTGGGCTTGGTGAGGTTTGGGAATTCACCCAGCAGTCGAGTAAACTCACATTCAGTGATAGAGTCATTGTAGTAACTTACTGGGGGCAAAAGAGTAATGATGCAAAGTCCTTGATATCCTCAAGCCAGCAGCTTTTAAGGTTGGCTAATAGTCATTGGGCACACAGGACATCTGTACTGAGCAGAGGTCCAGCCACACTAGTCAGGACAAAATCCCTTGTGTAACGTTGCCCATGGAAGCACAGCATCACCCATTGTGTCCCACAAGTTTGGATCCTGCTGCTGCCAGTAGTCTCCAGTGAGGTTTCAATGCTTCTTGCCTTCTCATTAATAAGCAATGCTGGCAGCGCAGTCACTTGACCACTCGTGTCACACATGAACTGTTGCCCTGAAAAGTTGTCCGTAATGAACAGTAGACAATGCTGGTGGCTGGAATCCATGGTAGTCACAGACCTCTGATGTCCCTGTTGAAGCTGCAAGGCAGTTCCTAGCATTTGTACCAAAGTGAGTGTAGTTAAAACACAGACCCAGTGTTGTCTGTTTTGCTATATTAGTTAGTAGTCTGTTTTGTCTGCTATGTTGGGGGAATTGCTGGCTGGATTTAGAGTGAGGGAAAAGAGGAATTATGCACCACTGCCTGCTTGAGTGTAGATAATCAGCCATTTTAACAAACTCTCTATAGTTCTTCACAGGCGCATTAGTGAGGGCTATGCAGACTTGATCAGGAATTTGCTGCATGAAGAATTCTGTAAAAATAAAACAAGGATGGTGATTTCCTAGGAGAGACAACATGTGGTCCATTAGCCCCGAAGGCCTAGCATCACTGGGTTCAGGCAAGGAGAGCATCTGTCCGGTGTGCTCACGCTCTGACAGCACAAAATCTAAATGGTAAGATTTTAGCAATCGGTAATCATGTTCAGGCAAGTGTTCCAGAAGACTCACCACTCTCACAACCATGGAGTTTCCAAGTGATGCTACCAAATAGTAGAATTTGGTGCTATCAGTGGTGATTTCTCACAGCGTGAACCGGGTCTCAGCTAGTACAAACCAAGCAGCGGCATTTTTCTCCTAAAAGTCTGGCAGTTTTAAAGCAACTAATTTGGTTGACATGTTCAATAACTCTGAAATCGTCCTATGCAGGTTTTTTCAGATAAGTTGAAGAAAAAAGCGTGACAATTCATTTACTGAATTTCAAAAAAATTGAACACAAAGCACGGCTGAAGTCCTTTACATAATACACCGTCACGTCAGACTAACCTCTTGAAGTAAAACCACAATTCAATGTCGGTAGTTTTGAATTATGTACATTTCTACCAATTACATTACCCTATAGCATGAAGCCACTGGAGCAGGTGGTGGATGGTCATATGAGCAGCTGGTGCATATCACAAGACTTGGTTATGCGACCACTAATGCCAGGCAGACAATCTTTGAAGGGTATTGATAATGGCAGGGGTCACCCGTGTTGTAAGGCACTTCCCAGAAGAAGGCAATGGTGCCAAGAACAATCATAGTCATGAGACCATGATCACTCATGTCAAAACAACGTAGCACATAATGATGATGATGATGACTAGTGAATACAGGTCTCTTATCATTTATCCTAGTTGTGCTATACTAATGGGTACTAGTCTATCACCTGATTACAAAACTGGAGGTCACAAGTTTGTCACAATATAACAGGTGGAAACAGGTTCTTCACTACTTAATGCTAGTAATCACTACAGATTGCAGGCATGTTACCATCATAATAATAGATTCCAATATTACAGGGCACCAATCTAGAACAGCTGATAGGCACAGGTAGGCCACTATGTAGCAAATGGTACACTGTGAACTTGATTAATCTTAGGGTACGGAACTGATGGGTACAGGTTTGTCACTGCTTAATATGGGTAGAGTATTTCTTGGATTCATAGAGTCATACAACATGGGAGTATGTTCTAAAGCCCAACTCATCCAAGCTGTCTACCTGAGTTGGTCCTAATTGCCAGCATTTACTGATTGAGATAGAGCATAAAATCAGCCCTTCCAGCCCTTTGAGTCTCACTGGCCAGTAAACTCTGATTTAATGCCAGCCTAATCACGGTTTACAATGACAAATTAACCTACTAGTTGGTTTGACTTCCAGCTGTGGGAGGAAACTGGAATACCTGGAAGAAATCCAGGCATTCTACTGGGAGGATGTGCAGATTCCTTACAGATGACTTTGGAATTCAACTCTGAGCTTCAATGTCCCAAGCTGTAAAAGTGTCCCAATAACCTCTACACTGCTGTGATGCCCTGGCCCATATCACTCTAAATCTTTCCTATAAACATATCCAAATGTCTTTTAAGTGTAATTATATATGCTTCCACCACCTCTTCTATCAGCTTGTGCCTTATACTTATTATCCTTTGTGTGAAAATTTGCCCTTTCTGGTACCCTTTAAACCTTTCCCTTCTCTTCTGTGTATTCTAATTTTAGAGACATCACCCTATCCACCACCCTGAGAAAAACATTATACTATCTATGTTTCTCAAAATTTTATAAACCTGTGTAAAGTTGCACGCAGCCTCTTTCACTCCAAGGAAAACAATCCTAATTTATCCAATCACCTCCTATAACTCAAGATTTCCAGTCCAAATCAAATGGTTCAATTTAATATCAGAGAATATATACTGTATATAACTTGAAATTCTTACTCTTCACAGACATCCACGAAACAGGAAAAAAATCCCAAAGGATAAATGATAGAAACATCAGAACCCCAAAGCATCCCTCTCCCCTCACACACACTTTTCTTCTTCGGCTGTCCATCGATTTTGATGTTGACTGAGGCCTGGGCGTGGTTGTATGGGAGACCGGCAGTTGCCCAAGCTGCAAGTCTCCCTTCTCCATGCCACCAATGTTGTCCAAGGGAAGGACACTAGGCCGATACATCATGGCACCGGTATAGATGCAGAGCAATGTATGATTAAGTGCCTTGCTCAAGGACACAACAGCTGAGGCTCGAACTAGCGACCTTCAGATCACTAGACCAACGCCTTAGCCGCTTGGCCAAGCGCCAATGTAAACGCCTCACATGCACAAGGAACAACGGAAGCATTGACCCTACCCCTGTTCCTACTTGCACCAGAAGATTCACTGCCCTCCGCCAGCAACAATCCCGTGAATCTCTGTAGCTTAATTACATCCTCCCTGTCATGTGATGACAAGATATGCACACAAAACTCCAAATGCAACATAGCCAACCATTTGTATAGCTGTAGCATGACACCCAAATGTTTGGTGTCTCTGTGGGTGAAGTCAAGATACTAGATACTTACTTCACTACCTTTCGTTACCTGGGTCACACCTTCCAGTGAACTCTGTACTTGTGCCCCAAACTCTTGCTAATCAATAACACTGCCTAGGATCCCAATAACACTTGTATATATCCTGGCATGATTTGACTTTCCAAGTGGTATAACAACAACAACCTCTCACTCAATGTCAATAGGACCAAGCACCAAGTAGATTTCAGGATAGGGAAACAAGAGGTCCATGAGCCAGTAATCATCAGAGGATCAGAGGTGGAGATGGTCAGTAACTTTAAATTTCTGGGTGTCACTCAGAGGACTTGTTCTGGACCCATCATATAAATATAATTGTAAAAAAAGCACAACAGTGCCTCTACTCCCTCAGGAGTTTGCGGAGATTTGGCATGTCGTCAAAAACCTCAGCAAACTTCTATAGATGTGTGGTGGAAAGTGTGCTGACTGGCTGTGTTATGGCCTAGTATGGTAACACCCCTGCCTTTGAGTGGAAAATCCTACAAAAAGGTATTAGATTCGGCCTCGATCTACATGAATTATTGTCGTAGAAAAGGAGCATCCATCATCAAAGATCGTCACCACCCAGGCCATGCTCTTTTCTCACTGCTACATTCAGGTAGAAGTTACTACCCCTCAACTGTCAGGCTCTTGAGCAAAAGCTACACTCATTTATGGACTCCTGTCTTGTTATTTTATGGTCATTATTTATTGCTATGTATTTATTACCTGAATTTGCATAATTTGTTTACAGTTTACAGTTCCTGATGTTTACAGTTTACAGTCACTGTTCTTGATTTGCTAAGTATGCCACAGAAAAAGAATTTCAGGGTTGTATGTGGTGACATGTATGTAGTCTTGACAATGAATTTTATTTTGAACTTTTACATTGGGTTTATCACTTTTTAACATGAGTACAGTATTTGAAAACATTGGGTTTATTGTTGTTTTACATGGATATAGTATTTGAGAACATGGGATTATCACTGTGTAACACTAGTACAGTGTGTGAGAAGATAGGTTTATCATTGTTTAACATGGGTATATTATTTGAGAATGTGGTTTATCATGGATACAGAATTTGAGAACATGGGTTTATCACTCTTAAACATGGATCCAGTATCTGAGGACATGGGTTTGGATGGAGTACCTGGACGATTACTGAAGACCTGTGCTGACCAACTGCATGGTGTATTCATGGATATCTTCAACTTCTCATTCCAGCAATGTGTGGTGCCCACCTGCTTCAAGCAGGCTTCAATTTGTATTGGTGTCCAAAACGGGCATGTTAACTAGGTGTTTTGAGAGGCTGGTGTTGAAGCATATTAGCTTCTGTCTGAGTGGTGACTTGGATCTGCTCCAATTCGCCTACCAAAGCAACAGGTCTACAGTAGATGCTCTCTTGTTGGCTCTTAAACAACCCTGGAACATCTGGACACCAGAGAAGCATACTTCAGATGCTCTTTATCGATTATAGCTTGGCATTTAAAACCATCATCCCTTCAAAACTTATCAGTAAACTTCAAGACCTGGGCCTCAGTACCACCTTGTGTAATTGGATCCTGGATTTCTCCACTTGTCACCCTGGTTAGTTCGGATTGGCAAAAACAACTCCTCCACAATCTCCATCAGCACAGGAGCACCGCAGTGATGTGTACTTAGCCCCTGCTCTACTCGCATTACACCTATGACTGTGTGGCTAAGTACAGCTCCAACACCATATACAAGTTTGCTGATGACAACACTGTTGTGAGCGTATAAATGGGCATGATGAAACAGCATGCAGGAGAGATCGAAAATTTGGATGAGTGGTATAACAACAACCTCTCACTGAATGTCAATAAGAAGAAGGAACAGATAGTAGACTTCAGGAGAGTGAAACCAGAGGTCCATGAGTCAGTAATCATCAAAGGGTAGAGGTGGAGAGGGTCAGTATCTTTAAATTCCTGAGTGTCAGTATCTCAGAGGATCTGTCCTGGACCCATCATCAAATATATTTCTGAAGAAAGCACAGCACCTCTACCTCCTCAGGAGTCTGCGGAGATTCAGGATGCCATCAAAAATCTTGGCAAGCTTCTGTAGATGTGTGGTGGAAAGTGTGTTGACTGACTGTATTATGGCCTGGTATGGGAACACCAATGCTTTTCAGTGGAAATTGTACGAAAGGTATTGGATTCAGCCTAGTACATCATGGGAAAACTCTCCCAACCATTAAGCACATCCACATGAAAACCTGTTGTAAAAAAGCACCATTCATCATCAAAGATCCTCATCACCCAGGCCATGCTCATTTCTTGCTGCTGGGATTAGGTTGGGTGCAGGTGCCCCAGGACTCGCACCACCAGGTTCAAGAACAGTTACTACCCCTCAACCATCAGGCTCTTGAACAAAAGGGGATAATCACCCTCACTGAAGGAGTCTTTTATCTTCATATTTCATGCTTGGGGGTTAAATTTGTTTCTGCCCTCTCCGCCTCGGCCAACGCCTCATCCAGCCACGATGGTGATGTCGGTGAACATGCTGCTGAAGGTGCTCCAGTGTCAGTGCCTTTACTAAGGTGTGGAGGGCAAGCTCTTCCTGGGCCACGGGAGGAAACTGGGGATAGTTATGCCGAGCACAGTGATGAAGATCAGCTGCCAGTGCCCCCAGGCTTTCTCCCATATGGCACTGTCTGCTGCACCGTTCTTCCCTCATTGCTTCCATCAATGGCCTCTGCTCGAGCTGCTCCGGCACCACTACGAGGGCCCCGCAGTCACGCTGCTCCACCGGCATTAGGTCGAAAAGGGACTGCAGGGCTTTTCCCTCTAGTACCAGGGCAAGGAGCACCGCCGTCTCGGTAGGGCTCCACCTGTTGTACCATGCAGTAAGTTTGACTTGTGACAGGTAAGGGTTCAGGCGACTGGTACCGTTGTACCTGGGGAGCTTCATGGTAGACCTTGAGGCGCAAGTGGTCGAAACCCTTTAGTCTTCCAGTTGTTCCGGCGGCGTCTGCCATGGTGCCCATCCTCCAGTGACTAGGGCACCTTGGGTTCTCCGGTGCGGGTTGCAACAGAGGCGAGTGATGTGCTCCGCTCTGTCCCCCGGTTATTACCCCTCAACCATAAGGCTCTTGAACCAAGGGGGATAACTTCACTCAACTTCGTTTCCCCATCATTGAAATGTGCCGACAACCTATGGACCCACTTACAAGGACTCTTCATCTTATGGTTTCGGTATTTATTGCTTATTTATTTTTGTTTTCGCACATTTTGTTCCCTTTTGCACACTGTTTGAACACCCAAGTTGGTGTGATCATTCTTTGATTCTTTTATGATTAATCTCCTACATTGAGTATGCCTGAAAAAATTAATTTCATATATGAATTTGATAATGTTTCCCTTGAACTTTGAAGTCAGAAGTAGAGTGCCTGATAGATACTGCATTTCTACCAGAGCATCAAAACTTTAAATAGCCTGTAAAGTTCAAATGGAGTTCAGGCCCAAAATAAGTAAGGTTCCTGATGGACACTTAGAAAGGGTAACAGATCTACACTGTAAATCTGTGAGATCCCAGTGAAATAGGAACAAACTTCTTCTAAAGACCTGCATTTAAAATAATATTTTCTTGAACTAATGCTTAAACAGTCACTTTGTACTTTGAAACTATGTACAATCAAAGATAAGATTTATGTCTTGAGTTTCTTTTATTTCAAAGCTCTCTCATCTTTATAGCAAATAGTTTCATATTCTGCTCTCTGCATGACAGTAATATAGAAATAACTTCTCATTTTTAAATCTCTGTAGAAGTGACTCTGAAAATTTGTTTCTTTTGGTCTTGCTGACAGAAGTAGACAGGTGAGAACATCTTTACAGTACTGAAACCCACTTTCTCTAATAATGGGCTGGTTCCATTATCAGCTCATTTATGTCTCTTGTTAACTCCATTTTCCTGTCTCTACAGATGCTGCCTAACCTGCTGGGTATTTCCAGTATCCTGTTTTATTTCAGATTTCCTACAGTTGCTGTATTCTGTATCACACAGTCCTATTGTTGCTATTAACCTTCATTCTTCATCTCATCCTGCTCACACCTTCTCCATACAGCTCATGCCTTCATCAACCTCACCCAGCCAGCACCAACACCGATGTGTTGTTTTTCTTGACCTAGTCCTTACCATAGACATTTCCTTTTCATTTCTGAAATCCTTTGGGCTCCTCCTGTCCCTCATTCCTCACCCTTCCTTATTCCACCAAACACTCACTGAACTGATACTTTGCTTTCTTCCTTCTGCACCCTGATGCAGGGCCTTGACCTGGAGTCTGGACGATTCCTTCGCACACCACAAAGATTTTCAACAAATCTTAAAATCTTAGGCCATTTTCTTGCTGCTTTAAAGTTCTGACCTGCTTTTTCATTCACATGAATTCAAACTCTTGTGCTTGAAATACCCAACCTTCTCTCTCCTTCTGTAAAGGGTCAAAAACTCTTATCCAGCTGTTATCCAGGTCCTGATGAAGGGTTTTGGTCCGAAACATCCTTACTCTTTTCCATAGATCCTGCCATGGCCCGTTGAGTTCCTCCGGCATTTTGTGTGTGCTGCTTGGATTTCCAGCACCTGCAGATTTTCTCTTGTTTGTTTCCAGCTGTCTTGTTCTTGGTTTACATTCTCAGTTTGTCCTCTTGTTCATTCACTGCATTAAAGTCTCAGCTGTCTCTCACTGATGTCTCTCTCTTGGTCTGCTCTTGCTCACTCAGTCTGTTAGTCTTCTACATTTTGATGCATTTTTACACATTTGTTTGTTTGCAGCTTTAATCAAGTTAATAGTATTACCTGTATCTACATTGTTAACTGTAATTACACCCTTCTAATTGATCACTGTAGTTTAACCCACAATTGTTACACAAACGGGGAAAAGTACTATTGCATTAACAGCACTCCTATAATCTATCTCTTTAACTCCTGGTTTAAGATGGTGCTACTGAAACTGGGTGACAGCTCACTGGTGGTTAATAAGGCAAGAACTATGACAAAGTACTTTATTAGTAACAATTTTACTCTGATAAATTGTGGTAAACTAACATCATTAAACAATGAAGAGGCTGTGGCGACCCATTTCCTGGCGCATCCGAACCGACTCACAATTAGATAGCCTACGGGGGTTTGCGAGCACAGGGCTTTGGAGCCTCTGCGCCATGGGGGGCCGGTTGAGGGAGGCTTAAAAGTGAGGCTGAAGTTTTCGAATAAAGTTTTTTTCCTTCGACTGCAGTTACCGACTCCGTGTCGTAATTTTAGCGCTGCGTGTAGCACACCGCTACAATTGGTGACCCCGACGGTCCAAACGATTTTTGGACCAGAAATGACCGACGCCGCCTCTGTTCATGCGGTTTCGTTGAAACTGCCGGGTTCCTGGACACAGCGACCGAACCTGTGGTTCCAGCAAGCCGAAGCCCAATTCCACGTTCGCCAGATCACCTCAGAAGACACCCGCTACTACTACGTGGTGAGCTCCCTCGACCAGGACACAGCGGCGCAGGTCGCGGAGTTCGTACAGTCGCCCCCGGCAGACGGCAAGTACACGGAATTCAAAGCCCTGCTCCTCAGGACTTTCGGACTCTCACGGCGCGAGCGGGCTGCCCGTTTACTGCACCTGGAAGGCTTGGGCGACAGACCTCCATCGGCTTTAATGAATGAGATGTTGTCTCTGGCCGATGGACACACATGCCTCATGTTTGAGCAGGCATTCCTGGAGCAGCTGCCCGAGGACATACGCCTGCTGCTATCCGACGCGGATTTCAGTGACCCCTGGAAGGTGGCAGCCCGGGCGGACTTGCTGTGGAACGTCAAAAAGGTGAGCGGGGCGTCCATTGCACGGATCTCCCAGCCACGCTCCCGGCAGCAAACCAGTTCAGGCCCGGCCGCAGAGCCCGCCAACCCCCGGCCCAATGAACACTGGTGCTTCTACCACCAGCGGTGGGGCGCAGAAGCCCGCCGTTGTCGCCCGCCCTGCAAGTTCCCGGGAAACGCCAGGGCCAGCCGCCGCTGATGGCTACGGTGGCTGGCCATCGGGATAGCCTCCTGTATGTGTGGGATAGAAGGTCGGGACGGCGGTTTTTGGTCGATACTGGGGCTGAGATCAGCGTTTTACCTCTGACGAGTTACGACACCCGCAGCAGGGCACTGGGTCCCCCCCTGAGGGCCGTGAATGGCAGCATAGTAAGGACCTATGGCACCCGTCAGGTGCAGCTACAGTTCGGCTCCAGCCAGTTCACGTGGGACTTCACACTGGCCGCCGTAGCCCAACCGCTTCTGGGTGCGGATTTTTTGCGGGCTCACAGCCTACTGGTCGACCTGCCCAGGAAGAGACTGGTACACGCCGAGACCTTTCAGACGTTCTCCCTGGGTGCAGCCCAGTTGCCAGCCCCTCACCTCGGCTCCATCACGCTGTCCGACAACGACTTCACCAGGGTCCTGGCGGAGTTCCCATCGGTTCTGGCACCGCAGTTCACAGCGGCCATGCCCAGGCATGGCGTACAGCACCACATCCCGACCCAGGGACCACCCCTCCACGCCCGCACTCGGCGGCTTCCCCCGGACAAGCTCCGACTGGCGAAGGAGGAGTTCCAGAGGATGGAGGAATTGGGGATCATCTGGCGGTCCGACAGCCCATGGGCCTCCCCCCTGCACATGGTGCCCAAAGCGACGGGGGGGCTGGAGACCGTGCGGCGACTACCGCAGGCTGAACGAGGCTACCACACCGGACTGCTACCCTGTGCCTCACATTCAGGACTTTGCAGCAAACCTGCACGGCGCACGGATCTTCTCCAAGGTAGACCTCGTCCGAGGGTACCACCAAATCCCGATGCATCCTGACGACGTCCCCAAAACGGCTCTCATCACCCCTTTCGGCCTTTTCGAGTTCCTCCGCATGCCGTTCGGCCTGAAGAATGCCGCGCAGACGTTCCAGCGGTTAATGGACGCGGTGGGACGGGACCTGGACTTCGCGTTCATCTATTTGGATGACATCCTCATAGCCAGCAGCAGTCGTCAGGAGCATCTGTCCCACCTCCGTCAACTCTGCACCCGACTGAGTGAGTACGGTCTTACAATCAACCCCGCCAAATGCCAGTTCGGACTCGATACCATTGACTTCCTGGGCCACAGGATTACTAAAGACGGGGCAACCCCTCTGCCCGCTAAGGTAGATGCGGTCCACCTCTTTCCCCGACCCACCACGATCAAAGGCCTTCAGGAATTCGTAGGTATGGTCAATTTCTACCGCCGCTTCCTCCCTTCAGCTGCCCGGATCATGTGCCCCCTGTTCGCCCTGATGTCGAGTCCGAGCAAGGACATTACCTGGGACGAGGAGTCCGCCGCCGCTTTCGTTCAAACGAAGGAAGCTTTGGCGGACGCTGCAATGCTAGTACATCCCAGAATGAACGCCCCTACCGCCCTCACAGTGGACGTATCAAACACGGCAGTCGGTGGGGTGCTGGAGCAACTCATCGCAGGTCGCTGGCAACCCCTGGCGTTTTTCAGCAAACACCTGCGACCACCCGAGCTTAAGTACAGTGCTTTTGACCGGGAACTGTTGGCGCTCTACCTGGCAATCCGGCATTTCAGGTACTTCCTAGAAGGTCGGCCCTTCACCGCGTTCACGGACCACAAACCGCTTACCTTTGCGTTTACGAAAGCGTCCGACCCCTGGTCGTCCCGCCAGCAACGCTACCTGTCCTACATCTCTGAATACACGACGGATGTCCGGCACATCTCGGGTAAGGACAATGTCATGGCGGATGCGCTCTCTCGCCCTACTGTTCATGCCCTTTCCCAAGGGGTAGACTTTGAGGCACTGGCAGAGGCGCAGCAGGCAGATGAGGAGATTCCGAGTTACAGAACCGCAGTCTCCGGTTTGCAGCTCCAGGACCTCCCCGTAGGCCCAGGTGAGAGGACCCTACTCTGTGACGTCGCCACAGGCCAGCCCCGTCCAGTCGTCCCGACAGCAAGGCGGCGCCGCGTTTTCGACTTCATTCATAACTTGGCGCATCCCTCCATCCGGACAACTGTCCGGATGGTTTCCAGCAGGTTCGTTTGGCACGGACTCCGCAAACAGGTCAGTGAATGGGCCAAAACGTGCATGCACTGCCAGACGGCCAAGGTGCAGCGGCACACCAAAGCCCCACCGCAGCAGTTCCATCCTGCCCACCGGCGTTTCGACCACATTCATGTGGATATCGTGGGCCCCCTGCCAGTGTCGCGCGGAGCGTGGCACCTCCTGACTATCGTGGACCAGTTCACAAGATGGCCAGAGGCGGTCCCGCTCACCGACACCACCTCCGAATCTTGCGCCCAAGCCCTGATCGCCACCTGGATATCTCGCTTTGGTGTACCAGCCCACATTACCTTCGACAGAGGCACCCAGTTCACCTCCAGCCTGTGGTCAGCTATGGCCAGCCTTTTGGGGACTCAGCTGCACCACACAACTGCCTACCACCCACAGTCGAACGGGCTAGTGGAGCGTTTCCACCGTCACCTGAAGTCGGCCCTCATGGCCCGCCTGCGAGGAGCCAACTGGGCGGACGAGCTTCCCTGGGTCCTACTCGGCATCCGCACAGCGCCCAAGGACGACCTGCACGCCTCGTCGGCCGAGTTGGTATACGGCGCGCCCCTGGTCGTCCCCGGGGAGTTCCTACCAGCCCCAAGGGGGCAAGAGGAAGAACCCGCAGCAGTCCTGGGCAGACTACGCGAGAAGCTCGGTAACCTGGCCCCCATACCCACTTCACAGCACGGGCGGCACCCGACCTGCGTACCCAAAGACCTACAGAACTGTAAGTTTGTGTTTGTACGAAGGGGTGGGCATCGGCCACCACTGCAGCGGCCATACGAGGGGCCATTTATAGTGCTCCGGAACAACGGGTCCACGTTCGTGCTGGACGTTGGGGGGAAAGAGGAGGTTTTCACGGTGGACTGCCTCAAACCGGCCCATGTGGACCTGGCGCAACCGGCCGAGTTTCCGGCGCCTCGGCGCAGAGGCCGACCTCCCAAGCAGGTTCTGGCCCAGACTGTGGACATTGGGGGGTGTATCGCCGGTTCTGGGGGGGGTTATGTGGCGACCCATTTCCTGGCGCATCCGAACCGACTCACAATTAGATAGCCTACGGGGGTTTGCGAGCACAGGGCTTTGGAGCCTCTGCGCCATGGGGGGCCGGTTGAGGGAGGCTTAAAAGTGAGGCTGAAGTTTTTGAATAAAGTTTTTTTCCTTCGACTGCAGTTACCAACTCCGTGTGGTAATTTTAGCGCTGCGTGTAGCACACCGCTACAAGGCGAACAAAAGCGAGGCTGACTCAAGGGTTGGGTGTGCGGGTGTGATGCAAAGTTGGAGCATGGCTTGTTTGAGGAGAAGTGATGTTGAGGCATGTTCGAGATGGAGTTGGAGTGAGCGAGTCAGAAATGAGTCGGAGAAGAGGAGGTTTGAAGCCCGTCCACTGAAACCGAGAGCAAGGTTGGATTGGTCTAGGTGCCGAGCTGATCTGGAAAGATGGAGAACAGCCTTAGGCTGTGTATCAGGGTAGAAGTCCAGAGTATATCGCTCCAGCAGGGGATGACCCAGTGTTGAAACATTGGACCAGATAGACGAAAAAGGCTGGTGTCAGGACCATAGCTAAGGTTCGGACCAATTCCACACGCTCTTCTGTGTTGTTTGCTCCTCCCCCATGGTGCTGAGTCTGTCAGACTGCCCTGGCTACAACGCGCTCCGTGTTTGTGAGCTGTTTGTGAGTGTGATGAACTCAGACTGCTATGGGCCTACTCCGGGTCTACCGACTCTGTTTGGTTCTAGATGCTGTTGATGCTTTTATAGTTTGCATGATCTGTGTTTTTTGCCCTGATTCTCTGTGCATTGGGTGTTGGTCTTTTTTTTTAATTGGGTTCTATCAGGTTTCTTGCTTTGTGGCTGCCTGTTGGCAGGCAAATCGCAAAGTTGTATAATTTATACATTCTTTGATAATAAATATATTTGGAATTTTTGACTTAATCTTAATTTGACTTATTCTGTCCCTCACTGCTTCAAAAGCTCATTGTTTCCGTATCAGTGAACTGTTCTCACAACCTATGGAATCACTTTCAAGGACTCTTCATCTCCTGTTCTCCATATTTATTGCTTATTTATTATTATTACTTTCTTTTTGTAGTTCATAGTTAGATGTCTTTTGCACACTGGTTCAACATCCAAGTTGGTGCAGTCTTCCATTGATTCTGTAATGGTTATTATTCTATTGTGAATTTATTGAGTATGTCTGCAAGAAAATGAATTTCAAGGTTGTATTTGGTGACATATATATATATATACTTTGATAATAAATTTATTTTGAACTTTGAACTGTTCTCTCTTGATCTCTTGCTGGTTTAAAAACCTAAGCAACTTACTTCTCTTTTTACTTGTAAGAAATCTCAACTGGTCGCTTTCTCTAAATGGCTTACAATTTAAACACCATTTTTGCAAGTGTAACTCTCTCACAGGAGTGTGTACACCAACTTGGCTCATTAGTTAACTCTGCCAACAGCCATGTGACTCGGTGGTCACCTTTCATAAGCAATGGACATCTCGGGTCGATATGATTTGGGGTTCAACCAAACAGGAATGTTACGATGTTCCAATTAAATTAGCCTTGATTTGAGCAAATGCTGTATAAGTACTGCCCATACATAGTTCTCAGTAGCCCTGAAATGACAGATCATTCGTCAGCATAAAATTATAAAGGAAGTACATTTACCAAATTTAGAGTTACAGAAAAAAATAAAAAAATCAATGGGTCCAGCTAAACCAGTCCAATGTGCACATAAACATAGGACGTTGTTTCTGGAGTAGTCGCGGGGGGGGGGGGGGCTGTGTATCAATATACTCACAAACTTGACCCACGGTCTGTGGGAAAGCACCTGCCACAGTTCGAATTTCCCTCGAAGATCAGCTCGAACTGGGTCCCTCTGGAGCATTGGTCCTTCCCCCTTGGAGACTGAATCTGTACAAAGCACACCTTGCAGCGGGGACTCACCTTCCAATGGCATTCTGCAGGATCTTCCCTTCTGCCTTGCTATGCAACTCCCACGCAAAAGGACCCCAAATCAGACTACTGTCCTTCAGAAATCTCTTCCTGCCCAGCTCTTTAGAACCTTCTCCACATCCCACAATCCAGAATGGTTGACTCAACAATCCTAAATTGGACAAAGTGGCACCTCATCTCTAGCCAAAGCTGAAACACTCTTACTAGCAGGACACGCTGCTTTTACAGAAAACTGCTAAAGTAAAGTAACTCACAGCTTATCAGTAGGAATCTTAACCAGGGCATTACACAAGAAAGAACATAATTCGAACAAACTAAAACAAAGTCCTTTTCAGTGCAAACTCAACAATGTTACAGAACTATAGTGATTAGGATTGTTCCACTTGGCTCAGGAACTGAGTGGTTGAAGGGAAGTAGATGTTCCTGAACCTGGAAGTGTGGGATTTCAGGCTTCTGTACCTCCTGCCTGATGGTAGCAAGGAGAAGATGGCTTGGTCTGGATGGTGATAATCTTTGATGGTAGATGTTGACTTCTTCTGGGTACTTCCAATGGTGAGGAAGGATATGCCCATGACATATTCGGCAGAGTCCACAACTCTGTGCAGTTTCATAAGTATTCGAATTGCAGTACCAGGCTATGTTGCAGTTAATTAGGATCCTTTCAGAAGACCTTTTGTGGAAGGTTATTAGGATCTTTGGTGACAAGGTGAACTTCATTCTTATCATTTTGTTGTTCAAAGTCTCAGACTCATCCCCTGTTCTCTCACTGTTATAATACTTGTCATTCTTATTTAATCAGTGGTTTTCACCAGCTGTAACATTGTGCTTAATACGTACCTGACTGCACTTGTGAGGTTCCCATATAATTCACATTTTCAGAGGAAAGGGTGACTTCATCCCATGTACCAAGTGCAACAAGCTTCTTGTTTCAAAGTTATAGAACCTTTTTTCAAAGCTCTCATGCCTCGTGGAACTATACTAAAATGCAGAGACTTTTAGGATGTGTTACAATTGTTGATGGAAGTTTCAAATGGGAGACGGATGTTGGGTACAAGAATCTGAATTCCACCTTTAAGAGTCTGCTCTGACTACCAGAAAAAAAAAATGCAAAATGTTGGTAATTAACAGTCCATAGAAGTTTAATCCATGACTGCTGGCTCAATGTTTATTTTGTTCCAAGGGTTCGGTCAAAGGCAGATGAAATGAAAACTGATGAGTGTTCCTGCTGGAAATCAATGCTCATTTCTAATGATGGGTCCCAGATCTGAATTATTAACTTCCCAAGCATGTCACTGGACCTGCAGAGTTTATCCAGCTGTATCAGCCTCTCACTGATTCATCTCCCAAATTTTCTGCTGGTCCAAGGGATCAACTACCCTGACATTCTCTTACTAGATTAATGTATCAACTAAATTCGCTTGCAACTTATCAACCCAGTTGCTTGGTCTCTTGCCAGTTAATACACTCTACCTGTTCCTTCAATCTTATAATTTTTTTTGAAACATTGAACACCACATCCAGTTTGCCACTGGTTAAACCATCAACCAGTCCTCTAATTCCTGTTTTTTCATTGATCAATCTATCTATTTACAGGCCCTTCTAGCCCAACAAGCTGCACTACTCAACAGCCCACCTATTTAATCCTAACCTAATTACAGGACAATTTACAATGACCGATTAACCTACTCAAATGGCCAACTCTCTCATTCTGTTGTTGATTTTTCAGACATCATCTCCACATTTTCAATTGTTAGGTGTTGAATTACACCAGGGTTGCATTAACCCTCAAGATTCAGCCCCTCAACTCTATTCAAAAAAAGGCCCGTAAATCATCTTCTCTAGTTCTTCATGGTATTTTTTTCATTCGGGCTAATAATTTCAAAGTTCCGAATTCAAATTATTATCAAAGTATGCATACAGTGTACCACCCTGAGATTCATCTTTCCACAGACAGCCGAGAAACAAACAAACATCATGAAACCCATTCAAAGTAGGCATCAAATTTAATGTAATGGCTGACACTACAACTTTCAGGAGACTGCAGATGCTGGAGTCTGCAGCAGAAAAATAGAAAGCTGAAGGAACTCAATGTGTTAGGC
This sequence comes from Hypanus sabinus, assembly GCF_030144855.1. NCBI lineage: Eukaryota > Metazoa > Chordata > Chondrichthyes > Myliobatiformes > Dasyatidae > Hypanus > Hypanus sabinus. The sequence goes on from NC_082711.1 coordinate 105,833,208, forward strand.
AGCTTTTGTGGAGGGAAATGGAAGTTAGCATTTTGACTCGAGACCCTTCTTCTGAACCTCCTTATGAACAGTCCTGACTCAGGATGCCAGCTGTCTATTTCCCTCCACCCATGCATACTAACACATTGAGATTGTCCAGTGTTTGGTTTGTTACTACAACTTCGAACACCACCTCTACCCAAGTTCTATGTGAAACCATGCACACTGGTGGTCAGTTTACACCCACTCCTGAAGGCAGTGTTGGTGGCTCATTATCAAGTCCCCATAGCTTCTTGCTATCCTCCACCTTGCTGGTTTAACCAGCTTTTTTGGTCCCTGGAGGGATGGAGCATTCAGCCAGGTGACCAGCTTTCATGCAACCTTGGCCAATGTACATAGAACATAGAAAACCTTCAGCACAATACAGGCCCTTCAGCCCACAAAGTTGTGCCAAACATGTCCCTACCTTAGAAATTACTAGGCTTACTCATAGCCCTCTATTTTTCTAAGCTCCATGTACCTATCCAAAAGACCTCTTAAAAGACCCTATTGTATCTGCCTCCACCACCATTGCCAGCAGCCCCTTCCACGCACTTATGACTCTCTGAGTAAAAAATCTTACCCCTGACATCTCCTCTGTACCTACTCCCAAGCCCCTTAAACCTGTGTCCCATATTAGCCTTGGGAAAAAGCCTCTGACTATCCACATGATCAGTGCCTCTCATCATCTTATACACCCCTACCAGGTCACCTCTCATCCTCCGTTGCTCCAAGGAGAAAAGGCTGAGTTCACTCAACCTATTCTCATGAGGCATGCTCCCCAATCCAGGCAACATCCTTGTAAATATTCTCTGCACCCTTTCTATGGCTTCCACATCCTTCCTGTAGTTAGGTGACCAGAATTGAGCACAGTACTCCAAGTGGGGTCTGCAACATAACATCTCACCTAAATTTAATCAACCTGCTGCTACATACCTCATGGGTATTTTGTGACTGTCTTATGAGCATGATATAATTGAATGTCTTGTGAGCATGATGTAATTGTCTTGTGTTGGTGGGGTGATGTAATTTTCCCTCCAGTGTGAGGTCAAATGATGTGATTTTCCCACTGGTGTGAGGACATGTGATGGCCTGTTCCAAAAGGTTTAAAATGGGGAAGCCCTGCTGTGATGTGTTGTGTGTTGTGTTGGTTTGTCAGTTAATTCGTTAGTTTTTAGTTTTGCAGCATATTCGTCTCATGACGCAGTTTTGTTTTATAGTGGAGTTTTACTTTCTATTGTAAGGTAAAATCGTTCTGCTGGCAGTTTTGCCAATCTCTGCCAGTTTTGTTTGGGGTATTTTTCATTTACCTTTACAGTCCAGGATTGGAGAGTGAAGAAAGAAGTGGAGAAAGTTGGTGTCGTTCGGCGGTTTTATAAAGGATCGACCTTATTGAATCTTCTTTCAAGAACAGTGGCTTGCATCTGAGATAACCTCTACAGAAGCAGGAAGGCTTGGTGCAGCGTCTATCCTCCAGAATAAAAAGGTCAGTTCCTTTAAACCATTTTATTTCCTTCATTATGAATCCTTTTGGACAAGGCATATTTCAGCTGGAATCAGCAGTAACGTCACATCATCCAGGAATTCTTTACTTCAGGAAAGTCTTTCCTAATTGACTGTATAAATTACTTGGACTTTCAAATTTACCCCTTTAAGACTGTGTTTGCATTTACCACATTAAGAACTCTTCCAGAGTTGCTGTATAGCAGTTAACTTACAGTTAAGTTAGTCATCTGAATACTTTTTGCTATTGTTGAGCAGTGTTTATTAAATGTTTATGTTTGTTTATAAAACCTGACAATTATATTTTCATTGTTGCTGGACACATGACAAAATTGGGGGCTCGTCCTTGATATGTTCTGTTTTGAGCTTAAATGCCTGTTAATTATCAATCTGATTTGGAAGAGGGAAATACCTAATTCTTTTGTTTGATGGGTCTGTGGGTGGTATTCAGCAGCAATAAATATTGTCGAGTTTATGGCATCGCCAGACCCGGCGATATTAGCAAAGGCAAATAGGGTGATGTATCTAAGATTGCTAGAAGGTTGGACCTTTAAGGAATTTTGGTTACAACAAAGCCAGTAATTCAGAGAAAAATCATGTCAAACTATGTAGAGTCGGGTGATTATGGTGATGAAGCGTTAGATATGTTTCCAGTAAGTAATCTAGAGATGCAGTTACAAATCGAACAAATGAAGTTAGAGCAATATAAAGTGGACTTGGAACGATATCAGTTCAATGATGAAAATAAAAAGAGAGAATTTGAAGCTAGCGAAGCAGATAGAAAGAGGGGGTTTGAGCTAACAGTCTGTCAAGAGCGGACATGGAATGAACCCAAATGCAGGATACAGGCACTGAAGTACTAGGGGTAGGACAGGATGCGGATGCCATGGCATGCAAGGGGTAATGCAGGTGGGGCTGGATCCTGGAGGTCAGGCAGGCAGGGTAGGATCCCAGAGTTCAGGTGAGGCAGGAGGATCCCAGAATTCTGGTGAGGCAGGTGGTGCAGGCAGGCAGAGCAGGATTCCAGATTTCAGGTGAGGCAGGAGGATCCCAGAGCCCGGCGAGGCAGGAGGATCCCAGAGTTCATGGCAGGACAGAAGGGTCCCAGGCAGGGCCACCTCCCAGGCAGAAACATGGATGCTTGGGCAAGGCGCAAACACCTGGGCAGGTGCGGGGCACAACCCATCGGAAATGAGGGGCGGAAAGGGTAGGAGTTCTCAGGGCGGGCCGCATCTTTGGCAGGACTGCCTCCAAGGTGGAGACACGGAGGCCTGGTGCAGACACCTGGGCAGGTGTGGGGCATCTGAGGTGAGTGGTAGGATGGGGATCGATGGAGGCATGGGACGGGAAGGGACAGAACCACCCGAAGGGTAACAGCGACGGCCTGGCTTACCCAACGGAGGCAAGGGACAGGAAGGAAGCTGGGTCCAGGGTGAGCAGCAGGACAACCGGGATACACTGGTAAATAGAGAGAAGCAAGCAGACAGCGTGACAGCACGGGCAAGGCAAATATGGCAGAACAGCGGGACCAGTGCACATGAGAGAAGCAGGAAAACAAGACGAACCTGGACAGAACCGATACAGAGCAGGTCAGCAACCAGGGCAGAACTGGATACAGAGCAGGCCAGCAACCAGGGCAGAACTGGATTCAGAGCAGCCGGCAACCAGGGCAGTACAGGAGTCGGAGCAGACAAACCAGGTACAGAACGGGTTAAACCGGCTTCGGAGCAGGACAACCCCCAACTAGGCTCAGTCCCCGAGCCCCTTATAAACACCTGCCCCCTAATAAGCAACAGGTGTACCTCCTTAAGCCAAGATGATCCAATGGCTCCGGGCGACAGGGGGGCTGGCTGCAAGGCCCAGTCCAGAGTCTGCGGACTGGAGCAAGACCTGGAGGCGGGCTCCGGACCAGCCCCTAACACGGTTGGAGAAATTAAAGTCCGAGAATCAGTCCTCTGGTTCTAGGAAACAGTTTGTTGCTAGTCCGGAAGTTATATTGGCTCCTCAATTTAATGAAACAGATGTGGAGAAATATTTCCGACATTTTGAAACTGTTGCTCTGATTTCAGAGTGGCCGAAAAAGAAACGGCCGTTGATGTTACAAAGTGTAATTAAAGGTAAAGCATAACCAGTTTATACAGCTTTAAATGCTGAGCAAGCATTTGAATATGATATTGTAAAGCAGCATATACTGAAAGCATATGAACTGGTTCCAGAAGCTTATAGAGAAAGATTCAGAAATTTGAAGAAATCCGTGGAAAAAACTTACGTGGACTTTGCCTACTAAAAACTGTGTGTTTTCAGAGATGAGTTTCCTCTAAAAATGTGAATGGGAAATGTGATAACTTAAAAGAGTTTTTTTAAATAGAGGAATTTAAAAACAGTATCCTTATTGAAGTATGAACATACTTAAATGAGAGGGACACTGGTACACTGCAGGAGTCTTCTAAATTAGCAGATGAGTATGCGTTAATCCATAAGAGTAAATTTCCTCAGGGTAGAGCTTTTAAAAGTAAAAATAGCACAGAGAGTCAAGGTAAACCAGAAATTAAATCAGAATTTAGTGAGAAAGGCAAGGATGAAGAGAAACATGTGTAGGAAAGACAGTTTGGTCCTATTTGTAATTATTGTAAGAACCCTGGTCATGTAGTAGCTAACTGTTTCCGATTGAAGAAGAAGGAGAAGGAGGCCGTCCCAGATGTGTCTGTGCAACATACTAAAACATCTGTAAGTCCACAGGGTTCGATAAATACAGGTGACACTTCGTCAGAGTCTGACCAAGTTAAGAGGGAATAGGATCATTTTATAACTGAAGGATTTGTATCCTTGAAAGAGGGATCCCCTCCAGTGCCAATAAAAATCCTTAGGGATACTGGAGCAGCTCTGTCACTTACGTTAGACAGTGTTTTAAAGTTTACTGATGAGTCTGACACTGAGGAGGTAAACTATATACAAGGTGTTGGGAGTGTCCTTATGCCGGTACATTTGCATAAAATAAATTTAAGGTCAGGGTTAGTTACAGGACCTGCTAAAGTAGGACTAAAACCCAGTTTACCCATGAATGATGTTTCTCTATTGTTAAGGAATGACTTAGCAGAAGGATAAGTTTTTTCAGAAGTGCATTTGACGAATAAGCCCATTTCTGATGAACCAAAGATGGGTTCTAACATGGATTCCTCCTGTGTTGTAACCCGAGCTATGGCCAAAAAAGATGGATGAGGAGTATGGGTCTGTTACCCATATCTGTTTAACTTGGGACTCAAATTTTGAGGATGTTTCAGAAACTTTCTTATCTTCATTGTTTGATCAAGATTCTTGTAGTAAGTATGACCATGAAGATTTGTCTCTGTCTCGGAAGGAGATGATAGCAGAGCAGAGTACAGACCCTGAGATTAACAAATTAAAGGAACAAGCTCTTCCAGATAGTGAAATTGAGAAGATGCCAACAGGATATTATTTTGAGAAGGGACTATTATTGAGGAAGTGGAGATCACCTACAATTCCTGCAAGTGAGGAATGGAAGGTTTTTCACCAGGTAGTAGTTCCTAAAGTTTATCAGAATGAAATTTTAACTATGGCTCATAGAATGCCCTTGGGTGGCCATCAAGGTGTGAAGAAAACTGTGAGCAAGGTTTTTAAACATTTTTACTGGCCTAGTTTAAGAAAAGATGTGGCGACATTTTGCAGAATGTATCATACTTGCCTGATTGTGCATAAACCTAATCAAGTTACTCCACTGGCCCCACTGCAACCTATTCCTGCATTTGGTGAACTGTTTTCCAAAATTATTGTACATTGTGTATGCCCATTGCCAAAAACAAAAAACTGGCCATCAATATTTGCTGACCATCATGTGCACAGCATCTAGGTTTCCAGAGGCAATACCATTCAAGAATAAAATGGCTAAAACTGTAATAAAGGCTTTTATAAAATTCTTTACTTATTTTGGGTTGCCGAAGGAAACACAATTTGATCAAGGTAGTACTTTTATGTCTGGATTGTTCCAGCAGATAGTTAAACAGGTTAGTTAAACTGGGAGTTAAACAGGTTAGTTCATCTGCATACCATCCAGAATTGCAAGGAGCCTTGGAGAGGTTCAATTCTACTCTCAAAACTATGATTAGGACATATTGTGTGGAAAATGAAAATGATTGGGATGAGGGGGTATATTTATTTCTATTTGCAGTACAGGAGTCAGTGCAGGATCCTTACTTTTTAGTCCTTCTGAACTTGTGTTTGAGCATAGAGTTAGACGACCTTTGACCTTGTTAAAGGAACAGTGGATTAATAAAGAGGTACATACTAGTTTGCTGGATTATGTTTTAAAATTTAAGGCAAGATTGCATAAAGCTTGTAGATTAGCTAGGGAATAATTAAAATTGGCTCAGGAGAAAATGAAAACCTGGTATGATAAGGACGCTAAATGAGGGCACTTAAGCCTGGAGATAAGGTGTTGGATTTTTTCCCGGTGCAAACGAACCCTTTACAAGCTAAATTTCATGGTCCTTATGAGATTATATCTAAAGTTAATGATGTGGATTATGTGATAAAGACACTAGATTGAAGAAGACAATCACAGCTTTGTCATATAAATATAATAAAACCATACTATGAGAAACAGTCTGCTACTATGACTGTTGTGGTTAATAATAATGAGACTAATCCCACTAGGAACTTAATGGATGATTCATCTGAGTCTCAGTTTAAACCAAACATTATTTCTGCCAGATTACCAAACTCAACAATTCTGGAAAATATTGATGAGAAATTAGCTCATTTACAGCAAGAGCAGAGGCAGCAGATGAAGCAATTAACTTTTAAAATATAGGAATTTATTTCCAGATGTTCCTAAAAGAACCACAGTAGCTTCACATGGTGTAGATGTTGGAGATGCCAGACCCATAAAGCAACATCCATATTGGATGAACATGAAAGAATGTAAGCTTGCTGAGCAAGAAATTAAGTATATGTTAGAGGATAAAATTATTAGACTTTCTAATTCAAATTGGAGTTCACCTTGTGTTATGGTGCCTAAGTCAGATGGTAATATTCGGTTTTGTACTGATTACAGGAAGGTGAATGTTGTAACAAAAACAGATGTGTATCCAATCCTAGGGTGGATGATTGCATGGTTAAAGTCAGACAAGCAAAGTTCCTTACAAAGATTGAATTGTTAAAATGGTATTGGTCTGTTCCATTAACGGATAGAGGTAATAGAGGTAGAGAGATTTCTGCAGTTGTAACTCTATCTGGATTATGTGAGTATCATGTTCTTCCTTTTGGGATGAAGAATGCCCCAGGTGCTTTCCAGTGGATGATTAATTCTGTTATTCATGGGTTAAAAGATACAGATGCTTATATTGACGATGTTGTTACAGGAAATTATACTTGGGAAACACATATTACTGTGGTGGAGAAACTATTTGAAAGGCTTTCAAAAGCTAACTTAACTATTAACTTAGGTAAAAGTGAATTTTGTCATGCTACTCTTGGTTATGTTGTGGGTCAAGGTAAGTTTGCTCCTGTTCAGGCAAAAGTTCGGGCAATTTTAGAGGTAACCATTCCAACTGGTAAAAAGACTCTCAGAAAATTCTTGGGAGTGATAGGATATTACTGAAAATTTTGTAAGAATTTTGCTGACATTGCCCTTCCATTAACTAACCTCTTGAAGAAAAATAAAACGTTTGCATGGACAGTGCTTTGTCAGGAGACATTTAAGAAATTGAAAACCTGTGCTCAGGGCACCTGATTTTGAGAAACCATTTTCATTAGCTGTAGATGCTAGTGATGAGGCTGCAGGAGCAGTATTACTTCAAAAGAATGAGGATGATGAGGTTGAGCATCCAGTAGCCTACTTTTCTAAGAAATCTAATGAGCATAAAAGAAACTATTCAACCATAGAAATGGAATTTTTATCTCTTGTAACACACACAAAATGCTGGTGGAACGCAGCAGGCCAGGCAGCACCTACAGGGAGAAGCGCTGTCAACGTTTTGGGCCGAGGCCCTTCGTCATGTTTTGGCTTTATGACATTTTGAGGTGTATTTTGGTACAACTCAGAAACCACTCATATTTTACACCAATCATAGTTGTTTTTGAGTAAGATGAAAAACAAAAAATAGAAGGTTACTAAATTGGAGTTTGATGTTACAGGAGTATAATATTTTGATAACTCATATTAAAGGCAAAGATAATGTGATTGCTGATTGTCTATCTAGATGTTAAGTGTACAATGTAATTTTTTTACAGAGTGGTATTTTAACATTTGTAATAATCCTACTGTATATTAGTTTGCAAGGTTCTGTATGATAATACTGTGTATAGTATGTATGTAGATTTTCTACATTTGTATTTTTTTGTGAATAGCTGTTAAAATTTTGCTCATAAAAGAACAAAACTTTCTTTTTTTTTGGAGGGAGGTGTTACATACCTCGTGGGTATTTTGTTTCTTTCTTCTTTCTTTTTCAATCTTTTTATTAATATCAGCATGATTAGATTAGTACATAGATAATGGGATTACAAACTTACAAAATTAAAATGAACATAAAAGGATACACAAGCAATAAGTACAATATAGTTAAGTCTTCCCAAATCATGAATGATACAAATGTCATAGAAACGAAACAAAAAAACTAGATAAATCATGTTGAAAAAAAACAGAAAAGAGAAAAAGAAAAAAAATTAATACCCTAAGAAAAACTAAACTAACAACCTAACCACTAACTATTAAAGAAAAAAAAGAAAGAAGAAAAAAATGGGCTGTTTATAGTAGCTATAAAAAAATTACAAAATCGTCAGTGTCCCCAACTCCAATCCTCTCAACATAAAATCAAAACTAGAAGAACAAATAGGATTGGAACAGGGTCAAATTACATCATGTGAAAATATTGAATAAATGGCCTCCAAATCTTTTCAAATTTAATAGAAGGGTCATATACGACACTTCTAATTTTCTCCAAATTTAGACATAACATAGTTTGAGAAAACCAAAGAAATACGGTAGGGGGATCAATTTCTTTCCAATTCAACAAGATAGATCTTCTAGCCATTAATGTAAGAAATGCAATCATCTGACAAGCAGAAGAAGATAAATGGATTGACTCCATCATTGGTAAACCAAAGATTGCAGTAATAGGATGAGCTTGTAACTCAATGTTCAATACCATGGAAATAATATCGAAAATGTCTTTCCAATATTTTTTCAAAAGCGGCCATGACCAAAACATATGAGTTAAAGAAGCTATCTCAGAATGACATCTGTCACATATAGGATTTATATGGGAATAAAAACCAGCCAATTTATCCTTGGACATATGAGCCCTGTGCACAACGTTAAACTGTATCAATGAATGTTTAGCATATATAGAGGATAAGTTAACTAATTGAAGAATTTTATCCCAATTCTCAATAGGGATAGTAAAGTTGTTCTCTTTCCCAATCATTTTTAATCTTATAAAAGGCCTCTGAATGTATTTTCATAATTATATTGTAAACATTTGATATTACACCTTTCTGAAAAGGATTTAGTTCTAACAATTTCTCCAAAATACCCGAAGAATCAAGATTTGGAAAGGTAGGAAGTACAGTGTTTAAGAAATTCCTAATCTGTAAATATCTAAAAAAATGAGATCTGGACAAATTATATTTATTAGATAATTGTTCAAAAGACATAAAACAATTATCCAAAAATAAATCAGAAAATCGTAATATTCCTTTAGTCTTCCAAGCTGAATAAGCTTGGTCCATAATAGAAGGATGAAAAAAGAAATTGGATACAATAGGAATAGTTAAAACAAATTGATTCAACCCAAAAAATTTCCGAAATTGAAACCATATACGTAAAGTGTGTTTGACTATCGGATTGTCAATTCGTTTATGCAATTTAGAAAGAGCAAAGGGAAGAGAAGTCCCTAAAATAGAACCCAATTAAAATCCTTGTACAGATTTAGTTTTCAGATTTACCCAATGAGGGCTAGGAGATAAACCCCAATCCCTTAACCATCATTTCAAATATTAATTGCTCAATAATAAAATCTAAAATTAGGCAATGCCAATCCACCTGCCTTCCTTGCCTTCTGTAAATATCTTTTACCTAATCTAGGATTTTTGTTCTGCCATATATATGAGGAAAATTTTGAATCAACATTGTCAAAAAAGGATTTTGGAATAAAAATTGGTACCGCTTGAAATATATATAAGAACTTAGGTAAAATAATCATCTTAATAGCATTAATCTGAACTATCAGAGATAAAGACAGTGGTGACCATTTAGTGAACAAACATTTAATCTGATCAATTAAGGGTAAAAACTTAACCTTGAATAACTCCTTATGATTATTTTTATAATTTTAATCCCTAAGTATATAAAAAGTCATTAACTAATTTAAAAGGTAAATTTCCATAAATTGGAACCAGTCTATTTAAGGGGAACAATTCACTCTTATTAAGATTCAATTTATACCCGGAAAAATTACTAAACTGAGCCAACAATGATATAACTGCAGGAATGGATTTCTCAGGATCAGAAATATATAATAACAAGTCATCTGCATATAATAATAACTTATGTATATCCATCCTGCGAGCAATGCCAAAAATGTTAGGTGATTCGCTAATAGCAATTGCCAAAGGTTCTAAAGCAATATCAAATAATAATGGACTGAGGACAACCTTGCCTGGTGCCCCGAAATAAACAAAAAAGGGAGATCTTTGATTGTTAGTAAAAACCGAGGCTACTGGAGTATGATATATCAATTTAATCCAGGATATAAATGTCGGAATAAAACTAAACTTCTCAAGCACAGTAAATAAATATGGCCATTCAACTCTATCAAATGCTTTCTCTGCATCAAATGAAATGACACATTCTGATGTGCTGCGTGAAGGAGTATAAACAATATTCAATAATCTCCTAATATTGAAAAAAAGAATAGCGATTTTTAATAAAACCAGTTTGATCTTCCGAGATAATTTGAGGTAATACCTTCTCCAGCCTGGTTGCCAGTAACTTGGAAAAGATCTTGGAATCTACATTCAATAAGGATATTGGTCTATAGGATGCACAGTCTGTAGGGTCTTTATCTTTTTTCAATATTAAAGAAATGGAAGCTCTATAAAAAGATTGTGGCAATTTACCTAGTCTAATTACTTCTTCAAAAACCTTGCATAACCAAGGAGAAAGAGTAGAGGAAAAACACTTTAAAAATTCGACTGTATGCCCATCTGGGCCTGGTGCTTTCCCAGAATTCATAGAGGAAATAACACCTTTAATTTCTGCATCAGTAATAGGAGTTTCTAATATTAAAAGTTCTTTTGATGATAATTTTGGAAAATTCAATTTCCCAAGAAAATCATGCCATGGTATTATGACCATGAGGAAATTCAGAATAATACAGGGAGGTATAAAAACCTTGAAAAGATTTGTTTATCTCATCATGGTTAACTGTCAGTTCACCATTCTGTTGACGAATCTTAATAGTTTGATGTTTAACCAAAGCATTTTTCAATTGGTTAGCTAACAGTTTACCTGATTTATCACTATGTATATAAAAACCAGTTCTGGTTTTCATTAATTGATTTTCAATTGAAGATGTAAGTAACAAACTGTGTTCCATTTGAAGCTCAACCCTTTGTTTGTAAAGCTCCTTACTAGGAGCAATCGAATATTTCTTGTCAATTTCTTTAATCATATCAACCAATAAAAGAGTTTCCTTCTTAATACATTTTCTCAAACCAACAGAATAGGAGATAATCTGTCAATGTATATGTGTTTTAAAAGTGTCCCAAAGTATTCCACAGGAAATTTCATTTGTGGAATTAGTTGAAAAGAAGAAATCAATCTGTTCCTTCATAAATTTAATGAAATCCAGATCTTGCAGTAAGGTAGAATCAAATCGCCATTGCTTATTACTAGAAGCTGTATCCATTAATTTAATAGAAAGTTTCACTGCAGCATGATCAGAGATGGCTATAATGTCATAATTACAACCAGTTACAGATGAAATAAAATGAGTGAATGAAAAAATAGTCAATTCTCGAGTAAGAATGATAAACATGTGAGAAAAATGAAAACTCTTTGTCCTTAGGATGCAGAAATCTCCAAATATCAAAAATTCCATTATCAGTCAAAAAAGAATTGATGTAAGTGGCCAACTTATTTGGTAAAGTCTGAATGGATATAGATCTATCCAGTAAAGGATTTAAACAGTAATTGAAATCACCACCCATTATTAACATATATTCATTTAGATTAGGTAGAGAAGTAAATAAAGACTTAAAGAAATCAGGATAATCCACATTTGGAGCATAAACATTAACCATAGCAACTTTCTTATTAAAAAGTAACCCAGTAATTAACAAAAATCTACCACTCGGATCCGAAATAATATTGTGTTGAACAAATGTAATAGAGGAGTCAATAAAAATTGAAACTCCTTTTACTTTAGCATTCAAATTCGAATGGTACTGTTGAACCCTCCAAAACCTAAAAAAACTTTGATTGCCCTCTTTCCTCACATGAGTTTCTTGTACAAAAATAATATGCGCATTCCGTCTTTGAAATACTTTAAAAATCTTTTTCTGTTTAATCGGTTGGTTTAAGCCATGAGTATTCCAAGAGACAAAATTAATGCTCTGAGCCATATTTCTAAAATCAACCCTTTGGTATATAATAAGTTAACTAAAGTATGAACTCATGCACCCTGAAGAGGAACAAAAATAAGGGGATTACCCGGAAATGATGACATGGCGGACATTTTAGTAGTTTGAAATCAGCCCAAATGACAAAACTAGAAAAACTAATAAAAAGAGCAATAGAATTAGAAAGGAACTGCCTGCCGGCCATCCACGGAAAAGAGACCCTCCTAAGCCTAAAGGAGGCCAGGAAAAAAAAGTGTGAGACTAAATCTACCCCCATGTCTCCAGAAGGTGACTCCAGATATATAAAGGAGAAAAAAAAGATCCACCCAAAATCCTAAAAAGTAATTAACACTATACTAAAACAGACTTCTTAATATAATTGCTAGTAAAAAAAAAACAAAAGAATATAAACACTGGTAACTTATAAATTGGGTTAAAACCCGAACAAATAAAAGTTAGGATGTGATAAGAGAGGCATTATAGGAAGAAGACGACAAAAAAAGGCGAAATTTTTAAAAAAAGCAAAAAATATTTTAGAAAAGAAACCGTCATCTTAGTTACACAACAAATGAAAAAGATATATATCAAGATGTTAAAAAAATTCACCTTCAAAGGATTAATAATAATGACCAAAAATAAAATACAATGGTTAAAGTAAGTAAATTAAAAAGATTAGTACGTCGATAAAGAAGAACTTTAATTGGAATATAAAATGTAAAATAAACCTGCACCAATAGTCAGAAACAAAATCTGGTTTTGGAAACAAAAACTACCTTGTAACGATCAAAACCATACATTTATTAGAGATGAGAATCCGAAGCAGTAGGATAGTTCTCATCCAGAAAGCTTCGAGCATCAGATGTGGAGAGAAAAACATGATGTGGTGCATTCGAAGGTGAGATTCTAAGTTTCGCAGGGTATAAAAGTGCTGGTTTTAGGTTTCTCTCATAACATTCGGGCATCAAAGGTTTAAAAGCAAGCCGCACCTTCATCACTTCTGGGCTGAAATCCTCCACAAGCCGAAATTGGAATTCTCTCAATTTAACCATCCCTAAACGCCGAGCCAAACGAATAAGTTGCTCTTTAACATGCACATAATGAAATCGAACAATTACAACAGGTGGTTTAGATGAAGAACTTGGTGATTGGTGCATAATTCTATGGACACGATCAAGTAACGGAGGACTGTCTGGGAATACAGAGGGGAACGCATCCTTTAAAAGTTGAGTGAAATACTTTGAGGGGTCCCCTCATTCGATATCTTCTGGGAGACCAAGTATGCGTAAGTTCTGTCTTCTAGACTGATTTTCAAAATTGACACTCTTGGCTTTAAGTATTTCTAACTATTTAATTGCCGAAGATAATTTCTGCTCCAGTTTCTCGATTTTCAAGTCTCGCTTCTGAGCGTCCTCTTGCAGAGTTGCGATTAGAGTTTGATGCTGTTTAACTTCATGATCAGTCTTATCCAGCGAATCCTGGAAAGCCTTTAAATCTGCTTTGAAAGTTTGTCGTTGTTCTTCAAATTTTTCATTCAAGAGCTCCAATAACGTATCATAAGTCAATTCAGTACGCTTAGGATCAGTTTTTTTTCTCTTTCCATTGCCGTTAGAATCTTTCCCAGTGTCTCGCCTTTTAGATCTTAAAGCCATTTCAGTACTCATTTCTTCAAAATTCACAGTACCCTCTTAAAGATAAGTTGAAAAAAGTATCAAGAATCTTCTGGTGTAGGTAAAAATAAGTTAAATAAGGGTGATCATAGGTTAAAAAAGTAAAGGTTATGGAGCGAATCTAAAACAGTGCTCACTCCTTGAGCATCTCCTGGTGACCTCCTTCACGTCGGTATTTTGTGACTGTCTTATGAGCATGATGTAATTGTGTTGTGTTGGTGGGGTAATGTAGTTTTCCCGCCAGTGTGAGCTCACATGATGTAATTTTCCCACCGGTGTGAGGTCATGTGATGGCCTGTTCTGACAGGTATAAAACGGGGATGCCCTGCTGTGACGCTGGAGTTCTTGTGTTAGTTGGTTTGTCAGTTACTTCGTCAGTTACTTTGATAGTTTTTAGTTTTGCTGCATATTCGTCTCATGATGCAGTTTCATTTTAAAGTGGAGTTTTACTTTCTATTGTAATGTAATATGATTCTGCTGGCAGTTTTGCCAATCGCTGCCAGTTTTGTTTGGGGTATTTTTGATTTACATTTAAAGTCCAGGATTGGAGAGTGAAGAAAGAAGTGGGGAAAGTTGTTGTCGTTCGGCGGTTTTATAAAGGATCGACCTTATTGAATCTTCTTTCAAGAACAGTGGCTTGCATCTGATATAACCTCTGCAGGAGCAGGAAGGCTGGGTGCAGTGTCTAACCTCCAGAATAAAAAGGTCAGTTCCTTTAGACCGTTTTATTTCCTTTGTCATGAATCCTTTTGGACAAGGCATATTTCAGCTAGGATCAGCAGTAACGTCACGTCATCAAGGACTGTATAAATCACTTGGACTTTAAATTTATCCCTTTAAGACTGTGTTTGCATTTACCACTTTAAGAACTGTCCTAGAGTTGCCGTATAGCAGTTAACGTATGGTTAAGTCAGTCGTTTGAATACTTTTCGCTATTTTTGAGCAGAGTTTAATAAATGTTTATTTATAAAACATGACTCAATTATATATTCATTGTTGCCAGACATGTGACACTGCGCAGCTGCATGGAGCATTCTCTGGACTCGGACTCCAAGATCCTCCACGCTGCCAGGAGTCTTACCATTAATACTATATTCTGCCATCATATTTGACCTAATAAAATGAACCACTTCACACTTATCTGGGTTGAATTAGGGAGTCTGCAGCAGAGCTTGGACAGATCAGAAGAATGGCAAAGCAGTGGCAGACAGTATACAGTACAGGCAATACTGTATAAGAATACAGCATATGCTCATGCACTGTGGTAGAAGCCGTAGGCTACTTTCTAGATGGTGAGTGAATTCGGAAATCAGAGCTGTAAAGAGTCCTGGAAGTCCTTGTGCTGGATTCACTAAACTTTAACTTGCAGGTTGAGTGAGTGTGAGAAAGGCAAATGCAATAATAGCATTCAATTCTTTTTGAGAGGACTAGAACATAAATGCAAGGATGTAAGGTATTGGTCAGGCCATATTTGGAGTATAGTAACATACCTTTCAGGGTGACTAGGACATAAAACAAAGAATTTCAAATAATCATGTTTCCATTCCACCGCTATTAAAGCTACCCTCACCCACATCTCCATTTACCACACATTTGCTCTCACCCCATCCTCCAGTCATCGTAACCCCCTCCCCCAACACCACTCTCTGATTTCAGCAAAGACCAGTCTCTACATGACTCCCTTGTTCACTTGTCCCTCCCCACTGATCTCCCCCCAGCACGTATCCCTGCAAATGTGGCAAGTGTTACATCTGCCCCTACACTACCTTCCTAATCACCAGATAGTGAGGCAACACTTCATCTGTAAGTCTCTTGAGATCATCTCTATCATCACTTATATCAATGCTCCTGGTGCAGCCTCCTTTGCATCAGCAAGAGCCAGCATATACTCATTGGCTACTTTATTAGGTACACCCGTATGCTAATACAAATCTTTAATCAGTCCATCATGTGACTGCAACTCAATGCATAAGATCATGCAGACATGGTCAAGTTGTTGTTCAAACCAAACATCAGAATGAGGAAGAATGATGGTCTAAGTCACTTTGACCATGGCATGGTTGCTGGTGCCAGATGGGGAGGGTTTGAGTGTCTCAGATACTGCTGATCTCAGGATTTTCACACATAGCAGTCTCTAGAATGTACAGGGAGCGATGAGAGAAACACTGTGAGTGTTCACTGTGTTCATTTTCACTGTGAGTGAAAATGCTTTGTTAATGAGAAAAGTCAGAGGGAGATGGGCAGACTCGTTCAAGTGGACAGGAAGGCAACAGTAACTCAAATAACCACACATTACATCAGTAGTGTGCAGAAGAGCATCTTTGGAAGCACAACACAAATCAAACCTTAAAGAGGATGAGCTGCAGCAGAAGAACACACACATAGACTCAGGGCCTCTTTATCAGGTACAGGAAATACCGAGTAACGTGGCCACTGATTGTAGATTGGGTGTCTGCTTTGTCAAGTATCTTCGCTCTGTAGGCCACAAAAGATGAAATTTCCCCGTGGCCATGCATTTCAATTTGATTTCCCATCCCCATTCTAACATGATAGTCTATGGCCTCTTCTACAACCACAATGAGGCCAGACTCAAGCTGGAGGAGCAACATTCATACTCTGTGTTGCATGAACATTGGTCTCTTTCATTTCCACTCAGTTCTCACTATCCCTCTTCTCTCTTGGTCCATTCACCATTCTGGTTCTCCTCTCATCCCTTCTCTTCTCTTCACCTACCCATCACCAGCTTGTTCTCCCCTTCCTCATTCCCTTTCTTCCTTGATCTACTGTCCTTTCCTTACAATGAGCTCTCGGCTCTGTGTGCGGCATTGGAGAGTCTTCGGCTCTGAAGTTTTTGGAGCACCTGAAGCAGTTAATTGTTGCTTAATGAGAGTGAAAATTGGTTAGAGTTCCTTGTGTATTTCTCAAGCAACTCACTCCTTTGTAATGCTGTCTGCTGATGCTTCCTGGTTAAGTTTATTTTGATAGGCCTGGGGATGCTATGTTACTTGCATTGTTTAAGTGGATGCCTGGTTAGTGCTATTCGTGGGGCCCTAGTTTTGAGAATGTTACTTCTTGTAGTGTTGCTTGGCTGAGACATCGCTGCTCTATTGGAATTATTATGAATAAACTCTCCTTGCTCTCACTATATTGGGAGTCTGTCTTTCCTCTGCAATATGACCAGCGCACATCGTGTCACTCCTATCAGATTCCTTATCTTCAGTTTTTTATTTCTTGCACCTATCACCTCTTAATTTCTCACTTCATCCCCTCTCCCTTCTCTTGGTATCATCTGCCAGTTATACTCCTTCCTCTCCCTGCACTTTCTTATTTGGCTTCTTTCCAGTCCTGGTAAAAGGTTTCAGCCCAAAACTTCAACTGTTTATTGCCCTCCATAGATGCTGACTGACTTATTGAGTTCCTTCAGCATTTTGTATGTGCTGCTCAAGATGTCCAGCATCTGCAGAGTGTCTTGTAGATATAAACACAAGGATGTAATGTGGAGGCTTAATAAGTTGTTGGTCAGAGAATATTTGGAGTATTGTGAGTAGTTTTGCGAATTTTATCCAAATGAGTTCGTGTAGGAGTGGATCCAAAGGAGGTTTATAAGAATCACCCTGGGAATGAAGAGTTAATGTATAAATATAAGCTTGATACTCACCGGAGATTAGAAAAATGAGGGGAGATAGAAACATAGAAAACCTACAGCACAATACAGGCCCTTCCGCCCACAAAGTTGTGCCGAACATGTCCCTACCTTAGAAATCACTAGGCTTACCTATTTCTAAGCTCTATGTACCTATCTAAAAGTCTCTTAAAAGACCCTATTGTATCTGCCTCCAACACTGTCACCAGCAACCCATTCCATGCACTCACGACTCTCTGATCAAAAAACTTACCCCTGATATCTCCTCTGAACCTACTCCCCAGCACCTTAAACCTGTGTCCTCTTGTGCTATCCATTTCAGCCCTGGGGAAAAGCCTCTGACTATCCACACAATCAATGCCTCTCATCATCTTATACACCTCTATCGGGTTAGCTCCCATCCTCCATCGCTCCAAGGAAAAAAAAGCTGAGTTCACTCAACCTATTTTCATAAGGCATGATCCCCAATCCAGGCAACATCTTTGTACTCTCCTCTGCACCCTTTCTATGGCTTCCACATCCTACCTGTACTGAGGCAACCAAAATTGAGCACAGTTCTCCAAGTAGGGTCTGACCAGGGTCCTATATAGCTGCAACATTACCTCTGGGCTCCTAAATTCAGTTCCATGATTGATGAAGGCCAATACACCGTATGCCTTCTTAACCACAGAGTCAACCTGTGCAGCTGTTTTGAGCGTCCTATGGACTCAGACCCGAAGATCCCTCTGATCCTCCACACTGCCAAGTGTCTTACCATTAATACTATATTCTTCCATCATATTTGACCTAATAAAATGAACCACCTCACACTTATCTGAGTTGAACTCCATCTGCCACTTCTCAGCCCACTTTTGCATTCTATCAATGACCTGCTGTAACCTCTGACAGCCCTCCACACTATTCACAACACCTCCAACCTGTGTGTCGTCAGCATATTTACTTATCCATCCCTCCACTTCCTCATCCAGGTCATTTATAAAAATCATGAAGAGTAAGGATCCCATAACAGATCCCTGAGGCACATCACTGGTCACCGACCTCTATGCAGAATATGACCCATCTACAACCACTCTTTTCCTTCTGTGGGCAAGCCAGTTCTGGATCCACAAAACAATGTCCCTTTGGATCCCATGCCTCCTTACTTTCTCAATAAGCCTTGCATGGGGTACATTTTCAAATGCCTTGCTGAAATCCACATACACTACATCTAGTGCTCTTCCTTCATCAATGTGTTTAATCACATACTCAAAATATTCAATCAGGCTCATATAGCATGACCTGCCCTTAAGAAAGCTATGCTGACTATTCCTAATCATATCATACCTCTCCAAATGTTCATAAATCCTGCCTCTCAGGATCTTCTCCATCAGCTTACCAACCACTGAGGTAAGACTCACTGATCTATAATTTCCTGGGCTATCTCTATTTCCTTTCTTGAATAAAGGAACAACATTCGCAACCCTCCAATTCTCTGGGACCTCTCCTTTTTCTTAATATCTACATGCTCAAGCTTTTCACTCTGTTGCACTACAATCACTAAGATCCTTTTCCATAGTGAATACTGAAGCAAAGTATTCATTAAGTACCTCTGCTATTTCCTTTGGTTCCATACACACGTTCTCACCGTCGCACCTGACAGGTCCTATTCTTTCACGTATTGTCTTCTTACTCTTCACATACTTGTAGAATACCCTGGGGGCTTCCTTAATCCTGCCCGCCAAGCCCTTCTCATGACTTCTTTTGACTCTCCTAATTTTTCTTAAGCTCCTTTCTATTAGTCTTATAATCTTTTAGATCTCTAACATTACCTAGCTCTCTGAACCTTTTGTAAGCTTTTCTTTTCTTCTTGACTAGATTTATTACAGCATTTGTACATCATGGTTCCTGTACCCTACCATAACTTCCCTGTCTCATTGGAACGTAGCTATACAGAACTCCACATAAATATCCCCTGAATATTTCTTCCGTAATTTTCCCTGAGAAAATGTTTCCAATTTAATTTCTAACTTGTCTGTTCCTATCTCTCTCCAATGCTATTGTAAAGGAGATAGAATTGTGATCACTATCTCCAAAATGCTCTCCCACTGAGTGATCTGCCACCTGACCAGGTTCATTTCCCAATACCAAATCTAGTACAGCCTCTCCTCTTGTAGGCCTATCTACATACTGTCTCAAGAAACCTTCCTGAACACACCTAACAAACTCCACCCCGTCTAAACCCCTCACTCCAGGGAGATGCCAAATGATATTTGAGAAATTAAAATCTCCCAGCACGACAACTGTGTTATTATTACAGCTTTCCAGGATCTGTCTTCCTCTCTGCTCCTCAATATCCCTGCTACTATTAGGCAGCCTATAAAAAACACCCAGTAAAGTTACTGACCCTTTCCAGTTCCTAACCTCCACCCATAGAGACTCCGTAGACAATACCTCCATGGTGTCCACCTTTTCTGCAGCTGTGACACTGTCTCTGATCAACAGTTCCATGCACCCACCTCTTTTGCCTCCCTCCCTGACCTTTCTGAAACATCTAAAACTTGATACTTGAAGTAACCATTCCTGCCCGTGAGCAATCCGAGTCTCTGTAATGGCTACCACATCATAACTCCAAGTCCTGATCCACGCTCTAAGCTCATCTGCTTTGTTCACAACACTCCTTATATTAAAATAGACACATCTTAAACCTTTGGTCTGAGCATGTCCCTTCTCTATCACCTGCCTATCCTCCCTCACCCACTGTCTCCTAGCTTTCTCTATTTGTGAGCTAAGCTCCTCTTCCCCAGTCTTTTCTGTTTGTTTTCAAACCCCCAACAATTCTAGTTTAAACACTCCCCAGCATCCTTAGCAAATCTCCCTACCAGGACATTGGTCCCCTGGGATTCAAGTGCAACCCGTCCTTTTACAGGTCACACCTGCCCCAAAAGAGGTCCCAGTGATCCAGAAATCTGAATTCCTGCTCCCTGCTCCAATCCCTCACCCACACATTTATCCTCCCCCTCATCCTATTCCTATTTTCACTGTCGCATGGCACAGGCTGTAATCTTAAGATTACTACATTTGTGGTCCTGCTTCTCAACTTCCTTCTAACCTCTTGTAGTCTTTTTTCAGGACCTCTTCCCTTTTCCTACCTATGCTGTTGGTACCAATATGTACCATGAACTCTGGCTGTTCTCCCTCCCACTACAGGATATCTTGGATGCGATCTGAACCAACACAAACCCTGGCACCTGGGAGATCAGTCAGTCTGTTAGCTTTCATGCGAGCTTAGGGTCAAGATTGTTCAGTCAGTCTGCCAGCTTTCATAGGACCCTGGGACAGGGTGGTTCAGTCAGTCTATAAATCAGCTTTCATAGGACCCTGGGACAGGGTTGTTCAGTCAGTCTATAAATCAGCTTTCATAGGACCCTGGGACAGGGTGGTTCAGTCACTATATAAATCAGCTTTCATAGGACCCTGGGACAGGGTGGTTCAGTCAGTCTATAAATCAGCTTTCATAGGACCTCAGGGACAGGGTGGTTCAGTCAGTCTATAAATCAGCTTTCATAGGACCCTGGGACAGGGTGGTTCAGTCACTATATAAATCAGCTTTCATAGGACCCTGGGACAGGGTGGTTCAGTCAGTCTATAAATCAGCTTTCATAGGACCCTGGGACAGGGTGGTTCAGTGAGTCTATAAATCAGCTTTCATAGGACCCTGGGACAGGGTTGTTCAGTCAGTCTATAAATCAGCTTTCATAGGACCCTGGGACAGGGTGGTTCAGTCAGTCTATAAATCAGCTTTCATAGGACCTCAGGGACAGGGTGATTCAGTCAGTCTATAAATCAGCTTTCATAGGACCCTGGGACAGGGTGGTTCAGTCACTATATAAATCAGCTTTCATAGGACCCTGGGACAGGGTGGTTCAGTCAGTCTATAAATCAGCTTTCATAGGACCCTGGGACAGGGTGGTTCAGTGAGTCTATAAATCAGCTTTCATAGGACCCTGGGACAGGGTGGTTCAGTCAGTCTATAAATCAGCTTTCATAGGACCCTGGGACAGGGTGATTCAGTCAGTCTATAAATCAGCTTTCATAGGACCCTGGGACAGGGTGGTTCAGTGAGTCTATAAATCAGCTTTCATAGGACCCTGGGACAGGGTGGTTCAGTGAGTCTATAAATCAGCTTTCATAGGACCTCAGGGACAGGGTGATTCAGTCAGTCTATAAATCAGCTTTCATAGGACCCTGGGACAGGGTGGTTCAGTGAGTCTATAAATCAGCTTTCATAGGACCCTGGGACAGGGTGATTCAGTCAGTCTATAAATCAGCTTTCATAGGATCCTGGGACAGGGTGGTTCAGTCACTATATAAATCAGCTTTCATAGGACCTCAGGGACAGGGTGGTTCAGTCACTATATAAATCAGCTTTCATAGGACCCTGGGACAGGGTGGTTCAGTGAGTCTATAAATCAGCTTTCATAGGACCCTGGGACAGGGTGGTTCAGTGAGTCTATAAATCAGCTTTCATAGGACCCTGGGACAGGGTGGTTCAGTCAGTCTATAAATCAGCTTTCATAGGACCTCAGGGACAGGGTTGTTCAACCAGAACTTTCATGGGATTTCAGGGGCAGGATAGTTCAGTCAATCTTACCGGCTCATCTCTTCTTTCTTTGATTGAAAATGTCTAACGTATTTTCACACACATATAAAATATCAAACAGCACTATTGGTCTTTTATTGGCTTTTTTTTTCCCTTCATAAATCCACCAACTCACATTATTGAATGATCAGTAATGGCAGTTACATAATATAATGGGCTAAAAATGAAGTCTGACAGCATCTCTGACAATCGTGCATTATTTACTGGTGAGCTTAATGCATTACTGAAAAGTTTTGAACAGAATGGGAATGCAATGTCACCAACCCACTCCAATAATCTCCAATGTACCAGAAACTAGTCACCATTGTGGGTCAAGATCAGTTTTCCAGAGAGTGAACCTGTTGAAAGTGAATCCCTGTCCATGTCCTTAGATCCTGCATAAATCAGCTGATGGGTATATTTTCAGATATTTTTAACCTCTCTCTACTTCATTCTGAGATCCCCACCTGCCCCAAGAAGACCATTATCATCCTTGTGTATCTAAGAAAAATAAGGTAACATGCCATAAGGACTAGCACTGAGTTAATTTGAGATCCACCATCATGAAGTACTTCAAGAAGCTCATTAAGGCACACAACTCCAGACAACCTCGACAGAATGCAAAGACCAATGAAACAGGTCCACTGCTTCTGGACAGTAATGACACCTATGTTTGTTAGACTTTTTTATTGACTACAGCACTACCTTCAGTAAACAATAATTCCAACAATTTCATTTCCAAGCTCCTAACCCTAAGAATCAATGCCTCCCTTTGCAAATGAATCCTTGACGTTCGGACTAACATCATAATCAATAAGGATAGACAAGAAGCATCTCTGCCACAATTTTCCTCAATGCTGATGCCCCACAGATTGCACCCTCTACCCCCAGTCTACTTGTACACTCATGACTGTGTGGCTAGATTGTGTTCTAACTCCATCTACATATTTGCAGATAATACAACCTTTGTGGACTGCACCTCTACGGGAAGGGGATGGAGAGCCTAGTGACATGGTGTGATTGACAACAGTTTTTCCCTCAATGTCAGTACAACAAAGGAGCTGGTCATTGACTTCAGGAATGGGGAATATATGCGTATGATTCTGTTTAAAACAACTGCACTGATACCAAGAAGATTGAGAGCTTCAGGTTGCCATGAGTGAACATCACAAATAACCTGCCCTGGACAAAATGACATGGATGCTATGGCCAAGAAAGCCTACCAGCACCTCTACTTCCTCAAGAGGCAGAAGAAATTTGTTATGGTCTCTTGGACCCTCAGCAATTTGTATTGATGCACCATAGAAAGTGCTCTATCTAGGTGCATCACGGCTTGGTATGATAATTGGTCTGCCCGAGGTGGCAAAAGCTACAGCATGTGTGAACACAGATCAGCACGTCATGGAGACTAGGCTTACCTCCGTGGATTCTCTCTACACTTGCAGTCTTGGTAAAGCAACCAATGTAATTAAATGCCAAAACCACCTTGGACATTACCTCTTCTCCCCTTTCTCATTGGGGAAGAAGGTACAAAAGCCCGAAAGCACATATCAAAGTGCACTGCCCTCACTGAGGAGTTGTAACATCAACTAGATTGTCAGCCAAACTTCATTCAAAAATGTCACGAGAGTCAGGATATAGACGCCTAGCTCTTTAGTTTTATTGCAGACTCAATAGCGTGACATAGTGAGTAAGAAATGAGACCGAAAAACAACAGAATACAGTACAATTACTGTGTTGTTTCATTCATACAAGTAAGTATGCACAGGTAAGTAATAACTTAGTTAAGTTTCCTGCAGGTAATTATAAGATTTTGACAAGTTAATTCTACAAGTATATAGTACGTTCAAGCCATTATTGTCACGAATCCCGTGACAAGTTGAAAAGGACCAGCAGAAATGGAACACACCTGGAGTCTGGTTTACTATAAATTAAGACTATATTTATTACTACTATGAATTAATATCATTAAAACCGGATAATACAATACATGTTATAAACTATTTTTTTAATATATATATCTCCGTAAGTGTGTGTGTGTGGATACAAAGATAATAGACCTGGAGGTAGATATCAGTCTTACAGTGTCAGGTAAGTTTAACCAGTTCAGTTCACTTTGTGTTGCATCGAGTTGAATTGATGGAGAGAGAGAGAGTTAATTGAGTTGATGTTTACATTGGCAGCTTTAGTTGTTCTTGCTTCCGAAGTCTTTAGTGTCACTTTGTGTGACCCCACACAGTCACAGACAGATAGAGCCCCTTCTAGGGAACGGTCTACTAACCCACTGCACAGGTTCACCACCAGCAGACCCCCCAGGCAAGCTCTTACCAGCACTGGTAATCACGGGTCGAAATTAATTGGTCTGTGGCCTCCACCCTCGTGGTGGTCTTAAACTCCACCAGTGGTTTCTCGGGTAGCTTCCGCAATTCTCCTGTGTCGTGACTCCTCTGCTGTTATCAGACCAAAAGCCTCAACTTTTTATAATCCATTCGAAATTCCAGCTGTCCGTTAGCTCAACTGCTCTGAGCTGTTACCGTGGTGACTTCCCAGCTCGTGTCTCAGCTGGCGCCGTACTCTCTCTCTCAAGGTCACAATCAAAAGCATTATCAAAACCAAGTCAGAGTCCTCTCTCTCTTTTAATTGCCTCCTTGTTCATTAGACTGCTGAATTTTCCAGCAGTTTCTCACCTGCGTGACATTAGCATCCAGGTTGGTTTCTAATAAATTCAAAAATAATTTTTTTTTTTCAGCAAGATCTTATTGATACCTTTAGATTAACTTCTAAACAATATAATGTCAATTTCTGCTAGGTAAATAGCAGAATTGTTTTAGATAGAGACTTCTTTTACTCCAAACATAAACCTATGACCTTCTGCCTGCCAATATGCTTTCCTACTTACTACTTCCTGACTGCACAGCAAGTGGACCTAATATAGACTGAAACTGCTAATTTCAAAATAAAAGCTGAATGCACTTAATTACATAGTAAACCACAAACCAATTGCCTGAAAGGCGGAAAACAAAGGCTCAATGACGGTGTCTATCCTGCAGTTATAGCACTACTAAATGGTTTACATTAATATAGACTCTTGACACCACAATCTCTCTCATTCTGACTAATGCACCTTACTAGCTGCCTGCTCTTCACATTCTTTGTAATTGTGATACTTTATTCCACATCCTGTTCTTTCTTTCCTTTCCTCTACCTCAATGCAATGAAATGATCTCCATGGATGGCATGCAAAAGTACGTTTTTATACTGTGCTTCAAACTAACTAATTTG
Source organism: Hypanus sabinus (assembly GCF_030144855.1). Lineage (NCBI taxonomy): Eukaryota > Metazoa > Chordata > Chondrichthyes > Myliobatiformes > Dasyatidae > Hypanus > Hypanus sabinus. The sequence goes on from NC_082711.1 coordinate 105,858,577, forward strand.
CCAATTTCTTGTCAAGTTAAACAATTCAGCAGCCCGTCAACTGCTGCCTTAGTTTTAAGCATTGATTAGCTCTTTGTTTTTTGCTGGTTTGAACAATTAACAACAAGCTTTCCAATTCCCTGCTTGGCTTAAGTACTTAACTAACCCTTTCATTCTCTTGTTGTTTTAAGCAGTTGACTAACAGTCCCCTTTTCTTACAACTTCAAGTATGAATGGACATCTTTAATTTTTATATTGCTTTACGGTGTCAACGAGTTCTCATACTTTCTCCAGCTTCAAGAAATAAACACCACTCTCAGGTTTGAATAACCCCACTTGGTAGCGCAATACTATCAGCACTGGACTCCGGAGCGAAGGTTCCCAAGTTCGAATCCAAGTCAGTTTGAGCATCGAGTTAGCAACTCAGCCTCGTAAAAACAAGAATAGCTTGCTATGGAAACACCGTCAAAAGACAGTGCCACGAGAACTCCACTGCTGAGTTAAGGGCTATTCTTCTTCTTCTTCTTCAGGTTTGAACAAATAACCAGTATTTGTATCTGTGACAAAATATTGAACTAATTTTGCATTCAGTCACTTTGTCAATTGGCTTGATATCTGTTGGTTTAATTCATTGCAAAGTTTCTATATTCTCTTGTTTATTCAAATGATTGATCATTCTCACTGATTAAATAATTCACCAGCTCCCTCGATTAGCTTGCTCATTCAATTTCTACACCAGCTGTCCATTTTCTTATTGATCTAAGATGTTGAGCAGTGCTCCTTCCCTCTTGCTGTTCAGAACCAGTCTACCAATCTTTCCTCCAGCACCCCCACCCCGACATAAGTACACAATTGTTTTTTTCTGAATGAACACTAAACTGGCAGGGTGTGGTGATTGAATCTGCAGGCAGTGTTGATTGGAGAATATCAAAGAGGATTTGGGGTCGTTGGGTCTTTGGCGATCATGAAGGGGAGTGAGGACACTGGTGTCAGACTGCAGCAGTGAGGAGGTGCTGATTGGCTGCTGTGCGTCTACAGCTCCTGGGTTTGTTTCAATCACTTTCAGCATTAATATTCAAAGAGAATTGGATAGCAACTTGAAGAGAAGGCAATTACAGGGCTGTGAGGAAGAGGTAAATAGGTTGCACTAACTGTGTAACGTTACCAAGGAGTTGGTGCAGGAGCAAGGGGCCAAATAGCCTCTGGTGCTGCAACGTTCCAAGATACCTTGATTCTGTTGTTCATCAACTCCATCTCACACATCAACCACATGGTTTCTGATGCAATATATTTTTCCATCAGGAGCAACAAACAGTCTGCTGGTGGGACACAGCGTCTGTGGAAGGGAAAGGAATCGTCAACCTTTCAGGTTGTACCTCTGCTTCGGATCTGATTGTAGGGTTTCGAGCAGAAACATTGACAATTCATTTCCACTCTTTGACTGCTGAATTCCTCCTCCTTTGTTGCCCCAAACTCCAGCCTCTGCAGTCTCCTGTTTTCCATCCTGGGCTGTGATGCAGCACCCACCTCACTGGAAATGCCTCAGTGGTTGTGGAGTGCTCTGAGATACTCTCACGTGGTGAAAGGTGCTAATAAAAATGCCAAGTTCTTCCTGTCACAAAATATTAATGCACTTCCCCAAGCCTGCAGCATAAAATACGTTTGAACAAGTAATCCATCATTGTGACAACTACCTTGTTAGAAAAGGGGTTCGTCACCTTTGCAAATGATAATTAGATTAGTTAAATAAAAAATCTAAACTTTGATAGTTATTTTTACCTTGATTTATTACTCCTAAGTTACTCACTGGGACACACAGATACAACCCAAGTATTACATGAGCACTAGAATACAGCTCTCTTTTGTAGGTCTCAGTGTAAGTGGAAGGTACAGTCATGCTTGAAGTTTCCTTATGCCTTTTAAACTGGACATAGCCTGTGAAAAGAGTGTTAGACAAAATAGTGAAGGTGAGTATGAATGAAAAGAATAAAGGTCAGATCATGTGGGAACTTAAACAGGCTGCCGAATTTGTGAAGCTAATTACTGAAGGAATTTACCTACTGTTTGACACCCTGGCTTATTTGCCTATTCAGTGAACTGTGTATTTTTTCAGGGTTTCAGTAAAGCTGTATATATAGTAAATAAAGGACTATTTAGTGAAACATTTTTGACTGTTTAAAGTTAGGCCTCAGGTGAATGATGATCTTGCTATAGTACAGATTATTCAGACAGAGAGAACTAAAATTGTCCCAGACTCTGCTAGTGGAATCAGAATTATAACCAGGTTTAATATCTCTGGTATATGTTGTGCTTCTTAATGTTGTTTCTGAGGGGCTTGACTCTGATATGCAGACTCTTGTCTCCAAACTGGACCCATCTGCACTTGTTTATTTTTTCTCTCTGCAACAGTGCTTGTTAATATTTCAACTTTCACCTCAAAAGCATTCTATCCCTAAAGGTCAAAGTAACAATTTATTATCAGAGTATATGCATGTCACCACATGCAACCCTGAGATTCTTTGTGAGCATACTTAGCAAATCTATAGAACAGTAACTGTAAATAGGATCAATGAACAACAAACTGTGCAAATATAAATAAATAACAAATAATAACAAGAGCATAAACAAGATAAACAGTCCTTAAATTGAGACCATTGGTTGTGGGAACACTAAAAATTCAATGAGTGTAGTTATCCCCTTTTGTTCAAGAGCCTGATGGTTGAGGGGTAGTAACTGTTCCTGAACCTGGTGGTGTGAGTCCTGAGGCTCCTGTACCTTCTACCTGATGGCAGCAGTGAGAAAAGAGCATGGCCTGCGCGTTGAGGATCTTTGACGGATGCTGCTTTTCTCTGGCAAGTTTTCATGTCGATGTAGTCAATGGTTAGGAGTGCTTTACACATCATGTACTGGGCCCGATCCGCTAATTTTGTAGGATTTTCCACTCAAAGGCATTGGTGTTCCCGTACCAGGCCATAATGCAGCCAGTCAGTACACTTTCCATCAGACATCTATAGAAGTCTGCCAGGGTTTTTGATAACATGCCAAATCTCCACAGACTCCTCAGGATGTAGAGACACTATTGTGCTTCCTTTGCAATAATATTTATATGCGGTGTCCAGGATGGGTCATCTGAGATAGTGACACCCAGGAATTGAAAGTTACTGACTCTCTCCACCTCTGAACCTCTGATGATTACTGGTTCATGGACCTCTGCTTTCCTATCCTGAAGACTACAATCAGTTCCTTGGTCTTATTGACATTGATCGAGAGGTTGTTGTTATTACACCACTCTGCCAAGTTTCCATTCTCCCTGCTGTATGCTGATTCATCACCACCTTTGATACAGCCCACAACAGTGGTGTCATCAGCAAACTTGTATATTGTGTTGGAGCTGTACTTAGCCACACAATCATAGGTATAAAGTGAATAGAGCAGGGGACTAAGCGCACATTGCAGTGGTGCACCTACGCTGATGAAGATTGTTGAAGAAATATTTATGTCAATTTGAACTTACTAGGATCTGCATATGAGGAAATCCAGGGTCTATTTGCACAAAGGGGATATTGAGGCCCAGGTCTTGAATATTTCCATTGTTCTCTCTATTCTTCCTACTTGCTACAAGATAAAATATGAGATCTTTTTTCTTAGTTTGCTGATCCTGCTAGTGAATTAATGACATAAACCATGAACACTGTTTCCTTCTCCACAGATGCTGCCTGACCTGCTGAGTGTTTCCATTATTCTCTTTTCTAATGGAGAGTTTCCATCACTGAGTCCCAGAGATGGCAAAGGAACATCACTTGTGATTGGAAGGAGAATTTCCATCCACCTCAGCATTGGGTTTTTAATTCAAAACTAACATCCAGCTGCCCTGGTGAACATTACAAGTTCTGAACCAGGTAAGCTTGCTAGAACTGATTGTTACGGCCTAGCTTCTCTCTTAATCCTTATGTTAATCTCTGATTATGAAACTTCAACAATTACCTTGGTTAGAATAATCACATGCTTGTAGTATCTTTCTTTGGGCAGTGCTATAACTGGTTATTCAATCCACCGTATACAAGCATTCCAGTAGATTTCAACCCTGAATCAAGGCTTTGAGTTTATATTTCTGTCAAAGGTGAAGTATATACAAGCGATGTTGAGACAGTGAGAGTGCCATTGTAACACAGGCTTCCCTTCCTCATTTTTCTTTGTGGACTGCTCTCTATAAGTTTCCTGAGAGTTGATCTAAATCAGTGAGTCCCAACTTTGGGTCCACAAACAACTTGATTAATGTTAGGGGCCCATTGCTGAAAAAGGTCAAGTTGTCCATGGTGCCAAAGTTGGGATCCTCTGATTTAGATCAACTATCAGGTTGGGAACCCCCGATCTAAATGGTTTTTGAGTGATAAGTCTTGTTCACGAGCCTGTTGCCTGCAAAGGCATATTGATGTACAGCTTTAAGCACATACATATAGCTGTGACGCCTAAGACCTTTGCACTGTACTGCTGCCACAAAACAAGACCAAATTTCATGACATACGCTATGTGAGTGATGGTAAACCCGATTCTGATATGGGAATCAATTGTGGACCGATAGTGGAAAGGGGGCAGGGAGAAGGGAGAAGGCAAAGGTGAAGCGAGAGGTGTGAGTGGGAAATGCAAGAGAGAAATTCTGTAATGATCAATAAACTAATTGTTTGGAATCAAATGACCTTGCCTGGTGTCTCAGGGTTGGGTGTGTCTGCATCTGCACCAGCCCTATATGTATGTGGTGGTTGTAGCAGTTGAATCTGGGACTGCAGGAAGTGGTTCTGGACACATCTCTTCTCTAACAATCGACTCTCCTCTTCTCATCTGATCAATGAGTCATTTGTAAATGACATCAGACGCAATCTGCACTGTATAGGAGAGTGGCCTAGTTCTGTCCTTAATCTTTCCAAATTCCCATTTTTGATCACTTCTCTAGTCTCTCGCCGGCACTGCTGGTGCAGGAGTGAATCATCCTCACCTTGTTTGAGGAACCGTCAATTTGTCTCAGCTACTCCTTCAGGGGTTGGGTTTAAGGAGATCCAAGCATGAGTGCAAGGGCCGACCCAGGAACAGTATAGCTGGAGAGTTGTGGAGTGTACTGTAAGTGTCTTATTCCACTTATTTCTTAGAATGACAGAAACTGTTCCGCAACAAACTGTGGTCCATTGTCACTGACCAAGTGTTCTGGAAAACCAGACTTTGAGAAGAGGCTTCGCAACTCATTAACAGTGTGCGAGGCTGTAGCGAAGGCTATTGGGAACACTTCTAGCCACTTAGTAGCTGCATCCACTATAACCAAGAAATTTGTGCCCATGAACGTTCAGACAGAATTGACGTGAATCCTTTGCCAGACAATGCAGGCCACTCTGAGGGATGGAGTCTACTGGATGTGTTGGCATACTGAATGCTGCATGGCAAGCTGCTTGATTTGCTGATCTTTCACAGGCCACCAGACAGAGCTTCAAGCCAATGCATTCATTTTGACCATGCCTAAATGACTGGCATGTATTTGTAGCTCCTTTAGCTCTCAGCTTGGACGGTACAAAAACCTCAATCTCCACATAAAGCAACCCTCGTCAATGACAGGTTTATCCCAGTGCTGGTAAAGAAGGGGAAACTGGAATTTTGGCTGCACATTTCAGCCATTTTGGGTTGCCATGTAGACCTGACACAGTGTGGAGTCTTTTCTGATTTCCCTTTGGACCATCTCTGCTATACTAGGGAGACTTAAGATTTGCATTAGTAACTTGTAATTTTTTAATTGGCTTACCTCCATTATGTCCTAAGTTTAGAGAAAATAAGAAGTCAAGCATTTGATAAATCCTTTAAATTTAAACAAACCTGGCAACCTTTTATTCAATATTTTCATATAGTTTGATTTATTTCTCTTCCAGTTACTTTGTAGAAACTTTGGATTTGATCAGAAAGTTTCTCTTTTTTTCCTGCTTTTACTCTCAGTATGGGCTGCCCAGTTCTATATTTTCTTATTTTTTGTTTAGTGGGTTTTTATGTATATAAAAATTATAAAAGTTCCTTTATCTTTTTTCTTCTTTTCATGAAATGATAAGAGGAGAATTGGTTATCTTATTTTTTATTATATACTGTAAGATTAATACTATGTACATTCTTGATAATGTTTATTTTACCTTTCTTATGAATTGTTATCGATATATGTACTTTTTTAATTAATAAAAAGATTGATAAAGAAAGGAAGAATTGTAATTTTTTTCAGGTATTTTATTTCCAAGGGTAAACTGGACAATCCAGAAACATTTCCATGATTAGTTGTCCTCTTGAATTTGATCTTGTAATTGTGTCCTTCAAGAAACAAAGTCCATCTCTGTATTTGTGCTGCTGCTGTTAGTGGAACATGCTTCTGTGGATTGAAAATTGACCCCAATGAACCCTTCTGTTTCTGGGAAGGAGTTTCTAATTCTGAGCCAGGTGTTCAATACTTCCTTGCCAACATCAACTCTGCTCAGATTGTGGTGTTGTTTTCCATAGAGGATCACGCTCTTCCATTGATTAACTTTTACTTCAATAGTGATGATTTCATGTATCTATTTAGTCTGGCTTTGTGTACATGACACTTTTGTTGGAAATAATTCAGAAGATGTGTAGCTCAGGTGGTTGGATTATTCTCTGATCTTGGCCATTTACTTGCAAACATTTCATCAACATCTGTTAATGCTATGCAATAGGTTATTGTGTGTAGTTCTTCAAGTGTTTCAAGTTTTCCTAAATATTGTGGTAATAAAGTACTGTTGAGAGTATTACCAAATTTTGTAAATTTTGGTAATGTGTTTCATTATGGCAATCAGCAATGTAGAGTCCTTTTTTTGACTTAGTGCTCATGTGTTCTGTTAGTGTGATGCTAAACGTTAGGATAATTTTGTCTGTAAACTCAGTTTCATCATCAGAATTCTGTGGAGGCTCTGTATCTGTGTTGTTGCTATTACTATTAGGTTGTGGTGCAGTTGTTGAAATAATTCAATTTTCATCAGTGCTTCAGGGGGTGGTATCTTCATTATTTTATTGTATAGCATTGTCATGGTCTTCAGGTTTCTTTTTTACAGTTCTTATGCAACTTCATTTTTTATTAGGTTCAACATGTCTATAGGGATCACTCTATGTTGATCTGCTATTCGTTGTACATTTACTTGCATGGAGGGATTTTGTGATATAAACTGGTGAAGTCTTACCCTGTATCCTGTCATGTTAGTCTCAAGTTCTATTACTTGGCAATGTACAAACTTTATGAATGTGTTTACTTCTAATGATCATTTCATATGGGTCTTTCTTCTCTTAACTGCTTGAGTGGCCTCAGTTGTATGTGGACTGCTCCCCTGAGAAACACTTCTGTTTGGTAGATTTTTGTAAGCCTTGAGGTAAAATCTGTCCAGAGTTTTCCCTTTATCAATGTATAATTTATTTTCTTTGCTTGTGGTTATTCCAAATACTTATGTTTCATATTTATCCATTGGTTTTATTGAGTTCTGCTGCTCTGTTTCATATTCTACTAGTTCTGTTGCATCTTTCTATATGTTTAATGTTCTGCACTTATCTACTCCAACGTTCATGTTTATATCTTCAGAAAATAGTTCTATTATTTCAGCTAATTGCTTTAGCTTTACTGATGAAAGAGTGTAGCTTTTGTTGTTATACTCACTAGTTTTTGGTAGTCAACTTAACAATGTGAAAGATTAATTAGAATCAGTCAATATTTTAACAGCCTTTGGCTTAACAGCCTGTCTTTTTTTCTATAAGCTTGAGAAACTTAGGTGAGGAGTACAGATAGGGTGAATGCACACAGCCTTTTCCCCAGAGTTAGGGAATCAAGAAGGTTTATGGTAGGAGGGGAGAGACTAATAGGAACCTAAGGGGCAACTTCTTTACCCAGAGGTGGTCCGTATATGGAATCAACTGCCAGAGGATGTGGTAGAGGCAGGTATTTTAACAATATTGAAAAGACATGTGAACATGTTCAAAGCACATTTATTATCAAAGCATGTATATTATATATAGCCCTGAGATTAGTGTCCCTTACAGGTCACCACAAATTAAGAAACCCAACAGAACCCGTTAAAAAAAAACTGTCAAACACCCAATGCATGGATAGGAAAAGTTTAGAGGAATATCCAACAAGTTGTTTCAATTACAACAAGCTTAGATAGGCATATTGGTCGGCATTGAGATGAGCAGTTAGCTTCTGTACAGTTCGCCTTATGAGTCAGCAAGTATACAGCATCTAGGTGAGAGAGAGTGAACCAGATTTAGATTTCAGGAATATATGAATGAACCAGCCTCTTTTACATTCATAACACACCTTAATGGGCCTTGAGTATCCCTGTTTAAACTGGAGGTAGACAGGTTTGATTATAGCTTCATTATAAAGGAAATTACAATGGCATGAGAGGGGAACTGGCTGAAGTTGACTGGAAGGAGACATTTGCAGGAAGGATAGCAGAGCAGCAATGGCTGGAGTTTCTGTGGAAAATGAAGGAAGTACAAGACAGATATATTCCAAATAAGAAGAAATTTTTGATGGGAAGAAGGACACTACCATGGCTGGCAAGTGAAGTCAGAGCCAAAGCAGAAGCAAAAGAGAAAGCATACGAGGAAGCCAAAGCTAGTGGGAAGATAGAGGATTGGAAAGCTTTTAAATACGCAGAAGGAAACTAAGAAGGTCAATAGTAAGGAAAAGATGAATTATGAGAGGAAGCTAGCAACTAATATCAAAGAAGATATAAAAGCTTTTTTAAGTATATAAAAGGTAAAAGATAGTCAAGGGTAGTGTTAGGGAGCACTATAGCAGAGAAACAGGCTCTTTGTCCCATCCAGTCCTTGGTGAACTGTTAAGCTGCCTTTAGTTCCATTGACCCACACCTGGACCATGCCCTCCATACACCCCCATCCCTCACCATCCATGTATTTATCCAAGCTTCTCTGAAATGTTGAAATCAAACCCACATCCACTGGCAGCTCATTCCATACCTTCACCAATTTCTGAATGAAGAAGTTCCTCTTCACATTCCACTTGAGCATTTCACCTTTCACCCTTAACCCATGACCTCAGGTTCTAGTCTCACCAACCTCTCTCTTTAGTCCCTTCTTAAATATACATTCCATCTTAACAAAGACTTCCTTGTATTCAGTAATTTCTTAGAAACAACTTTAAAACCTGATGTGTAGCTCTCAGTGCCCGAAGAGGTGTCTGTGGCTTGCCCCAACTTAAACGTCGATGTTATTTTCCTGCTGCGTCTGATTATAGCGTCCTGTTAGTCCAACGCACTTGCCAGTTGAAGCACGATCTGCCGAAAGCCGGTGATGGCATTGACACAGTGGGCCAAGGTGCACTAATGGCTTTTCCGGGAAGAGTTAGCCGGCTGCATTGTGTTTCCTTGTGTTCTGGATCTCCACACAAGCACACCGCAGAGCGGAAGCATAGAATGTTCTGTAGGTCGCAGGCATTCAATGATGCCTGAAGTGAGTGCCTTAGATACTGTATGTTGTGGCTGTACCTCTACATATCAAATAAATAAAGGCACACACTCGGAGGGGAAGTTAACTTTTATATTCACCTTGCAGAGAGAGGAACAAATCAATGTGCGTGGGCAAGGTATTTGTCAGTAATTAGTACTAAGAGGAGTCATTGCACTGAAAGAAATAGATCTGTATACTACACTTCCTCTCCCTTTAGATTAATTAATGTAACATAAAACTGTATAGAAACATAGAAAATAGGTTCAGGAGTAGGCCATTCAGCCCTTTGAGCCTGCACCGCCATTCAGTATGATCATTGCTGATCATCCAACTCAGAACCCTGTACCTGCTTTCTCTCCATTCCCCCGATCCCTTTAGCTACAAGGGCCATATCTAACTTCCTCTTAAATATAGCCAATGAACCGGCCTCAACTGTTTCCTGTGGCAGAGAATTCCACAGATTCACCACTCTCTGTGTGAAGAAGTTTTTCCTCATCTTGGTCCTAAAAGGCTTCCCCTTTATCCTTAAACTGAGACCCCTCGTTCTGGACTTCCCCAACATCGGAAACAATCTTCCTGTATCTAGCCTGTCCAATCCCTTTAGAATTTTATAAGTTTCAATAAGATCCCCCCTCAATCTTCTAAATTCCATTGAGTATAAGCCTAGTAGATCCAGTCTTTCTTCATATGAAAGTCCTGCCATCCCAGGAGTCAATCTGGTGAACCTTCTCTGTACTCCCTCTATGGCAAGAATGTCTTTCCTCAGATTAGGGGACCAAAACTGCACACAATACTCTAGGTGCGGTCTCATCAAGACCTTGTACAACTGTAGTAGAACCTCCCTGCTCCTGTACTCAAATCCTTTTGCTGTGAATGCCAACATACCATTTGCCTTTTTCACCGCCTGCTGTACCTGCATGCCCACCTTCAATGACTGGTGTGCAATGACACCCAGGTCTCATTGCATCTCCCCTTTTCCTAATCGGCCACCGTTCAGATAATAATCTATTTTCCTGTTCTTGCAACTAAAGCGCATAACCTCACATTTATCCACATTAAATTGCATCTGCCTTTAATTTGCCCACTCACCTAACCTATCCAAGTCACCCTGCATCCTCTTAGCATCCTCCTCACAGCTAACACCGCCACCCAGCTTCGTGTCATCCGCAAACTTGGAGATGCTGCATTTAATTCCCTCATCTAAATCAATAATATATATTGTAAACAACTGGGGTCCTAGCACTGAGCCTTGTGGTATCCCACTAGTCACTGCCTGCCATTCTGAAAAGGTCCCGTTTACTCCCATTCTTTGCTTCCTGTCTGCCAACTAATTCTCTATCCACATCAATACCATACCCCCAATACTGTGTGCTTTAAGTTTGCACACTAATCTCCTGTGTGGGACCTTGTCAAAAGCCTTTTGAAAATCTAAATATACCACATCCACTGGCTCTCCCCTATCCACTCTACTAGTTACATCTTCAAAAAATTCTATAAGATTCGTCAGACATGATTTTCCTTTCACTAATCCATGTTGACTTTGTCCGATGATTTCACCTCTTTCCAAATGTGCTGCTTTCACATCTTTGATAACTGACTCTAACATTTTCCCCACCACCGATATCAGACTAACTGGTCTATAATTCCCCGGTTTCTCTCTCCCTCCTTTTTCTAAAAGTGGGGTTACGTTAGCCACCCTCCAATCCTCAGGAACTAATCCAGAATCTAAGGAGTTTTGAAAAATTATCACTAATGCATCCACTATTTCTTGGGCTGCTTCCTTAAGCACTCTGGGATGCAGACCATCTGGCCCTGGGGATTTATCTGCCTTTAATCCCTTCAGTTTACCTAACACCACTTCCCTACTAACATGTATTTCCCTCAGTTCCTCCATCTCACTAGACCCTCGGTCCCTTACTATTTCCAGAAGATTATTTATGTCCTCCTTAGTGAAGACAGAACCAAAGTAGTTATTCAATTGGTCTGCCATGTCTTTGTTTCCTATTTTCAATTCACCTGTTTCTGACTGTAAAGGATCTACATTTGTCTTGACCAATCTTTTTCTTTTCACATATCTATAAAAGCTTTTACAGTCAGATTTTATGTTCCCTGCCAGCTTTCTCTCATAATCTTTTTCCCCTCTCCTAATTAAGCCCTTTGTCCTCCTGCTGGTCTCCGAATTTCTCCCAGTCCTCAGGTGTGCTGCTTTTTTTTGCTAAATTATATGTTTCTTCTTTGAACTTGATACTATCCCTAATTTCCCTTGTCAGCCATGGGTGCACTACCTTCCCTGGTTTATTCTTTTGCCAAACTGGGATGAACAATTGTTGTAGTTCATCCGTGCGATCTTTAAATGCTTGCCATTGCATATCCACCGTCAACCCTTTAAGTATCATTTGCCAGTCTACCTTAGCTAATTCACGTCTCATTCCTTCAATGTTACCCTTCTTTAAGGTCAGAACTTTTGTTTCTGAATTAATTATGTCACTCTCCATCTTAATGAAGAATTCCACCATATTATGGTCACTCTTACCCAAGGGGCCTCGCACAACAAGATTGCTAACTAATCCTTCCTCATTGCTCAATACCCAATCTAGAATGGCCTGCTCTTTAGTTGGTTCCTCGACATGTTGGTTCAGAAAACCATCCCGCATACATTCCAAGAAATCCTCTTCCTCAGCACCCTTACCAATTTGGTTCACCCAATCTATATGTAGATTGAAGTCACCCATTATAACTACTGTTCCTTTATTGCACGCATTTCTAATTTCCTGTTTAATGCCATCCCCAACCTCACTACTACTGTTAGGTGGCCTGTACACAACTCCCACCAACGTTTTCTGTCCCTTAGTTGTTATGCAGCTCTACCCATATTGATTCCACATCCTCCAGGCTAATGTCCTTTCTCCTCTCTAACCAGCAATGCTACCCCACCTCCTTTTCTTTCCTATCTATCCCTCCTGAATATTGAATATCCCTGGATGTTGAGCTCCCATCCTTGGTCACCCTGGAGCCATGTCTCTGTGATTCCAACTATATCATATTCATTAATAACTATCTGCACATTCAATTCATCCACCTTGTTACGAATGCTCCTCGCATTGACACACAAAGCCTTCAGGCTTGTTTTTACAACACTCTTAGCCCTTATACAATTATGTTGAAAAGTGCTCCTTTTGCTTTTTGCCCTGGATTTGCCTGCCTGCCACTTTTACTTTTCACCTTACTACTTTTTGCGTCTACCCTCATTTTACACCCCTCTGTCTCTCTGCACTTGTTCCCATCCTCTTGCCACATTAGTTTAAAGCCTCCTGAACAGCAGTAGCAAATGCTCCCCCTGGGACATTGGTTCCAGTCCAGCCTAGGTGCAGACCGTCCTGTTTATACCGATCCCATTTCCCCCAAAACTGGTTCCAATGCCCCAGAAATTTGCATCCCTCCCCCTTGCACCATTTTTCAAGCCACGTATCCATCTGAAATATCCTCCTATTTCTACTCTGACTAGCACTTGGCACTGGTAGTAATCTAGAGATTATTACCTTTGTGGTCCTACTTTTTAGTTTATCTCCTAACTCCCTAAATTCACATTATAGGACCTCATCCTGTTTTTTACCTATATTGTTGGTACCTATGTGCACCACGACCACTGGCTGTTCACCCTCCCATTCCAGAATGTCCTGCAGCCGCTCAGAGACATCCTTGACCCTCGCACCAGGGAGGCAACATACCATCCTGAAGTCTCGTTTGTGGTCGCAGAAACGCCTATCTATTCCCCTTACAATCGAATCCCCTATCACTATTGCTCTCCCACTCCTTTTCCTTCCCTCCTGTGCCACAGAGCCACCCATGGTGCAATGAACTCGGCTGCTGCTGCCTTCCCCTGATGAGACATCTCCCCCAACAGTATCCAAAACAGTATGTCTGTTTAGGAGGGAGATGACCCCAGGGGACTCCTGCACTACCTGCCTACTGCTGCGCTGTCAAGTGGCCACCCCTTCCCTTTCTGCCTGTGTAGCCTTTACCTGCAGTGTGGCCAACTCACTGAACGTGCTATTCACGACCTTCTCAGCATCGCGGATGCTCCAGTATGAATCCAATCGCAGCTCCAGATGCTCAATGCGGTCTGCCAGAAGCTGCAGTTGGACACACTTCCTGCACACATAGTCGTCAGGGACACTGGAAGTATCCCTGATTTCCCACATGCTGCAGGATGAACAAACCACGGGGCCGATCTCAGCTGCCATGACCTACCCAATACTTGCCTCAACTTTTGAAACTTTCTCCTTTGAAAGGAACTTACCCGACCTTACCTCACTTGGAGTGAAGCTTGTTCTCTGCCTCTTCTCGTCGAAGCTTCTTGAGTCAAAGCCTCAAATCTCCACTGCTTTTATGTAGCAAACATTTAACAGACCATGTTCAAATAAGCTCAAAACAGTGTTTGCTTGATTTTTTAAAAACACAACAGTCCATGACTAACTTCACTATGTTAAAGATCCAGTCTTCTTGGTGGCACTCTGTTTCTTTCAAGATAGTGCCTCTGGACCTGTGGAGTGGCATCAGGTTTGGCCAGTGTCTTTTCAAAGGCAGCTTCCTCAGTTGCAGGTGTCATGTTGCTTTAAGTGACATGATCATCACTGAGAGGTAAGTCCAATGGGTGCAATGAGTCTACTTTGTTGGATGCAGATGACTCAGGTGTGTTTTTCGGTTGAGCACGCAGTATCTGGTCCTCATGATATCTCCATGTATGATCTCCAACATCCACTGTGTACATCAGTGGGTCTAGTTTTTGTAGCTGTCCTACCAGGTGTCCAATAGACTCTTCAGTAATCAGACACTAGGATTTTCTGTCCAAACTCGAAGCTGCTCACTGATTCAGTTGGTAACTGGCTGAACTGTTTATTCTGCACTTCCCTCCATAGATCTGGTTCCAGGGGGTCTATGTGAGATTTCAGATTCCTGCCCATGAACAGGATTGTTGGTGCTTCATTTGTCATCAAATGAACAGAGTTCCGATACATGAAAAGGAAGTCGTACACCTAGTGCTGAAGAGAAATATCCTTCTTCCTCACCGCTTTAAAGAACTTCGTGAATGTTTAGATATACCTTTCAGCTAACTCATTCATTGCTGGGTGGGTGGTGAGGAGCTGACTTGGAATGTCTGATGCCATTATTGATCATGAACAGTCTGAATTCTTCTGACATGTAGTCCATTGTCAAGACCCTTCATCCTGATTGTGCCCAAGACCCTTCATCCTGATTGTGCCCAAGTGTTCCTCATGCAGACTCTCACACTCTGGTGCGCATTTTAGAGAGAACCACTACACAAGATCCCATACATCAGGGTTCTTTGACATACAGACAAATGGTCTCGTCTCACTGAGAACTCTGGAAGCACAGGATTGCCATAAGCTGGCCATCCTTGTATGGTGATATCATAGAGTTCTAATAATGTCAGGTCATTCATTGTTTCTTTTTGTACAGGCAGTCCCCGGGTTACATACGAGTTCTGTTCCTGAGTCCGTTTTCGAGTCGGGTTTGTACGTAAGTCGGAATAAGTACATCCGGTATTATTTAGTGTCAGTTAGTCAAACGATTGTCTTAGTATATAGTATATATTTTACCTTTCTATGCATATAAAACACTTAAGAAACATATGTATTCCAATAATTAAACCACTGCTTTGCTTAGTAATAATTGTAGCTTTCATCAGGACAGGGCCTTTCACATGCTCCATTATTCCCACTTTATCCTTTAAAATTGTTCCGATCATTGACCGACTGTAGCCTAACACTTTTCCAATGACCGATGGCGTTTCAGCTCTTTCCAAACACTTTATTTTTTCCATTTTATTTTCAATCGCGTTCGCTTCCCATCAATGGAACAGAAACACTGCAGGCGGCGTGTCCTGATCTCCGCTGGCTCCCGAGGTCCGCTGGGTCCTAAGGACCACTGCACTAAAATACCCCGGTCCGAAAGTCCACCGCACTGAGACAGGTTAAATGGGACAAATGGGAGCTGTGCTGGGTTTGGGTACTGTATTTGATCCTCCACAATATTCCACATGGGAATTTAAACTGGAGGTGGCAGTGTCTTTTTTTACAAGGTTGAGTTGCGCGCTCGATATTAACCCGCCATGGTTGGTACGGGAGTCACTGGATCGACATCAACCCGGCACAGGAGCAATTTATACTGGAACAGTCCTTGGTGAGTATTGATTATGAGGAACTTCTTGCTTGACTCCTCCATCTCCATTTCCAGGTAGGCTGTGATAAGTCAATCTTTGAAAACCTCTCCCCCCCACTCACTTGCCAAAGATTCAAAAATGTCTCTATTCACAGCAGGGGATACTGCACAGTATGCAGCACAGGGTTGATGATCACTTTGAAGTCCATGCAAATGTATACAAATCCGGCAATCTGGCCTTCCCTTTCTTAATCACGGGGACAATGGGTGCGGCCCAATTGTGCCACTCATTCTTGGACAGAATGCCAGACACCTCCAAAGTCTAAAGTTTAACATCCACTTTAGGACATAGTGTGTAAGGAACTGGATGTGTTTTATGGAATCTTAGTGTTGCTGCTTCATCCAGTTCGATTCTAGCCTTCATGCCTTTGAGTTTACTTCTCATAAGCTCTTTAAACACCTTTTCATTAGCATTAAGCAGCTGACAGTCTCTGCTTAGTGGTATCAGTTGCCTGTTGATGACACATTCAGAGCTTTGATTGTTTGCCAGTCTAGTTAGATTTATCTCAACCATTCACATCCAAAAAGTACTGGCCCTCCACTTTTCAATACATAAATCTCTAACTGCTGTGTTAGCCTCCATACATCACATTCACTTTCAGTTTGCCTTTGGGGAGACCCTGTTTCAGTTGTGTAGGTCTTTTAGCATCACCAAGGTCTTTTTTAATGATAGCTTAGTAAATAGTCTGTTGTACTCAGCAGCTGAAATTTCAAACAAAGCTGACCCTGCATCCAGCTCTATTTTTAGTTTTACACCAGACTCATCTGTTGTGGTCTATATGATCTTTCCTCTCACTGTCTCTCTCCCTTCCTCCGAATTCTGTCTTCTCGTAACTTTCAGCGCAGTTGGTGATATTTGTTGACATTCAGATTCGTGCTCATCGCCAATCTGTTGTGTCTGTACACGACTACATATCAAATAAATAAAGATACACACTCGGAGGTAAAGTTAACTTCTATATTCATTTTGCAGAGAGAGCATCAAGTCAATGTGTATGGGTAAGTTATTAGTGAATAATTAGTGCTAAGGGGAGTCACTGAGCTCAATAAATAGACCTATACACTACAAGAAACACCTTATATCTGGCTTGAGCCTTGCATGTCATAGCTGAGAGAGCTACCACTATTGTTATAGTATTGTGTTCACTTGTGTAAAATAAGCTGTTCTCTCAGGAGGATCTCTGTTGGTGGTCTTTAAGTGGCTATGGACACCGATGTGGGATCCACATATTCTGGAGCAGTGTGGATATGAGTAAGTGGTGGCTTGGTACTGTTTGGGTCTTTTGGTTGTTCAGTCTCTCCTTTTGCAGTTGGTCTTTGTATAGTGCAAGTCAACTCTCAAGTAACGTAGCTCCCTCTAGAGCAGATTTTCTCCAGGTGTATCTATTGAGAACAATGTCTTTCCAGTTTTTAGATGAAATGTTGAAGATCTTCAAGCTGATTTTGATGTTATTTTTGAAGTGTTTCCTTTGCCCATCAGGGACTTGATGACCTTTCTTCAACTCGAAGTAAAGGATCTGTTTCTGCAGACGTGAGTTAGGTATGCAGATGACAGGAACTAGCCATCGGAGTTGGTGTTGCTTTATCGTGGTGGAGATGCTGATCATGTTGGTCTCCTCCAGTGTGCCTGTGTTAGTGCATCTGTCCTTGCAGCTGATCCTCAAAATGTTTCCTAAGGCTGTTTGGTAGTATTGTTCTAGGGCTTTCTGATGTGTACTATAGGGGATCCATTATTCAGTTCCATACAGTAATGTAGGAAGATGACTGCTCTATAGACCAAACTTTTGTGGTCTTCTTTTTGTTAATCTTGGATAGGATCCACTACCACTACTCAGGTGTACTGAGGCATAAGGTAAGCAAATGGATATTGTTAACTTCATTTTAAATAATGTTTGTGTTTCAATTAAATTAAACCAGTTA
Organism: Hypanus sabinus; assembly: GCF_030144855.1. Classification (NCBI taxonomy): domain Eukaryota; kingdom Metazoa; phylum Chordata; class Chondrichthyes; order Myliobatiformes; family Dasyatidae; genus Hypanus; species Hypanus sabinus. The sequence continues at coordinate 105,876,217 of NC_082711.1, forward strand.
AAGGTGTTTTAGGAAAAATTTTCCTTGATAATTAATCTTTTTTTCTAAATATACTGTATATTTCCCGGTTGTTTCTAAATGGCCTTGATCACCAGTAACTTTTGGAGGAATTCACAAGTCTTTTGACAAGACTAGGGAAGCCAAGGACACAAGAGATTCTGCAGATGTTAAAAATCTTGAGCAATACACACAGAATGCTGGAGGTCAGGCAGCAACTTTGAAGGGAAATGAACAGTTGGCATTTTGATCCTGAGACCTTACATCTGGTCCTATCAAACCCAGGGACCTTCAGAAGATTGAGGGGTGCCCTAATTGAAACTTAATGCATTTTTAAATGTCTCCATAGAGTGGATGTGGAAAGGATACTTCATATGGTGGGACAAGCTAGGACCAGAGGGTGCAGCCTCAGAATAGAGGGGCATCCTTTCAGAATGGAGCTAAGGAGAGTGGTGAATCTGTAGAATTCTTTGCACCAACGTGGCTGTGGAGACCATGTCTTTATACATATGGAAGGTAGAGGTTGATATATTCTTGACTGGTCAGTGCATGAAGGGTTTCGGGGAGAGGGAAGAAGATTGGGGCTGAGAGGGAAATGGATCAGCCATGATGAAATGGTGGAGAAGACTCAATGGGCCAAATGACCTAATTCTGCTTCTATATCTTATGGAAACAAGAGGACAATAGTAGGGAAATGCTAGACACTTGCATTGTGTTCTCCCTGCCCTATGCACTGCAGTGTGGAAGTGTGTAATGCTGTTTGCACTCTGTATGGTATGGTGTAAACATAACTTAATTAGTACGTGGAATAATGATAACCTGAATTTAGTTTACAGGTTGAATGTGGTGGATGAGGAAAATTGAAATAATACAATTAATGCTGAAATATCAGGCAGAGTAAAAAAAAATCCAATTTGCATTTGATATTACTGAGTTCATCAGAATTGGAGGTGCATTTTCATACCTTGCATGGATCTGTTTTCAAGCAGGGCAGCTAATTCTCTGAAACGTTTTATGCAAAAAATTAAAAGTGTTCTTGTCAATTTTCTGAAGCATGTCCTGGGCACCAAGGGTTCATTAGCACAAGCTATGAAGATTCATTTTGCCAAATTTCCATTAGAGTTTGACACTTTCTTCCACATTGTCATACTCATATGATATGCAGATTAAGATGAAAGGAACTAGACATCTTTACTCAGTGTGAACCTGCATCTATTTAAAAAAACCTGTCCTATTAACTGATCCACGCTTTCTTGTTTCAGTGTCACGTTGGTGGAAAATGGTGTTTCTGAAGAAGGAAATGTCCAAATTGAACAGAAGTAGACTGCAAGCTAAAAGTGACTGCTACTGGAGTTATTACCTGTCTGTCGCATGGCATGTTTTGTGTCTTCAAACCTCAGGAATACCTACACAAATGTGCTTGCTCCCTGTCTTACTGATAAGGGTCACAGCTAAAATGAGTTCCAGCTATTATGTCAGATCTCCGTCTGGGCACAAATTCAGAATTCAGCTGCCTGGGATTTGGTAATTACCAGCTGCCCAGTTATTCCAACACAATAGAAAATAGGTAATAGGTTTGGCCATCATCATATTGCAATATGAGGGACAATTATTGCACTCATAGGGCTGATAAATTAACTCTTGGTTCAAGGAATATTATTTCTGCATCAGAATCATTTTATAAATTAAGTGCAACCCTCTCACCAGGGCTCGTATCCAAACTTGGCTTATTAGCTAACTTCACTAACAGCCACGTGACTCAGGGGTGAGAAAACTACCTTTCATAAATAACATACATCAAGGGTCGATATGATTTGGGGTTCAGCTAAAGAGGAAAGTTAGGATGTTCCAATTAAGGAATATTTATTGCAGGGAATGCTGTATAACTACCGTTCATACACAATTATCAGTCACGAAGGAATGACAGATCGTACACTGGCATAAAATTATAAAGGAAGTATATTTATAAAGTTTTCAGCTTTATCAAACAATCAACAGGAAAAGAAAAGAAAGATAAAAGGGCCCATTACAGTTAAACCAGTCCAAATGTGCGCATAAACGTTGGAGCTTGTTTCTGAAGTAGTGGGGATACTTTGCTTACTCAGGTGCTGAACCCATGTTCTGCATGAAGGACACCTGCCACAGTTTGAACTTCCCTTGAAGATTTCAAATGAACTAGCTAACCCAGGAGTATTAGCACTCCCTCGTTTGAACCATTCATCTGCACAAGGCGCTATTTACAAAAGGGTCCAATCACAAACAGGAGGGAATCTGCAGACGCTGGAAATCCAAGCCACATACGCAATATGCTGGAGGAATCCAGCAGGCCAGGCAGCATCTATGGAAAAAAGTAGTGTCGACGTTATGTGCTGAGACACCGACTGTACTCTTACAATCTAGTCTCTCCTTCAGGTGGGGTCCTCCGAGCACCTTGCCCTGTGCTCTCTCCTCACAAAAGTTATGACAGTTACCAAGCCAACCCCGATTGGTTTTTCAACTCAGGATATTCCTGAGTTGAACAACATGACTCCTTATCTTTAGCTAAAGCCAAAACACTCTTGCTAGCAGGACACACTGCTTTAAACAAAACTGCTAAATTAAAAATACTTCACAGCGTAGCAGTAGAATTCTTACGCAGGGCATTTCATGGGTAAATGGTGATGGTATATAAGGGGAAAGGAATGCTTTGAGGCTTAGTGATATATGCGAGAAGCAATGAGATGGAGATCAGTCCCATGTGTGTTACTTTTTTTCTAACATGAGATCTGAGAAAAGATTTGCTTTTGTATGATACCCTTTATGGTTTGTAGACAACAGATGCAATCTCACTCCTCTCCAATCAGTGTTGGACCATCTGGACAATAACAACATCTGCATTAGGCTGCTGTGTATTAATTTCAGCTCAAAGTTCAACACCTTCATACCCACAGCACCAAGCAACAAGCTCCAAAATCTGAGCCTCTGCAACTGGATCCTTGATTTCCTCATTGGGAGATTACAGTCAGTGCAGATCAAAAATACCATCTCCTCCTTACTGAAAATCAACACTGGCGCGCCTCAAGGACGTGTGCTTCGTCCACTAATCTATTCTCTCTACACCCATTACTGTATGGCTACGCACAATTCAAATGGCATCTATGTGTTTGTCAATAATACAACCTTGTTAACAGAATTTCAGATGGTGACCAGGAGGCGTTTAGGAGTGACATAGATCAGCTGGTTGAGTGGTGTCGAAACAACAACTTCACAATCAGTGTCAGTAAGACCAAGGAATTAATTGTAGACTTAGGACAGGGTAACTTAAGGGAACAGCTACTAGCCTTTATTGAGAGATCACTTCTCTGAAAATCTACCCTGGATCTAACATACTGATTCAGTTACAAAGAATGCACAACAGTGGCTCTATATCATTTGGAGTTTGAAGAGATTTGTATGTCACCAAAGACTCTAGCAAAATTCTATAGATTTACTTTGGAAAGCATTCTAACTGGTTACGTAACCCAACACAAGAGATTCTCCAGATGCCAGAGATCCAGAACAATACACATAAGATGCTGGAGGAACTCGGCAGGTCAAGCAGCATCTATGAAAATGAATAAACAGTTGTTGTTTCGGATCAAGATCCTCCTTCAGGACTGGAAAGGAAGGAAGTCAGAATAAAATGGTGGGGGAAGGGGAAAGAGGACTAGCTAGAAGGTGTTAGGTGAATACAGGTCAGTAGGAGAGGTAAAGGGATTGAGAAGAAGGAACTTGATAGGACAGAAGAGAGGGCAATAGGAGAAAGAGGAGGGGCAAGAGGGGGAGGTGAGAAGAGGTTAGATGCAGAGTGGGAAATGAAAGAAGAGGAATGCAGAGGGAATATTAATTACCAGAAGAAAAAAATTGATGCTCATGTCAACGGTTTGGAGGCCACCCAGATGGAATATGAAGTATTGCATCACCATCTGATATGGAGGGGCCACTATGCAGTATCGGAAAAAGCTGCAGAAAGCTGCTAACTCAGCCCAGCTTCACCATAGGTACTCACTTACCCAGCATCTTCAAAGTGCAATGCCCTTGGTCAGGACAACAATTGGTAACTGGTCTCTTACAGTTAAATAGGTATGCTCCAGTATTCAATTGGATTATGCCCTGATATGCATCTCAATATTTATCCTTTTTATAGCTTCATCTTAACAAATCTAATGAGCTCTGATTTATAAACTATAATTATTCAAGCATTAAACCTACTGAATTTTGTTATGCTTGCTTTCTTGAAGGTAAGCGTGTGCCATCCTACCCCTAGTATGTCAAAAGGAAAAGTTTGCTTCAGTACTGGTAAAACTGAAAGTGATCTGGAAACTCTTGTGGAGTTATCAATCAGCATATCAAATCATTGTAGAGTACCAATTAATTAACAGAGCAATGGATTTCAGAATAAAGATTAGTGAAACTCTATATCTGTGGTAATACTTATTTGATGCAATTACTTTCAGTCTGTCAATAAACATGCATCAGGTAAAGGGTTGTGAAGAAGTTCTTTCCTCCTAAACCGAGCAAACAGTTTATTAATTGTGGTAAGTTGCATCAGTCTACCTCTACTTCCCTGTTGTAGGAAGCACAGTATACAGCTACTATGTTAATAACTCAACAATCTGCTCCTGAAATCGTGATGAGAGATAAGCATCGACCAGGACACCAGAGATAGCTGTCATTCTCTTCCTTACAGCAATTACACTTAAGAACTTGTTCATTGGTTGTCAAATGTTTTTGGACACTCTAAAATGGATGCAAAAGGTGCTAAATAAATAAAAATGTTTCTTTTAAAATTGAATGACATGAGGGTTGTTCTCTTTGTTAAGGTAGATTACTGCTGTATTATCAAGACCTTAAGGTATTTGTTAATGACAGCTTTGCATCTCTATCTAAGAGGGCATACAAGGTCCTTGGATTAGTATCTCATAGAAAGTATGGTACACCTGTCAACAGAGAACTGACTCAGCATTGTCAGTCTGGATATTTGTGCATGGATTCCTGGAATGTGGCCTGAATCCAGGACCCTAATAGAAAGAGGGATTTTGAAGATCCAGCTATCGAGATCAACACTAATCTTCTGGTCTATAAATCAAAAGTCCTCCCCCCTTGCTAAGTGGGGCAGAGTCATGGATGACATACAACATTCATATAAAATCCCACAAAACTTGCTATCACAGATGCCTCTGAAAACTTCTGAGTTTTAGCTGGAAGGACAGGTATACTAACTCCACCATCCCAGAGGAATCTAACATTAACTCCATGGCCACAATCATGACTGAACACTAATTGTGATGGGTCAGCCACATTACCCAATACCTGACTCCTCCCTCCCTAAACAACTGCTGTTCGATTAACTCCTGGAGGGAAGATAAAGCAGTTCAAAGACAATATCATGACCTACCTGAGGAAGTGCCACATCAACCTGAATGGATGGGAGAAATTAGCACAAGATAGGAAAAGCTGGAGAAGAACTATCTGTGAGAGGACAGCCCAACTTGAATAATACCTCCACTGTGTCACTGAGACTAAGTGGCTTCAACATAAGCGGAGACTGAGAAAGGCCCAATCAGCAACATCCACCACCACTTCTAGACCCACAAGTGAGCAGATCAACCACAAGGAGAAGAATCATACTCAACTATGGGTGATCGCTGCTGCTGCTGATGCTATAATCAGTGTGGTAATGAATGTACCTTCTTATCATATCTGTGCTGAATCTCCAACAGATACCTACCTTTCATTCTTCTGCGTCCCACTCTCTAGGACAACTATACCCCCAATCAAACCAACGTTGTCACAGGCTTCCAAGACCCAGGTCTCAAACTTAAACCATCCAAATCTCCACTGGACTTACCAGGTTATCTCCTTAATATCCCCATGATCAATCTCTATGCCTGCCCCTTCAACACTTCCTACATCACTTGCTGATCATTAGTCCAATCCTATTCCCACTCTTCAGTCTTGTCCCAATCCCAATCTCTCCAACCAAGTCAGAACACATGCCTGATTCCTTTGACCAGCTCTGTCCCAACCTGGTCACGGCAGAGACTTGTCATGAATCCTGTGGGCCCGTGCACTTGTATTTGTTCATTGCTGTGTCATCTAGAGTCGTTAATCTCTCATGCTTTTTGTTTAATCTTGTCAAGTTTATTTTAACTGGCTCAGGTTTTTGGTGTACTGTAATCCCAATTCGTGCTTATCACGGTGTGTGTTTGGAGAATGATTCATCTCGCAGTGTCGCTCACTTGCGTCGCCAGTGCTCTGCTGGAATTCCTATGAATAAACTCTTGTTTCTATCTCTATTGGGAGTCTGTCATTCATCCACACCTGGGTTCAGTCATCTGTAAGCACACACCGTGGTAAGATGCCTGAAAGAAGAGATTCTGCAGAGACTGGAAATCTTGAGCAAAATGGATCAACACCCTTATGAATGGTCTTGGCCCAAAACTTAAGCTGCTTATTTCCACCCACAGATGCTGCCTGACCTGCTGAGCTCCCCCAGCACGTTGAGTGACAGACGCCTAAGCCCTCGTTCAACTTGGTCTGCCAATCTCTGTGCTGCTCCTGATCCCTGTTCACCTCCTCCCTGTGGTTTCCATCCACATGCTCATAAGGAGCGAGGATATGTGAACTACACACTGGCTGCACCAGAGCTCTGAATCGTCTGGCCATTGGGTCTGTGAGGTAATAGTATTACCCACTGCAGGCGCCATCCCAAAAAGCAGCACTCGGAAGGGATACATAACTCCAAATGGGAAACTATTGGGGAGCTCAATGTTCCCAACTCTCAGCATCTTGGGTCCCTCAGAGTCTCCAGAGAGAGTGTTTATACTGCCTTTGAACCAGGTACTTTACCTTTCTGTGACAGACTATATCAGTCCAGTCCACAACATTATTTTCTCCAGAGTGTTCTTAAAAGATGTGATACATGAACAAAAAAAAATTGAATTCTCACATTATGCTTCATTAGCTCTGGAGATGTACCTTTAAATTCTGTGACACTCTGCTGAAGGTTGGTATTTTATCATGAACATTTGTTCATTATGTGCTGTGTCATAGGACATGGGCGATCATGGTCTTTCCAAGATTTTTCTACAGGAGTGGTTTGCCATTGCCTTCTTCTGGGCAATGTCTTCACAAGATGGGTGAATCCAGCCATTATCAACACTCTTCAGAGATTGTCTGTCTGGCATCAGTGGTTGCATAACCAGGACTTGTGATCTGCACCGGCTGCTCATACGACCATCCACCACCTGCTCCCATGGCTCTGATCGGGAAGCTAAGACCTTGCCCAAGGGTGACTTGCAGGCTACTAAGGGAAGGCGCACCTTACACCTTCTTTGGTAGAGACGCATCTCCATCCCTCCACCCAACTATGTTACCATGACAAAAGTTTGGATTTCTGTGCAGAACAGTGAAATGCTGAACAACTTTGGTTCTATTTCATGGATGTTGGCAAAATACAAAGTAATCCTGTTAACTAGCAAATGAAATTTTATCATCCTGTCATTGTCAAGAGGTACCTACCGCTTTCCACACTTCTTCCTTAGATCATTAGTTTTGCTTCTCATCGAGATTTATGTCATGCTTTTCACTATAATCAGAAGCTGTAGCCAGAAAGCCATTTCAGGAAGACTGAACAACATGTAATGATCATTATTGGAGTGGCAGAAAAGAAGGTGCATATTGTTTGAAGCTGGCCAAAGATTACTTCCGAGAACCATGGGGGAATTGAAGGTTCAGATGTTACTTTTCATAACAGTGTTCATGGAGAAACTATCCCAAGATACCTAGACATCATCAGTCCATACCTAATTTATCATAGATTGGAGATAAAGGTCTCAACTGTCTATCCGGTGCATTTAATTTTAACTGTATGGCTATAGAGTCTCATGGGTAATTTCTGCAGTAAATTCCATCACTTTCCAGACATCCATCTCGCAGCTCAGGTGCAGGTAACATCGATTCCTCTTCACCCTCTGCAGATGAGCACCCAATTGTTTTGAAGAAACTACTTTAGCCTTCCTCCATCTCAGTCAGCCTCTTGAAGGCTCATTGAAGATTGATGTTACAGCTCCATGTTGCCTAACAGTTGAATCCTGTCATTTCTCACTGTTGCTTCTTGTAATCCATTTTATGACATGCTTTAGTAGTTCATGGTTTTGCTTTTTTTTATATATACTGAAATTTCTTTAGCTGTGAAATATGAATAGAAACATGTTTTCACATCAAAAATGTATACTCACCTCACATTCATAGCCCATGGTTGCAGAAAGCACTCAGAAGTGTACAGTTAAGGAGAAATTTATCAGCTTGTTTCAGTGAAAGACGTTCCTCTGCAGGGAATGTTACATGTCTTCATTGTACTTTTGACAGAAGCACTATATCCCGAACTTCCAAGAGTTTCAACAGAACAGGCAGAGCTTTAAGGGAATTCTTAGCTAAATGACTTTAAGCTGTATGTGGTGCTGAGGCAAGTGAAGAGGGAATTGAAAATGGAAAGTGTTACATATTGGCTGAGGAAAAACATCATAGATTTATATAGTGCTTACAAGTGGCAAAGCACAGTAAAATGATTTCTCAGGAGAGATGTTAGACAAGATTACCCTTTGTTTAAGATTTCATTTATCTACTTCCTTCATTCAGGATTTTAGTCATTAGTTCAAAAATTAGTTACAAACTATGTTTGTATTAAAGAGTAATACAATCTGGAATATCACTGAGACCCAAGCAGGAATATTAACATATTAAAGGTGGTATGAAAATATTATAATGGACAGTGAAGATATTCCAAGCTATGATAAATTTATATCTTATACTGTGAATTACAAGCACAGAATTTGTACTGCCATATATCCTTCCACAATTAAATTAACTTCAGCAACACTTGCTAGCCTGTTCTTGAGTTTATGAGAAAAGGTATAGTGAAACACAGGAGATTCTGCATCTGCTGACAAATACAGAAACACACAATATGATGGCAGAACATAGGACTAATGAAAGGTCTCAGCCCAAGACATCAGCTCCATAGATGCTGCCTGACCTGCTCAGTTCCTCCAGTTGCGTGTTGCTTAAGGATACTTAATTTGTTTTAGCCTGGAGAAATTTATGTTCTTGCTGTTGAACATTTAAAGAGAGGTATCTTTGATAATCTACCCATTATCACAAACTCTGAGATGTGAAGAGATAAGAGTAGGCTGTTACTAGTTCACTGATGGGCCAAGATGGGCTTCACATTGGTTAATATATGTAAAATGACACTGTGAAATGTGTGAGTGTGCAAATACAATGGTGGTAAGTTGGATAATGAGTTTGTGAATACGCAAGAGGATTTTGCAGTGAACAGAGGGCCTCACACATGCATATTTTGTTATGATTTATTTAGCACAGTGGAAAGAGACTGTAAGACCGGACTAATTAAATCATCAAAGGCTTGATGTTCTGTAATGCAACTGATTTTGAACCATAATTCATGGATAACTCATGGGTATCTTAGGGTTTCAGAAGAATGTAGATTTTAGATGGAGGACATTGAAGTCTAAGGTGAGATCATAGCTTAGCACAAGAATATTAGAAATAACATGTTTAGCCATTACTTGCCCTGATGTTTACTCTGCCATTGAAATAAGATCATGACAGATCTTTAACCTCAGTACTCCTTTTCTTCATTAATCTCAGATTCCTTGGTTCCATTAATATCTACAACTCTTTTGATCTCTGTCTCTGAATATGATTAATGACTGAGCTTTCACAACCCATTTGGGAGGAAAATTACAAAGATTCACAACTCTATAGATGAAGATATTTCTCCTCCTCTTTCTCTTGTGTGACTGATTCTATTTTGACACTTTGGTAACTCCATCCTGGATCTCCCTTGCCAACTCAATATGCTTCAGTGAGTTCACATCTCATTCTTCTAAACTCCCTCTCGACAGCCTGCTTAACTTCTCATCTCACAATAACATGGCTTGGATGAATGTAGAGCATATAGCATAATGCAGCACAGGAACAGGCTCTTTGGCCCAAAGTGCTGTGCTGAACTAACTAAACCAGTAATTAAATACCTTACTAAGCTAATCCCTTCTGACTTCACGACACCCGTATCCCTCAACTCTCAGCACTTACCGAAGAATGTGCTGGAATTGGAGAGGGTCCAGAGGAGGTTTATGAGAATATTCCTGGGAATTAAAAGATTAATGTATGGGGAATCTTTAAAGGTTTTGGGCCTGTACTCACTGGACTTTAGAAAAATAAGATAGATCTCACTGAAGCCTATTGAATATGGAAATGCTGAGACAGAGTGCACATGGAGAGGTTATTTCCAGTAGTCAGAGAGTCTAAGACCAGAGTGCATGGCCTCAGAATAGAAGAACTTCACTTTAGAATAGAGATGAGGAGGAATTTCTTTATCCAGAGGATGGTAAATCCTTGGAATTCATTGCCACTGACGGCTGTGGTGGCAAAGTCATTAGATACTGTATATTTAAATCAGAGGTTGATAGGTTCTTGATTTGTAAGGCAATCTAAGGTTACAAGAGAAGGCAGGAGAATGGAGTTGAGGGGGAAAATAAATCAGACTTGATCGAATAGCAGAACCGACTCAATTTGCCAAATGGCCTAATTCTGATGGTCTTAGGGACATCATGTTGTTCACTTGAAATGTTTTATAACTTACTGTGATCTGGGAAAATTTCCCCATGTTGGCCTTTGGCTTATAGATAATGATGATGCTTGGGAGCCAGTCACAAGGACCATGGATGGATTATTGATTGATAGATACAGCATGATAACAGGCTCTTCTAGCCCAATGAGCTGGTGCTGCCCAATTGCACCCATGCGACCAGTTAACTTACTAACCCAAATGTCTTTGTAATGTGGGTGGATATCAGTGCACCAGGAGGAAACTCACACAGTCACAGGCAAAATGTACAAACTCTTTACAAAAAGCAGCAAAATTGAACCCCAGTTGCTGCTGCGGTAACAGTGCTCCACCAACCACTACACTATGGTGCCATGTTGGGCAATGTAGAAAGAGGAGTGCTCTTGGGAGTTTAAAAACGTTGAATTACTAGAAGTGACTCGATATGAGGTTACAAGTTAAACTACGGACAGTATTTACCATCGATTATGGACAGCCAGCTTGGGAAGTGATGCCCCAGCTTTTGAGATTTCCTGTTTTGTTTGTGTTCTGCTGTCAATACTGTCCTGGGCCATGTACCTTAGCAATTAGACATAAAGCAATGCAGAGGTGCTTCCAGCTGGCATGAATTTGCAACAACCTTGACAATTGCTGCTTTTTGTTCAGTTCACACAATGACTGTGATTGCTCAAGAGCCAGAAAAAAGTGCACATGGTTGTCTGATTTTTAAAAATGGGGTATCTCAATGAAGCCACCGGGAAAAGAATAGACTGGATGGATTAGTAGGGATTGTTTGGAGTCTGATAGGATTTTGAGGAGACACAGAGCACAGCTGAATTTATATCACTGCATGTAACAGGAATGAATCAATCATCTGCTCCAAATGGTCCTATTATTCCATTGCATCAGACTTCAAGTAAGTTTTCTGTGTAATTGTGATATATTTATACAACAGTAAAGTTGTTATTAATAGAAAAAATGGATAATGTCTACATTAATGCCAATCCAACCCAAGCCATTGGGGATGTTTTAATACACAGATTTGGGGTTAAACTGATCCTCCAGAAATTAAATCCAGTGCACCAACTTCCACACTTCAATGAGCTCCTCCTGCAGCTAAACCTATTGGAAAATGGACTGGCATTTCTGAAAGTTGTGTCATCTAGCCCATAATTAAAATAATCATTCCTAAAACAATCTCTTAAAAGATTCTATTTGTTATCCTTATTTTTTTTAATATGTGAGGCACTATTGGTTTTAAAAGAAGTATAAAAATGTGTAGTTGTTAGTGAATGCTGGGACATTTACAAATTAAAAGACTAAAAGGCAGATTTATCTTTTTAGACAACTCAAATGTCTGTGTATTCTTATTATTTGTGTTACACATCAAGAATTCAGCTGTCTCAAATTCCCCCTGCACACCATTAAGCAAGCTAAAAATACTCCAACTATTGCTGATGTCCAACCTTTTATTCAATGTAAGCTGAGACCTCTTCTCAAGACATTTTTTTTCTGCAACAGTTACATTGTTTCATGATTTCACTCATTCAAAAATGCCAAAGTAGAGAGAAGCTGAAAGATAAAAATAAATTCCTGGAAATGTAGAAGTTCCTTGAAAATAGGTAACATATTGCACAGTTTTGAACTGAACTTGAGATTTTTTTTAGTTATAGGAGCACTTACTAAAATGGAAAAATAAGGTATTTTGTTCATGGTGGAATGGAATTCAAATGCATCCACGAGTTTCAATATTTGCACACGTTGGTTGGGAGGGAATGTACTGAGATGTTTGATGTTACTGTCAAGTTTGCATTTTGAAATATCATAGAAAGGTAATAGATATTAGGTTCTCAATTACAAATTGTGAGTCAAAGGTTGTACTTCCAGGGAATGGGGACATCTACACAAGAGGGTAAAAATAAACAGCTGCTGCGTCTGAACTTGTGACCCATCACGAGATTCAATGTTTTTTCACACACTGCTTTCAATCATTCAGCTCAGAGCAGGCAGTGAGCTCTCAATCAATCCATTACAATATGAAGAGTGATAAGTTAATAATACTCGGCTACATCAAAACTATCATTAAGTTGCACTCTTACAGGCAGGACTGTGTGGCTGCCTTGATGCGTGTGGTTTGAGATATTGACAGTAATGGGAGGTTTGCTGAAGCATTTATCTGAGGGATGAAGTAACTTTTAAAAGCATTCATCCCATGTTGGACTGCGCTCACATTTATAGTGCTCATCACTTTACAGCTAATATAAGGAGAAGGCTTCAGGGTAGTTTACAAACACAATTCCTTTTTCTGGAGTGAAAACAATCATTCTTCTGTGACAGGCAATTTTTCCTCAGAATTCTGTAGCTGCCTTTCCTCCATTTTCTACTTTCATTGTTCCTCTCCTTATATCTGTCCCTCTCCCTCTTTCACTGTCTTCAAAGTTCAAAATTAAATTTATTATCAAAGTACAGTACATGCATGTCACTATGCACTACCCTGAAATTCTTCTTCTTCTGGGCACTCTTAGAAAATGAAAAGAAACAGAACAACGTCAGTGAAAAGCTACACACAACAGAGACAGGCAAACAAAGTGCAAATGACAACAGACGGCAAAAATACAAAAAGAAAAATAATAATGATAAATAAACAACAATAAATAAATAAGAAGTAAATAGCGAGAGCATGAGTGGAGAGTCCTTAAATGTGAGCCCATAGGTTGTGGAATCAGTTTAGTGTTGGAGTGAGTGAAATGATCTCCTCTGGTTCAAGAGCCTGATGGTTGAAGGGGGATAACCTGAATTTGGTGATGTGGAACCTGAGGCTTCTGTACCTTCTTCCAATGGCAACAATAAGAAGAGAATGTGTGCAAGGACTATTTCTGCATCCACTGATTTTCAAGGCCTTCATCTCCAACTGGTTCTCATGCCTCTCACTCTGTTACTGATCTTGTCTCCAAATGAATTATCTCAACCTGAAACATTGACTGTTCACTCCCCCCTGCTCACTACCTCCAGCAGTTTCTATTTTGCTCCAGATTCTAGCATACGTAGCCTCCTTTTATCTCCATCTTGATCTTGTGTCTCTCTCACTCACTGTCTCACAATTTCTGCCTTGTCTTGCTTTTTTTTTCTTAAGCTCTGGTATTTTGTCTTGTTCTCTCCTGTTTCACTCCTGAATCAGTTTCACTTTGCCTCTTTTGTTATGAGATTTATGATTCTCTTTCTGGCTTCATCTATTTCTTTTATTCAGTATTTTCCTTTATCTCGTGCACTAAGATGAGTAAATCTGGGAGAATTCTCCTTGCCTTCATGAATCACTGGTCCAGCCAGAATGAATAGTGTCTGCTAGCTGGACAAGTATAGTTGCTGCTGTGTCCCTGTGCCTTTAATGGCTAGTTGAGTAGTTCCTAGCTATATATCTAGGTAGTGGTAGTGGTGAGAATTTCAACCAGAGTTTACAACACCATTTTTCAAACAGCATAATATGTGTAACTCCCTGGGTCACCTCAGGCTCGCTCAGCTCGTTCCTGTCTAGCGGGAGCAGGCTTCGGCCCCGCCAAACTGGGTAATCAGCTGGTGTGGATGCTGTGTAATGTCCCCGCCTCGCGCAAAAACAGACAGTACACCATATGCGATTAAATGAGTACAATTTATAAAGGTTACTATAACTAAGTGATTAATAACGATACAGTATATATGAAGAAAAAAAATAAAGAAAAGGCGCCAAACTTATCAAAGTCCTAACCACTTCGTGCACAACCATTGGAGCTCAATTACTGAAGTCTTCTGGCCACCATTCGATCCCCTCCGAACTCCTCGACTCGCAGCTTAGGACCATCCAAAGTGGTCAACCAAGCAGATCTAGCTTCATTTCCTCTCCTCGGAGTACCTCCTGGCCTCGGACTCCCCCCCCCCCGCCGCTTGGGGTCCGTTCCTCGCCCAGTTTACAGCATTGCATCCTCTCTCTCAATCCCTCACACCAATCTCCCCAAAAGCCCGCCAACAATAGCTTACAGACTCAGAAGAAAGAACATTAATCCCAAGTGGTTTACAAAGGAATACAGTAAATTTTAACCCAAACAAGCTTCCAGCACTCTCTCGCAATAAAGAAGCATTCCTACTTTTAACAAAACAAAGAAGCCATTTTTGATTACATACACAGTAACAAAGAAAAAGAAGAAATCCCCTTTACATTCTTCCCCCTCCAAATGAAAGTCATGTCCTCATGACTATTAAATAACTCGCCACCTTTCCTGCCAATGCACCCTATCCCAAGCACAAACAGTGACATCTTCTTCCCACACAGTAAACCTCATGCCCTGTTCCTCAGGTGCTATATAGACCAACTTATCTGGGAGTTTCCTAACCCTTCTGAGACCCTCGTACACCTCCACCGAAACCTGTCAGGCTCGGACACAACTGGGGATACCTCGGGCCCGCTACCAACTCCTCTCTCAACCTCTCACTCATGCCCCCCACTGCACACAGCTAACTCTCCCCGCTACACCTGACTCAGTGGGAGAAGGGCCAAAGGTCTCTTCCTCAATCGAGGGAAAGTCAGCAAAAGGCAGCATGTACCACACATCCAGCACATTATCCATTGAATCTGTATTCTTCCTCATTTCTGCGATTGGTAGCAGCTGTTTGATCTTCTCCAAACGGAAACACATGGCCTGCACTGCCCCTGCAGTCTCTTCAGCCTCCTGCAATTGAGATATCAGCTTCATCTCTGGCCCCTGCAACTCTTGCCTCAGGCTCAGCAGTTCTGACTCACACGTCCCGGCCATCTCAATCTGGGACGCTGTTACTCCAACAGCTTCTTCCACCCCGACCTGAAAAGCAGCAGTTAAAGATTGGTCAGCCTCCAGTTCAGTATTCACTGCACTTCTCTCCAGTTTTTTCTTCCTCATGACTTTTTCCAGATCAACTTTCAGGTTTTGCACTTCATTTGAACTGTCGATGGTCATCTTCAGGTTCCCTTCAAGCTTCCGCTTCTCTCTTCTGAGATTCGTCTGTAATTTCTTCACCTCTGCAAACTCCCCTCTCCAGGTTCTCAGTTTGCTGTTGCCCACAGTCAGACAACTTTCTTCATTCTCTCCAACTTGTAAGTCTTCCAAATGGTTCCAGATCACTTTCTCCAGTCTCTCAGTCATCATTTCAAACTTGATTCTGTACAGACAGTCACTCATGAGCTGTGACCTTCGCCAGCCCTGGCACGTGTCCAGAAAACACTTTAACTCTGTATTTCTCAGCCGCTCCTGCAATGACCTCACTTCATATTCTCCTGAGGCAAATCCAAATATCAAGAGATCATCCACATACACCAAAACTCCAAACGCCTCCACATCCCCCATGGTCTTCCACCTGCCCAGCAGGAAGGTTGCAAGGGCTCTGGATATGCCCTGTGGCATCTTTTTGGACTGGAAGACTCCTGGGAAACTTATAACGACCGTCTTCTCCTTGTCGGCCCCACTCATCGGGATCTGGCAACATCCACTCCTCAGATCCAGCACCTTAAACCACTTCGCACCACTCAGACAGGCCATCACCTCTTCGGCCCTCAGGGCCATATTCTGGTCACTGACAGTGCGCCTCTTCAGCGCAATATAATCCACACATAAGCTGCCTACGTCTTTCACGGCTTCAGGGGCCAGTCGCCGCGACCTCTCTCTCTCTCCGAGGAGTCTTCAGCGGTCAACTCCCCTCCCTCGTGGTATTTCGCAGCGTCCACTAAGAGGGTCTCACCCTCAGATACCTACCCCAGTCCGTACCACCACCGGCTCTTGTTTGAATTCGGTATCAGCCCAATGCTGCTACACATGTCCGCACAAGCAGCTCGAAACTCTGGATGCATCGACAATGCCTCCAAACAGCGCTCACCCGCCTCCTCTGGGCAGGCCCCCAAGCACACCAGTAGGATATTGGTTCTCTCTAGAACAGAAACGCTGCCCATCTCGGCAGTGTCCAGACACATCAGCATTAATGATTCATGAACCTCAGTCACCTCTACTTTTGCCTCCAAGAACTCCATTTTCAACTGTCGTCTGGATAATCACTGGCACTGGTACCCCGAATCTCCAGTGCCCTCAATGTCGTCAAGGGTAAATGCTTCCAATAACGGTTAAAAAACAAACTGTACAGTAACTTAACCGGCGCCCCGGTGCCGAGGATGACTTTAACTTGACTTCCATCCATCCGTAACAACACCTGTGCGCTTGGCCCCTCTAAGCCTTCAGGAATAGGGTCTGTTCCTTTTGGAAGTTCCTTGGTACATTGCTGGGAATGTGCTCCCCCAGAGACCCCAAGCTGTTCCCCCACTGGGCCTCCTCTAAGTTTCCCGACATCTCTCGGATCAACGGAACAACTGATCCCCTTGACAGATCCCCTTGGCACCACAAGTAATTTATCTTGCCCCCTAGCCAAAAGGGATACCCTAAAAACTTTCCACCAATCTCCTGCCACGGATATGATAAGCACCCCAGCTATGGCATTTGACTTCCAGTCGAACCAAACGCATTTTCCCACACTTTCCCAGAACTGGCAGCTGTCACTTCAAAGTAATTGCGCCTGACAGCTCTAACAACGTTACCAGCCCGCCTACTCAAACTTTCAACCAGACCCTGTCGCTTTCCCTCAGCCAAGCACTGCCACTCACCCAACAACTGAGAGGTCCACTCCGCCCACGCCTCCACCCCTTTAGGGCTGGACATTATGCCAACAACCGGGCTGAGCCTACCACTGCTGAAACATCCCAACCTGTCACTCCTCACTCTCCAACAGTACGGACAGCCTATTGTCCCACCACCATTTTGTCAGCGCTAGTCGGAACTCTAACAATGACCTCCGGGCTACCAACAGCAGCCACCCCACCCAACACACATGCAGTGATAACCAGCAATCGCACACCCACAAAGGCACACCAGCTCTTCGCCGCAGACATAATTTAAAGAGGGTGATCACACAGCTTCCACAGAAATCAATCCCGGACGAGCCCCCACAATGTAACCCCCTGGGTCGCCTCAGGCTCGCTCAGCTCATTCTCGTCTAGGGGGAGCAGCCTTCGGCCCCGCCAAACTGGGTAATCAGCTGGTGTGGAAGCTGTGTGATGTCCCCGCCTCGCCCAAAAACAGACAGTACACCATATGCGATTAAATGAGTACAATTTATAAAGGTTACTATAACTAAGTGATTAATAATGATACAGTATATATGAAGAAAAAAAATAAAGAAAAGGCGCCAAACTTATCAAAGTCCAAACCACTTCGTGCACAACCGTTGGAGCTCAATTACTGAAGTCTTCTGGCCACCATTCGATCCCCTCCGAACTCCTCGACTCGCAGCTTAGGACCATCCGAAGTGGTCAACCAAGCACATCTAGCTTCATCTCCTCTCCTCGGAGTACCTCCTGGCCTTGGACCCCCCGCTTGGGGTCCATTCCTCGCCCGGCTTACAGCATTGCGTCCTCTCTCTCAACCCCTCGCGCCGATCTCCCCAAAAGCCCGCCAACAATAGTTTACAGACTCAGAAGAAAGAACAACATTAATCCCAATTGGTTTACAAAGGAATGCAATTCTCGTTATCAGTAAATTTTAACCCAAACAAGCTTCCAGCACTCTCTGGCAACAAGGAAGCATTCCTGCTTTTAACAAAACAAAGAAGCCATTTTCAATTACATACACAGTATCAAAGAAAAAGAAGAAATCCCCTTTACATATGAAATGAGGGGTGATTGTTATGTTATTGAATTGCACAATAGTGCTTTGGAAATGCTGTCAGGACTTATCCAAAGATGCTTTAATGCTGAAAATAAAATGGTGCAAACAAATTTTCAGGACCTTATTTTCTGATACAACAGGAGATGCAATGTTCTTTGGTAATTTTTGTCAGCAGTTTTTACAATTAAGTTAATGCTTCACAGTTATACATTGTAAAATGAATCTAGAAATGGGACTCACTTTTGCATACTTTGGAAACAGATAATTACTCCTCACAGGACAACTCCACTACACTTGAAGAGGTTCATTTATGTCAAGACTGTGCCAATGAGCAATAGTTGCTTATTCAGTCAATGAGCTAAATTAAACCAGTTCAAGAAGGAATGAAGAGAATGAAATAGATTTGGCATGAATGGATAATAGAGCTTTCGGTGCTGTTGCCAAGGATCTGACAAACCAATGAGCTCATCAAGCTTACCCTTCAATTGCTTTGAAATGTCAACAACAGACATTCTGATGAAGTTTTTTTCTCTGTCGTCAAAAAGTGGAATCTACGTAGAGATCTACGACAGTGGAAGTGATGGATAAGAATGGCATTTTATTTTCAATATTTCAGTCATTTCCTGGTGAATCATAAAGGACCGCTGAGTGAATATGATATTTTGGTGTTGACGCCCTGCTGGGGAGGAATTTACAATGATAACGATTACTTTGTTCCAACTTCCCTTGTGTTCTGCCTCTCTGTGTACTAATTAGCCAACAGGCTTGAAGTGATTGCTCTTCTCAAGTAGTTCACTGACTGCAAAGCTCTTTGGGGTAATTATGAATGGCACTACACAAAAGCAACTCTTTCCCTTCACTAATTGCATTTGTAACTTACATTCAGTAGCCCCTTTAATAAAAGCAGATGTGGAACCTTTTACCGTTGTTTTCATCCTCTTCAAAGTTCAACGTGTGTTGTGCATTCAGAAATGCTTTTCTGCACACCACTGTTGCAATGCATGGTTATTTGAGTTACTGCCTCTTTTCTGTCAATGAACGGATTTACCAATTCTCCTCTGACCTCTCTCATTAACATGGTGTTATTGTCCACAGAACTACCGTTCACTAGATGTTTTTTTTTAACTTTTCACACCATTCTCTGTAAACTCTAGAGAACTGTGCATGAAAATCCCTTGAGATCAGCAGCTTCCCTACTGCGGTCACTTTGCTGAACAGTTAACTGCCGGTTAATTGTCGGCTAACTATTACTAGGATTGCACTACTTGTATGTATAATCTATATTTTCATTTATATTTATCATTATTATTGTTATGAGCAGAGAGACAACATCTGCTGGAAGTAAATTCCTTGTATGTGCACAGGTACTTGGCGAATAAAGTCTGATTCTGATTCTGAGATACTCAAACCATCCTGTCTGGTACCAATAATCATCTTTACAATCAAATTCACTTAGATCACACTCTTCAGTATTCTGATGTTTGGACTGAACAACAAGTGAACTTTGTGACCATACCTGCACCTTTTATGTATCGAGTTGCTGGTACATGATTGGCTGATTAGATATTTGCATTAATGATGCACAGGTGTATCTTATTAAGTGGCCACTGAGGTGTATTTGTGAAAGGCATCCTGCTGTCGATCATGATTTTTAATTCAAAATGCTTCTCATCTTTAGGACTGCAAGTTCTCCATATCTACCTGACAGGTTGCTGTCAGTTTTTGCATCGATGCCCCAGACAGAACCAAATGGTGTACTGATAGTATAGAATACAAATAACACCGGTGTTAGATATCACTGTGGTTGAAGAGAAATGGATATAATTTAACAAAGCTCTCTTGCTTGGCACAAAATCCAAAAACTCATTTTTGTACAAAGGATTGAAAATTGTCCAATGGCTTAGATTTATTGCTATTGCTATCATAGGCTCCATTCCTGCCACATTGGACACTCACCAATATGCTTTCCAACAGAACCACTGTGCAAAAGATGCCATAACATCTGTCAAACACCTGCCCCGACACACCTAGAAAACACTTATATCAGAATGCTGTATCTGAATTTCAGTTTGGCACTCAACACTATTGTCCCACAAACCTTGGTGAACAAAATTGGTCCAACCACTGCTCAACTGGATGTTGGATATCCTAGCCAAAAGACCTCAGAAGGTCAAAATGCACAATTACTCTTCCCTCCCCCCCATCCTCAACACGGGTGCCCCCCTAGCCCCAGGGCTAGTGTCCATTGTTGTACACTCTGAACACACATGACTATGTGACCAAACACTCGAGTAACCTCATTGACAAGTTTGTCAATGATCCGACCGTGATGGGGCTCATGAGCAACAATCACCTACAGAAAGGAGTTGGAAGAGCTCAAGGGCTGGTGCCAGGCAAATATCCTCTCCCTAAATGCCGACAGGACAAAGGAGATGGCTTTCAGTTTCAGGAGGACTCACACCACTCACATCCCTCATTATATTGGTGGCAGAGCAGTGAAACCTGTGAGCAATTTCGAACTCCGGGGAGTGCACGTGCCACATAACCTCTCATGGTCCCAGAACACATTCTACACAATCAGGAAAGCTCACCAACACCTCGCCTTTCTGAGGAGGCTGAAGTGAGCTGCACATCTATGCTCACATTATTCTATAGATATGCAGTGGAGAGCAGCCAACATGCATCATCACTGCACGGTATGGAAACTGCACTGTGACGAAAAGGAAGGCTCTACAACAGGTAGTCAAAACTTTCCAATGAATCACTGGCACCAGCCTACCACAATCAAGGACATATATACAGAAAAGTGTGGGGAAAGGGCCAGTAACATCATAAGGGTTCCCACCCACCCAGCTCTTAGGCTGCTTGACCCACTTCCAGTGAGGAGGAGGTGACATAGCATCCACACTAGGACCACCAGACTCAAAAACAGTTACTTTCCCCAAGCAGTAAGGGTGATCAACACCTCCTCCAATTAACAAACCCCTCCACAACCCCCACCACCAGTACTTTATCATTTCCTGTCAGAGTCACCTCATGTACAGACACTTCTGTGCTTAGTGTCGCTTTATGGTCATACAATCTATTTATGTATGTAAGCTATGTATTTATAGTTATTGTGTTTTTTATTATTGTATTCTTTATCTTACTTTTTTGAATTGCGTCAGATTCAGAGTAATGATTATTTTGTTCTCTTTACTGGACATTACGTTAAACAATTTTGAAACTTGAATGTTGAAATAACATTAAGACAAGTGTTTCTGCAGATGCTGGAGATCTTGAGTGATACACAGAAATGCCAGAGGAGCTCAGCAGGTTAGGCAGCATCTATGGAGAGGAATAGAATGTCTTGGCCTGAAATATCACCTGTTTGCTTTTCACTATAGATACCGCCTAACCTGCTGAGTTCCTCTAGCATTTTTCTGTGTGTTGAGCAGAGCAACTGTTTCTGGTTTTTGAAAACTTGCAGATTCTGCTTTAACTCCATCTCCAAGTTTGCAGATGATACCACTGTAGTGGGCTGTACCTCAAATAACGATGAGCCAGAGTACAGGATAGAGATAGTGAGCTTAATGGCAGGGTGTTATGACAACAACCTTTCCCTTAATGTCAACAAAACCAAACAGCAGATCATTGACTTCAGGAAAAGGGGGATGGTGCACATGGTCCTGCCTGTGAACATCTCCAATAGCCTGTTCTCGTTCAACCACACTGATGTCACAGCCAAAAAAGCTCACCAATGCCTCTGCTTCCTCAGGAGGATAAAAATGGGTCGATTTTTATTGATGTACCATAGATAGCATTTATCTGGATGCATAATGGCTTCGTATGGCAACTGCTCTGCAAACAACATCAAGAAGCTGCAGAGAGTTTTGGACACAGCTCAGCACATCACAGGAACCAGCCTCTCTTCTGTCTATACTTCTCACTGACTTAGTAAAGCAGCTAGCATAATGAAAGACCCTACCCTCCATGGACATTCTCTCTTCACCCCTCTCCCATCGGCCAGAAGGTACAAAAGCCTGGAAGCATGTACCACCAGGCTCAAGGACAGCTTCTATCCCACTGTAATTAGACACTTGAATGGACCTCTTGTACGATAAGATGGACTCCTAGCCTCACAACCTCCATCGTTAAGATACTGCACTTTGTCTTTTACCTGTTCTGTACCTTTTTGGCAGCTTCAACGCCTTTATTCTGCATTCTGTTATTGTTTTACCTCATTCTACCTCAATGTGTGTGTAACAATTTGATCATTATGAACAGTAAGCAAGAAAACCTTTTCACTGTATCTTGCTGTACGTGACAGAAATAAGCTAATAAAAATACAATTTTTGTAATTGTTATTGGTACAACTGTTATCACTGGATACCCAAGAGAGATCCATTTTATCAATCTGATGCCTTTCGGAAGAGTTTATCCAAGTAGAAAATTACTAGACACCATCCTACCTTGTCGAGATTGTATTTGACTTTCAAATCTTCTCAGGGTTGAATCATTAAGCAAGCAAATTCCTCCCCAGGCATTGGCTCTCAGAGACTCATTGCACCCATAAGGATGCAGCTGGCCAGATTTTCTTGTCAGAAGAGCTGCTGAACAAGTCTCTGGAAAGAAATGGACTAAGTGAGAACTCTAACTAGTTATTGGAAACCATTAGCAATTGTGCACTCATTCCAATGTTGTGATTTGCCTGAGGATCCTAAATTCCATTTGGGTTGCTCAGTGAGTAAAACTGCAGCAACTTTATAGCATGTTCCACACGAGCTCTGCTGAATATCTTACACATTAATCAGGCAAGATTTCTCATTTTCCTAATATGACCTCTGGTGCCTCTGTTTAAATTTGATTATGACGAAAAGGGGAAACAAAACATGTACCATAAATACATTTCAAACCTGCAGCATCATTCATTATTTTTAATGGTTTTCAGTCCTGCCACTGCGAAAATAATATAAGCTGAATAATTGATCAAAAATAGATCAAATCTCTTTGCTCCCAATTCACCAATGGACATGAAGATCATTTCAGAGAGACATGCTTCATCATAACATTGACAAAGCCATGCTGCTTCAGCTTTAATTAGTTTCATTGCATTGGGATGATTGAACTACCTACAAAAATGAGTAAAATCAGCTGTGTTCAGAAGACACACAGAACCACTCAAATGTATTATCACAGGGAACATACACAGGATGGTACAGCACTGGACAAGCCATTCAGACCATAGAATTAGACCACTCCCCCCCATCGAATCTGCTCTGTCATTTCATCATGGGTGATCCACTTCCCTCACAGCCCCACTCTCCTGCCTTCTCCCTGTATCTCTTCATGCCCTGACTAATCTAGAATCTATCTACTTTTGCCTTAACTATACCCAATGATTTGGCTTCCAGAGGCGCCTGTAGCAATGAATTCCACAGATTTACCACTTTCTGGCTGTGAAATTCCTCCTCATCTTTGCTCCAAATGGACATCCCCCTATTCTGAGGTTGTGTCCTCTAGTCTTAGACACCCCACCACGAGAATAATATTCTTACCTTGGTGGTAATTTACTGTATATTAAATATTCTCTTCCTACTGTATATATCATCCATATCCCTCCATTTCCTTCATACACATGTATCAAAACGCCTCCTAAACTCCAAGCATTTTCTCAAACAACAGAAAATCTGCAGATGCTTGAAATCCAAGCAAAACTCACAAAATGCTGGAGGAACAGGCAGCATCTATGGAAAAGAGTAAACAGTCGATGTTTCAGGCCAAGACCCTGCAGAGTCCTGATGAAGAGTCTCAGTCCGAAATGTCAACTGTATTCTTTTCCACAGATGCTGCTTGGCCTGATGAGATCCTCCAGCATTTTGTGTTTGTGCCTTAAACTTCAAGTTGCCTACTTCCACAACTATCCTTGGTAACTCATTCCAAGCATCTACCTGCAGCACAAAGCTGTGCTGAACATGTACTTACTTTAGAAGTTACCGAGGGTTACCCACAGCTTTCTACATGTACCTATCTGGGAGTCTCTTAAAGAATCTATCGTATCTGCCTCCATCACCATTACTGGCAGCCTACTCCATGCACTCACCACTCTCCGCGTAAAAAACTTTACCGCTGACATTTCCTCTGTACCTACTTCAAAACACCTTAAAACTGTGCCCTCTCATGCTAGCCATTTCAGACCTGGGAAAAAGCCTCTGACTATCCACATGATCAATGCCTCTCATCATCTTACACAGCTCTATCAGGTCACCTCTCACCCTCTGCCACTTCAAGGAGAAAAGGCTGAGTTCACTCAACCTATTCACATAAGGCATACTCCCCAATTAGGCAACAACCTGGTAAATCTCCTCTGCACCTTTTCTATAGTTTCCACATCCTTCATGTAGTAAGGTGACCAGAAATGAGCACAGTACTCCAAGTAGGGTCTGATCAGGGTCTGGCATAGCTGTAACATTGCCTCTCGACTCTTAAACTCAATCCTTCGGTTGATGAAGGCCAATGGACCAAATGCTTTTTTAACTGCAGGATCAACCTGCGCAGCAGCTTTTTGTGTCCTATGGGCTCGGACCCCAAGATCCCTCTGATCCTCCACACTTCCAAGAACCTTACCATTAATACTATATTCTGCTATCATATTTGATTTACCAAAATGAACTACCTCACACTTATCTGGGTTGAACTCCATCTGCCACTTCTGAGCCCAGTTTTGCATCCTATTGATGTCCCATGGTAACCTCTGATAGCTATCCACACTGTCCACAACACCCCCGACCTTTGCATCATCAGCAAATTTACTAACCCATCTCTCCACTTCCTCATCTAGGTTATTTATAACAATCACAAAGAAAAGGAGTCCCAGAACAGATCCCTGAAGCACACCACTGGTCAGTGATCTCCATGCAGAATATGACCCGTCTACAACCATTCTGGATCCCATGCCTCTTTACTTTCTCAATAAGCCTTGTATGGGGTACCTTATCAACTGCCTTGCTGAAATCCATATACACTACATCTACTGCCCTACCTTCATCAAAGTGTTTAGTCACATCCTCAAAAAATTCAATTAGGCCTGTAAGGCACAATCTGCCTTTGACAAAGCCATGCTGAAAATTCCTAATCATATTATGCCTCTCCAAATGTTCATAAATCCTGCCTCTCAAGATCTCTTCCATCAACTTACCAACTACTGAAGTAAGACTCACTGGTCTATAATTTCCTGGGTTATCTCTACTCCTTTTCTTGAATAAGGGAACAATATCTGCAACTCTCCAATCCTGTGGAACCTCTCCCGTCCCCATTGATGATGCAAAGATCATTGCCAGAGGCTCAGCAATCTCCTCCCCCGCCTTCCACAGTAGCCTGGGGTACATCTCATCCAGTCCTGGAGACTTATCCAACTTGATGCTTTCCAAAAGCTCCAGCACATCCTCTTTCTTAATGTCTGTGTGTTCAAGCTTTTCAATCCACTATAAGTCGTCCCTACAATCACCAAGATTCTTCTCTGTAGTGAATACTGAAGCAAAGTATACATTAAGTACCTCTACTATCTCCTCTGGTTCCACACACACTTTTCCACTGTCACACATGATTTGTCCTATTCTGTCATGTCTTGTCCTTTTGCTCTTCACATACTTGTAGAATGCCTTGGGGTTTTCTTTAATCTTGCTTGCCAAGGCCTTCTCATAGCCCCTTCTGGCTCTCCTAATTTCATTCTTAAGCTCCTTGCTGCTATCCTTATAATCTTCTAGATCTCTATCATTACCTCGTTTTTTGAACCTTTCGTAAGCTCTTCTTTTCTTCTTGATTAGATTTTCAACAAGCTTTGTACACCACGGTTCCTGTACCCAACTATCCTTTCCTTGTCTCATTGGAACATACCTATGCAGAATGCCACGCGAATACCCCCTGAACATTTGCCACATTTCTGCCGTACATTTCCCTGAGAACATCTGTTCCCAATTTATACCTCCAAGTTGCTGCCTTCATATTTCCCCTTACTCCAATTAAACACTCTTCTAACTTGTCTCTTCCTATCCCTCACCAATGCTATGATAAAGGAGATAGAATTGTGATCACTATCTCCAAAATGCTGTCCCACTGAGAGATCTGACACCTGGTCAGGTTCATTTCCCAATACCAGATCAAATACAGCCTCTCCTCTTGTGGGCTTATCTACATATTGTGTCAGGAAACCTTCCTGAACACACCTAACAAACCACCCCATTTTCACCCCTTGCTCTAGGGAGATGCCAATCAATATTTGGGAAATTAAAATTTTCCACAACAGCCCTGTTATTATTACACCTTTCCAGAATCTGTCTCCCTGTCTGTTCCGCGATGCCCTTGTTACTAGTGGGTGGTCTATAAAAAACACCCAGTAGACTTCTTGATCCCTTCCTGTTCCTAAACTCCACCCACAGACACTCAGTAGACAATCCCTTCATGATTTCCTCCTTTTCTGCAGCCGTGACACTATCTCTGATCAACAGTGCCACGCCCCCACCTATTTTGCCTCCCTCCCTGTCCTTTCTGAAACATCTAAAGCCTGGCACTTGAAGTAACCATTCCTGCCCCTGAGCCAACCAAGTCTCTGTAATGGCCATCATACCATATCTCCAAGTACTGATCCATGCTCTAAGCTCATCCGCTTTGTTCATAATATTCCTCGCATTAAAATAGCTGCATCTCAAACCATCGGTCTGAGTGCATCCCTTTTCTATCACCTTTTTTATCCTCCCTCTCAGACTGTCTCCTAGCTTTCTCTATATGTGAGCCAACCTCCCTTTCCTCTGTCACTTCAGTTTGATTCCCACCCCCCAGCAATTCTAATTTAATCTCTCCCCAATAGCCTTTGCAAACCTCCCTGCCGGGATATTGGTCCCTCTCGGATTCAAGTGCAACCCGTCCTTTTTGTACAGGTCACACCTGCCCCAAAGGAGGTCCCAATGATCCAGAAATCTGAATCCCTGACCTCTACTCCAATCCCTCAGCCACACATTCATCCTCCATCTCATTCTATTCCTATTCTCACTGTCACGTGGCACAGTCAGTAATCCAGAGATTACTACCTTTGAGGTCCTGCTTCTCAACTCCCTTTCTAACTCCCTGTAGTCTGTTTTCAGAACCGTCTCCCTTTTCCTACCTATGTCATTGGTACCAATATGTACCAAAACCTCTGGCTGTTCTCCTTCTTACTTCAGGTTATTGTGGATGTGATTACAAACATTCTGGACCCTGGCACCTGGAAGGCAAACTACCATCCGTGTTTCTTTCTTACATCCAAAGAATCGCCTGTCTGACCCCTAACTATAGAGTTCCTTATCACTACTGCCTTTCTCTTCCTTTCCCTACCCTTCTGAGCCACAGGGCCAGACTCTGTGCCAGAGGTGCAGCCGTTGTTGCTTCCCCCAGGTAGGCTGTCCCCTTCGAACAGTACTCAAACAGGAGTACTTATTGTTAAGGGGGACAGCCACAGGGGTACTGTCTAGTGTCTGACTGTTGCCCTTCCCTCTCCTGACTGTTACCCTCTCATCTGTCTCCCCAGGTCCTGAAGATTTGCCTATAGCTCCTCTCTATCACCCCCTCACTCTCTCTGACCAGACGAAGGTCATCGAGCTGCATCTCCAGTTCCCTAATGTGGTCTCTAAGGAGGCTGGGAGTCTCCTGGACTTCCCACAACTGACACCCAGTACTGAACATCTGTCTCACAGGTAACTTACCTCGCCTCGATCCATTATTGCCAAAGCCCTACCACCCTGCCTCAGCTCACTCCGTCAATGACAACTCCGCTAGGCAGTGCCTTCCTTTTATGCCTGAACCTTCCCTGCCATCTAACTCATGATTGGTGCTCCAGTTATAGTCATTGATCGGTTGCGTACAATCTTATTTAAAGCCATTTATTCTGCCAGTCAAGCACATAGCAGCTGCTATTGAAAGGATATTTTGAATCTAAATCAAAACAAATTATATTTTTATCCATGTTCTTTTCAGCAATTCTAGAAGAAAATCCACTTTATGCAGATGCATAATGAAAGATTAAATGCATTTATAAAAATAGCATTCTTTTACACTCATAACAAATACTCCCCAACAAGATCACAAGAAGGTTTGAGGGGAAACAACTCTTGAGCTCTTTCTGATCTTTCTGGCAGAAGGGATTTACTAGGTTGAAAAGTTTTCGTTAGGGGTAAATGTGGCAACAGGGAGAGTCTGGTTTTGCTGGTGAAGCACTCCAGCTCATCAAAGTGTACTTACAGTGATTTTCCTCCTAGTAAAGTCTGAAATTTATCTTCATTTTTCAGTTCACTACATTATTCAAAACCTTGATGAAATCTGGCCATTTCTAGCCCTGAACTGTTTGCAGGTCCACACTGAGAAAGGAATGGGGGTTTATCACACTTTAAATTCAGGAACTGGTTTATGAATCTCAGTGGATGACAATTTATAACCATAACAGGGGTATTTGATTGAGGAGCTTCTTTCGAAGAAACGCCTTTCCGCTTGATGATTAAAGTGGTCGTGTACAATTGCACTAACTAAATTCCTTTATATTTGTCAGAGAGTTTCTTTCCCAGTCTGCTGACACTTGAGGTAACGTCTTTGACCTGTTATTCTCACCATTGCTGAGTACTTCCAGAACTTCTAGTTCTGAAAAGTTGGAAACGAGAAGGAGAAAGGCAGATCAGAAGACAGTGGGGCAGAAACAGATGAAAGCCACTCAAATCAGAAGTAGTGAGAAAATATGCAAAAAGTGGACTAAACTAACATTAAGCTACTAAAATAATATATGTGAATGCAAGTGATACCTAAAGCTCCAACATCTACTAATTCAGCTAATTAAATAAATGAAAAGCAACCTTAAATTAATATTACAATCAATTGCACTGAAAAATTAGAATTCGTCCAAAAGACTAATTACAGCCTCAGTTCTACATCCCCAGACTACCTGCAGTAACCTTTCACCCCTCTGTTAATCAGAAACAAATATTGAAATATTGAAAAAAATTGCTCCATTTATTTAAGGAGATAGTTCAAAAGAGCACATCGGCTCCATCTGCCAAAAGCAGAACTTCCCAGTATCCAAACACTTAAATTCCCATTCTCATTCCCATTTTGACATGTCAATCCATGACCTCCTCTTGTGCAACTTCAGGGTGGAGGTGCAGTATCTTTATTCTGTTGAGGCAGTCCAAAACCTGATGGCATGGTTATTGGTTTCTCCTTCTGGAAGAAAAGCTTTTCCCTCCACCTTTCCTCTTCTATCCTCCACTCTGGTCTCTTACCTCTTCTCACCTGCCTGTCACCTCTACCTGGGTCCCATCCTCCTTCCACTCTCCTCCGCGATCAGATTGCTTCCACTCCAGCTCTCTACCTCTCCTACCCACCTGGCTTCTCCTATCATCCTTCCCCTCCCCTCACCTTTTTATTCTGGCATCCTCCCTCTACCATTCCAGACCGGAAGAAGGGTCTCAGCCCAAAACATCAACAGTTCATTCATTTCCATGGATGTGGCCTGGTCTGTTGAGTTCCTCCAGCATTTTGTGGGTGTTGCCTCAAAAGACTCATGATCCTTTGAGAGTGAGATAAACAAAAATGCCTTATGTTTGTGTTCAGTGGGTGTCCCTTATTTTTAACCAGTGACTCCTGATTCTAGATTCTGGCACAAGTGGAAACGTCTCCACATCCACCATATCAAAAGCCCTCAGGTTGCTAAATATTGCACTCACTCAGGCTTAGGCTGTCTCACACAACAGTCAGATAATGCTAATTATTCTTTGACTGAATCTATTCTGAACAGTTTCCAAAGCGCGAATGTCCTTCTTTAAATGATGCAAAAACCAGATGTGGTCTCACCAATGTCTTACAATATTGAACCATGTTCTCTCCTCTTGTGTACTTATTTCCCAGCAACAGAACATAAATCTATGGTAGCTTTCCTAATTTCTTGCTGCACCTGCATTTTTGATATTTTTTGTTCTTTGAACTTTGATATCATTTATGATTAAATTTTATGGCATCATGCACTTCCATACTATAAGAATAAATTGGAGGCATACTGTTTAGCAGGAAGAAAATTGGTGATCAGTCAAAGCAAACAACAAATAATTATTCAATAACTGAAGATAGATTAATTGAATTGGGCTTTTGTTTGAATCATCAATTTTGCACAAAAATTAGCACAAAGTTCAGTATAACACTCACAGTGGCCATTGCATTATGATCAAACATGCCTGTTCATATATGGCATTTACATTGTGGTCTGTTAATGAATTTATTACTCAGACTAGTGGACCAAAATCATAAGATTATCGGACTGGTACAGCTCAGAAAGACGTCATACCGGATTTATCCATGAACAATCCTACGGTCCCATGGAATCATAGAATCATTGAACACAACAGCACAGAAACAGGCCTTTTGACCCATCTATTCTGTGCAAAATCATTAACCTGCCTAGTCCCAACAATGAGCACTGGACTATTGCCCTCTATATCTCCCCTATTCATGTACTTATCCAAATTTATCTTAAATGTTAAAATCGACTCCACGTCCACTACTTGCGCAGACAGCTCATTACACACTCTCCTCACCCTCTGAGTGAATGTTCCTCTTAAACATTTTACCTTTCACCCTTGACCCATGACCTCTAGTTCTAGTTGCACCCAAACTCAGTGAGAAAAACCTGCTTGAATTTACTCTATCTATAGCTCTAATAAAATACTTCTATAAAATCTCCGCTTAGTCTTCTGTGTTCCAGGGAATAAAGTCCTGACTTAGAAGCATAGAAACATAGAAAACCTACAGCACAATACAGCATTTGTACACCACGGTTCCTGTACCCTACCATAACTTCCTTGTCTCATTGGAACGCACCTATACAGAACTCTACACAAATATCCCCTGAATATTTGCCACATTTATTCCGTACTTTTCCCTGAGAACATCTGCTTCCATTTTAAGCCTCCAATTTCCTGCCTGATATCCTCATAATCCCCCTTGCTCCAATTGAATGATTTTCTAACTTGTCTGTTCCTATCCCTCTCCAATGCTATTGTAAAGGAGACAGAATTATGATCACTATCTCCAAAATGCTTTCCCACTGAGAGATCTGACACCTGACCAGGTTCATTTCCCAATACCAAATCAAGTACAGCCTCTCCTCTTGTAGGCTTATCTACATACTGTGTCAAGAAACTTTCCTGAACACACCTAATAAACTCCACCCCATCTAACTAGGGAGATGCCAATCAATATTTGGGAAAATAAATCACCAGCATGACAACTCTGTTATTATTACACCTTTCCAGGATCTGTTGCCCTACTTGTTCCTCGATATCCCTGTTACTATTGGGTAGCCTATAAAAAACACCCAGTAAAGTTATTGACCCCTTCCTGTTTCTAACTTCCACCCACAGAGACTCAGTAAACAATCCCTCCATGATTTCCTCCTTTTCTGCAGCTGTGACACTATCACTGTCACACACCCACCTGTTTTGCCTCCCTCCCTGTCCTTTCAGAAACATTTAAAGCCTGGCACTCTAAGTAACCATTCCTGCCCCTGAGACAACCAAGTCTCTGTAATGGCCATCACATCATATCTCCAAGTTCTGATCCACACTCTAAGCTCATCTGTTTTGTTCACAACTCTCCTTGTATTAAAATAGACACATCTCAAACCTTTGGTCTAAGCTTGTCCCTTCTCTATCACCTGCCTATCCTCCCTCTCGCACTATCTACAAGCTTTCTCTATTTGTGTGTCAACCTCCTCTTCCCCATTCTCTTCAGTTCCATTCCCACTCCTCAACAATTCTAGCTTAAACTATCCCCAGTAGCCTTAGTAAACCTCCCCACCAGTATGTTCGTCCCCCTGAGATTCAGGTGCAACCTGTCCTTTTTTTACAGGTCACTCCTGCTCCAAAAGAGGTCCCAATGATCTAGAAATCTGAATCCCTGCCCTATGCTCCAATCCCTCAGCCACGTATTTATCCTCCACCTCATCGTATTCCTATTCTCACTGTCACGTGGCACAGGCAGTAATCCCGAGATTACTACCTTTGCGGTCCTGCTTCTCAACTTCCTTCCTAACTGCCTGTTGTCTTTCTTCAGGTCCTTGTCCCTTTTCCTACCTATTTCATTGGTACCAATATGTACCACGACCTCTGGCTGTTCTCCCTCCCACCGCAGGATATCTTGAATGCGATTGGAAACATCCTGGAACCTGACATCTGGGAGGCAAGCTATGATCCGAGTTTCTTTCCTGTGTCCACAGTTTTGCCTGTCTGACCCCTAACTATAGAGTTCCCTATCACTGCTGCCTTACTCTTCCCTTCCCTACCCTTCTGAGCCACAGGGTTAGACTCTGCGCTGGAGGCACGACCACTGTTGCTTCCCCCAGGTAGGATGTCTGCCCCCAACAGTACTCAAACAGGAGTACTCTCTAGTACCTGACTCTTCCCATTCCCTCTCCTGACTGTGACCCACCTGTCTGTCTCCCGTGGCCCCAGTGTGACCACCTGCATGTAACTCCTTTCTATCACCTCCTTGCTCTCCCTGGCCAGGCGAAGGTCATCGAGCTGCATCTCCAGTTCCCTAACTTGGTCGCTTAGGAACTGCAGCTCAACACACCTGGTGCAGATGTGGCTGTCCAGGAGGCTTGGAGACTCCAGGACCTGCCCCCCCCCCCCTCACATCTGGCACCGAGCACAGAAGACTGGCCTTACACACATATTACCTCCTTTCCACAATTAACACAGTTAAACCTACCTCGCCTTGTCCCATTGCTGCCAAAGCCCTGTCACTCTGCTGCCTCTCACCTCGCTGCCCACTCCGACACTGCCTGCTGGATACAGTGGTCTTCTTTTTAAACCTTTCGCGTGCAACTGGCTGATGTCATGTGCCTGCGCAGTCTCGCCTCTCTTTTACCCCGTAGTAGTAAAAACAACCGGTCACTCTCAGCCTTCTTGCTCTGAATCCTTACTCAGTCTTTCCCTGTAACTCACATCCTCAAGTCTCAGCAGCATCTTTATAAATTTTCTCTGTACTTTTTCAGACATTGATATCTTTCCTATAGGTAGGTAAGCAAAACTACATACAATTATCAGAACTCCACATAGCAAATAATCCCCTTAGTGTCATTTGAAGCTTCATGTCCACACTAAGCAAAGGACACCCATCTGTGTGTATTTTTCTTGTCAGTAGAGAGCTAAAAATGCACACAATTTTCCAAATTAGGCCTCACCAATGTCTTAGACAATTTCAACATAACATCCCAACTTCTACACACAGTACTTTGATTTTTGAAGGCCAACGTGCCAAAAGTTTTCTTTATGGCCCTATCTACCTGTTACACCACTTACAATGAACTATCTATCTGTATTCCTGGATCCTTTGTTCTACTGCACTCCTCAGTGCCCTACCACTCATCATGTCAGACCTATCCTGTTTGGTCTTCCTGAAGTGCAACACTTCACACCAAATTCTATCTGCGATTTTTTAGCTCTTTTTTCAAGTTGGTTTAGATCCCACGCAAGCCTTGACAGTCTTATTCACTGTCCACTACACCCCCAATGTTGGTGTCATCCGCAAATTTGCTGATCCACCTTACAATGTTATCATCCAGATTATTGAAATAGATGACAAATAACAATGGACCCATCACCTAATCCATGTGGCACTCAACTAATCACAGGCCTCCAGTCAGAACAGCAAACAAATACTACCACTGTCTACTTTTCCCACAAAGCCAATGTCTAATCCAATTTATTCCCTTATCTTGACTGCCAAGGAAATGAACCTCTTGATCAAACTCCTATGCAGGCCTTGATAAAGTCCATGTAGTCAACATTCATTGCCTTGCCTTCATCAACTTTCTTGGAAACTTCTTCAAAAAACTCTATCAGATTGGTTGGACATGACGAACCTTGCACAAAGCTGTATTGATGATCCCTAATCAATCCCTGTCTATACAAATACTTATATAGCTGGTCCCTCAAAACACCTTCCAATAACTTCCCCACTACTGATGTCAGACTCACTGGCCTATAACTTCCTGACTTATACTTGCGCTCTTTCTTAAGCAACAGAACAATATTATCTATTCTCCAATCCTGTGGCATCTTAGCCATGGCAGAGGAAGTTTAAAATATCTTTGCTAAGGCCCCTGATATTTAGGGTCTGAGGGAATACCTTGTTCACCCTAATTTGCCTTGAGGCAGCAAACTCCTCCTCCTTTGTAACCTGTACAGGGTCCATGACCTCGCTGCTGCATTGCCTCACATCCGTAGACTCTGCCTCCATCTCCCACGTCAACACTGATGCAAATGTATCACCCTCTCTCCTTACAGCTCTCATCAACAAAGACAAAGACCCAGCATTCTCCAGAACCTTCTCCCAATTCCACTATCCTGATCGGCTGACAGCACATTCTTAAGTTGAGTAACAAGCCTCTTATCTCAGTTCAAACCCAAGTCGGCTGAAAGCAGAACAGACTGCTCTTACAGAACTGCTAAAATGAAATACTGGTAAAAATAGTGGTAAAAATCTTAACCAAGCCATTTAAGATCTCTCCCAGTATTTAGGCTGCTGCATAAATTACCATTCTAATCTTTCAGAGAACCAATTTTGTCCCTTGATCTCCTATTGCTGATAATATATCTGAAGAAGCCCTCAGGATTCTTCTTCACCTTATCTGCTGGAGCAATTTCACATCTTCTTTTAGCCCTCCTGATTTCCTTCTTAGGTGTGCACTGGCATCTCATGTACTCCTCTATACCTCATTTGTTCCAACCAGCCTTTACCTGCTATGCACCTTATTCTTTTTCTTAATCAATATCTCTTGAAAACTAAACCTGTTATCCTTGTCTTTTATTCAGATAGGCACATGCAAACTCTGTACTCTCAGAATTTCACTTTTGAAGGCTTCCCATGTACTAAGTATATCTTTGTCAGAAGACAACCTGTCCCAGTCCATACTTGTCAGGTCCTTTCTGATATCATTAAAATTGACCTTTTTTCCAATTTAGAATCTCAACCGAAGGACCAGACCAATCCTTTTCCATATTTACCTTGAAACTAGTGGCATTATGATTACAAGATGCAAAGTATTCCTCTATTCAAACTTCTGTCACCAGCCCTACCTCATTCCCTAATTGGAGATCTAGTATCACACTCTCTCTAACTGGGACTTCTATGTACTGATTAAGGAAACTTTTCTGAACTCACTTGTTAAACTCTTTCCCATCCAGCCCTTTTACAGTCTGGGAGTTTCAGTCAGTATGTGGAAAGTCAAAATCACCTACTATCACAGCCTGATGTTTCTTCCAACAATCTGTGATCTCTCTACAAATTTGCTCCACTAAATTCCACAATCTGTTGGGTGGTATATAATATAATCCCATTAACGTGGTGATGCACCATCAATAACTCTCGGAGTCATGAGATAGGCTTTTATTAGCTGGAAGAAAGCACTGTCAGCAGCAAGGGACCATCACACAACATCCTGGAGACTGAGGGAGGAGCAGTGCCTCCAATCGCCTTTATACAGGGGTCTGTGGGAGGAGCCACAGGAGCAGTCAGCAGAGTGGCGTGTCCAGACAGGTATATGTAGTTCACCACATGCGGTCATACCTTTCTAATCCACTTTTCTGACAACACTCCTTCCACTGAAATAAACACAGATCAGAACATTATTTTCTCCATGCTCTACCTTCCAATTCCTTACTTTGTATGCAGGATTAACATCTTTCTCCACAACCACTTCACTATCTGTTGTGGTGCTTTGGTTCCTATCTCCCTGCAACTCTAGTTTAACCTCTCTCCCTCAACTTGCAGCACTAGCAAAAGTTCCTGCTATATTAATCTCATTCTTCCACCCTTGTCCCATTGACTTTCTTGGTGAGGGAGCAGAGTTGATGAGGGTATTGTAGCTGATAGCCTCTGATTTGGTGCTATATAATGAATGAAGTGATTAAAGATGAATAAACCCTCAAAACTAATCAACAATCTCATGATCTTGCCCTCGATATCTCTTTTTGCAATTGGATCCTGTGTCTCCTCACTCATAGACCACATAGTTCAGATTAGCAACAAAGCTGCAAATAGTGAAAGGGTGAGCCATGGTAAGGCAAGTTTATGGGATGAGCCGAGTTCATGGGGTGTTGCAGATGCAGTTCCAATGCCTGCACCACTGGCCCGGGTGTGAGGCTGGACTGCACTGGGCATCAAAAGAAGTCAAGGCCCAGGCAGAGAAGTTTTAATGCTCTTTCAACTGGCCCAGGTGTGAGGTTGGGTCGCTCTGGGTGCTGAGCTGATCTGAAGAGCTTGAGAGTGGCTTCAGACTGGGCAATGGAATCTGGATCCAGAACGAGCAGCTGGGTGGTGAAATCTGAGCCTGGAGCGAGTCAATGAATGGCATGGTCTAAGCCTGGACACTTCTGCTGCAGCTGGCTCCAAGTGCAAGGTACAATTCATTGTTTAGAGAAGTTAAATGCCAGCCCAGATCGGAGGCGAGAGCTGATTTTGCTTGCTCTCATAGGAAAGGCAGAAAATAGTGCTAAAGATAAGGTAGCTGGTTTACAAACAGAAACAATGTGTAGTGAGGAGAGGTTTTTGATAGGGTAAAATTGCAGTCAGTGGGACGAGTTGCAACGTAAAAAGTGGACAGAATCAAGAAGTGGGAATACAGACCTGAAGGTGTTATATTTGAGTGCCGCAGTATATGGAATAAGGTAGAATGTAGCACAGTTACAGATTGACTGGTATGATGTTGTAGGCATCACTGAATCATGGCTGAAAGATTATAGCTGGGAACTTAATGTCCAAGGACACACCTTGTATCGTAAGGACAGACAGGAAGGCAGAGGGGACAGTGTTGCTCTGTTGTTAAAAATTGAAATCAAATCATTAGAAAGAGGTGACACAGGGTTGGAAGGTATAGAATGATTCTGGATAGAGCTATGCAACTGCAAAGGTAAAGAGATCCTGATAGCTGCTGTATACAGACCCCCAAACAGTAGTAAGGATGTGGCCTTCAAATTACAATGATCGATAGAAAATGCATGCCAAAAGGGCAATGTTACAGTAGTCATGCGGGACTTCAATATGTTGGCAGATTGGGAAAATCAGGTTGGTGCTAGATTCTGGAATGCCTATGAGATGACTTTTTAGAGCAGCTCATGGTTGAGCCCACTAGGGAATCAGCTATTTTGAATGAGGTGCTGTGCAATGAAGCAGAATTGATTAGAGAGCTTAATGTAAAAGAACCCTT
This sequence comes from Hypanus sabinus, assembly GCF_030144855.1. NCBI lineage: Eukaryota > Metazoa > Chordata > Chondrichthyes > Myliobatiformes > Dasyatidae > Hypanus > Hypanus sabinus. The sequence goes on from NC_082711.1 coordinate 105,913,841, forward strand.
TGGATCATAATATGATCAAATTCACCCTGAAATTTGAGAAGGAGATGCTAGAGTCAGATGTATCAGTATTACAGTGGAGTAAGGGAATTACAGAAAAATGAGAAAGGAGTTGGCCAGAATTGATTGGAAAAGAACCCTGGCAGGGATGATGGCAGAGCAGCAATGCCTGGAATTTCTGTAAGAAATTTGAGAAGGCACACGATATATACACCCCAAAGAGGAAGAAGTATTCTAAAGGAAAGATGACACAACCATGGCTAACAAGAGAAGGTCAAAGTCAACGTAAAAGCCAAAGAGGGGGCATATAATAGAGGAAAAATTGGTAGGAAGGTAGAGGATTTGGAAGCTTTTAAAAACTAACAGAAGACAACAAAAAGCACATTAAGAAGGTAAAGATGGAATATGAAATTAGTGTAAAAGGGAGGTGAGACTGGAAAACTATGCTGGAAAGGTAGTAATGGGGGACAACAAAATGGCAGACAAACTGAATATACATTTCATCAGACTTCACTGTGGAAGACATTGGGAGTATGGTGGAAGTTCCAGGTGTCAGGGGTCATGAAGTGTGTGAAGTTACAATAACTGGAGAGAAGATTCTTGGGAAACAGAAAAGTCTAAAGATAGACAAGTCACCTGGACAGATGGTGTACACCCCAGGGTTTTGAAAGAGGTGGCTGAAATGATTGTGGAGGCATTAGGAATAATCTTTCAACAATCACTAGTTTCTGGAATGTTTCCGGAGGACTGGAAATTTGCAAATGTCCTCCATTCTTCAAGAAGGTAGAGAGGCAGAAAAAAGAAAACTTGGCCTTTTCTCCTTGGAGTGACAAAGGATGAGAGGTGACCTGATAGAGTTGTGTAAGATGACGAGAGGCATTGATCATGTGGATAGTCAGAGGCTTTTCCCCAGGGCTGAATTGGCTAGCATGAGAGGGCACAGTTTTAAGGTGCTTGAAAGCAGGTACAGAGCACACCTCAGGGGTAACTTTTTTACGCAGAGAGTGGTGAGCTTGTGGAATGGGCTGCCAGTGATGGTGGTGGAGGGAGATACGACAGGGTCTTTTAAGAGACTCCTGGACAGGTACATGGAGCTCAGAAAAATAGAGGGCTATGGGTAACCCTACATAATTTTTAAGGTAAGGACTTATTCGGCACAGCTTTGTGGGCTGTAGGTTTGTGCTGAAGGTTTTCTATGTTTCTAAAGGCCAGTTAGTCTGACCTCAGTGGTTAGGAAGATGTTGGAGTTGATGAGGTCTCAGCATACTTGGTGGCACATGATAAAATAAGTCATAATCTGCATGGTTTCCTTAAGGGAAAATCTTACCTGACAAATCTGTTGGAATTCTTTGAAGAAGTATCAAGCAGGTTGGACAGAGGAGATTCGGTTGATGTTGTGTACTTGGAGTTTCAAAAGGTCTTTGACAAGGTGCCACACATGAGGCTGCTTAACAAGCTATGAGCCCTTGGGATTACAGAAAAGATTTTAAAATTGATAAAGCAATGGCTGATTGGTAGGAGGCAAAGAATGAGAATAAAGGGATCCTTTTCAGGTTGGCTAGTGGTGTTCCACAGGGTCTGTGTTGGAACTGATTATCTTTATGTTATATGTCAATGATTTGGATGATGAAATTGATGGCTTTGCTGCAAAGTTTGTAAACAATATGGAGATATGTGGAAGGGCAGATAATTTTGAGGAAGTGGAGAGGCTACTGAAAGACAGGCCTTGTTGAAAGGCCTTGATAGAGTGGATGTGGAGAGGATGTTTCCTCAGAATAAAGGGGCATCCTTTTAGAATGGAGATGAGGAGGAGTTTCTTTAGCCAGAGAGCAGTGAATCTGTGGAATTCTTTGCCGCACACCAGTAGAGGCCAAGTCTTTATGTATATTTAAGGCAGAGTTTGAAAGATTAGGGGAATGGGCAAGAAAATGGCAGATGAAGTTGTTGTGAAAATGTTGTGAAGTGTATGGTCATACACATTTGATAGAAGAAATGAAGTGGTTGAATATTTCCTAAATGAAGAAAAATTACAAAAAAAACTGAGGCACAAAGGAACTTGAAAGTTCTTGTGTAAGATTTCCTAAAGGTTAATATGAGTTTGCGTCTGTGGTGAGGAAGGCAAATGCAATGTTAACATTCATTTCAAGAGGACTAGAATATAGAAAGGATGTAATGTTGAGACTTTAAAAAGCACCAGTGAGGCCTCACTTGGAATATTGTGAGTAGTTTTGGATTCCTTATCTTAGAAAGAATATGCTGAAACTGGAGAGGAATCAAAGGAGGTTCACAAAAAATGATTCCAGGATTGAATGGCTTGTCATATGAAGAGCATTTGATGGCTCTAGGCCCGTATTCACTAGAAGAATGATCAGTAGAATAAGTAGTGACATTATTGAAACCTTTCAATCGATAGTTGAAAGGCCTTGATAGAGTGGATGTGGAGAGGATGTTTCCTCAGAATAAAGGGGCATCCTTTTAGAATGGAGATGAGGAGGAGTTTCTTTAGCCAGAGAGCGGTGAATCTGTGGAATTCTTTGCCGCACACCAGTAGAGGCCAAGTCTTTATGTATATTTAAGGCAGAGTTTGATAGATTTTTGTTTAGTCAGGGATGCAGGGAGAAGGCAGGAAACTGGGGCTGAGAAGAAAATAAAACAGCAATGATGAAATGGCAGAGCAGACTCAATGGGCCAAGTGAACAAATTCTGCTCCTATATATGGTCTCTCCACAATCTTCACTGCTTTTACCTGGCACTAGAGCCTTTTGCTGTTCCATTGTTGGGGCAATTCAAACACGGGCTCAGGTAGACTGCAAAGTCAGGATGTCGGTTGGGAGAAGAGCCAATTTCACACACTGTCCGTGATGGTCATTCCTCTCCTCTCTCCACGGCACCGAGGCTTTGAAGATTGCCCCGGCCGCTGTGCTCTGTGCCTGCTAACACAATTAGCAAAATTGAGGCCAGTGATAAAATCAGCATATAGCAGGGAGATTAAAAATCTGGCTGAGTGCTGTGATAACAACAACCTGTTATTCAATGTCAGCAAGACCAAGGAACTGATTATAGACTTCAGGAGAAGGAAACCAGATGTCCATGAGTCAATCCTCATAGGAGAATCAGAGGAGAGAGTGAGTAACTTTAAATTTCTAGGTGTTATTATTTCAGAGAACCTATCCTGGGCCCAGCAAGTAAGTACAATTGCAAAGAAAGCACGGCAGAGTTTGCAAAGATTTGGCATGATATCTAAAACTTTGACAAATTTCTATAGACGTGTAGCAGAGAGTATATTGACTGACTGCATCACAGCCTGGTACAGAAATGCCAATGCCCTTGAATGGAAAATCCTACAAAAAGTAGTGTATACTGCCCAGTCTATCATGTGTAAAGCTCACTCCTCCATTGAGTTTATCTAATATATCATGGGTAAATCCTTCCCGACCATTGAGCTCATCTACAGGAAACGCTGTCACAGTAAACCAACATCCATCATCAGGGATCCCCACCACCCAGAATATGCTCTCTTTTCACTGTTGCCATCAGGAAGAAGGTACAGGGGCCTCAGGACTCACACCACCAGGTTCAGGAACAGTTACTACCCCTCAACCATCAGCTCTTGGACCAAAGGAGATAACTTTACTCAACTTCACTCACCCCATCAGTGAAATGTTCCCATAACCTATGGACTCACTTTCAGTGACTCTTCATCTCATGGTCCAGATATTTATGCTTATTTATTTATAATTATTATTATTTCTACTTTTTGTATTTGCACAGTTTGTTGTCTTCTGCATTCAAATTAAACACTGGAGTTGGGTGGTCATTCATTGAATCTGATATGGTCATTATTCTAAACATTTATTGAGTATGCTCTCCAGAAAATGAATCTCAGGGTCGTATATGGTGACATACTTGTATGGCAGTATCACAGTTCTTGAACTAAAGATGCTTTACTTGTGGATAAAATATTGTGATGTTAATAACAGATGTGGTGAATTGTACTGCTCAGACGTCTATTGGTACTGAGAAAATTAAAAAGACAGTTAAAGTTGCAGAAATGTATCTTGGTATAACTGGCGTTATGTGGGTAGCTGTAAATGAAGCTCTGATGGGTAGGGTATCTGTATCCCAGTCTACATGTGAAGGTACATAATGGAATTAAGAATATTGCAATGGAGTGCATGAACCCTGATTTCCAATGGTCTAGATTTTAAGAAGTTACTTCTGAATTGTCAAATTGTCTAGATATTATATGTATTCAGTGTTGGCGCATTGCCAAGTGGTTAAGGCATTCATCTAATTATCTGAAGGTTGCTAGTTCGAACCTTGGCTGAGGCTGTGTGTGTGTCCTTGAACAAGGCACTTAACCACACATTGCTCTGTGATGACATCGGTGCCAAGCCGTATGGGTCCAAATGCCCTTCCCTTGGACAACATTGGTGGCGTGGAGAGGGGAGACTTGCAGCTTGGGCAATTGCTGGTCTTCCATTAAAAAAAAACTTTGCCCGGGCTTGTGCCCTGGAAACTTTCCAAGGTGCAAATCCATGGTCTATCAAGACTAACAGAAGCCTACATACTACATATGTGTTCAGGTTATTACCACATTTAAATTTTTCATTACAGGATTATATTGTTATTAGGTTAGCTGGTAAAGAAGTTGGCGTTGCCAGTTTTAGAATCAGAATCAGAATCAGTTTTATTATCACCGGCGTATAATGTGAAATTTGTTAACTTAGCATCAGTTCAATGCAGTACATAACTAAGAGAAAAAATAAATACAATAAAATAAATAATAATTGCAATAATAATAATTAATAAATTACTGTATACGTATATTGAATAGATTTTAAAAAAACATGCAAAAAACAGAAATACTGTATATTAAAAAAAGAGGTAGTATCCAAGGGTTCAATGTCCATTTAGGAATCGGATGGCAGAGGGGAAGAAGGTATTCCTGAATTTCTGAGTGAGTGTCTTCGGGCTCCTGTACCTCCTACCTGATGGTAACAGTGAGAAAAGGGCATGCCCTGGGTGCTGGAGGTCCTTAAGAATGGAAGCAACGTTTCTGAGACACCACACCCTGAAGATGTCCTGGGTACTTTGTAGGCTAGTATACAAGATGGAGCTGACTAGATTTACAATCTTGCAGCTTCTTTCAGTCATATTCAGCAGCAGCCCCCATACCAGACAGTGATGCAGCCTATCAGAATGCTGTCCAAGGTATATCTATAGAAGTTTTTGAGTGTATTTGTTGACATGCCAAATCTCTTCAAACTCCTAATGAAGTATAGCTGTGGTCTTGCCTTCTTTACAACTACATCGATATGTTGGGACCAGTTTAGATCCTCAAAGATCTTGACACCAAGCAACTTGAAACTGCTCACTATCTCCACTTCTGATCTCTCTATGAGGATTAGTATGTGTTCCTTCGTCTTACCCTTCTTGAAGTCCACAACCAGCTCTTTTGTCTTACTAATGCTGAGTGCCAGGTTGTTGCTGTGGCACCACTCCACTAGTTGGCATATCTTGCTCCTGTACACCCTCTCATCTCCAACTGGGATTTTACCAACAATGGTATATCATCAGCAAATTTATAGATAGCATTTGAGCTATGCCTAGCCACACAGTCATGTGTGTATAGAGAGTAGAGCAGTGGGCTAAGCACACACCCCTGAGGTGTGCCAGTGTTGATTGTCAGCAAGGAGGATACATTATCACCAATCCACACAGATTGTGGTCTTTCGGTTAGGAAGTCGAGGATCCAATTGCAGATGGAGGTACTGAGGCCCAGGTTCTGCAACTTCTCAATCAGGATTGTGGGAATGATGGTATTAAATACTGAGCTATAGTCGATGAACAACATCCTGACATAGGTGTTTGTGTTGTCTAGGTGGTCTAAAGCCGTGTGTAGAGCCATTGAGATTGCATCTGCCATTGTCCTATTGTAGTGATAGGCAAATTGCAATGGGTCCAGATCTTTGCTGAGGCAGGAGTTCAGTCTAGTCATGACCAATCTCTCGAAGCATTTCATCACTGTAGATGTGAATGCTACTGGGCAACAGTCGTTAAGGCAGCTCACATTATTCTTCTAAGGCACTGCTATAATTGTTGTTCTTTTGAAGCAAATGGGAACTTCCATCCATAGCAGTGAGAGGTTGAAAATGTCCTTGAATACTCTGCTAGTTGGTTGGTACAGGTTTTCAGAGACTTACCAGGTATTCCATCGTGACCTTCTGCCTTGTGAGGGTTCACTCTCTTTAAAGTCAGTCTAACTTCGGCCTCTGAGATGGAGATCACAGGGTTATCAGCAAGGATCTTCACAGCTCTACTTGTGTTCTCCCTTTCAAAGTGAGCATAGAAGGTGTTGAGTTCATCTGGTAGTGAAACATCGCTGCCGTTCATACTATTGGGTTTTGCTTTGTAAGAAGTAATGTCTTGCAAATCCTGTCAGAGTTGCCATGCATCCGATGTGGCCTCCAACCTTGTTCAAAATTGTCTCTTCGCTCTTGAAAAAGCCCTCCTTAAATCATACCTGTTTTTCTGGTACAGGCCTAGGTCTCCAGAATTGAATGCCACAGATCTAACCTTCAGCAGATGATGTACCTCCTGGTTCATCCACATGTTTTGGTTTGGGAATGTACAGTAAATCTTTGTCGGCCACACTCATTCACACAGGTTTTAATGAAGTCGGTAACAACGGCAGCATACTCATCCAGATTCGAAGATGAATCCCAGAATACAGTCCAGTCCACCGATTCAAAGCAGTCCTGCAGGCACTGTTGTGCCTCCCTTTTCCAAACCTTCTTGCTCCTCACTACTGGTGCTGCAGACTTCAGTCTCTGCCTATACTCAGGAAGTAGAAGTACAGCCAGATGTTCAGACTTCCCAAAGTGACGACGTGGAATAGCATAGTAGGCATTCTTGATGGTGGTGTAGCACTGGTCCAGTGTGTTGTTTCCTCTGTGATCTGTTGATAGTAATTGCTTAGTGATTTTTTTCAGACTGGCCTGGTTAAAATCTCCCAAAATGATGGTAAAGGCATTAGGGTACACTGTTTCATGCAAGTTGATCCCATCGCTCAGATCATCTCATTGACATTGACCTGAGGTGGAATGTATACTGCTACCAAAATGACCCCGGAGAACTCCTGTGGTAAGTAAAAAGGGTGGCACTTAACTGCTAGATATTCCAGGTCTGTCGAGCAGAATTGGGTCAGGACTCATATATTTGTGCACCAAGAAGAGTTGATCATGGGACTTACTCCTCCACCTCTGCTTTTGACAGACTCTGTAGATCTCTGTAGATGGTGTATAGTAAACCCATCAATTTGAATCACTGCATCAGGTCGGGAAGGGGTCCACCAGGATTTTGTAACAAATCAATTATGTGGTCCTAATGTCCCTTTGATTCAGCACTCTAGCTCTGAGATCATCAATCTTATTCACCAGAGAATAAAATAAGGAAAGGGGTAGAGGTAGAGTGTGAATGTTTATGAAACTTCTGAGGCATTGTAATAGAAATATTTGATTCAACAGGTGGGGGTATTAAAGTTTTTTTTACAATCTTTGTATATGTAGCTCTAGCTTACTAAGGCTTGTATGTTGGGGAGTTTAACACACATAGTTCATTGTGGGGTTGTTCAGAGAATGATGATAATGGCTTGATTATAGAAGAGTTTTTAGATATTTCTCATCTTGTGTGTCTTAATGATGTGAGGGGTATGAGTTTTAATGTTCATAATAGCTTGAAAATGGCAATAGATTTAAATTTAGTTTTTGTTAGGGAAATTGATTTGCTAAGGAAATTCAATTAAAGTTGATCACAAATAAATTGGACAAGGACTTCAAAGAGACTAGAGAATGCCTCTATTCATGAAGAAGAGAAAAATGACCCGCTAACAGTGTGACAGTTAACAGCTAAGTCTTCCAAAGAACAATAGTCAGTCTTTTTTTATACATGTGTACAGAAAGTCAATTACATCAAAGTTGAAAAAATTAATCCTGTGTGATTTATCAATTCCCACACAAATGCCAGAGACGGTCCATTGTCTGCTCACAACACACAGAGATGGGGGGTTTTACATCCTTGAAAGTAAGATAGATTATTGCAAGGATATTGAGAACCAAGACCGAGCGGCAAATCTTCATTGTTAAATCTGTATAAATTTGTATTATACAGTTATACAATCTGTATTATATAGATCTGTATAATCTGTATAAATCATTAGATCAGTAGATCCAGTAAATCATCAAAGTACAAAGCTATAATTTGTTTTATATGTTTCTACCTGACAGGCGAAGGAGGACCTGTATACCTTTTTTAATTGTCAGAGACTTGATAGCCCACAGGGTCCTCCCTACAATTTATGACCTTCACTGTCTTCATCTTATCTACACAGCACTAAGGCCAGCACTAGGCATATTGCTAATTAAAGGATGGTGCAGGGAGTTAACAACTCATGCGATTCAACCCTTTATTTAGAATTTTCTTCCACAGTTTTGAACATACTGGCTAGAGTGAGTGTGTGGGATATTACAGGTGATGAACCATTGGATGATGTGGGTTCTGGTGATGAAAGGTTATGTCACATTATTCAACAAACTCCACTGGAAGGGATTCCTATTAAAAAAGTTGAGAAGTATCATTCACCAAGTGACTTCATAAAGTGTAAAAGGGTGCAGGCTGTGAGGAAAGTGGTGAAGACTATAAAAAAAGGTTTACTGGAGGTCAGACTGTGATAATATTGGAAGAGATTTTAAACTTGGAGATGCTGGGGAATGATTAAGAAAAGGGGGGGGGGGCGGGTGGTGTTCATAGGGATAATAATATTCCAGAATTGATTGATGAGGGTAAAATAATTGTCACTGAAAAAGGGAAGGCTGGGTTACTGGCTGGGTCATTTGCTGCAAATCATAACAAAAATAATATAAGCGAAGAGGTTAAACGATACAGTGATAAGGTTCTAAGTGAATACCCTGATGTGCTGGAAGTCAGCTGGAGCAATGGAATTTTATTACTGATGTAGAGATTTCTTTGTATGCATTTAAGAAGGTTATCATTAATGCAGACTAGACGTCTCCAGGAAAGGATAAAAAATATTATGTATTAGACATGTAACTGTAAACTCTCTTGTTAATATAACATTTTTAAATCATATTTGGACATTAGGCCATCTTCCTTCCTCATGGAAAATGGCAGTAGTAGTGCCTATTCAAAAACCTCGAAAACCCCTGTCGGATCCTTCTAATTATAGGCCTATATCATTACTACCTCTTTATGTAAACTTATGGAACATATGGTAATAGAGCATTTGAATTATATTTTGGAAAAGAGAGGTGATATAGCATTTTATCAGAGTGGATTTCGGAAGGGTTGAATGACATTGGATTCAGTTTTATGTTTGAAAGATGATATTAAGAAACCACAGGCAAATAAAGAAGTTATATTAGCATATGATATGTTATGGAAGGAAGGACTTCTGATTCAATTATGGAAAGTAGAAGTGAGTGGGAGAGTGTATTATTTTTTTCCTGAGGTATTTATTTGGCTGGTCCATACCCGGTAAGGGTGGGCAAGATATATTCGGCTTTCTATGAGACAGAGAATGTCACACTACAAGGCAGTATTTGTAGCCTTTTATTGTTTAATATTATGATTAATGATATTTTCTTTGACTTAGGTACTGGGGTGGGTAAATTAGCAAACACAAATGATGGAGCTTAAAATATTAGGGGTATAAGTTGCAATTTTACTGCTTATAGAATGCAATTAGCAATTAATATGGTCGAAGTGGGCAAATAGACAGGGATTTAAGCTTTCAGTAGCTAAAACTCAAGTTATGTGTTTTCCAAAGAGGATTAATAGACTTGCAGTTGATGAGGTCAAACTCGTAAAGAAGTGTTGGTGGTAAGGTTTTGAGGCATGTGGATGCATAATAAGCTGACATGGAAGCACCATTATCAGTAAAACAATTGATAAATGTAAAGGAGCATTAAACAGTCTCAGGTGTCTATGTGGGTATTCTTGGGTGCTACACAAAAATCTTGTTAACCATTTATATTTGTTTAATTAGGTCTGTTCTTGATCATGGCTGTGTGGCTTATGGATCAATGTCATCTTCAACATTAAAATGTTTAGAAGGTGATTGAGGCATAGGCTTTAAGACTATGTGCTGCAGGAATATTGTCCTCAGTTTCGGCTTTACTGGTTGAAATGAGCCAATTGCCCATACAGTCACGGAGGGTGAGGTTGACGTTAACATACTGGATTAGTTTAAGGGGGCGAAGAAATAATCATCCTGTTAAAGGTGTGTTGGAAGATGATTGGGGACACCACAAGAAGAGTGCTTCTAGTTTTGGATGGCTGGGTTTTTATCATGCTAGCAATATTGGTTCAAACAAGCTGGAGGAACTCAACAGGTCGGGCAGCATCCATGGAAATGAGCAGTCAACCTTTTGGGCCGAAACCCTTCGTCAGGACTTTCTCCAACTTGTTTGTACGTGTTGCTTTGACCACAGCATCTGCAGTGCACTTTCTGTTTAGGAGTATTGGTTTGTTGGATTATGAAATGTGTCTCACAGTAGCTCACTGTAGCTTTTTCGGTCAACCCACCTTGTTATTTTCCAATGACTTTATCCAACGTTAAAGAAATGACTTACCAAACATTTTTCAGTAGATACAGCAGAAAGTGTCACCATCATTTTGTGCTTACAATGGGTGGAAGCAATCTATCCATGTAAAGTTATAATTTGTTCAGATTACTTTTCAGTTTTGATAAGTCTTAAATCAGGTCATTCTGTCAGTAGATCGGAATTACTGTTGGAAGCTCATCAAACATTATTTCATATTCAAGGTATTGGTTTACATGTCTTCTTCTTATGGGTCCCTGCACAAAGAAGTCTTGGGGGGAATGAGCAGGTCGATTGTTCAGATTAAAAAGCTGTTAAAAGTTTAGCAGTGGAAATAGACCTTCCACTCAGCAAATCAGAAGCAAGGGGTTGGTAGGGTTAAGAACTAGGTCGTTATAACCAAGACTTGTGGGATAATGGGCATAAGGGGAGACACCTTTATAGAATACGTGAAACTGTTGGGTTTATCGGAGATGGGGGTAAAATAAGAAGGGATGGAATTAATTTGAAGTAACTTAGAATTGGACATACTAGGCTTAATTATTCCTTATATCTTGTTGGAAAACATAATTCTGGGTTTTTCAGGTTTTGTCATCATTATGAAACAGTTGGATATATACAATTATGGTGTGAATCATATAGGGTGGAAAGAAATCAAGTGTAGGCTGCATTATAGTCTTTGGGGTTGATAGTTTTCATTTAAAAATGTTGTTCAGTTATCAGACTGACTTTAATTTAATTCACAGAATTGTCTTTCATTACTTACAACCTATAGGGCTTGTTGGGATAATTTAGCTTTCATTTAAAAGAGAATTAGGTTTTTTTCCCCCCAACTCTCTCCAGTCCAGTTGGTGATGGTAATGCTCCTTCCAGTTGGACTGCCAACCACCATTAAATCAGAAGAAGAAGAAGAAGAAGAAGAAGAAGAAGAAGAAGAAGAAGAAGAAGAAGAAGAAGAAGAAGAAGAAGAAGAAGAAGAAGAAGAAGAAGAAGAAGAAGAAGAAGAAGAACCAAACCAAACAGCAGAATGGGGAAAAAATATGACCTAAGTGACTTTGACCGTGGAATGATTATTAAAACCAGATTGTTTGAGAGTGTCAGAAACTGCTGACCTCCAGGGATTGATGCATGACAGTCTCTAGAGCTTACAGAGAATGGTATGAATAGCAAAAAGCATCTATTGAGAGGCAATTCTGTGGGCAAAAGTGCCTTGTTAATGAGAGCAGTCAGAGGAGAATGGCCAGAATGGTTCAAGCTGATAGCAAGGAGACAGTAACTCAAATAACCAACAGTGGTGCACAGAAGAGCAATCTTGAAAGCACAACACATCGTAGCTTGAAGTGGATGGGCTACAGCAGCAGAAGGCTACGAACAGGATACAGGAGATACTTAACAAAGTGGTCATGAGCGAAGAATAGGTGTATTGTTCTAAATGGGGTTCAATGGCAGAGTGACCTGGGGTTATGTGTGCAAAGTTTTGTGTGAGTGGCAGTGTTGATCTTTATTCACCACTTACATAAATAAAGTGGTTAATGGGGCACAATTCTGGGCTTTATTGATGGAGACAGAACAAGAAGAGGGAAGTTATTCTGAGCCTTTCTAAAATACTAATCCAGCCTCAACTGGAATAATTTTATACAGTTTTGGATGATATGTTATAGGAAGGATGTGGAGGCATTGAAGTGGATCCACATGACACTTATGAAAACAGTTCCAGGGCTGAGGGACTGCAGATACAAGGATAGAATGTGGAGGCTGGGACTGTTTTCTTTGGAGAAGAGAAAGCTATAAAATAGTGAGGAATTAGCGCAGAATAGATGGAGGGAGGATGTTCCTCCTGATAGATGTTTTGAGAAGTAGAGGACACAGGAATAAAACAAAGGGGAAGAGAATAATTAATAACATGAGGTAAGACTTTTATATAAAGTGTGTGTTGGAATCTGGGATAAATTCAGTACAGATGTGGGGAATGTAGGTTCTATTCCAGTCTTCAGGAGGGAATTGGGTTAATATGATAGTGTTGAAAAAAAATACAAGGCTATGGAGAAAGAGTTGGGGATAGAGCTAGAGAATTGGTCCAGTAGAAAGCTATCATGGACTTTTTGGGCTAAACGATCTCTTTCTGGCCATAAACATTCTAAGATGAACACAAGAGATTCTGCAAATGCTGAAATCCAAATGAACACACACAAAATGCTGAAGAACCCTAGCAGGTCAGGCAGCATCTTTGGAAATGCAGAAACAGTTGACCTTTTGGGCCGAGACCTTTCTTCAAGACTGAAAAGGAAGGGAGAAGATGCCAGAATAAAAAGAAGACAGAAGGGGAATAGGATTATAAGAACATTCTAAGTTGCTAAGGCACTATGCATATCAAATATCCTTTTGATTACCATAACTGAATCCTCCTTCAATAGCAGAAGATCTTATAAGACTCCAGTATACTTTTTATGTAAACTGCTTTTCACTTTCTGACAATCCATTGACCTATCCCTTGAGCTAGTTGCTTTATCTGTTCTCTCTGTCAATGAAAGAGTGAGAAAGAGAGAGAGGGAGAGAGAGAGAGAGAGAGGGAGGGAGGGAGGGAGAGAAAGAGAGAGAGATTTTGCTGCTACTAGCATTCTGTGTTTTTATGTACATTTTATGTCAAACAAAAACAATGAATGCTTTTATAGGATGGAGATATCCTGACAAGACAGCTTCCCAGTAAAATGTATTCACAACCTGGAACTCAGTGTCTATGAGGAGTTATAGACTCATAGCCATTTTACATCACTTTGCCATTTAGTGTTCTTTCAAAGTTCCTCAGTGGATCTCCTGAACAACTGCAATAGGAGAATATGGGCTCTGAGAGAAGTTACTCAATGATACACATTAATTGAAAGATAATGATAATCTCTGCATAAATCTAAGATGCCTTTTACATAATTTATCTTGTTATTTTACAGAGAATATTTCCATGCTCTTTTAGAAGGAAATTCAATGATCATTTTCTGGCATCTAGAATTAAACTCAGCTTGTAAAGTTTCAATCTTAATCATGTTTCCTTTGCTAAGTTACTGAAGATTTTATTTTGTATTACTAAAAGACTTCAGATTCCAAGCAGCATCCATCTTCTTTTGTGCTTTGATCCCATGGCTCCTGTGTCTTACAATTCCTAACCTTGTTCACTTCTTCAGCCTTCAAAAAACCTCATCATCATCGTCATCATCATTGTGTGCTGTATCGTACGACGTAGGTGATCATGGTCACCATGAATATTCTTGGGAAATTTTCTCTAGAAGAGGTTTGCTATTGGCTTCTTCTGGACAGTGTCTTTACAATACAGGTGACCCCAGCCATGATCAAGACCCTTCCGAGACTAGCTGCCTTGCGCTATCCGTCGAATAACCAGGACTTGTGAAATGGACCAGCCACTCAAATGACCTTCCACCATCTGCTCCCGTGGCTTCATGTGACCCTGATCAGGGGCTAAGCAGGTGCTACTCCTTGCCCAAGGGTGACCTGCAGGCTAGCGGAGGGAAGGAGTACCCTACACCTCGTTTGGTAGAGGTGTATCTCCAACCCTGCCACCTATTAGTAAGACTATGGTTAGTATTATCCCAGGGACCAAACATTTGGTTGGCAGTGAAAGTGCCACATGGTTAGCAAATGGATGAAAGAAAAATGAAAGGTTATGGGGGTGGGAAGGGTTAAAATGATCTTGGAATAGGTTAAGAGTCTGGATAACATAGTAAGCCAGAAAGCCTGTACTATGCTGTTCTATATTCACCATTTGAGTTAGAATATGTCATGAAAGTAGCCAAAGTAAGAGGACTGTCTGTTGATTAAAGGGAGTGAAAATTCATAGGGATATCTTCTTTATTTACTACAACACAGAAGGAGACCATGCACCTCATCAAGTCTTTGTTAATTCCCATCCCTACCTCACCTTTGTATTTCTTTCCTCTTTAGGCAGGGAAGCAGACTTGCAGTGCCTATTCATCAAGTGTTCTCAAAGTATTACATGCTTATATTGAGGAAGAACACAAATGCACACTTCTTGAACACCCAAGTTGGAGCAGTCTCTCATTGATTCAGTTATAGGTATTATTCTATTATGGGCTTATTGGGTATGCCTGCAAGAAAACAAATCACATGGTTGTATATGATGACATCAATGTATTTTGATTATAAATTTACTTTGAACTTTAATATTACATGAAGAGTTAAAGAAAGTATAAGGAACATAAATGTTGGAATGGACTATTTTTGAGGCTGAATAGCCTGTCTCTGTGTTGCACAATCTGTGTATGTCTACTTCTACAATAAAGGTCCATTTCGTTTTTTGCAATCCAGATATCTGGATCTAAATTATGTTTACTCCAATTGACAGTAGAAGTTCTGTTGTCATCCACTCAAAGTCTATATCACTCTTAGTCTATATACATTGATCAGTAATATTTCAGAGTGAAACCTTGGCTAACAGCCCACTTCAGGATGATGAAAGATGTGCATCATAAGAAAGAAAGAGGCTTAATATACTGATGTAGGAATTTTGCTTTCTTGTGATATCCAAAGCACTTCACAATCAATTAAATACTTCAGAAACATGGTTATGTTGTAATACGCTTGGGAAAGCATAGCCCTGGGAATCTGGAAATGATTTCAGATTTTGTGAACTCTCATGCTTTCAGTCAAGCAAGAGAAGGTCTTCCTGATGAACACTTTTCCTCAGCTGATGAGTTAGGGCTACTCTTTGTTGACCTGCAACTTAGAATTGACAAACTTTTCCAGTTCATCAGCAATACTGCCTCCAGTCTACAATGTGGAACTTGCCCAGTTCACAAAAGTGCCAGAAACCCAATCCACTCCATCTTCCCTCAATCATCAGTGAAGAGATGGATGGTAGTTTTAACAGTGCTGCCAAACCACATTTTATTACAAATAACCTTCTCACTGCTGCCCACTATTCTGCACTAGCCTTTGTTCAGCACATATAAAGAGTAGAGTAACAGTGGGAAAGTAAGAGTGACAACCCTTGGTATTAAGGCAGCATTTTTCAGAGGATGATATATGGAGTTCTGGGTATCAGAGGGAAAACACTTCAAGAGTTGGAGTCCTAGCTTACAAAAAGGAGGAGTATTGTGGTTGCTGGAGGTCAATTGTCTCAGCCAGGCCATCTCTGCGGGATTTCTTTGGGCAGTATCTGAGATCTAGTTATCTTTCACTTTCCTTTCGGTTAGTCCTGATGAAGGGTCTCGGCCCGAAACGTCGACAGCGCTTCTCCCTATAGATGCTGCCTAGCCTGCTGTGTTCCACTAGCATTTTATGTGTGTTCTAGTTATCTTTGTCTGTTTGTTGAATGACTTTCCTTTCATTATATGATCAGAAATTGGGATATTCACTGATTTTTGCTCAATGCTCAACTTTCAAAACTCCAAAACAGTTAAAGCCGCTCTTTCTCAATTGTAGCAAAACAAAGTTTGTTTAAAAGTTGTTCATAACTCAAAACATCCCCCACTCTCTCCCTCTCTGTATCTTCACAAGTCTCTTCAAGTCTCTTTCTCAGTTCTAATAATGGTTTGCAACTTGAAACGTTACCCCTGTTCTGCTGATGCACCGTGACCTGCTTAGTACCTCCTGCATTTCCTGTATTTATTCTATATTTCCAGCACCTGCAGATTTTGATCTGATTTTCGCTAGTGTCATAATTCCTTTGATTACAAAGGTTTGGATTAGAATTTGAGCTTTCCATTTCTGAAGGTATTCTTGGTTTTTAGGAATGACATTCACTTTCCATGCATAGGACTGCAATGAGTTCAAAAGCCTACTGTAATTAAGCTTTTTAATTCACCTATTTCAACTTAAACATTTTTAACATGAAACGTTTTTCAGAAATGCGGCCCTATTGTAAAATGCGGAATGGCTATGAAGTTCAGACCATAAAGTTACCAAGAAGGCCCACTTCATGATTAACTACCTTCACTCCCATCAGTAAAGGTAGCTCGAGACTCAATGTTGAATTTCCAAGATAGCAATCAAGATTGGAATTCAATAACTTGATGATGTTAAATATTTTCTTAACAGGGATAGTCCACCAGTTATGTCTAGTTCCTGTGAATATCCCTTCTGCGTGCTCCTTATGCCAAACATGCTGTCTGTCCACAGCATGTATTGTTGCAGGTACTCTGTGTACTGGAATCTGGTGGTCCCAGAGGACTTAATTTGTACATTTGAATCAATAGCAGAAAGTGTTGACATCTGTGTAAGATCTCCAAGGTTGAGCGAGGACCTGGACAAACAAAGGCAGGTGATACACAGGTTTATGACATTATCAATGTTATTGCATGAGTGACATAGATTTGGCAGCCAATGCAAGCAGAGCTTTGTGGAATTGTGGTAAGCAGTACAGACCAATTGGAAGACAGAGAGATGGTGAGCCAATGGCAGAACAAAATCTAAAGGTTCGAGATAAATGAAAAAGGGAGAGATTAAGTTACATTTCCATATCTCACCCGACATGATGTAATTATAATATACAAGTTACAGATCACTTAAAACTTTCTTGTAGAGCATTACAGGCCATAGAATCACCAGGTATCTGTATGTTTATTGAGATAGAATAGGCTTACCCGGCCCTTCAAGCCACGCTGCCCAACAATCCCCCGATTCAATCCTAGCCTAATCATGGGACACTTTACAATAGCCAATTAACCTACCAACTGGTAGGTCTTTGGATTGTGGGAGGAAACCAGAGCAACTGGAGGAAACCCACGGGGTCACAGGGAGAACGTGCAAACTCCTTACAGACAGTGGTAGGAATTGAAACTGGGTCATTGGCACTGTAAAGCACTGTGCTAACCATGCCATCCCATGGAAGGCATGATATCCCTTTCTTTACAATGCTTTCAAAATTTATTGGCAATTCACAAATTAACAATCTGAAGGAAAGACTGCAGATATTCATTACTGAAAAAGCAAAAGGACTGATGTTATTGCCGGAGAATTTTACTGAAGTGTACAATATGGACAGTTACAAAGAACAATAAAATGTGAAAATGTAATGTAGTATCCTGATTCAGATTTCTACTGTTATGCTGTGGTGTAGTTTATATTAGCAGCTTTCTGTAAAAGCAGTGTGCCAATCTGGGAAGTGTGTTTTGGCTTCAACTAAGATAAGGGACACATGCTGTCCAACTGAGGATTGTGAGTCAACCTATCAGGATGGTGGAATGGGGAGAAAGTTCCGGAGAGAGATCTGTGCCAGCCAGCAGTCTGTTTCCAGGCTTTTGGCGGGAGCTGCAAGGGGAGACAGAAGGGAAGATGTAGCAGGATGCCATGGGAAGGAGAATCCCTGTTGCAAGAAGTGCTTTATGCAGATGAATGGCTCCAAGGAAGAGGGGCTAGAACTCCTGAAAGGGAGCCTGCTTTTTTGAGATGGATTTCAAGCCAAGTTCAGAATGTGGTGTGTGCTTTAACGTAGACTGTGGGTCCAGCGTGTGAGTAAATGAAAACTCCAGGCTGAATTCCAACTTCATGTGCACATTGGATTGGTTAAACTGTAAAGGGCCTTTTGTCTTTCTTTTCTCTTTCCTACCAACTGTCTGATAAAGCTGAAATTTGTAAATATACTTTTTTTATAATTTTATGTAGTGTATGATCTGTTATTTCTTGTCAAGAAACACTTGTGTATGGGTAGTATTTACACAGCATTTGCTCAAATTGAGGTTTCTTAATCGGAACATCACAGTGTTCCCATTTGTTTGAACCCCAAGTCATATCGACCCTATTGTGTGTGAAAGGTGGCCTTCTCACCACTGTAGCTGGTAGCGGAGCCTGCTAATGAGACACGTTTGCATACAAGCTCGCTGAGAGGGTTATATTTGTGTGGATCATTGTCTTGGGAGTCTTGAATGCTGTGTGACTCTGTTTTAGAATTGATTAACCAGTTTGTGTGTCTTAGTCTGTGTTTAAACTGGTGGCAGGGAATGTGACTAAGGTACTTTATTATGGATGCCACAGTGATTAAGGTTTGGTGTGATTCAAAGAGATGATCCACAAATAACGCTTGTGTTTTAAGTGGGGTGGATGTCCAAGTTCCAGATGAACTGTTACTCAGAGTGCTGAATTCCGTAGAAGATTTGGGGAAAGTTAGACTGATTGAATGGTGTTTTGACCAATTGGCTGCTAAGGATGAACTGAATGGAATTTAATTGGAATTGAACTGAATTTATTTCTTACATCTGTCACATACATGAGGAGTAAAAATCTTTATGTTATGTCTCCATCTAAATGGGCAATGTGCAATCATAGTAATTTATGCTAATTTATAGTAAATAGAACAGTCAATGTAATGTAGAGTTCAAATCAGTGTGAGTTCATCATTCTGATGGCCTGATGGAAGAAGCTGACCTGTTAGTCCTGGTTTTTATGCTGCGGTACTGCTTCCTGGATGGTAGCAGCTGGAATAGATTTGGGGTGAGGCAAGTTTGCATACAAGCCTGGTGAGAGGGTTACAGGAACATGATAGAGAAACATATCAGAAGTTTGTGTTTAGCTGTCAAAGAGTAAACACTTATTGGACTTAAAAGAAAATTTTGAACTGCTAAAAATACTTGGAAAAGTCAATAGTGTTTACTCCACTTAATGAACATCTGTGCATTAATGCTAGATGGTGTATGACAGGCAGGACGTGTCACTAACATGCTAATTAAGGTTTGCCACAAATAATATTCTAGCATTGGAAAATTGTACTTGTTTGTAGGATCCCCAGATGTTTTGCTCTGTAATTAATCTACAACTAATGAGACAGATTCAGTATGGAACGAGCTCTTGGTGAAGAGAGATCAGGAATTGTAAGTTTTCTTATTCTTCAAGTGTGTGATATAAATCTTGTTAATTAGCATGTGTAATGTTATTCTCAGACAGAGTGTCTATGTTTGGTCTGTCTTTATTTGAAGTTTGTTTGGGAAAGGAATGACTAATGATCAAGTTTAGGAAAGATCACGACATGGTTAACTAAGGATCTGAAAATCCTAATCCTGTTTTTATTTGTTCCTTAGAGTGATTGAAACTCTAATAACATATGCCACAGAAAGCTGTTGCCACATTCTTTAATGAGTTGGCCAAACACTGTGGGATCACTATGGTATGCATAAATTACAGTTAAATTAATGAATTTCTGTCAGTTTCCAAATTACATTGTTGATACCAAATACGTAGATATTCTCTTACAGCCACAGAAGTCTATGATGATGAATTCCTCATGTTCTACGTCTGTAGTTTGACTGGAAGAAGAGACCGCCCAGGGATTTGTTGCAGCTATTTCAAATTATGAAGAATTCCCATTGATGCATTATACCTTTATATTCTGAGGGGATACGCTTGTGCACTCACTTGTGACCATTTTCAATGACTAATTACAGACCACCATAACCTCCCAGTTACTTGACATCTCCCTTGGTTATTCTACAGTAATACTAAATGAATTCTGAACATTTACTAAACTGTTTGCTTCTGCAGACATGCATTCTCTGAACCCTTTATTCTACTTCATGTTTAGGATGACTTCTTTCTTTATTAGTTACTACCTGGTATGCTGCTGGTAGTTAGGGCAGCAATAAAGCTCCTCTCCTGTCTGTCTTGGACTTGGCGATGTTTAGAGTTTCCTTCATTGTGCCAGTAGCTTCCCCTCAGTACTGTCAGTCATGCAAATCCTCAGTGATACCAAGAACTCACAGATATAGAAGGATACTTCATTGCTGTTTCAATGACAGCTCTTTTTAATTTGTCAGTGTCGTTAGCCCTGAGCTGAGCCTCTCAACCTGGAGGATCAATGGACCACTCTTGGTCTGGCCTCTACCCTTTGACCTGCTTGGCATGGGTGACCCTACCAAGAGTCAAAGCACAAGCCTTGAATTCAGCCAACATAGCTCTCCGGGTCACTGAGGTACACAAGCCTTCAAACCCCACAGCAAGTTTGTGGCCCTCTTAGAAGATCTCTTCCTTAATTTTGCTTTTAATTTGTTTTGATTGTACTTGGTTAAACATTTTTTTATCCTTGTACTGGAGATCTACCATTAAAGATATTGTATTTATCTGCTGCAGATATACTGGCACACCAGCTCCAGCTACTTTAATACTTTAAGCACTCAGCAGATTAGGAATGAAGAGAGATATAGAGCTGATGTTCCAGGTTGTTGCCATTTTACCAGACTGGAAAAGGTTAAAGATGAAGTGTGAAAGGATTGAGAGAACAGGAGGATTATCTTTGATAAGATGCAGAGCAAGACAATGATTAAGTATGGTTAAATACAACAGGGTGGTGGAAATAAAAGACAAACTGAAACTGAACTATGTAGAAAAATGAGCCTAATTACCTGCGATTATTGAATTCAATACCAAACAGGAAGGGCTGCAACATTCCAAGAAAGAAGATGACACCACAGGCAGATGGGGTGTGCTTTTGCTGGTTAACACAGCTGGCACAGACAAATTTGGCCAGAGGGCCTATTTTTATGCTTCCTGATTATCACTCAATGAGGTATGAATACTCCAAACTTACACTGGACATTATTGAAACAGTACTGAAAGCCAAATATTGAGAAAAAAACTGGAAATCCAACAGAGAATGAGAGAGAACAAAGTGACAGACTGACTCTAATCTGTTAGTCCCTAAGGCAGTCTGAAATTGTCTTCATCCTCATTCTGGCAACTCCTCTGACAACACTGGTGCCAAGCTATATCGACCCTTGCCCTTCCCTTGGACAACATCGGTGTCATGGAGAGGGGAGATATGCTGCATGGGCAACAGCCGGTCTTCCGTACAACCTTGACCAGTCCTGCGCCCTAGAGAAGACTTACCAGGCACAGACCCATGGTCTTGCGAGACCAGCGGATGCCGTACATACATAATCTGTGTGAGTTTTCTTTTCAGCGTAGGCTACTAAGACTAGTTTTGAATACCACAATTTTGTATAACACAAAAGATTAGAGGAAGTACAGGTGAATCACTGCTTCATCTGGAAGGACAGTTTGAGTCCCTGGATTGTAGCAAGAGAGGAGGTAACAGGGCAGAGGTCACATCTCCTGTGGTTGTGTGAAGGAGTGTCTTGAGAAGAGGAGTGGTTGGTGGACATCAAAGGGAATGGCTCGTTTGGAATACTGGAGAGAAGATGAGGGCAGAAGAAAATGAATCTAGAAGATGACAGGAATTAAAAATGATAATTGAATGTGAAGTTGGTGGCCTGGAAGGTGAGGTTATGAGCAACCTTACTGGTGGGAAGGAGAGGGCTGAGAGTAGAAATGTGGGATGTAGAGGAGATTTGACTAAGTTCCCTTTCAAATAGGTTGAATGGAAGCCATGGTTGAGGAAAAAGGATGACATCTCAAAGACTCTGGTACATTTTCTCATTACTGGAATAGATCCAACGGAGATGGCAGAATGAAACAAGGAGAGAGGAAGAGGAGTTGAGGCAGCTGCGACTGCCCATTGGATTGTTATGGATATTGGACACTAACCTACCCCATATGTTGGAGGTGGCGATGACAAGAAAAAGAAGGAAATGTCACATATGGATCATTAGAGATTGAAAGGAAATTGGAATTTGACATTATAGGGTAGTTCTCTATGAGTACAGGATGTAGATACAAACATTAACGTTACTGAGTCCTGGGGAGCTTGTTATTTCCCACAGTTATACCTTTGATTTGTAGAAAGTGAGAGGTTTACGGAATGTTGTTCAATGTGACCGAGAGTTCAGCCGTGTGAAGGAGTATGCTGGAGGAGGATGATTGGTTGTACCTCTATTGAGGGATGGAGGGAATATCCTCAAGGGTGCTGGAGTTGTATAAGAGATTAATCATCCCTGGGGAAAATGGACTGTCTGCAACTAGAGGACTCCAAACTGTCAAATTACAGGACCATCAGAGCTGCCATGGATGTTAGCGAAGGCTTCAACAGAGGAAATATTTTATTTCCACCTGCTCAGGAGAAAAATTAATGGGAAATAACTTTTATTTTTTTCTTTAAACCAATCTATTTCATGGTGTATAATGGCATTAAACCAGGGAAGTGAGAACAGTTTTACAGCAAAGGTTGATAGATTTAATTAGCACCATACTCCAAAAGTTGCTCATGAGTAGAATATGGTCTGATTCGCATAGTCTCTTTAAATAAACAGTTGAAGATGTAATTATCATACTAATCAAAATCAGTATAATTAGATTTTGAGACAAGGATTGTCACAGTTCTATTGACTGTTCAAAATTATTCACGGAGTTCTTTCTTTTGATGTTTTGAATTATAAGAAATAAATTATTGGAAGGTTCCAGATTAGATTGCAACATCAATTCTTCAAGATTCAAGTTTATTTATCATGTGTACATCGAAAATACAGTGAGATGCATCACTTGCATTAACAACTAACACACCTGAGTGTGTGCTGGAGGCAGCCCACAAGGATTGTCAACATGACATGCACAATGTGGCCAGCAAAACTATTAGTTTTATGTCTTCATACACTTCCATCACAGAGACAGCTGCCTATGAATCAATAAGTGACTTTATAATGAATATACTGTGAAATCCAGTGTAGGTGCAGGAAGTGTTTGAAGGATCAGAGAAGAATGTTGACAGTTATTCACGTCGAAAGTCACATATTCCTTTGAGTTGAAATATTTTTGACCTTGAGTTCACCGAGGTAGAAATGACTTCAGCACGTAGGAGAGGGATTGAAAATCTGGGTGAATGGTAACACTACAACAACCTCTCATTAAGAGTCAGCTAAACCAAAGAGCAGATCATTGACTAGAGGAAAGGAAACCAGAGGTCCATGTGCCAGTGGTCATCAGGGAATAAGCAGTGGAGAGGGCCAGCAGCTTTAAGTTTCTTAACTTTATCATTTCAGAGCTCCTAGTTCCAGTACGTTAGGGCCATTATGAAGGGAGAACAACAACATCTCTACTTTCTTAGACATTAATAAAGATTCGATATTTTGTCTAAAACTTTGATAAAGTTCTATAGATGTGTGGTGGAAAGGATACAGACTATTTGCATCACAGCCTGATATGAAAACACTAATGCCCTTGAATGGTATAGAAAAGTAATAGATACAGTTCATTCCATCATGGGTAAATCCCTCCCTATCACTGAGAACATCTACATGTCAGCAGGAAGAAGGTACAGGAGCCTCAGGACCCACACTACCAGGTTCAGGAACAGTTGTTCCCCTCAACCATCAGGCTCTTGAACCAAAGAGGAAAATTTTACTCAACTTCACTCACCTCGACATTGAACTATTTCCACAACCTATAGACTCACTATCAAGGACACTTCACCTCATGATAGTATTTATTTGTTTTGTTTTTCTCTTTTTGTATTTGTACAGTCTGTTGTCTTTTGCACATTGGTTGTTTGTCCACCTTGTCTGCGGTTTCTCACTGATTCTATTGTGTGTATTTACTGTAAATGCTTGCTACAATGTGAATCTCAGGGTAGAATATGGTGACATCGATGTACGTTGATAATAAATTTACTTTGAAAAAACTTCAGTAGATTGTTAACCCCTTCCAAAGTCAGCCGTGAAACCCACGTGGTAGGTGAAGTCAGCTCTGGCTGTGGTCATTGTCCATTCTGACAAATGATTTCAGTGGACAACGAGCAGAGGCAAGGCTGCAGCTCAGAATGCAGCATCAGTGATCGTTTGCAATACCAGCAGCTTCCAGAAATACCGATAAGAAAGAACTGAATCATCAAGTACTGTAAATCCAAGTGCAAACTCAGATAAGAGGTCGGCACAGTTTATTGTTCAGGGCCTCTTTGATACTTGCTATTGCTTACTGTCAGTTGCCTATTACTTAAGATACGTTTAAACTGTTCGGTTAAAAAATAAGAAAAAGAGACAAAGCCCTCTTCTCACTGCTACCATCAGCGAGGAGGTACAGGAGCCTGAAGGAACACACTCAGCGATTAAGGAACAGCTTCTTCCTCTCGGCCATCCTATTTCTGAACCCCTAAACACTACCTCACTACTTTTTTTTCTTTTTTTTGATTTAACATCTTAAATATATTTATACTTACTGTAATTTACAGTTTATGTATGGCATTTACTGCTCCCGCACAACATCAAAGTTCATGGCATATGCCAGTGATAGTAAACCTGATTCTGAATTGTCATTTCATATGACATGTGATATAAAATTGTCATGCTGTTTTTTACATGACAATTTATTGTGTTCTCCTTGAAAAGGTGATGGAAGTATGCAGATTCAGTATTAACTTTATAAAGAAAATTAGTCAGCTACGTGAAAAGGAGTGATATGCAGAGTTGGGGAGAATTGATTTCAATGTTCAAAGTACAGTTAGTATCAAAGTATGTATACATTATGCAACCTTGAGATTTGTTTTTTATAGCCAGTCACAAAAACAAGAAACCCAAAAGAACCCATTATAAAAAAGACCAAGAAGCACCCAATGTGCAGAGAGAGAAAGAAGACAAATCATGGAAACAATACAAGTAAGCAAATAAAATTTAGAACAAAAGTGAGTCCATGGGCATGAAGCCCAGAACAGCTGAAACAGGCCCATGACCTCAGCCTCAGTTCATCACATAGTGGAGTAAAACATCACAGAGCCTGCAGACATGAAGCTCACAACAGCAGGACCAGGCACGCAGCCTCAACCTCAGTATGGCAAAGAGCGGAGTAAATGTTATGAAGTAGTGAGCAGAATCAGTGGAACCATCACCTCTGGTCCTGACACTCGGCCTTTTCAGTCCATCCGACCCAACGCTTGAATCATCTGAATATCGGGTTGTTCCTCACTCTAAGACCCAGGGCCAATTGCATCGATATGCTCTGGGCCTGGACCCCATGGTCATATTTCAGCCCGTACCTGAATTTTTCAATTTGGCCCAGCTCTTAGATCGATCAAACTTCACTCTCACTTTAGGTGAATGGGCTCCTAAACTCTTTTGGTCCGCTCGCTCAAACTCTCTCTCATAACTCCACCAATCCTGAATATGCCGTTTTCTTGCCCCCGCCCACACACTCCGACCCTCAACTCAGCCTCATCTTCATTGTTTGCAATGATTGCTTATCATAATCTTTACAGAAAAGGTGTTATTAATAAAGTACAGTTGTAAATCTTGCTTTGAAAATCATCTGTCAGCTTTTAGTCTTCAGTAATGCTATCTTAGGCCAGAAGAGGAGGCAGAGCTAATTAAAATTGTTGTAACCTTTATAGAGTCAATGCAATCATCCTGTGTCACAGTCTTGTTGAAAGGCACAACAGACCTAATAGTTGAAAAAAACACTTCTCATCCTATAGTTTGCATTCTTATGCTACTTTGAATAACAGGTTGGTAAGTGTACACTGCTACTGCCTCCATGAAAGGCTGTTGTCAGTCTTGCCATGAAATTTGGTACTTACTAAGGAGGTCATGGTGGGCCATTCGTCAGCTGAAATCCACTTAATGAAGCTGTCCCACATTGGTGCTAGAGAAGCTTTCTGACTCAATAATGAAGGAATGTCTATGTATATCAAAGTTAGGGCAACGTGCAACATGATATTCCCATCAATCTTTTGCCTTTGGATGGTCATCGGGGTTATGGGAACAGTAGCATAAGAAGCCTTGGTACCCTTCTGTAAAATGCCTTGTCTCGAAGTACAAACTGTGGCCACAGTGCTGTGATGCTGGGTTGACTTTTGCCTGGGTGAATATAAGGCTGGGGATCCCAACTCTTTTTTACGCCATGAGCAGTACCATCAAGGAAAAGGTCCGTGGACCCCAGGCTGGGAACTGCTGATTTAAGGCTTATCATACGGATTGCTTTGCAACTCACACTGCAACAGCAGCAGCACAAGGCCAGTGGAGGGAATGCATTTACACTCCTAATATATGGATTCAAGATGTAGTTCAGAGACACAGTAGATGAGCAGAATACTTCACTGCTGACTTGTCACAGCATTTTGTTAGTTGATGATTATGATCCGGCCAATAATAAGAGAATTATACAAAGTTAAATGAACTGTGTTTCTGTAGTGTAAATCTTTTTTCAGATTTAGTAATCTAAATAATGACTTTTTTTAGTCAGTGTAGCCATTTATATTTAACATTATTTAAGAGCTAATTAAAGCATGGCAGCTGCTTTATTCCATTTTAAGAGGCCCTGAAGAAAAATAACTTCTAAAATATGTCAGTAATGATGTGAGGCGTAAAATGAAGGAGTGGTGATTACAATTTAGCAAGCATAGCCCAATCTACAGGGCCATTGCCCACCTAGGTGGATATGCTGTGACAAGCACAATTAATGGATATTATTAACAACCAAATGTTGAAAACTATTGGTTCAAAAGAAACATACTGAATTACTGAAATTGCAATGATGATTAAAGTTTTCAATGTTTCAATCATCTAACACATCAACTAATATCAATAATTTCTTTCTCAGATTACTTAAAAAAAATTTAATTACACTTGAGAATAAAAGTTTTGGTTCCTGAATGCTTTCGGGTGCATCTTATTGATTCTGGGCTGCTGATTATGAAAATCACTGTGAAATTTCCCCATCACTCACCATTTCTTTAAAATCACCTGTGTTTGTTATTTGAATTCATAATTCAAGTCAGAATTACTGATGCCAGGATTAAAGAAGAAGAAAATCACATGGAAAGCATTCAAGGATGTTACTGAAAATTTTCTTGGCAACTACAGAACACCAAACTATGTGTAGCTGGTTGACAACATGCTTCAAGCATACAAAACCATGAAGTGCAATATGTTACTAAAGATTCATTTTCTATATTCCCATTTAGACTTCTTCCCTGCAAATCTTGGCACTGTCAATGATGAGCATAGTGAAAAGATGCACCAGGACATTGTGATCATGGAGAAATGGTAACAGGGTAACGGGAATCCATCAATGCTGGCTGATAATTAAACAAGAAGCCTCAGACTCTGAGTACAAATGAAAATCTTCAACAAAACACTTACAGCTTTGTTGAAGTTTTGCAAAGCATCAGCACTGTTATGCAATAGAAAGCATTACATTCAATAAAAGTTAATTTCTTATTTCCCCATATTTCTTTGTGATAAAAGTAATCCAAAATTATATTTATGTTCAGCTTCAAATGGTCTGTCATAAACAAAAACATAAACAGCCTACATTAAGGCAGTCCTTCCAGTACACTGACATGACAGTAAACATTCTTTGGCTTTGCTTACAGTAAAACAAAATCAGGAGGTCATACCTTGTTGTATGGCAGTATATTGTACTGATGGGTCTCTCTTCTATTTTTAAGTGTCTCATTGTTGTTGTTGTTCGTCCTTCGGAGTCGAATACTCCCACGACTTCTGTCCGGTGGAGGGTTTGTGACTGTGGGTCCGGAGGTGACTGGTGAGGCCAATCCGGGCCCTGAAAGCTCGCCCACATGTGAGACACATGAGAGTAGGTGCTGCAGTGGAAGTGGAGGTAGCTTGAGCCTTGCTCACGGAGTGTTTCCTCTGAGCCTCTGCGGTGCGTCTGATTTCTGCTGCATACGTTCCTTTAGTGGTCCTGCTCCACCAGGTTGGGCAGTCCAGAGCAAGCGATTCCCAACTACTGGGATTGATGTTGAGGTCTTTGAGGGACATTTTGAGGCAGTCTTTGAAACGTTTCTTCTGCCCTCCAACTGAGCGCTTGCCCTGACTCAGCTCTCCACACAGCAGCTGGTTTGGTAGTCGACTGTCAGACATCCTGACGACATGGCCAGCCCATCTGGCTTGGACTTTCTGTAGGAGGGTGTAGATGCTGTGGTCGCTAGCCCGCTCCAGGACCTCCATGTCTGGGACTTTGTCCTGCCATTTTACATGGAGAAGTCTGAAGAGGCAGCTCAAGTGGAAGTAGTTGAGCTTTTTAGCGTGTCTGCTGTAGACAGTCCAGGTCTTGCTGGCATAGAGGAGGGTGGTGAGAACCACTGCTCGGTAGACCTTCAGCTTGGTGGTAAGGCTGAGTCCTCTCCGCTCCCACACATTCTCACGGAGTCTCCCAAAGGCGGCACTGGCTTTGGCACTCTGTTGCTGATCTCTGCATCTATGTTCACCGCTCGTGATAGAGTACTGCCCAGATAAGTAAAGCTGTCTACTGCCAGTAGCTTCTGCCCCTTTACTGTGATGTGTGGTTCCTGGTAGGGCTTTCCAGGTGCGGGCTGGTACATAACTTTTGTCTTTTTGGTGCTGATTGTAAGTCCGAAGTTGTCACAAGCTCGTGAGAGGCAGTGTATTTCTCTCTGCATCTTCTGCCCTGTGCTGGCGTTGAGGGCGCAATCATCAGTGAATAAGAGGTCTCTGACGACGGTCTCCTTTACCTTTGTAACAGCCTGTAGACACCGGAGTTTGAATAGCCCACGCCAGTATCTGACGTGTACACCATCCTGACAATCGTGGGAGGCATCAGTCAGCATGGCAGAGAAGACCATGCTAAAGATTGTAGGGGCGAGAACGCATCGTTGCTTCACATCATTCGTCACTGGGAAGGCTTCTGACTCGTCACCATCATCCAGAACTTTCACCATCATGTCATCGTGGAACTGCCGAACAATCGTGATGAACCTGCTAGGGCAGCCAAACTTCTCCATTATCTTCCTTAAGCCATCTCTGCTGACCGTATCAAATGCCTTGGTCAGATCGACGAAGGTCATAAGGAGGTCGCTGTGCTGCTCTTGACATTTTTCCTGGAGTTGGTGTGCAGCAAATATCATGTCGACAGTTCCACTCTCTGCACGGAAGCCACACTGGCTTTCTGGGAGGAGACCTTGCTCAAGGTGTTGGAGAAGGCGATTAAGCAGGACGCGAGCCCAGATCTTCCCAGCTATGGACAGGAGGGAGATGCCTCGGTGATTGTCACAAGACTGGTGGTTGCCTTTCCTCTTGTAGATGTGGACTATACTGGCATCTTTCAACTGTTGCTGGACCTTTCCTTCATTCCACATAGACGAAGAGCTCAGTCAGCTTCTGCATCATGAATGGGCCTCCTGCTTTGTAGACTTCAGCAGGGATTGCATCTGATCCTGGTGCTTTGCTACAAGAAAGTTGCCTGATGGCTTTTCTGACTTCGTCTTCTGTGGGGAGGTTGTCAAGGTCCAGGTTGATCTCCACCTGAGGGAGGCGAGCAATAGCCTCATCATTGATTTCGGCAGGGCGGTTGAGGACTTGGTTGAAGTGTTCAGCCCATCTCTCCAAAATCTGCTTTTTCTCTGTCAGCAGCCGAGTCCCATCTGCACTGAGGAGGAGGGAGGAGCCAGAGGACTGAGGTCCATATAAAGCCTTCAAAGCATCGTAAAAACGCTTGGTGTCGTGACTGTCTGCGTAGCCCTGGATCTCATCGGCCTTATTGCTGAACCAGACATCCTGCATCTCACAGAGTTTCATCTGCACTTTCCGTTTTGCACTGGCGAAGGCATCTATCTTTGCTTGTGATGTGGGATCGTTCTGGTGCGCTCTGAACAGTTGGTGTTTCTCTGACAACAGTGCCTGTATCTCCTCGTCGTTCTCATCGAACCAGTCTTGATGTCCACGGATTGCTGGTCCGAGGTGTTCAAGAGCGGTAGAGTAGACTGCATCTCTGAAAGCCGTCCACTGCTCTTCAATACTGGTGTGGTCATCCTGGGGTGTGTCAAGCAGCCTGCTGTCTAGGTCTTCACGAAATACTTCTGCAACTACACTGCTCTTCAGCTTGGAGACATTGAGCCTCTTTGCAGTCTTCTGACCTTGGGGTCTTCTCACAGGCAGGATGCGAAGTTTAAACTTGGACACTATGAGTCGATGATCCATCCAGCAGTCGGCACCACACATGGCCTTTGTCACTCTCACGTCTTGCCAGTCCCTCTTTCTGGTGATGACATAGTCAATCAGATGCCAGTGCCTAGAGCATGGATACATCCAAGATGTCTTGTTACGGGTAGGGAGGCAGAATAGGGTGTTGGTGATGACAAGGTCATGAGGAGCAGCAGGCCATTGCTGTTACACTTGCCAATACCATGTCTTCCAAGAATCCCTTCCCAGGTCTGGTAATCTGTCCCCACTCTGGCGTTAAAGTCCCCAAGGACAATAAGCTTCTCTGACTGTAGGACTGCAGCTGTGAGGGTGTCAAGTTCTTTATATAACTTATCTTTGATGTCATCCGGGTTGGTCATCATTGGGACATATGCACTGATCAGCATTGCACTCCTCTTATTGCCAAGTGGGAGCCGAAGCATCATCAGGTGATCGTTGATGCCCTCTGCAAACTTGGCAAGTTTACGGGCGAGGTGGGATCGGATGGCAAATCCAACGCCAGCCTCTTGTCGTTCAGTGCTGCTGCAACCGCTTTAGAAGAAGGTGTACCCACCACCACGTTCTGTAAGCTGGCCCTTGTCTGCTGGGCGTGTTTCACTGAGTGCTGCAATGTCCACGTTATAGCAGGCTAGTTCTTTGGTGACCAGTGCTCTTCTTCTTTCTGGTCTGACAGCCTTGGTGATGTCAAGCAGAGTTCACACGTTCCACGTGCTAAGGTTGAGCACCTTCACTTTTGTCTTCTTTGGAGTTCGACCGCTGAGTGGGATCCCCGCCAGCCGCGGTGTGCTGGCCAGGGTAAGATGAAGCAGGCTATGTTTGAGGCAGCTTTTCTAGCCCCTTCCTCCATGGAGGTGAGCAGAGCGATTCCTAAAGAGGACTGCTCAGACACCCGGGGACTGCCGAGTTCCACTGCTGCTTCATTCCAGCGGAGAACGACCCAATGCCCTGGGCCGCCTGTGTGCAGGTTTGTGACGACAGCTTCCAGTTTACCCACACCTGCTGCTTCGCCACTCGCCCATCGCCACAGGACTTGAAGTTTTTTTAGCGGAATGTGTTTGGAGTCATGACTTGTGCTTGACTTGGATTAAAGTGAGGGAGAGTTGCGCAAATCGTCAGCCTCACTCTCTCGTCCCAACCTATCTGTATCCAGTTGCAAGACCGAGTCGAGACGGCTGGAGATAAATCGGGATGCAGTGGATGGCCAGCAGTGTCCCACGTGTCTCACTGTGCCCTGATTGTGCTCCACAACGCTTTGCTGGGTCCGCCTTTCTACTCGTTGGACCGCCAAGTGGTGGTCTCCTTCACGTAGTCCACTGAATTCAGTCTTCGCATGCGTAGATAGACAAGCCCTAACTCACCGAGGGTTTGAGGCCCATCGGCTACCCTCACCAGGTTTTGCCGGCCAGTCAAAGCCGTTGCCCGGGGTGTGGCCACTGTTGCATACAAACAGCTACGAGAAACCACTGGTGAGAGCTGAGTGTCAGGTGAGGACCAATGTGGATGAACTACTCAGAAGAATACAACGTGTTCCCTGTCAGAGGTACTACCTCTCCCCGACACCCCATACACTCATTACAGTAACAATAATAGCAGCAATAACGGAGAACTGAAGACGCCAGAAGAGTCTACCGATGCTAAAATCTAGAACTGAGCAGATCAGTCAGCACCCTTGGAGACATATGATATAAATCAAAAATTTTTCAGGTTGAGACGTAGCATCGGACTGCACATTAGTGATGCTATTGATAATGAGGATGATAGACTTCGGCTGCAGAAAAATATTGATGAACTGATAGATTGGGCAGGGCAGTGACAAAGAGAATTTAATCCTGATAAAAGCAAGGTGATACATTTTGGGAGGTCAAGTAAGGGTAGGATATACACAATAGGTTATAGGGCCCTAGGTGGGACTGAGGGACAGAATGTTCTTAGTGTAGAAGTCAACATATCTTTAAAGCTCACACAGAGGTGGGCAAAGTGGTGAAGAAGCCATATAGGGTGCTTGTCTTTATCGCTCAAGGCAGAGAATGAAAGGGAAGAGAGTCCAAGGTGTAAATTTATAAAACTTTTGTTAGGCTACAGCTGGAATATCGCATGCAGTTCTACTCATTGCATTTATAGAGATTGCATTGGAGAAGGTGACAGAGAAGGTTTACCAGGATGTTGCCTTTTGATGGAATATTTCAGTGATGTGGAGGGAATGGATGGGTGGGGTTTGATTTCCTTGTAGTGGAGGAGGCTAAAGGGTGACCAGATAGAGGCATACAAAATTGTGAAGGGTAAATATCAGGTAGATAGTAGGAATCTTCTTCCCTTAAGAGAAGAGTCTAAAACTAGAGGACATAGATTTAGAACAGGGCTTCTGAAAATTTTTATGCCAAGGACTAATACCATTAAGTAAGAGCTCTATAGATCCCAGGTTGGGAACCGTTGGTTTAGAGGTTATCCAAAGGAAGATTTTCTTCACCCAGAGGGTATTTGTAATCTAGAATACACCTGAGTGGTGTGTAGATGTTTTTAAGAAATATCTGAATGAGAATTTGAATTGCCACAGACCAAGTCCTGGAAATTAGAATTGGTATAAATGAGTCCCTGTTGGTCATTATTTCTGTGGTGGGCTAAAGGATCTGTTTTCCTGTTGTGTGGTTCTGTGGTCTTTATGATATTTTATTGCACTCCTCACATTTGCACAGATCTCATTGTGTCCTTGAAGAGAGAATTCAGAGGAGGACAGGAAAAGGTTTAAAAAGGAACCAAGAGTGAAGAGAAGAAAAACCTGTTGAAGGTACCAGCAGGTAAAGTTGAAAGGTGGCTGCACTGACGAAGGTTTTGAGATTGGTTTGCAAGGTCACTGATGGGTCACTGCTGTTGGTGGAGTAGGGACAGGAAGATAAACGTTCAGGTATAGGTACAGAACAGAATCAACGTGAGGGATTGATGAGGCCTTACTAAGGAGATAGCAACATTAAAGCCAATTCTGTCAATTCTGCTCCATTTCAGTTGACCATGAAAAATCCTCTTAATCCAACAGCTGTGGACTAGAATCCAAATTGGAAAAGCTTTTGCATAGTACATGGACTTGCAAAATGATGTCTTTCCACTGCTATCTGAGAGAGGATGTCCTTCAGAAATAGTATGCAGTGAAGGAGGAAAGGCACAGGAATTCTTAGGAATACTCACCAGTGCAGACCTACAGCAATGGAGTGGGTGTCTCATTCACTCACTCAGATAGAGTGCAATGCTTCAGCATCATACTGAGTCATTGGACTCACGCTTGGTTCTTAGGTGTGTCCACTACTTTATTTTAGCTTTTGAGTGAATCAAATTGGCTGAAGTCTGGCCACTTCAGGAGGAAGCCAAGAAGTTCCTGGCCTGGGTTAAGAGTAATGATGGGGCTGTATTACCATCCCCTATCTCATAGAGTCATAGGGTATTACGACACAGACAGAGGCTGTTTCGTCTTTGCATATGAATGCAAGTCAACTTTGTGTGTGCAGGTCATGAAATAAATTCTTGGTTCTAAAGCTTGGTATTGCTCCTCTTTTGACTCTCTATTTTCAGAAATCTGGTTAAAGGATGGAAGGCAAAGCATGACAAATATTGTAAAGTATTTAATGACAGCAAAGTAATCCTCAAATCTGGAATGAAATCACATTAAAAGGTTTGGGCCAGATTTCAGAGCAGAATGCAAATTAACGTTCATTGGCTTATTAGAATAACTAGCCTGTAGCAAGATCATCCTGTTGACTAATGCTACTCCACAAAATATATTACTTTTTGTTTCGTCCATTTGTTGGAAACATTCATCACAAATAATTAGCCTAATGAGTTACAATACCAATGGATCATTGAAGAGATAACAGGGGCTCATTAATTTCCTGAGCTGGCTTAATTTAAAGGACTATATCAGGATTACCTTTCCAGTGGGAACAGAAAGCAGAGACAGGGAAAATAATGTCTGTACTTGATTCCTGCTTCTTTGACAATGGAATTTTTGGCATTCCAGGAAATAAACAGATTAATTATAGGAATGAAGGAAATTGCAGCTATGGTAATAACACAAATAGGAATAAGCTTAAATTGATAAGATTCATGGAGTTCTGCTGAGAAGTCAGAAATATAGTGTGTAATGCAAAAACAAAGCAAAGTACACACACTGCCAATTTTTTCAGAAGCACGTGTTACACAGACAAAAGAATTATAAACACCAGGGTGTATTACATTCTTGACATGAAAGAAGTCACAAAATAGAGCTCAGTCATGGAGTCATTCAACATGGAAGTAAGCCTTTAAGCTTATCAAATCAGTGCTAACCATCAAACAGGCAATTACATCACTCCATTTTCCTTTGTTCCCTGTATTTCCCGTCAGCTCTCTCTAGATTCTGCCACTTCTCTACACATTAGGGGCAATTTTCAGTGACCAATTAACCTCTCAACACAAGGCCTGTTTCCATGCAGTATAATTCTATTACTCGGAGCTTGGGGTGTGGTTGGAAACATGAGCCCCTCAGAGGAAACCCATGTGGTGAAAGAAGAACACACAAACTCTGCCATTCTGTCCTCAGTTGTGCAAAACTGCCCTTCACACAAGCAGATAATCCTGACCAATCTACACCGTCGATTCCTTCATTGGTTCCTTCTGGTCATTATAGTTGGGAATGGTAATGGGGCCAAGCTCCCACCACGTATAAATGGTCCCAATGGCATAGGACTCAAATAGCCTTTGACAACCAAGTCTAGTTCTTGGCTTTCACATGTGGCTTAGCTACCAAGCCGGGCAAAACCGTTTCTACTGATAGGAGAACGGACGAAGGTGAGTTACTGGCACCTTAAAACCAGTTGCTTCAGGCAGATGGGGCTCATCAAATGTGGGTGGCAGCTCATCTAGAAGGAGAGAACACTGATCTCAAACCTTGGCTGCCTTGTGGCTATACCCACTCATGGGTAAGGCTTTGGGAGTAAACCCCAAGGGAAAAATCCAGACCTGGGTTCACTAAGGCAGTCCTATGTTAAGTTCAATGTCAACTGGCAACTCCTGTGATGCCACTGGTACCAAAATGTATAGGTTTCTGCTGTTCTTTTGGGTTCATTAGGCGCACGGAGAGAGGGAGCTTGCTACACAGGCAACAGCTTGCTCTCCATATCCTACTGCCCTGGCTTGTGTATCTAGGCAGCTAGGATGCAACAACCATGGTCAATCCTGACCAATGAAGACCTCCTCCTTCATCTAGGTTTCAATCATCTAGTCACAAATTCCTACAACCTTGCGGCATTGTGTTTTGAATAATTAAATATGTGGTTGTAATCAGTTCAAAGTCATTGAAGCAATTATTCTATCCTAGTTCACTCCCTGTGATGCTCTTGTCATCAGCGGAAAATGACTCTTTCACGGCTAGAGTGTGATACTTTGTCGCAGTTCCATAAGGAGCAATGTTGTACTTCCCACTGATCAACTGAAACTACTGCTTAATCATAAGGTAATTAATCACCACACACAGAATGCATTGCTGTGTCAATAGGCGTACTTTACAATAAGAATATATTTCTGAACCATTGTTCATAATATTATATTGATGCCCTTCAACCTTCATATCACAATACACTGGAGGAATGGACAATGTGGGCTTCCTCTGGGTATCTTCTTTCCAACCTCATTCCGAGCTCAGAGTCATGGAATTATATAGGATGAAAACATGCCCTGTGTTAATAATTAGAGTCCAGAAGATCCCACTTGCAGGTATGACAGTAATTATTTTGATGGGTTAAGGATCATGTCTATTTCAATATGACCAAGGCTTTCTACACAGTCCTGTGTAATACAGAACTTCAAAAATAAAGTGAAAATACCAGTCTAAAAGTTTATGGTCATTATAAGGGAACCCAGATCACATTGCCCTGGGGATGTCTTTCAAAGGTGCTGTTGACAACTAATCTGGCTAGAAAGCAATACTGAGGCTTTATAAGGTGTTTGTCATATCATATTTGCAGTATTGTGAGCCTTTTATCTAAGAAAAGAACTGATGGCTTTGGAAAGGGTCCAGAGGACGTTCATGAGAATTATTCCAGGAATGAAAGGGTTAACCTACAAGGAGCATCGGATGGCTCAGCGCCTGTCCTCACTGGAGTTTAGAGGAATGGGGGGGGGGGGGGAAATTTCATTGAAACCTGTTGAATATTGAAAGGTCTAGACCGGGGGTTGGCAACCCGCGGCTCAAGAGCCGCATGCGACTCTTTTATCTCTGTGCTGCGGCTCCCTATGGCTTTGGAAAATAAATGGTGAGTATTTAATTAAAATGTATTTTATGTTAGTTTGTTAGTTTTTGAAATGTAATTCTAAATTTGAAGATTATGGTGATCTTGTACAATCTAAATAAAACGATGTGGCGACCCATTTCCTGGCACATCCGAACCGGCTCACAATTAGCCAGCGTTCAGGCTAAGGGAGATAGCCTACGGGGGTTTGTGAGTACGTGTCTTTTGGAGCATCCGCGCCCACGGGGGGGGGGGGCGGGTTGAGGGAGGCTTAAAAGCAAGGCTGCTTAGTTCGAATAAAGTTATCTTTGACTGCAGTTTACTGACTGCGTGCAGCACACCGCAACAACGTGTTTTTATCGCTGGCTGTCCAGAGGGGAGGTGCTGAAACGCTTTGTCGTGTGTCTGGAAGAAGTGAAAACTTTCCTGGGCAGCAAAGGGCTCACCTTTCCTGAGCTGGAACAGCCAGAGTGGCTGGAAAAGCTACACTTCATGGTAGACATGACAGCGCACCTGAACATGCTGAACACTGCTCTTCAGGGGAAAGGACGTACAGCCCTACACATGTTGGAGGATGTTTTGGCATTTGAGCGCAAGTTGACAGTGCTTGCACATTGTCTCACTTCCCCAATTTGAGAGAGTTCAAACAAGCTCACGACATGATAAATTCGGAGTATTTACATTCTGCAATCATCGCAATGCAAACATCGTTTGGGAAACATTTCTGTGAGTTCAGAGAGGAAAAAAACACATTATCCTTCCCGGTCACTCCCCTAAGCATCGATCCATCCCTACTGAATACAACTGCATTAGCAGGTGTGAGTAAACCTGATCTTGAGATGGAACTGGCCGACATAGCCGACAAAGACATATGGGTGTCCAAGTTTAGACACTTGACAGCAGACCTTGAAGATGTTGCCCGTCAGAAGGCCGTTCTTGCTCAGAATCACAAATGGAGTGATATTGAAAACCTCCCTAAACCGGACAAACTTGTGTTCGAAACATGGAATGCTATCCCCGACATTTATGCAAACATTAAAAAGTATGCGCTTGGAGTCCTGTCGATCTTTGGATCCAGATATGTATGTGAGCAGGTGTTCTCCAACATGAACTTTATTAAAAACAAACATCGTGCACGCCTCACAGATGACAGCTTGTGATCCTGTGTAAAGATGAAGGTGACATCATACAGCCCTGATGTGCAGACGCTGTGCGCTGAGGTCCAGGAGCAGAAATCCCATTAACCAAATATGATAAATATTTTAATTGCCTATTATTTTATGTATATTCATATTTTTTCATTGTTCAGTGAAATAGTCCTTTTATTTTTCAGGTTGACAGCTGGCTGACGTTATTTTTGGTTTGCTGCTGACGGACAATTTGTGTTCGGCGTTTTTCATAAATACAAGAAGGACTCAAATAGACATTGAGTATTTTACTTAAAAGTAACCTTCAACCCAACGTCTTTTTTTTTCGGAGTTCAAAATGTTTTTGTTGCATGCAGAAATGTAATTTCGTTTTCTCTGCAGGAGTTCATCGATTTCAGAAATGCAACACATTATAGTTTGTTTATACATAGCATAAAGGCCAAAAAAACGTTGTATGCAGTGTTATTTCATTTTAAATGTCAAACGGGTTTTGTGGCTCCCAGTGTTTTCTTTTCTGTGGGAAACGGGTCCAAATGGCTCTTTCAGTGGTAAAGTTTGCTGACCCCTGCTCTAGACAGAGTGGATGGAGAGGAATTTTTCCTATAGCAGGGCAATTCAGCACCAATGGCCACAGTCTTAGAATAGAGTGACATCCAGTTAGAACAGAAAGGAAGAGGATTTTCTTTAGCCAGAGGCTGAAGAATCTGTGGAATTCACTGCCGCAGACAACTGTGGAGGCCAAGTCACTGGATATATTAAAAGCGGAGGTTGATAGGTTCATGGTTAGTCAGAGCATCAAAGGTTATGGAGAGGAGGCAGGAAAATGGGATTGAGAGGGGTACTAAATCAGCCGTGATGGAATCATGGTGAAAACTTGACAAATACAAGTGGCAGCTTGATAACTCCACCCACTTCAGTTCTGCCAGCCTGATATTCTCCCCAAACCTTGGACTATGGAGTAAGACACCATCACTGCTGTTAGACGCATCAGAGATCATCTACCCCAGCCCCTGATGAATTTCCAAGCCAGATTCAGGAAGGGATATTCACAGGAAAACTTTAGCAAGCAAAAATATACATTGTTCGGTCAACTGGAGATCCCTTGGTTACAGTTGGAATTGATAGGCTGAGATCACAACCGATGACTATCACCTTTTCACCTCACCTATAGTATTTAAGCGTAACTTTTAAAACACACCGGGACTTCAAGGTATTGATTACACTTTATCATGGAGCAAAATTATTTATAAGTTATTGAGAAAATCACAAGCATCGGGGCATTCCTTTGTAAATTATTTCCTGTATCGTGCATGATTAGAAGTTGTATTGAAG
The DNA here is from genome assembly GCF_030144855.1 of Hypanus sabinus. NCBI lineage: Eukaryota > Metazoa > Chordata > Chondrichthyes > Myliobatiformes > Dasyatidae > Hypanus > Hypanus sabinus. Next base: position 105,952,987 of record NC_082711.1, read on the forward strand.
TTCAAAGTTCAAAATGCATTTATTATCAAAGTATGTGAACCACACATTACGATTCATCCCCTTACAAGCAGCCAGAAACCAAAGAAACCCAGTAGAACCCATTAAAATAGAAGACTGCCAAACACGCAAATGTGCAGAAAAAGAAACAGATCATGCAAACAATAAAAGTAAACAAATAGCTTTCAGAACTGAATTTCATGAAAGTCCATGTCTCAGTTCAGTGCAGAGACAAGTAAACCTCTCGGAGCAGTGAGCTGAACAGGCCTATCCCTTCCCTCTGGTCCTGACACCCTGACCTTTTCAATCTATCCCGGTGTTTAAATCAGGTCATACCTTGGTCTCGGATCCGAGCCATGCCACTTCGATATGCTCTCAGACTAGGGCCCACTGCTTTGACTTGGCTCACACCCACCTTTCCAATTTGGCCTGGTGCTTATACATTAATTAAACCTTGGGTCTTCCCTCGCTCTCGTGTGCTGCCTTGATTCTGCCTCACCCCCTCTCTCCTCGCCTCAGTTCTGCTGCTTAGTTCTCGCCTCCAAGTTCGCTCCAGCAAAGGTCAAACATTGGCTCATTCCTCTCTCTCATGACGGGGCTAAGCCCAGGTAGTAAAAGAATTGATGAAAGTTGCTTTCATCTGTGTGGAACCTAAGTGTTGATTAACCTTTTGGTCATCTGTCTCAATATAGAATAAAATGACTTAATAATGTTTTGAGAAATTCCTAAAACCATCTTGCTACATTGAGGTGCTACATAGATTCAAGTTTTTTTTTCTGCTTTGTTGATTCTACGTTGCTAAAATGCTAATAATTTTACATATTGTTATCTACTTCTAATATGTTAAGATACACGTTATCTAACCTTTGAATATCAGTGGTAAGTATTCTTCTATTGGTATTTATTTTGTTCACTTTATTACAAAGACAATCAATGCAAGAGCAGGTGATGTAGCAGTATATAGCAGTTATTATTTTAGAAATTTAATGTAATGTAACTTTGGTTGAAATTTGAAGCTTCTGAATTTGAGATATTAGCTTCTCGGTAGCAGATATTTATACAAAGGATTCAAGTTAAAAATATGCCAAAACAATGGGTGAATAAAAAGTAGGTTTTCTGTGTGAGTGGATACTTAAATAGATTACGTATTTAAACTTCAGAAAACTGATTGTTTCAGCAAACACTGAAGCCCCCGATGTAAATTGTATCTTAAATCCATGAGAACGTACTCACTGGGATCAGAGCCAAAATAGAATAGGTTCAAGTGGGAAATAAAGGCAAATCTGAGTGTGCTGGCTTACTGGGCAGGAATTCCTTTGTGTTTTCCTTATCCATGGTAAACCTTGGAGATGGGCATCCCACCCATTGTCCAAGTTCCATTGCAAATCAGTCCTAACTCAGAGAAACAGGTCAGGTTGGGGCATATTTACAGGGATAGATATCCTGCCAAAATTCAAAAGACCAAGGCTATTGCAGGAGTTCAGAATAATTCAGACAACCCAAATGGAAACAAGGAGAATAATCAAAAATTCTTGTTCTATTTTGTCAAGATAACTACTTACCACCAAGCTGTCAGTACACTATAAGACCATGAGACCATAGGTGCAAAATTAGGCCATTCAGTCCATCACGTCTGCTCTGCCATTCAATCATAACTGATTGATCTTCCCTCTCAATCATATTCTCCTGCCTTCTTCCTATAATCTTTGACATCCTTACTAATCAAGAATCTATCAACCTCCACTTTAAATATAATCAATGATTTGGCTCCACAGCCATCTGAAGGCAATGAATTCCACAGGTTCCACAGCCCTCTGGCTAAAAAAATTCCTCCTCATCTGTGTTTTGAATGGATGTCCCTCTATTTTAAGGCTGGTCTTACTCTCTCCACTGCGGAAAATAACCACCATGTTCACTCTCTCTAAGCCTTTGAATATTCAGTATTCAGTAGGTTTCAATGAGATTCGGAGCAAGTTGGCTGTGAGTGAAAGGCTGATTTCTGGAGTGAAGGGATTTTTTTACTACTTGGGGTAAAAGAGAGGTGAGACTACGCAGGCACGTGACATCAGCCAGTAGAGTGCGAAAGGTTTAAAAAGAAGACAGCCGTAACCAGCGGGCAGCAGAGTGAGAGGGAGGCAGAGTGATAGGGGTTTGGCTCAACGGGCTTAGGTGGTAATGGGACAAGGTGAGGTAGGTTTACCGGTGTTATTTGTGGAAAGGAGGAAGTACGTGTCTGAGGCCAGTTTTCTGTGCTCGACGTCAGATGAGGGAGATCCTGGAGTCTTCCAGCCCCCCAGATGGTCATATCTGCACCCAATGTGTTGAGCTGCAGCTCCTGAGGGATCGAGTTAAGGAACTGGAGATGCAGCATGATGACCTTCGCCTGGTCAGGGAGAGTGAGGAGGTGATAGAAAGGAGTTATAGGCAGGTGGTCACACTGGGGCCACGGGAAACAGACAACTGGGTCACAGTCAGGAGGGGGGAGGGGAAGAGTCAGGTACTAGAGAGTACACCTGTGGCTATACCCCTTGACAATAATTACTCCTGTTTGAGTACTATTGTGGGGGGACAGTCTACCTGGGGGAAGCAACAATGGCCATGCCTCTGGCACAGAGTCTGGCCCTGTGGCTCAGAAGGGTAGGAAAAGGAAGAGGAAGGCAGTAGTGATAGGGGACTCTATAGTCAGGGGGTCAGACAGGCGACCCTGTGGACGCAGAAAAGAAACTTGGATGGTAGTTTGCCTCACAGGTGCCAGGGTCTAGGATGTTAGATTATGCCCAAGATATCATGCAGTGGGAGGGAGAACAGCCAGAGGTCATGGTACCAATATCCTGGGAATGGTGGGGGGGGGGGGAGGTTTGCTAAGGCTGCTGGGGAGAGTTTAAACTAGAATTATTGGGGAGTGGGAACTGAACTGAAGAGACTGGGAAAGAGGAGGTTGGCTCACAAATACAGAAAGCTTGTAGACAGTGCGAGAGGGAGGATAGGCAGGTGATAGAGAAGGGACGCGCAGACCAAAGGTTTGAGATGTGTCTATTTTAAGGCAAGGAGTGTTGTGAACAAAGTGGATCAGCTTAGAGCATGGATCTGTACTTGGACATACGATGTGGTGGCTATTACAGAGACTTGGATGGCTCAGGGGCAGGAATGGTTACTTCAAGTGCTGGGTTTTAGGTGTTTCAAAAAGGACAGGGAGGGAGGCAAAAGAGGTGGGAGCATGGCACTGTTGATCAGAGCTGCAGAAACGGTGGACGCTATGAAGGGATTATCTATGGAGTCTCTGTGGGTGAAGGTTAGGAACAGGAAGGGGTCAATAACTTTACTGGGTGTTTTTTGTAGGCCATCCAATAGTAACAGGGATATTGAGGAGCAGATAGGGAAACAGATCCTGGAAAGGTATAATAATAACAGAGTTGTCGTGATGGGAGAATTTAATTTCTCAAATATCGACCGGCATCTCCCTAGAGTAAGAGGTTTCAATAGGATAGAGTTTTTTTGGTGTGTTCAGGAAGGTTTCTTGACACAGTATGTACTAGATTTGGTATTGGGAAATGAACCTGTTCAGGTGTCAGATCTCTCAGTGGGAGATAGTAATAATCATTCTATCTCCTTTACAAAAATATTGGAGAGAGAAGAGATAGGAACAGACAAGTTAGGAAAGCGTTTAATTGGAGTAAGGGGAATTATGAGGCTATCCGGCAGGAAGTTGGAAGTCTAACTTGGAAATAGATGTTCTCAGGGAAATGTACGGAAGAAATGTGGCAAACATTCAGGGTTTTTTGTGTGGAGTTCTGCATAGGTATGTTCCAATGAGACAGGGAAGTAATGGTAGGGTACAGGAACCGTGGTGTACAAGGCTGTAATAAATCTAGTCAAGAAGAAAAGAAAAGCGTACAAAAGGTTCAGAAAGCTAGGTAATGTTAAAGATCTAGAAGTCTATAAGGCTAATAGGAAGGAGCTTAAGAAGGAAATTAGGAGAGCCAGAAGGAGCTAGGAGAAGGCCTTGGCAGGCAGGATTAAAGAAACCACCAAGGTATTCTACAAGTAGGTGAAGAGCAAGAGGATAAGACATGAAAGAATAGGACCTATCAAGTGTGACAGTGGGAACCTGTGTATGGAACCGGAGGAAATAGCAGAGGTACTTAATGAATACTTTACTTCAGTATTCACTATGGAAAAGGATCTTAGTGATTGTAGAGCAACAGACTGAAAAGCTTGAGCATGTAGATATTAAGAAAAAGGATGTGTTGGAGCTTTTGGAAAAGTTGGATAAGTCGCCGGGACCGGATGAAATGTACCCCAGGCTACTGTGTGAGGCAAGGGAGGAGATTGTTGAGCCTCTGGCGATGATCTTTGCATTATCAGTGGGGACAGGAGAGGTTCTGGAGGATTGGAGGGTTGGAGTTGTTGTTCCTTTATTCAAGAAAGAGAGAACAGATACCCCAGGAAATTATAGACCAGTGAGTCTTAATTCAGTGGTTGGTAAGTTGATGGAGAAGATCCTGAGAGGCAGGATTTATGAACATTTGGAGAGGTATAATATGATTAGGAGTAGTCAGCATGACTTTGTCAAGGGCAGGTCATGCCTTATGAGCCTGAAAGAATTTTTTGAGGATGTGACTAAACACACTGATGAAGGAAGAGCAGTAGATGTAGCGTATATGGATTTCAGCAAGGCTTTTGATAAGGTACCCTATGCATGGCTTATTGAGAAAGTAAGGAGGCATGGGATCCAAGGGGACATTGCCTTGTGGATCCAGAAGTGGCTTGCCCACAGAAGGCATAGAGTGGTTGTAGATGGGTCATATTCTGCATGGAGGTCGGTGACCAGTAGTGTGCCTCAGGGATCTGTTCTGGGATCCTTACTCTTCATGATTTTTATAAATGACCTGGATGAGGAAGTGGAGGGATGGATAAGTAAATATGTTGATGACACAGAGGTTGGAGGTGTTGTGGATAGTGTGGAGGGCTGTCAGAGGTTACAGCAGGTCATTGATAGAATGCAAAAGTGGGCTGAGAAGTGGCAGATGGAGTTCAACCCAGATAAGTGTGAAGTGGTTCATTTTATTAGGTCAAATATGATGGAAGAATATAGTATTAATGGTAAGACACGGCAGTGTGGAGGATCAGAGGGATCTTGGGGTTCATGTCCATAGGATGCTCAAAGCAGCTGCACAGGTTGACTCTGTGGTTAAGAAGGCATATGATGTATTGTCCTTCATCAATCATGGAACTGAATTTAGGAGCCCAGAGGTAATGTTGCAGCTATATAGGACCCTGGTCAGACCCTACTTGGAGAACTGTGCTCAATTTTGGTTGCCTCAGTACAGGTAGGATGTGGAAGCCATAGAAAGGGTGCAGAGGAGAGTACAAAGATTTTGCCTGGATTGGGGATCATGCCTTATGAAAATAGGTTGAGTGAACTCAGCTTTTTTTCCTTGGAGCGATGGAGGATGGGAGGTAACCCGATAGAGGTGTATAAGATGATGAGAGACATTGATCCTATGGATAGTCAGAGGCTTTTCCCCAGGGCTGAAATGGATAGCACAAGAGGACACAGGTTTAAGGTGCTGGGGAGTAGGTTCAGAGGAGATATCAGGGGTAAGTTTTTTGATCAGAGAGTCGTGAGTGCATGGAATGGGTTGCTGGTGACGGTGTTGGAGGCAGATACAATAGGGTCTTTTAAGAGACTTTTAGATAGGTACATAGAGCTTAGAAATAGGTAAGCCTAGTGATTTCTAAAGTAGGGACATGTTCGGCACAACTTTGTGGGCGGAAGGGCCTGTATTGTGCTGTAGGTTTTCTATGTTTCTATCTCCCCTCATTTTTCTAATCTCCGGTAAGTATCAAGCTTATATTTATACATTAACTCTTCATTCCCAGGGTGATTCTTATAAACCTCCTTTGGATCCACTCCTACACGAACTCATTTGGATAAAATTCGCAAAACTACTCACAATACTCCAAATATTCTCTGACCAACAACTTACTAAGCCTCCACATTACATCCTTGTTTTTATATCTACAAGACACTCTGCAGATGCTGGACATCTTGAGCAGCACATACAAAATGCTGAAGGATCTCAATAAGTCAGTCAGCATCTATAGAGGGCAATAAACAGTTGAAGTTTTGGGCTGAAACCTTTTACCAGGACTGGAAAGAAGCCAAATAAGAAAGTGCAGGGAGAGGAAGGAGTATAACTGGCAGATGATACCAAGAGAAGGGAGAGGGGATGAAGTGAGAAATTAAGAGGTGATAGGTGCAAGAAATAAAAAACTGAAGATAAGGAATCTGATAGGAGTGATACGATGTGCGCTGGTCATATTGAAGAGGAAAGACAGACTCCCAATATAGTGAGAGCAAGGAGAGTTTATTCATAATAATTCCAATAGAGCAGTGATGTCTCAGCCAAGCAACACTACAAGAAGTAACATTCTCAAAACTAGGGCCCCACGAATAGCACTAACCAGGCATCCACTTAAACAATGCAAGTAACATAGCATCCCCAGGCCTATCAAAATAAACTTAATAAACTTAACCAGGAAGCATCAGCAGACAGCATTACAAAGGAGTGAGTTGCTTGAGAAATACACAAGGAACTCTAACCAATTTTCACTCTCATTAGGCAACAATTAACTGCTTCAGGTGCTCCAAAAACTTCAGAGCCGAAGACTCTCCAATGCCGCACACAGAGCCGAGAGCTCATTGTAAGGAAAGGACAGTAGATCAAGGAAGAAAGGGAATGAGGAGGGGGAGAACAAGCTGGTGATGGGTAGGTGAAGAGAAGAGAAGGGATGAGAGGAGAACCAGAATGGTGAATGGACCAAGAGAGAAGGGGGACAGTGAGAACTGAGTGGAAATGAAAGAGACCAATGTTCATGCAACACAGAGTATGAATGTTGCTCCTCCAGCTTGAGTCTGGCCTCATTGTGGTTGTAGAAGAGGCCATAGACTATCATGTTAGAATGGGGATGGGAAATCAAATTGAAATGCATGGCCACGGGGAAATTTCATCTTTTGTGGCCTACAGAGCGAAGATACTTGACAAAGCAGACACCCAATCTACAATCAGTGACCACGTTACTCGGTATTTCCTGTACCTGATAAAGAGGCCCTGAGTCTATGTGTGTGTTCTTCTGCTGCAGCTCATCCTCTTTAAGGTTTGATTTGTGTTGTGCTTCCAAAGATGCTCTTCTGCACACTACTGATGTAATGTGTGGTTATTTGAGTTACTGTTGCCTTCCTGTCCACTTGAACGAGTCTGCCCATCTCCCTCTGACTTTTCTCATTAACAAAGCATTTTCACTCACAGTGAAAATGAACACAGTGAACACTCACAGTGTTTCTCTCATCGCTCCCTGTACATTCTAGAGACTGCTATGTGTGAAAATCCTGAGATCAGCAGTATCTGAGACACTCAAACCCTCCCCATCTGGCACCAGCAACCATGCCATGGTCAAAGTGACTTAGACCATCATTCTTCCTCATTCTGATGTTTGGTCTGAACAACAACTTGACCATGTCTGCATGATCTTATGCATTGAGTTGCAGTCACATGATGGACTGATTAAAGATTTGTATTAGCATACGGGTGTACCTAATAAAGTAGCCAATGAGTATATGCTGGCTCTTGCTGATGCAAAGGAGGCTACACCAGGAGCATTGATATAAGTGATGATAGAGATGATCTCAAGAGACTTACAGATGAAGTGTTGCCTCACTATCTGGTGATTAGGAAGGTAGTGTAGGGGCAGATGTAACACTTGCCACATTTGCAGGGATACGTGCTGGGGGGAGATCAGTGGGGAGGGACAAGTGAACAAGGGAGTCATGTAGAGACTGGTCTTTGCTGAAATCAGAGAGTGGTGTTGGGGGAGGGGGTTACGATGACTGGAGGATGGGGTGAGGGCAAATGTGTGGTAAATGGAGATGTGGGTGAGGGTAGCTTTAATAGTGGTGGAATGGAAACATGATTATTTGAAATTCTTTGTTTTATGTCCTAGTCACCCTGAAAGGAATGTTACTCTACTCCAAATATGGCCTGTCCAATACCTTACATCCTTGCATTTATGTTCTAGTCCTCTCAAAAAGAATTGAATGCTATTATTGCATTTGCCTTTCTCACACTCACTCAACCTGCAAGTTAAAGTTTAGTGAATCCAGCACAAGGACTTCCAGGACTCTTTACAGCTCTGATTTCCGAATTCACTCACCATCTAGAAAGTAGCCTACGGCTTCTACCACAGTGCATGAGCATATGCTGTATTCTTATACAGTATTGCCTGTACTGTATACTGTCTGCCACTGCTTTGCCATTCTTCTGATCTGTCCAAGCTCTGCTGCAGACTCCCTAATTCCTTAATGCTATCTGCCCCTGCATCTATCATCCTCTGGTACAGAGTCAGTTCAAACTGCAGTCAGGACATCATACGAATTTTGTCAATCACCAGCTGAGTAAGGAACCTCTGTCCTTGATGTTGTTTCTTCAATTTCAAGCACTGATTAATTGCCCTGGAACAGAGCCCGATCTGCTTTAAACAGGTTGTGAAGAATTCCACATGTCAGTGATTCTGTCGGAAACTCATTAATGAGTAACGTTAGGAATCGGGAGCTCTTATCAAAACTCACCCTTGCTTTAATAAATAGTGTCTTATGAAACTGCACAGAAGAGATTGAGCAGTTTAATGGTGTCTCCTACTGGAATATAGCCAGCAACCATTAGCATGGATGGAGCCCTCATTTGTTTCCTGTGACAAACATAAAGGTGAGGGAAAGGCACATAAATATTATGATATGTTGCCAGCCATGGTGTCATGTCTAATTTTGTATGTTCAAGAAGGTATCATCAAGAAATGTGCTTCTTGCCTAAACCATAACCTGATTACTGTTCTCTGTGGAAAAGAAGCTAATGATTGATTTTTAGCTGTAGGCACATTCATGTTATATCTTTTCCTTTAAGGTTGCATTGTACATCTCTAGTGGTTTTTAAAACTTAAATAATCAAATCTCATGAGGTTTTGTGAGCATTGCGTGAGCAGATAACAAAATACTTGATGTCAATGGGAATCAAATTAACAAGGAGATGTAAACACCCTGGAGCCTAAATGTTTTAACAATAAACATGGTTATGCTTCTGTTATGTGTCTAATCCTCTCCTGGAGTGGGAGTTTGAAGCTCTGCTTTCTTTTACAGTTATTTATGCGAGGCTGGATGCTTTTATTATTGTTGCTCCTCAATGCAACCTATATATCTATCAACAAGAACTTCACAATTATTAGTAAGATGCATAATCAAGATCTTCACAATTAGCAATGGCTTTATGATTATAAACAGAAGATTCATAGTTCTTAACAAATGCTGCATCATCCTCAATATCTATACAGCTTTTAACAAGCTTTTCAAAAGTATCTTTAAACCTCACATAATCATCAAGATCTATGCAATACATTAACAAAATCTATACAATATTAAACCATTAAGTGCACGTACATGAAATACTGTCGCAGGAAAGCAGCATCCATCATCAAGGACCCCGACTGTCCAGGACATGCTCTCTTCTTGCTGCTGCCAATAATAAAGAAGCTACAGGGATCCCAGGACTCACACCACCAGGTTCAGAAACAGCTATTACCCCTCAGCTATTAGACTCTTGAACCACAGGGGATAACTTCACTCAACTTCACTTGCCCAAACCAACGGACTCTTCATATCATAATCTTGATATTTATTGCTTGTTTATTTATTATTATGATTTCTTCATTTTTGTATTTGTTTTTTGTTATCTTCTGCACTCTGGTTGTACACGTAAGTTAGATGGTCTTTCATTGATTCTGTTATGGTTATTATTCTATAAGATTTATTGAGTATGTCCACAAGAAAATGAATTTCAGTGTTGTATATGGTGACACATATGTTCTTTGATAATAAAATTTACTTTGAACTTGGAACAAGATATCAACATAAAAAGACTTACACAGCTATAACATAGAGTCAGAGAGCTTATGGAGCTATGTAGTATAGAATATAGAATGGAATAGAATACAACCCAACACATCAACATAAGCAACACAAACAAAATGCTGGAGGAACTCAGAACATCAACCAGCAGCTATAGAGGGAAATAAACAGTTAACATTCTGGCCCAAGATGATGAATATTAATTTTCCTCCATAAATGCTGCCTGACCTGCTGAGTGCCTCCAGAATTTTGTGTGTGTTGATCAAAATTTCCAGCATCTGCATAATCTCTTGTGTCGCATTGATCCTTATCAAATTGTCTAACTGGGCTAATCCAATTTCCCTGCATTTGACCTATAACCCTTCTAAACTTCCCTATCCATAAGTCTGAAAATCAACAAAACTATTCCAATTCTTAGTAAGACCAATATAATTCAGAACAAACTGTTACTTTTGACAAGGACTTCGAAATTTATGAGCACTTTCATGCTCATGATTAAATTCTTGAGTTTCACTAATTGCTTTTTGACCATTTACAAAATGGAACAAAAGCTGAGCTTTACTAGAAACAGACTTTATGGCATGTTCCTGATAATCATTTCTCTTTGTTCAATTAATTCATCTTTTCACTTTGCTCCTGTTTCAGTCAGAGAAAAATGCATTATTGTTTTGAAGTTGTGTGAGGTTTGATATTCAGGTACTGTGATACTATGACCAATTCATAATTACCAGGAACATTTTGCTGTAGGAATAAGTTCAAGCAGAACTTAGTTTGGGTTGTCCATGTGACAACTTACACTTCTAAGCTAATTGACTGATTTTATGTAGATATATCTAACAACAATTGGGCATACATACATATTGCTTTAACATTAATAATGTGTATGAATGCTCGATGTTGCTTTGATGAAGTTGGTTCAGGAAGGGCTGCCAGTTGTAACCTGTCTTCAGGGTGGATTCTTAGCATTCTACTGAAGCACATGAGGAAGAAGATTGGATCTTGCTTTATCTGATTCCCCAAAGGATTTCACCCACATTTCTTTCTTTTAATACTATTGCAGTGAATGCTAGCCAAACATGTATCCATTTCCTGGAGTAGTATTTGAATTGAATGAGAGCCACTGGTGCTTCAAAGTAAGCCAAGATAACCTTAATTATTGAAGAACCTTAAAGTAAAGATGTCACAGAAAAAGTCTCATCCACATTTCTCCTTAGATTATGGTGGTATTTAGTAGCATTTTCAGATCATTAACTGCAGAAATATCCTGCCAGATTTAATTATTGCAGAACTATTTTGCCTTAGTTACCTGAGGAAGTATTTGCAATTTGTTCTCAGACTAGTGGAGTGCTGTAAGGATTGGTGCTAGGTCTGTTGTTGTTTGTCATCTATATCAACGACCTGGATGTTACTGTGGGTAACTGGATCAGCAAATTAGCAGATGACATAAATATTGGAGGTGTAGTGGACAACGAGGAAGACCACAAAATTAATGAGGGGTGTCGATAGGCTGGTGACATCAGCGCCGGACTCCGAAATGAAGGTTCCCGAGTTTGAATCCAGTCAGGCCGCTCCCAGACATGCTTTCCATTGAGTGTCGAACTCACAACTCAGCCTCGTAAAAAAAACACTGCGCTGTGAGAATGACATGGGGAACCACTCACAGAATCTTTCCTCCAAGACAACCACTTGAAAAAATAAGTGGTTGCCGAGGCTCTGGCAGAGCATGGCACACAAAAAAAAGATAGGTTAAATGCAAGTAGGTGTTTTCCACTGTGGTTGGGAGGAACTGCAACCAGAAGTCAATGGTTAAGGGTGAAAGGTGAGAAGTTTAAGGGGAAACATGAGGGGCAACTTCTTCACTAAGAAGGTTGTGAGAGTGTGGAACAAGCTGCCAGTACATGGTTGATGAGAGTTCAATTTCAACATTTAAGAGAAGTTTGCTAGGTATATGGACAGTAGGGGTATGGAGGGCTATGGCCCTGATATAGGTCCATGAGGTCCATAAGCCGCTTATACAGTTCGGCACAGACTAGAAATACTGAATGGCCTGCTTCTGTGTTGTACTCTTCAATGTCTCTTTGACTATCAAAGCTTGCAGCAGAATCTGGACCAGCTGGGAAATGGGCTGAAATATGGCAGATGGAATTTAATGCAGACAATTATGAAGTGTTGCACAGACAGACAGACATACTTTATTGATCCCGGGGGAAATTGGGTTTTGGAGGACAAACCAGGGTAGAACTTTCACTGTGAGTGGTAGGCCACAGAGAAGTGCAATAGGTCAAAGGGATCTGGGAATACAGGTCCATAATTCATTGAAGGTAGCATCACAAGTGTATAGAATCATAGAGAAAGTTTTTTGGCAATTGACCTTCAAAAATCAAAGTATTGGGTACAGGAGTTGGGATGTTATGTAGAAGTTATATAAGATATTGTTGAGGCCTTATTTGGAATATAGTGTATAGTTTTCATCATCTGCTTTCTGATAGGTCCTCTGAAATTATTTGATTTCTCTGAGGAATTTAAAGTTGCTGACCCTCTCTACCTGTCATCTTCCAATGAGAACAGATTCATGGACCTCTGAGTTCCTCGTCCTGAAGTCAATAATCAGCTCCTTATTCAATAGATTAATCTAATATCACCCTCAGTTCACTATTGATGGATGCCAATTGATATTATGCAAATAATACACAAATTATGGTTCCTTAAGGTAACTGTAGCCAAGGATGGTAATGGGGACTATCTCCCACTACCTATTAAATGCTCCCAATGATGCACCACCAATTTACAATCCAGCCCCGGTCTTCACATGTGGCTGAGTTGCTAAGTCTGGCAGAACTGTTTCTATTGAAAGGAGAAGGGGCAAAGGCAGGTTACTGGCACCTTAAAACCATTCATTTCAGGTAGATGGGGCTCATGGTTGGCAGCTCATCTAGAAGGAAAACTCTGATCTCAAACCTCTATTGCCTTGTGGCTATACTCACTCTCAGGAAAGTCTTCAGGAATAAACCCCGATAGAAAAATCCGGAACCAAAGTCCCTAAGGCAGTCCTACATTGAATTCATTGCTGACTGGCAATTCCTGTGATGCTACTGGTGCTAAACTGTATGGGTTTCTGTCATTCCTTTGGGATAATTAGATGGATGGAGTAGGGAGCTTGCTACATGAGCAACAGCTTGCTCTCCATATTGTGCTGCTCTGGCTTGCATACCTAGACAGCTGGGACACCATATCTAAAATTGACCCTAATTGATGGAGGTCTCAGATGCACAAATTAGTGGGGTCATCTGAGAAGATCATTGGGGTCTCTCTTCCCGTCATTACAGATATTTATACCACATGCTGCATCTGCAAAGCAAACAGCATTATGAGGGTTCCCGCCATTACAGATATTTATACCACACGCTGCATCTGCAAAGCAAACAGCATTATGAGGGACCCCATGCACCCCTCATACAAAGTCTTCTCCCTCCTGTGATCTGGGAAAAGGCACCGAAGCATTCGGGCTCTCACGACCAAACTTTGTTTCTTCCCCCAAGCCATCAAAATCCTCAATACCCAGAGTATGGACAGACACCAACTTACTGCCCTCTACTATGCCCATGGTCTTGTTTATTATTTATCGTAATGCCTGCACTGTTTTGGGCACTTCATGCAGTCCTGGGTAGGTCTGTAGTCTAGTGTAGTTTTTTGTGTTGTTTTACATAGTTCGGTGTAGTTTTTGTACTGTTTCATGTAGCACCATGGTCCAGAAAAATGTTGTCTCATTTTTACTGTGTACTGTATCAGCAGTTATGGTCGAAATGACAATAAAAAGTGACTTGACTTGACTATTTTAAGGGAAGAAACATATTCTTGAATAAAGTTATCAAATATAAATTTACATACATAGCTTACACGTTTTATTCTAAACAGTAAAATAATACAACACTGACAGAAACATATCAGTTGTGGGAGTTATTTACAAGGAAAGGGAAACTAATTTAAAAACAAAATCAGTATTCAGAGTTCAATTCTGAAACCAGCTGTAAGGAGTTTGTACTTTCTTCCCATGACCTCTTGAGTTTCCTCCAGTTTTCTCCCATAAACCAAAGACATACTGGTTAGTACCTTAATTACTCATTGTAAATTGTCCCATGATTAGGCTGGGATTAAATCAGGGATTGCTGGTCACTTGGCTGAAAGGGCCACAAGGGTCTATTCTATGCTGTATTTCAATGAATAAATAAATTTATCTATGACCCCTACAGGTCTATGGCAGATGCAATCTCATTGGCTCTCCACTCAGCCTTGGATCACTTGGACAAAAGCATTACCTATGTCAGGCTGCTGTTTATTGATTACAGCTGAGTGTTCAACTCAATCATACCCTCAGTTCCTGTACATCCCTCTGCAACCAGATCCTGGACATCCTCACCATGAAACCACAGCCAGTTCAGATCAGAACTAACATCTCCTCCTCGTTGACAATTAACACTGGTGCTTCTCAAGGATGTGTGCTTATCCCACTGCTTGACTCTCTCTACATTCATGACTGTGTGGCCAGGCACAGCTAAGCACCATCTATAAATTTGCCAACGACTCAACTGTTGTTGGCAGAATCTCAGATGGTGAAGGGGGGTGTGCAGGAGTGAGGTTGATGGTTGAACACACTGGCACTTAACATCAGTAACCCAGGGAACTGATTGTGGACTTCAGGAAGAGGAAGAGTAGAACGTACCCCAGTCCTCACTGAGGTATCAGCAGTGGAAAGGGTGTGAAGCTTCAAGTTCCTGGGCATTGCCATCTCTGACGACCTATCTTGTGTCCAACATATTCATCCAATTATGATGAAGGCATGCCAGCAGCTATATTCAGTTAGAAGTTTGAGGAGATTTGGTATGTCACCAAAGACTCCAGATGTACAGTTGAAAGTTTTCTGACTGGTTCTTGCATTATCTATATTGAGGAGCACTGCACAGAATTGTAAAAGGCTGCAAAGGGTTGTAATCTCAGCCATCTCCATCATGGGGAGTACTCTTCGCACCACTGAGGACGTCTTCAAAAAGCAATGCCTTAAGAATGCGGTATTCATCATTAAAGACCCTCACAATCCCGGACATGACCTCTTCTCATTACTACCATCATGGAGGATGTACAGGAGCCTTGAAGGCACACACTCAGCATCCTTGGAACAGCTTCTTTCTCTGCACCATCAGATTTCTGAATGATCCATGAACACTACTTTACTATTTTCTCTGTTTATGCACAATTAAAAAAAAAATCCTACTGTAATTTTAGGCGGTGTGTTACGTGAAGCCATTGGGGCAGGTGGTGGATGGCCATATGAGCAGCTGGTGCATATCATAAGTTCTGATTATGCAACCACTGATTGGGCAATCTCTGAAGAGTATTGATAAAGGCTGGGGCCAGAAGAAGGCATTGGAAAAACAGTTCTGTAGAATAATTTGCCAAGAACAATTATGGTCAAAGACCATCATTGCCTATGGCATATAACATTAATTGATGATGGTGATGATTGCAATTTATAGTAATTTTAAAATGTATTCCAGCGTACTGTTGCTGCATAGCAATACATTTTGTGATGTATGTCAGAATCAGAATCAGAATTAGGTTTAATATTACCAGAATATGTCATGAAATTTGTTAACTTTACAGTAGAAGTACAATGCAATACATGATGAATATAGGAAAAAATGTAAATTACAGTAAGCATATATATGTATATTAAATAGTTAATTAAGTAGTGCAAAAACAGACATAAAAATGTAGTGAGGTAGTGTTCATGGGTTCAGTGTCCATTCAGATTCGGATGGCTGAGGGGAAGAAGCTGTTCCTGAATCATTGAGTGTGAGCCTTTAGGCTCTTGTACTTCCTTCCCAATGGTAACAATGAGAAGGGATGAGTTATGAGTAATCACCAGCCATGAGCTGAAGAAATGTCTTCCTGCCCCTGACCTGATTGGTCAGCATTTTATTTTGATCCCTAGCTTTAGACACCATGTCCTTGGGAAGCATTATCTTCGCACTGACCCTGTCAAGCCCGATGATGAGGTCCTCAGTGATAGATGCTGCCTTTTTGAAACATTGCTCCTTGCAGATGTCTTGGATACTATGGAGGCTAGTACCCGTGACGGAGCTGACTGATTTTACAACTCTGAGCAGCTTTTTTGATCCTGTGCAGTGCCCCACACCCCATACCAGACGGTGATGCAGCCAGTAAGACTGCTTTGCATGGTACATCTGTAGAAATTTTTGTGTGTCAGTGATAATAAACCTGATTCTGATTCTTATTCTCATTGAGTGTAGAGTTTATGCAAGCATGCACCAGCAAAGCCTTTGCAAAACAACTATAGAACCCATGTTCTGTCAATGGGGCATCTGGGGAAAGATGGGAGAATGTAAAATAACAGCAGCCACATTTAATTGTGTCTGAATATTATTTAAAAGTCACCGTCCACCCTTCTTTGTCACAACAAAACACCAGTGTATGATTGTAAGATCATTACTTTTAATCTGATTCTGTTATGAAGAATTGCAGAAGGTGCAAAGGACCTAGAGATCATATGTGACTGAATCAAATGTGAAATCCCTGGAGTTGCATTTTGTTTGCCTTTTATACTCTTTCTATCCAAAGAAGGACTTACAGAAATTGCATTTTGGAATGATTCGTCATAAATGCCCAGTGCAAGAAATTTAATTTTGTATCTCACCATAAGTCAGAGCTCTACTATCAGAAATAATGGTTCATTTGTGTCACATATATAATCCTCAATGAGACTGTACAAATAGTTTACTTGGAGAGGTGATTGATTTGGGAAGATGTAGCACATTCCAGAAATCTTTCACTGAAAATCAAATGTGTTTATATTCTCTTGTAATGGGAACAAGTGTAGCATTATTCAATGATGTTGTAACTAGGCTCACCTAAAGACCATCTAATTTGTCTGTGTGCTGACAGATTTCCATTAGTTGCCAACGTGGCTCCTGCTGATTTCCCTGTCATTTATTCTATTAATCCAGTGGAACAAGCATTGCATAAGAGCATCAAAACAAAAAAAAGAGAGAAGACTTAAAAGGCCATTCAGCCCCTTCATGGATTTTTCATCATTCAGTAAGATCACAGCTGACTTTTCACCTCTGCACCACTTCCTTTGCATTAACCCCTATATCTGCTGAGTCCTGTAACGTCTAAAAAACACATTAATGTTTGATTTGAATATACTCAACGACTAAACCTTCACAGTCTTCTTGGGCAGATGGTTATGATGATTCACAACCATGAGCTGAAGAAATTTCTTCTTATCTCTTACCTGCTAGGACAGCATCTAATTTTGATCCCTAGTTTTAGCCACTATGTCTGTGGGAAGCATTATATCCTTGCACCTCCCCTGTCAAGCCTGGCAGCAGTCCAGATGAAAGTCTCAACCTAAAAGGTCAACTACCCCTTTTCTTCACAGGTACTGACTGATCTATTGAGTTCTTGTTTTTTCTTTTGTCCTGGATTCCAGTGCCTGCAGTCTCTTGTGTCTTCTGAAAAAGAAAAAAAAAATCATGATCTTCCAAATGTAGAAGACAGTGAACCATCTGCAAATCAAAGTTCAAAATTCAAAGTAAATTTTACTATCAAACTATGTATGTGTCACCATTTGTAACACATTCCACATGTGTCAGGAATTTAAGTTGGGGAGTTATATGGGAGTCAGGGTTTGAGGGTCGGCACAACATTGTGGGCAGAATGGCTTGTAATATGCTGTTCTATTCTATATTCTATGTTCTATATTCTACCCTGAGGTTCATTTTCTTGCAAGTATTCACAGTAGAACAAAGAAATACAGTAACATCAATGAAAAAAACTACACATAAAGACTTGACAAACAACCAATGTGCAAAAGAAGTTAACCGGTGTAAGTACAAAATAAGTAAATAAATAACTACTTAAATAGATATGTAACCATCAGGCTCCCCCAGCCCTTGTTCGTCTAGGCGAAACAGCCTTTTGCCCCTCCACACTGGGAAATCATGTTTGTGTGGGTGCTATGTAATGTACCACCCAGTTACAAACCCACAATACAAAATATCAGATAATACACCATATGCAATTAAATGATTGAGCTTTATGAATCTTAATCTGAATATAGGGTTAGTAAGGAAAATAAAAAAGGGCCCAATTCAAGGAAAAGTCAAAAGTTCACGTTGGAGCTCACTCAGTAGTCATTCTTCCACTATCG
Organism: Hypanus sabinus; assembly: GCF_030144855.1. Lineage (NCBI taxonomy): Eukaryota > Metazoa > Chordata > Chondrichthyes > Myliobatiformes > Dasyatidae > Hypanus > Hypanus sabinus. The sequence goes on from NC_082711.1 coordinate 105,971,172, forward strand.
ATCTCCAAGCGTCATCGACCTTCGGACTCTCAGATCCCAGTCCACTCCATCCGGTGGTCAACCAGCTCTCTCCACACGCATCTTCCCTCTTCATCTCTCCTTGATAAAGACCACGAAGAAAACATCCTTCCAGATTCACAAGGCAGAGTAACAATCTCTTATCGGCTAACATGCATACCACATTCCTGTTATCTCCAGCCATAACCCAAACATTGATGCTAGACAGAAACCGTTATCTTAGCAGTGAACATTACAAGGAAGTCATTACATTAATAGCGAATCCGTTACATATAGGGAGATAATACTCTGTGAACATGAGTTGTAGAGACTTCGAAAGTGAGTCCATATGTCGTGGTGTTCAATGATCAGTTCAGTGTTGCGGTGAAGTGAATGTCTCATCAAATGAGAGAACTGCCATCCCAGCACATTATTTGGTGATCATCTGTCACAGCCTTTTTTGTAAGGTCCTTCCATATGTAGGCTCACCAGATCTGTATATAATGGCCCAGATGCATCAACAAGGCTCTGTATTTGGCCAACTGTCTCAACTATTCTTTCAAAAAAACTGACACACTACTGTTCTAATGGGGCTCTGTACCCTTCTGTGTGTGTCTCACCATGGCTACGGAACACTAAAGTCAATCTTAACACCATGAGACCAGAAGACATAGGAGCCCAGTTAAGTCATTTGGCCCATCAAGTCTGTTCTGCCATTCCAATATGGCTGATTTATGATCCCTCCAAACCCCATTCTCCTGCCTTCTCCCTGTAACTATTGCTGCTCTTACTAATCAAGAAGCTATCAACCTCCACTTTAAATGAATTGGCATCCATAGCCATCAGTGGCAATGAATTCCACTGATTCACCAAGCTCTGACTAAAGAAACCCCTCCTTATCTCTGTTCAAAAGTGATGTCTTTCTGTTCTGGGGTTGTGCCCTCTGGTCCTAGACTCCTCCACTATAGGAGACATCCTCTCTATACCCACTCTATCTAAGCCTTTCAATATCCAACATTTTTCAATGGAATCCATTCTCATTTTTCTAATCTCCAGTGAGCAAAATCTCCTCATATATTAGCACTTTCATTCCCAGGATCATTCTCGTGAACCTCCTGTGGACCCTCTCCAATGCCTAGTCTACCTTAGATATAGTGCCCTAAATTGCTTACAATACCCAAACACCTGCCTTATAAAGTCTTAGCATTACACCTTTGCTTTTATGTTCTAGTTTTCTTGAACGTACATATTTGCTTTCCTTACTACTGAGTCAACCTGCAAACAAACCTTTAGGGAATTCCGCACAAGGACTCATAAGTACCTTTACACCTCTAAATTCTGAATTTTATTCTCTTTTAGAAAATAGTCTGTATATTTATTCCTTCTGTCCAGGTGCATGACCATACACTTCCCTATACTATATCCCATCTGCCACTTCTTTGCCCATTCTCCCAATCTATCAAACTCCCCCTATAGATTCCCTGCTTCCTCAACACTACCTGTACCCCCCTCATCTACTTTTGCTTTGTCTGGAAACTTGGCCACAAAGCTATCAATTCCATCATCCAGATCATTGACATATAACATGAAAAGATGCACCCCCAACATCGACCCCTGCTTACACAACTAGTCACTGCCAGTCAATCAGAAAAGCAACTTGTTTGAGCTCATCTGAGTAAACAGCTTATTTATACCTTTAATGTCTCTCTTTTCCCTTTTCAAGGTGGATGGGGTTCCGATCAAACTTTAGTTCTTCATGCTGTGGGTCTCTTGGTGCTCACTAACCAGCTGTTTCTCAATATCACAAGGAGGCAGCCCAGGAGACAACTACATCTTCAGGGTTCCAAGACTTTGTGGACGTGGGGATGAGCTGGTACTGCTGACTGAAGCAACGTGGAAGAAAACGGAATATCGGGAACAGCAGATCAGCTGTTTGGGCTTTGCACTCAGATCACATTCTCCCTCTTTCTCTTGTTGGTGGGGGAGAGTTTGCTGCCAATTCTTGAGTTAGAGAACTCGGAAAAAAGCAACGTGGCAGTCTTCAACACCATAAATCAGCGAGTTGTCTCCCCTCTCACTGAGTGACACTTCTCCTTTTATTAGAGAGAGAGAGAGAGAGAGAGAGAGAGAGAGAGAGAGAGAGAGAGAGGGGGGGGGAGAGAGAGGGAGAGATAGAGAGACGGTGGTATATCAAATTGTTGGATAAACAATTTTTGTTGTACTGCAGATCATGGTCTTTCTAGGGGGCTTTGCTGTTGCTTGCTTGGTGAGTAGAAGGTGCTGATAATTTTTCCTGAAATAAAGGGGGAGTGGAGGGTCAATGCTTTGCTATTGTTGGTGCATGGAAGGGGGAGTAGGGGGCATTGGGGTTCTTACATTTTTACTGTTATTCTTTGGGGTACTCTTCTGTTTACATGGATGACTGCAAAAGAAAAAAGAATTTCAGGTTGTATATTATATAGATTCTCTGTTATTAGTCATTTTTACATGCCTTTTCTACTTTCCATTTTAATTTGTACCCTACATTCTAGCTATTGTCTGGAGGCCTGTAAATAGCTCCCATAAAAGCCTTTTAACCATTGCAGTTGATTTGAAGAGCATATCGATGGAATTTCAGCTAAACACATTTAGTGAGGTGAAAGAAAATCCTGTAGGTACAGTCAGCATGTGAGACAGCATTTGTGGATGGAGAACCAGAGTTCATGTTTTAGGGCTGAGAACTGGGAAAAATGAGACAGGGAAGGTAATAATAGATTGTACAGTAGATGGCAAGAAGGAACAATAAGACAACTAGAATACAATAGCTCTATTAGTACAATGTGAATGTCCCACACTCTTGATATTAGTAGCACGTAATGCAGGAAAAGAAGCATAATCAAACTGCCTCATCAACATATTTGACCTAAGTAACCCTATCCCAGATATTCCCTTTGTTCTGTCTTTCACAGCTGCTTTCATGCTCTGCAACTTAAAACTTTTTTTAAAAACTTCTCTGTCCCACATCTGACAAAGAATCTTTGACCTGAAATAGTAATGCTGTATCTCTTTCCTCGGGAGTTGTCTGTCCCCCTTGTTGTTTCCAACATTTTATGTCTTTGTTTCAAACTTCCAGCATTTGAGAGTTCTTTTCTAATTTTCCTCATTCCTGGCAACGTAGTTGGTAACTGAGGCTCAGCTGAAGTGCAATAAGTTCTTCATACCTGTTTGTGGAGCTGAAGAACATTGGGTTCCGAGGTTTTTAGAGCACCTGAATTGGTTAATTGTTGTTTAATAAGAGTCTTTAATTATTTAGAGCTCCCTGTATTTTTCTTGAGCGACTTGCTCTTTGTAATGTGGTCTCCTGGTGCCTTCTGTTTAAGCTTATTAATTTATTATTATTGGCTCAGGAAAACTGTGCTGCTTGTATTATTTAAGTGCACACTCAATTAGTGATAATCACATTGTCCTGGTTTAGAGAATGTTACTTCTCGTGGTGTCGCTCAGCCGAGTCACTGACATTCTTTTGTAATTATTACGAATAAACTTATTGCCATCCCTCCATTGGAGTCTGTCTTTCCTCCATGTTAGGGGTCCAATATTGCCTGCAAACATTGTGATGCAAAATGTACAAGAAAGGGGCATCCATTGTCCCCTTTGTGTTGTGGCAGACTGGAGTGACTTCCTCTGGTCAGATTCTTGGATTGGGCTGGCTTGGGGGTGACACAGAATCATAGGGCCATTTACTACAGCTAAGGTTCTACTGCCAGGTCAGGTTGCCAGATTTGGACCACTGCACAGCACCAGCACGTGGATCCTGGATTATCATTGAGTAAGACAATTGAGCATCTTCAGAAGGGCTTGGTCTAAAAATGATGATCACGTATTGGTTAGAATACAGTCAGGAGAGATAATTTGTGCATTGGGACACAGCAACAAAAACAGTCCATGAGACCATTAGACAGAGGAGCGGAATTGGTCCATCGAGTCTGCTCTGCCATTCCGTCATGCCTGATTGATTATCTCTCTCAACCCATTTCTCCTGCCTTCTCCCCATTACCTTTGATGCCCTGACTAATCAAGAACCTATCAACCTCTGTTTTATGTATACCCATTGGCATGGTCTCCATTGCTATCTGTGGCAATGAATTCCACAAATTCACCAACATATTGTTATGTACCCCATGACAGGTTAAAGAACCCACAGAAATGGAAAACGCATTGGGGTCTGGTATTGCTAATAACTAATAGTGTTTATTAGTGACTAAGCAATACAGTAATATAAATGCAGATATATCAAACCGGTTAGCAATGATATATATGCACATAAGTGTGGAAATAGGAACAAAACCAGGCTCTTTCAAACCTAGGGGTGGTTGGATAGAGTCTTACGATGATGAAGAGAGTTCAGTTTGGTTCGAGGTAGTTAGTTGAGTAATGTTGGAGAGAGAGAGAGAGGTGAGAGGTGAGCAGATGCCGTTGATCTTCCCGCTGTCTTCCAAAATCCTGCTTTTGTCACCGACTATGACCGTAACATGTACGACCGTTCTTCAGTGATGGAATTATCACCCAGGTGAAGGTGGACGCACAAATAATTCCCCACTGGTCTCACCTTTTCACACTGCTAGGGCCACTGATCGATTTCCCCAAATCAATCCTCCAAAGCTCCAACTTCCTGTGGGTGCAACAAAGCTCATTCAGTGTCCGAAACTGTGTGTCTGTCTGTGTCTCAGCGGGCCTGGTTTTTATCTCCAGACGTTGGACACCAGCTGTCCATCAACCAGCTCCGCCCTCCTCTCTCTCCAAGAACTTTGCAAGCAGGCAAGTGTCTTTGGAAAGGTAAACAACTTGTAGAGAAACCATAACATCTTTCGAGCAGTTTCTGTCTCTGTCTCTCTTAATAGCAACACAGTTCATAGGGTCAGTTCTGGACCCCATCACAAACTAGGGTCATTTCTGAACCCTGTTACAATATGGTTAAAATAAATTCCTCCTCATCTTTGATCCATGTGATCCCAGGTTCCTTAAGGTCATTAGAGCTGGGGGTGGTAGTGTGGATAAGCTCTGACTGTTTGCTAAATGATTCAAATGGCATGTGTTTCAAGTAGCCTCTGACAACCAAGTCCAGCTCTTGGCCTTCACATGTGGCTTAGCTACTAAACCTTGTGGAACCACCTCTACTGACAGGAGAAGGGACAACTGTGGCTTACTGGTGCCATAAAACCAGTTACTTTGGACAGATGGGGCCCATCAGCCATGGTCCTGTAGGAGAAGGAAAACTCTGATCTCAAACCTCCGCTGCCTTGCAGCTGTACTCACTCATGGGAAAGGCTTCAGGAGTAAACCCCAAGGAGATATCTGGTGCTGAAGTTCCTAAGGCAGAATAAATTTGAGTTCAACTCTGACGGGCAACTCTTGGGACGCCGCTGGTGCCAAAATGTATCGGTCTCTGCCTTTCCTTTGGGTTCATCAGCTATGTGGAGAGAGGGAGCCTACTGCATGGGCAACAGCTTGCTCTCCATATCATAAAGTCTTGGCTTGCATAATTGCTTGTGTATTATATAGACAGCTAGGATGGAATATCCATGGTGAATTGCGACCAATTGAGGGACTTATTATGATCCAATATATTCATTTTCATTGGTGAATAAGGGATGGTTTTTCCCTGATTTACCACACTTGACAGCACAGAAGCAATCACACACTAAAATTGGTGAAAGGATATTTTATTTGTTGTCATCTGTAGATTTATATAATGAACATTAAGATTTCATGTGGAGATTTAGCCAAATTTTACATTTCCCAAACTAATTGACTATTTAAAAAACATACAGAATTCTGAATGAATCTGAAAATCAATGAACTGAATATGCAGCAAATCAGTTATAAAAACAGAAACACTGCATGTCAAGCAGCAGCTGTGATGAGCAAAATGTTACCATTTCCTGTCAGTGACACATCACTGGAATTTCAACAATGAAACTATTAACAAAACTAGGAGATCTATGTAAATTTCTGTCCACTTAAACTGGATATGAAATGATGATTATGTGTCTCCACCCTCTGTTGTGTATTTAATATTTCAATAATTGAGTAATCTTTGTAAATGGTTGTTGATTAAGAATTCTTTGTTTGTTTAAATTCGATGTTGTCATTTGCAGGTTCGATTTTGTCATTAAAAAAAAATTTGGATAGGTATATGGACAGGAAAGGAATGGAAGGTTATGGGCTGAGTGCAGGTCGGTGGGACTAGGTGAGAGTAAGCGTTCGGCATGGACTAGAAGGGCTGAGATGGTCTTTTTCTGTGCTGTAATTGTTATATGGTTAAATATTTCATTATGGGTTATATGTATAAATACACTATCACTTAAAGCAAACTCAGAGTTAGACCTACATCTTCGGACTCCCATGTCTTCTTTTGAATTAGTTTAATACTTTGAAGTTAAAAAACCTAAAACCCTTGGGATTCAATATGGCAAGAGAGGGAGTTAACAGAATGTGTTGCATCATCTCCACACAATATGCACACTAACCAACATACAAGGGAGAATTGCTTAATGTACTGTGGATTTGTTCCAAATTCATTAAAAGAATGTGGATTTTGCAGCCTGAGCCAGTATTTAATTGCTCTTAGGAAGATGGTAGGTAGCTGCCTTCTTGAACTGCTGTAGGCCTAGAGATATGGCTATACCCACAATGCTATCAGGGAAGGAGTTCAAGGATCCTGACCAGAGAATGGTCTATTTCAAAGTCAGGGTGGTTTGCAACAACTAATATATGAAGTTTGAATGCTTTTGCTACCCTTATCTATCTTTTGAGGTCGTGGGTTTGGAAGGTGCTGTTTAAGGATTGATAAACAAGATGTGTTAGCTTATGAATTCTCATTCACATCTGGTCCCATGTGCTTCTGAGAGCAGAAATAAAGGCTGGGTCAGATGAATGCATGGCTGAGGGGATGGTGCAGGAGGGAGAATTTTAGATTTGTTTATCACTGGGCCAGGCCCCTGGAAAACTTGGGCATAAATGAACCAAACAATTTCATCTGAGGAGTTTGCAAGTGGCATTGTTAGTGCAGTGAAGCAAGGTTTAAAATAATCTTTTAGGGAAATAGGAAACTACAGATAAGAATCATAGGTGAAAATATGTAAACATAAAAAGACTTGGGTAATTCTTTTGGTGGAGCATACATAAGCTTGTTAAGATACATGGGAGAAGTACAGGCTGGATCCCGTGTACGGTATTGCAAGCATTCTGACAAATAAGGCAGATGAACTGAGGTAGTTGTTGTTGACAATATTACAAATAGGTGGTTCTAAACAGAATGTCAAACAATTAGATGCAATTTTACCTTCCACAAGAAAGAGGTGATCAACAGATACAGAACTGTGCAAAAGTCTCAGGCACTTATATATAGCTAGGGTGCCGAAAACTTTTGCACAGTACTTGGAAGGATTAGGTAGATAGAATACAGTGCAGGGAAGTGTATGCTTATGCACTATAGTAGCAGGAATTAATACATTGCTCTAAGTTAAAAAAATAGCCAAATTCAGAAACTGGAGGTGCAAAGGGACAGGAATCCTAGGGCAGGATTTCCTAAAGACTAACTTGCAAGTTGAGTCAGTAGTAAGGAAGACAATGTTAGCTGTCAATTCAAAGGGACTAGAATATTTAAAAAAGGATGTAATACTGAGGTTTTATAAGAATTTTGTCAAACCACATTTTGAGTATTGCGAGTAGTTCTAGGCTTGTATTGGAGAAGATATAGGCAAGGTTTTCGAGGATGGCCGTGGGAATGAAAGGGTTAACATATGATAACTGTTTAATGCCTTTGAGCCTGTTCTCATTAGAATTGAGAAGAATGGGGGGATCTGATTGAAATCTACTGAATGTTGTAAAGTCTGGACAGAGTAGATTGGGAGAGGAGAGGATGGTTCCAATAGTGGGAGACTCTGGGACTATAGGGTACAGCCTCAGAATAGAAAGACATGCCTTTAGAACAGAGATGAGGAGGGTTTCTATAGCCAGAAGGAGATGAATCTGTGGATTTCATTGCCACAGAATGCTATGGAGGCCAAGTCTTTGGGTATACTTAAAGCGGAGGTCATTAGGTTCTTGATTAATAAAGACATCTAAGATTATGGGGTGGGGGGGCAATAGAATGTGGTTGTGAGGGAAAATAAATCAGAATGATCAAATCGTGCAGCAGATTCAATAGGCTAAATGGCCTAAATCTGCTCCTTTCTCTCCCATTCAGTCCAGAAGCAATATCACACCAATTCAGACTGAGTTGTACAGTATTGAATAGTTACAGAGTAAAAGTCAGAGCTCCAGACTTTTGTTGACACCATCACATAAGTGAACGACTAGAAGGGTCTTCACCAAGTTGATCCTATTGTACACCACCACTCTAAACTACAGTGATCAGGACTTATCAACACTGGATATCTCCCATATCTTGGGAGCTCAGCAAGGACATTTATGAATGAAAATATCCACCAATGCCTTGAATGTACCAACAATGACTTTGTCTGGCTAGATGGAGTGTTTGAAGAGCCATTCCTAATAACCATTATGAACTTCATGGTCCTTAAGGTAGCTGTGATTTTTATTATTGCATACTTTTGTGCATTGAAATCTTTCTGTAGGGATCTATGAGAGAATTATGACCCAAGGCTGCTTCTACAAAATCAAACATTTTTACTTACAGGATAAGCCAATACTCTCCGAGGACGCTTCTCACGTATAATTTCCTGTTCGGACTTGTCGTCATTTTGAGATGACTACAGGCCCAGTCCTCTCCTGTGCCATTTCCATTGACACTTCGGAAGGTCAAAGTTGAAGGCAGAATACAGGGCTAATGGCAGGATTCTTAGCAGTGTGGAGGAATGGAAGGATCTTTGGGTCCATGTTGGTAGATCTCTCAAAGTTTCTGTGCAAGTTGATAGGGTTGCTAAGAAGGAGTAATTTGGCCTTCATGAGTCAGGGGATTGAGTTCAAGATCTACAAGGTAAAGTTGCAGCTCTATAAAATCCTGGTTGCCTCATTATAGGAAGGGCACGGAAGCTCTAAAGACGTTTTAGAGGAGATACACCATATCTGGGCTAGAGGGCATATCTTATCAAGATAGATTGAGCATGCTAGGGCTTTCCTCCTTGGAGTAAAAGAGGATGAGAGGAGAATTGATAGTGTACATGATGATAAGAGGCATAGATCAAATAGATAGGCAGACACTTTCTCCCTTGGGTGGAAATAACTGATACAAGGGAGCATTATTTTAAGATGATTAGAGGAAAGAAAGGAGGAATGTCAAAGGAAAGTTTTTTACACAGAGTAGTGAACACCCTACCAGGGATGGTAATAAAGGCAGATACATTAGAGGTATTTAAGAAACTCTTAGATAGACACATGGAAAATGGGAAAAAGACACTGTCTGTCTACTCTATCTATGCCTCTCATAATCTTATAAACCACTATCAGATCTCTCCTCACCTCCGCCGCTCCAAAGTAAGCAATCTATATTTATCCAACCTCTAATTATAGCACATGCCCTCTAAACCAGGCAGCATCCGGGAAAACCTCTTCTGCTCCCTCTCCAAAGCCTCAACATCCTTCCTATAATGGGGTGACCAGAACTGCGTGCAGTACTCTAGATGTGCTCTAACTGGAATTTTATAAAGTTGCAACATAACTTCCTGACTTTTGAATTCAGTGCCTCGACTAGTAAAAGGAAGCATGCCTTATGCCTTCTAAACCACCTTAAGAAGTATAGCCACTTTCAGGGAGCTTTGAACTTGGGCCCCAAGATCCCTCTGCTCATCAGCTCTGTTTAAGATCTTGCCCTTAACAGTGCACTGTCTCTTTACATTTGACCTACCAAGGTGCAACACTTCACATTTGGCCGAGGTTAACACCATCTGCCATTTCTCCTCCCATATTTGTAACTGATCCATATCCCACTATATTCTTTGACAGTCTTCTACACTAACCGCAACAAAATCAATCTTTGTATCATCTGCAAAATTACTAACCTAACCATCTATATTTTCCCCATGTCATTTTTATACATCACAAACAGCAGATGTCCAAGTACAGATTTCTGTAGAACACCACTAACCACAGACCTTCTGCTAGAATAATTCCCTTTGAACATATGAATATAAGAAATAGGAGCAGGAGGCGGCCAACTGGCCTGTCGAGCCTGCCCTGCTATTCAATACAATCATAGCTGATCTGACCATGGACTCATCTCCACCTACCTGCATTTTCTCCATAACCCTCAATTCCCCGACCATGCAAAAATCTATCCAACCTTGTCTTAAATATATTTACTGAGGTAGCCTCCACTGCTTCATTGGGCAGAGAATTCCATAGATTCACCACTCTCTGGGAAAAGCAGTTCCTCCTCACCTCCATCCTAAATCTACTCCCTTGAATCTTGAGGCTATGTCCCCTCGTTCTAATCTCACCTACTAGTGGAAACAACTTTCCTGCCTTTATCTTATCTATCTCTTTCATAATTTTATATGTTTCTGTAAGATCTCCTCTCATTCTTGTGAATTCCAGTGAGTACAGTCCCAGGCAATTCATCTTTCCTCAGTCTAACCCCTTCATCTCTGGAATCAACCAAGTGAACCTACTCTACATTGCCTCCAAAGCCAGTATATCTTTCTTCAAGTAAGGAGGCCAGAACTGCATGCAGTACTCCAGGTGCAGCCTCATCAGTACCCTGTACAGTTGCAACATAACCTCCCTGCTCTTAATTTCAATCCCTCTAGCAATGAAGGCCAACATTCAATTTACCTTCTTGATAGCCTGCTGCATCTGCAAACCAACCTTTTGTGATTCATGCACAAGCACTCCCAGTCCCTCCGCACAGCAGCAGTCCTACCCCACCCTATATGCAATGTGGAGGAAGCTCTGTATGGAAAAGCAAGAAAGGGAGAATGCTGAGGGCGTAGGGTCTTTCCTCAGATCCTCTGCAGAGAAGGGTTCCTTCCATCCTTTGCCAGATTCCTCGCATTCCATTCAGCGTTCCCTGCAAAGGACATTGTTCACCTGCAGTGGGAATCAGGGAGGTGGTTAACACATTCCCGCCTCATTGTTGTAGTGGGGGGTGGGGGGGGAGGTCATTCGACCTGCATCTGTCTTCCCTGTAAATACAGTTTGAATGATATGGAAGTGGAGAAATGTGAGATGTAACCATATGCATCAGTTTACTTGCGCGTGTGTGTGTGTGTGTGTGTGTGTGTGGACTCTGCCTTCAAGCAACTCTGTATATGCATTGGGTTCTGCCCAGTTGTTTTTTTTTATTAGTTGTTCTCCAGTAAGTGCTATTTCTCTGTGAGAAACTAACTGTGTTTTAAGTTTTTGCAGCTCCATGGGAACTTATAAAGAAAAGGATTACAACTTGAGATTTGTGTTTAATATGTTACTTGGTTTTGCATTTTTGTTTAGTCCGTGACTTTGTGCTTGGAATTCTGATCTGTTCCATGTTTATTGTGTTTAAATCGGTTACTTTGTTACTTGTTTCCCCATGCAGTTGGTTTATGGATGACTCATTTCACAATGGCCATATCAAATTTGAGTTGAAATTTGGGCGACTTTATTCCAGATATGAGTTGCCCACATTTCAGAGGAAATTGAGCACTTGGGGAGCAATTCCTGTGGTTCTACTGTTTTTGTGTTTTCTAAGTACTCAGTGACTAATCAGAGGTGAGTGCATTCGTATCTCCCTGCATTACAGAATGACAAAGTGGTGGGTGCTATTTTGTGGTGAGAGATCCTGTTATACATTCCTGTGTATGAGGGATCCTTACTACATCACAGAAGGGATGCCACTGACATCGATCCCTTTGACAACAAAGAAAAGACTGTTGGGGAAATGATCTGGCTTCTCAGGTTTTGGCTTTCTGTTTTGGTGGAGCTGGGAGGGAGCAGTCTATTCCAGCCAACCTCAACCCAGAGTACGGCTAAAGCCTTAAGCGATCTGAGACTCAATAACCCTGGTGGAGTGAGTGCTTTAAGGGCTCATATTTCCCTATGCTTCATTTGTTTAATTGTAAAGTCCTGACTCTTAAAGTGATTTCTCTATCTGACAGAGTGTTGTTGTAGATGGTACAAGGTGAAAGGTCGATGGCAAGTGTGAGCAGGGGCAGTCTGGGATGGCTGTGTCTATGCCAAATGGTGTTGTGAAGCTAGGAACATGTTGGAAGCTGAATGGCACTTACTGGATATGCAGATCCTAGGCCTACCTGTTGTCCTCACAGGGTGTTGTGGTTGATATGTGGTGCCATACGTATGCCACCCCAAACCCCTGGATGAGCACCTTGTCCATGCCGGTTGGTAGGAGGGCTATTACAAAGGAGGAAGATATTGAATGATAGCTATTCTCAGCATGGTACAGCTAGACTGTCCTGGGAACTGATTTTGAAGGCCTTGGATTACCTGCTCACAAATGAAGCTGGCACTTGTACTGTTATTGGTCAAGAATGCTGCACCTACATTCCTGACAGGTTGGGTAACATCACTCACCTGGTTGGTCACATCTCACAGTCAGTGTAGAAGATCAAGTGGGGGACCAGCTCATTGGCTATTACACTCCAGAGTAGGGCTGGTAGCCATTTGCAGCATAGGGAGGCTGGTGGATTACTGTGGTGTCCTGGGAGATGACTGTTTGGTTTAGTCACCTGAACCCAATACTGGGTTTACAGTACTGGGTATTGCACTCTTATGATCTATGTATAAGTTAGTTGAGTGTTCATGAGAGTCATGCTAGTCAGAGGGCTGGATCATCATGTTCGCAACTTTCGAGGGGTGGTGTGTCCTGTGTGGAATATGCCTTATTCTGATTGTCAAAAGTTGCTTCCATCATGATTAGTTAGTTTAGAAGCTGCAGCTGCTTTTCCCATTGGGTAACTGTCTGGTGTCCAGTTTCGAATATCTTGGGTATATAATATAGCATGTTGAAGGGGCTTGGTCTCTTCTTCCTGTGTTTAAGGCAAGACCATTGGGAAGGTATGCTTTGCATACACTTGTAACTATGTAAACTTGATGAATGTATGTCTGTCTGTTGAGTATTCAGCTCTGTATTGTCTGCAACTTGGGGAACATGAATGTTTGGTTGAATTTTTACTGTTTGCAAATAAATGAGTAATATAACTATTTGAAGTCAGTGCATTTCCCCTCTCACTTGCTGGATCCGTGAACCCGGTTGCACATTACACTATGGTGTGAGTCTAAGACCAGAGGACACAGCCTCAGAATAGAAGGACTTCCTTTTAGAATAGAGATGAAGAGGAATTTCTTTAGCTTGAGAGTGATGAATCTATGGAATTTGTTTCCACAGGCAGCTGATTTAAGGCAGAGGCTGATTGATCAAGGTATGAAGGGATGTTGGGGGAAGGCAGAAGATTGGGGCTGTGAGGTAAAAAGGATCAGCCATGATTGAGTGGCAGAGCAGTTTTGATGGGCCAAGTAACCTAGTTCTGCTCCTATATCTTATGGTCTTATGCTTTAAAATTTTTGATCAACAGATCTACACCACCCTTGCCTGTTTGCCTATCCTTTCATTACAATTTGTATCCTTAGACGTTGAGCTCCCAACTAAGATTTCCTTTTAGCCACGACTCAACGTTGAGCAGAACTTCATATCTGCCATATTCTACCTGCCCTACGTATCATCTGTAGCCAGTGTGTATTCAAATATAACATCGTCAGTACTATATTCAAAATCATTTTCAACTTTGCCCCCATGTTGTACTTCAGCTCCGCCCACTTACTGCATTTTTGCCCAATGATCTGTTTGCCCTTCCTCAGAATCTCACCTTACACAACAATGACTCATATACAAACTGCCCCATCCTGAGCCCTGTCACACCGATTCTTACCTCCTGCCAAATTCGTCTAAATCAGGGGTGGGCAAACTTTTTGACTTGAGGGCCACAAAGGGTTCTAAAATTTGACAGGGGGGCTGGACCAGGAGCAGATGGATGGAGTGTTTTGGTAATACACCTCATAAGAGAAAATAAAATATCATGGGATATGTAGAAAACATTTGCTTTAATTTCAATTGAAAATGAATAAATGCATTACAACAAAATATCTGTCTTTGAAGTCCCATGGTATTTAGCTATTTATTGAAATGACTTTTAAAACACTGAAAATTAAATGAATAAAATACAGCTTTTTTTAATAGTAACAGTTATTATTTTAAAGCACTGAAAATTCTGTTATCCTTCAAGATATTATCATCATCACTCTCCTCCTGACTGTCTTTATTTCAAAAACGGTAGGAGATGCAGGTCTACTTGTCCTGCTCCTTCTTATTCAATTGTCCCCTGTGCCAAAACTCAACAACAACCCGCACAATGACAGAACAGTGAGAGCATGTCAGTATGCGGAGCTCTGTGCTCGCAAATCCCCCCAGGCTATCTCCCTTAGCCGGAACGCTGGCTAATTGTGAGCCGGTTCGGATGTGCCAGGAAATGGGTCGCCACAAGGTCACAAAGTAAAGCGCAAATGTGGAGTAATACACTGCACCTCAACAAAGGTCAATGTATATAGAGTGCGTCATCTATTGGGAAAACACCAGAATTGCGGGGAAAAAAGTGTTAACAAGGTTTATTAATATAATTTCATAAAGTTCTGCGGGCCGGATTAAAAAGCTTAACGGGCCGTAGTTTGCCCCTGCCTGGTCTAAATCATCCCCAAAAGCTCTAGCAAACCTGCCTGGAAGGGTACTGGTCCTCCTCGAGTTTAGGTGTAACCCATCCTTTTTGTATTGGTCATACGTTCCCCAGAAGAGATCCCAATGATCCAGAAATCTGAAACAATTGGCCCCTGGCACCAATTCCTCAGCTGCACATTCACCAGCCAAATCATCCTATTCTCACCCTCACTGGTGCAAGGCATAGGTGGCCATCCAGAGATTATTACCCTGAAGGTCCTGTTTTTCAGCTCTCCCTATATTCCCTCTCCAGGTACTCATCACTTTTCCTATCTATGTCATTGATCGCGATAAGTACCATGAGTTCTGGCTGTTCATCCTCCCCCTTTAGAATGCCATGGACATGATCCGAGACATCTTTGTCCCCGGAACCCAGGAGGCGCCTACCATCCAGTTGACTCTTCCACATCCACACAATCTTCTGTCTGCTCCTCTCACTATAGAATTCCCTATCACTACTGTACGCCTCTTCTCCCTCCTTCTCTTCTCATCTACAGAGCCGGACTCAGTGCTGGAGACCCGGCTGCAGCAGCTGTATCCTCTCCAACAGTACGCGAAGCACTGTAGTTTTTACTGAGGGGAAAAGCCACAGGGGTGCTTTGCACTGTCTGCCCATTCCCGTTCCTTCTACTGACAGTCACCCAGCTATCTGCCCCCTGCAACTTCTGGGTGACTACCTCCCTGTAAGTCCCATCAGATCTGGCTCGAATGCTCACAGCGGTTTCTACAGGGTCAACTAAAGGTGCTACCGTTCTACTTAATTATCATGTTAAAACTCAAGTACTGCAGGTCTACACCATCAGCAAGTTGCTCACTGGCAGAGATAAAAAAGGAGATGCTCAACGTGCTGCTGCCTGAATAGGTGGAGGCTTACACTCAGATAGATTTAAAATGGGCAGAGAGGTCTGGACTATATACACATATATTTATCTAAATGTGGTTCTGCTATGCAAAGACCGGGCTGCAAAGACCGGCTTCACTTAGAGACCACTGGGGGCCAGTTGACAGATAATATCAGTGGGCTGGGTGTATGGACTATATATGTCTCATTTGGCTGTATTCATGATTATTCATGAATGGTTAAGTGACAATTAAACTTGTAATGAACTGAAATGAATTCATCCCCATTTCATTTGCCTGTATGAGTTGAAGGTCATCGAGCTGCAGCTCCAATCCAAATATGGTACACAATCATGGGCACAAAGCCAGTAGAGTACGGGGCTAACAGGCTTCTGGTATATCTGTACTGATGGTGACTGTGGAGGAGAAGTTTTACCAATCTATACTGACAGGAGTCTGCAGGTGGGGAAATCTATGATCCAGTTGCACAGGGAGTTATCAAGGTCTAGGTTTTGGAGCTAGTTTCAAGGGGATGATAGTGTAGAATGCTAAGCTGCAGTCAATGAAGGACATCCTGATGTCTACATCTTCATTGCCCGGATGTTTCAATATTAAATGAAGAGCCAATGAAATAGTATCTTCTGTTGACTTGTTGTGATGGTAGGCAAATTGGAGCAGATCCAGTCACTCGTCAGGTAGGAGCTGAGGTATGTCATGACCAAACTTTCAAAACACATTTACAGTGGATATAAGTGCTACTGGACGATAGTTAATGAGGCAAGTTAACATATTCTTCTTGGGCATAGGTAAGATTGAAGCCCGCTTGAAGCAGTTGGGTAGGAACCATAGACTGCTGAAGAGAGGTTGAAGATGTCCATAAACATCTTTGTTGTACAGTTGATTAGCACAAGTCTTCAGTACTCGGCCAAGTACACCATCTGCATCCAGATGCTCTCTGTGGATTCACCCTACTGAAGAATGTTCTCGTGCTGGCCTCAGAGATTGAAATTACAGGGTCATCGGGGGCTTTGAGGGTTACATGTTCTATTGCTCAAAGTGAGCAAAAAAGGCATTGAGATCATCTGGCAGTGCTCTTTCATTGTTGCCAACTCTACAAACAGTAACTTGGTTTCTGCCAAGAGGCAGTGATCTGCTCTCCTGTCTGTCTTGAATACTTAAAAGTTTAGTCCATAGCTCTGTCAAATAAAACAATCCAATTTCTTCTTGCTGGTCCTGACTGACTGTTTCAAACCTATGGAAATTAAAGTTACATAAAAATATCTACAAACTCATCTAGTGACAGCTCCCCAACTGCATTAAACCACTTAACCCTTCAACTGTGCCTGGGTGGAATACATATTGAATATTAAAGTGACTTCTCCATCACTGGCCGCTGGAATATTAATGGATGAAGCTGTACCACTGAGAGCATTACCAGAGTACAACAGGATTGTGATGTCAGGGACACCAAGCCCATTGTCACAGGGAGCCTTTTAAGACAAGAAAAAGTTCTTTAATTGTCAGTTCCTAAGCTAATTGAACACTGCTCAGAACCAGAGATTGACAAGGCCAGACATCACTAGAAAAACACATGTGGTGAGAAGCTGTCTCTGCCTTTAGTTTAAGGTGTCAAGATCAACAAAGGAAAAATGTTCATTTATATATTAAGCTTTTCCAGAACAAATTCAAGGACAATATCTGCAATTGTTATCTAAAATAAACATTGCTGCCAACAAATTCTATTGCACTTGAATGGGTTGGGTACATGGTCTTTGTAACGTCGTGGTGGTGGCTATCCTTCGCAGTCGATGGTCTTTGTCTGTTGATCTGTCACAGAGCGAAGACGCCTGTGCGTGTATTTGTTTAACATGCACTTGATATTGCACTCCAAGAAGCACACGATACTTCACAAATCAACCAACTGTTTCCAATGGCATGGAAACCACGACGACTGGAGCTGATGGATTTGTTGCAGCTTTCACAGCCGTTGAGTTTGAAGTAACTTCATCCGCCTGTTCCACCGTTGAGGCCTTGGTTGGATTGTTCTTTGTCAGGGACCTCACCCTCGACCTTACCGCCATGGGTGGCCCTACCAGGAGCAGAGCTCCAGACGGCATCACTCTCGAGATCTCAGGACCACACAAACTTCTCCACCACAATAAGGTGACAATCCAGGGAGAAGGGTCTTTGTTGCAGCATTATCAGGAACTGTTGAGATCTTGATTTAGTTTTCCAAACCACAGCAGCTACAGAGCTCAAGGCTTCTACTTACCAAAGGGTCTAACTATGTCCCAGCCAAAACTGAGGTCAGATCTAGGGACCAGAGGGTAGCAAATCAGCACCAATGGATCAAATTAGTGTGATCAGATCACATCAGCAATTAATTTTGTAATATGGATTGCTGATGGACGAATAATTATCAATCGGGGCTAAGATGTGTGTCAGCGAATGATGGCCGCTGGAGATGGCCGAGAATTGAGGAAGTCAATAGGACAGAAGTCTATAAGATGTCATTGCACCAGGAAGGTCCTGTTTTCTTGAAATTAACCACCAAGAGTCACTGATGAGACGTGCAAACACATTTCCACTTATAATTCTCTGGAAGAAGCCCTGAGTGGTGATAGAAGAACATTAAATCAAACCAATCCAAGCAAGATTTAAATAACCAGCTGTACTTCCAGATTAACACAGAAGGATCAGAAATGGTTGCTAGTGTTTTTAATTATGTGATAAGTGTAGATTATAGGGAGCAGAAATAATATCTAATTTCCAAACCTAACTTCCTCTTCCCATCATCCAAAATATGAGACATCCAGGCTTAATCTGAATTACATGGACGGAACTGATAGTACCTAGACAATGTATGTCACCATCCTTTGACTGCACTCTCTCCTGTGTCTTTGTCTAGAAGTCTGGCCTTGTAATAGTCAATCATGTGATAAAGATGAGGCCATCAGTCCATCAATGATTTGCTGTTTCTTTGAATGTGATAGCTCATTAGTCCCATTATAAGTATATACTCAATTTCCAATTGGATGATTACACAAGGTCAGTGTCTGATCTTTGAGAAATAAGTCAGCCAAGTGGCTTCAAAGAGATTACAAGTAAGAAGAATATTCAGCCCTACTTTTCCACATGAGGGACCTAATACATTTCTAGCCCACGTCCCTTTGGCTGTAAAGTCACAGTAGATCTCTGTCAGTACCTCCAGCTGAACTTGTTGTGTGTTTTCCCCCTAGCTGTCAGTCTGTGGTTTTGTATTGCCATGTGCTCCTGTCCCCGCTCCTGCTCTACTCCGGCCCCTGTATCACTGAGTACTCCATCTCTCATCTGTTTCTCATTATTACCGGTATTGCTGCCACCCATGTCTCATTGTGCTCCACCTATCATCTGCCTCTCTGGTTATTGCTCTGTGTATTTCAGTCCTGTACTTTCAGCTGTTTGTTGCCAGATTGTGTCAGTGAATTTCCTGAGCCTTTCCAGCGTTCGTATCTGTACTCTGTCTGTCTGAATAGTGATTCTGCCTGTTTCCTGATTCTGGTTTTTGGATTTCTCTGGATGTTTTGATCTCTGCCTGAACTTTAACGCCGACTCTGTTTGCACCTTGGGATTTGTTACTCAATTAATATCACAGTGTGCACAGTACTGGGTTTGCAATTGGATATCTGCTTCAATGTCCTGATAGTCTGACAGTGTCAACAAGTGGAATGATTGCTCTGCTTCAGTGTTGTCCTTTGTCTCTCCATATTGAAGTAAAGACAAGTTTGAAGAAACAATTAACTAGTCTGTTTCTGTTCTAGCCTACATCCCACCAGCTATTGCTTCATTACAGAATGGGCCTGGTCTGCTTGACCATTTGTACTTCAGTTGAGGACACCAACAGTTGTTTCCTTGCTAACGTACACAGGATGATGAAGCAACACAGCAGGTTATGTTGCATGAAGGCTCTCAGTCTGAAATGTAGAATGTTTATTCCTCTCCATAGATATTATATAATCTGAGTTTCTCCAACATTTTGTGTTTGCTGCTCTGCATCTCAGCATCTGCAGAATCTCTTGTGTTTGTTATTTACACTTTGTATCCCTTTCTGGTATTTGCCTTCTTCAAAACCTAGTTCCTGCTTACGCCATTATACAGTATGATTGTCACTATCCATACATGCTCGTATATGTGATGCCTTTAATAGAGGACTCCAGCCCATGGCTAATGTAGCCCTGGGCTGACACTCTGTACCATTTACATTGGTAGCTCAACTAGCCTCTCTCAAAGTCCAGGTCAAAAGCTAATCAGGACATCTAATATGTACTGGAGTGAGTTCAGTTTCAAGTATATAAACCTTTATTTTCAACAGGGACACTGGAGCAGATGGTTTAATTTCTCTAATCCTATGACAGCTGTAGAGCACTACAGTGGATATACAGAACTGTGTCTTAAGCTCCCTATATTTTTGTTTATATAAGGTTTCAAATGGAATGGCCTCCAGAGAGCTCTGATCTCAACATCATCGAGGCTGTCTGGAATTACCTGGAGAGGCAGAAGCAAGCAAGACAGCCGACGTCTGCAGAAAAACTATGACAAGTTGCCCAGGATGCTTGGAACAACCCTACCAGCTGAATTTGTTATAAATCTGTATGACTGTGTACATGAGAGAATTGATGCAGTTTTAAAGGCAAAAGCTGGTCGCACCAAATATTGATATGATTTAGTTTCTTACTGTTTACTGCTCTTCATGATAAATCTTTGATGTTTAGGAGCTTTTCATTTCATTACTTTTGAAAGTATCTTTGCTTTACAGAATTTCTTCACATATACCAAGGACTTTTACACAGCACAGTAACTCACTGGATCATACACCTTACATTGACAGATGCAAATAGTGTTCCAGTTATCTGGCGTTCAGCTCCATTCCTAAAGCAATGCAACTAGAATGTTCCAGATTACTCGTGTGGAAACCCTATACAGAATGGATAAATATCACCATCATAGATACCAGAGTTTCTGTTGATGCAGGAAAACTTGAGCAGCACACACAAAACGTTGGAAGCATTCAGCAATTCAGGATAGGAACCGGAGGGGAATAAACAGATGCAGTTCTGAGCTGAGATCCTTCTATTTACCATTGGTACAGTTTATCTTTCCTTGACTTAAACTCTACATTTGCTTGCCTCCAATTTGCCCAGTTTACCATCTTACTGGTCCCACCATGAGTCAGTATGTGTGGGTGGCACTTGTCCTGTAATGTCATGTCTTCATCTTTGCTGTTAAAAATCCATTACGTTGATGAAATCAATTTCAGCAAAGTGTAAAATTGTAAAGAAATTTATCACAGCTCAATTATGCTAAATGTTTTTTGCATCACCACAGCTCATCAGATTTTATTGGCAATTAGTAGAGGATATTTGACAAAAGCCTCTATATTTTATGAAAAAACGATATAAAGAACCAGATCCTGCGACATAGCAATAATAAACACAAAAGTACTGCTTAATTTAAAGACTCATCTATAATCAAACAATTCCAAAATGTTAATGCAGGTGGATCAAGTAATGGGGTCATCCAACAGAATGCTACCTGTAACCTCAGGGTGAACTGCAAACAGAAGTAGGAAAGTCCTGCTTCACTAATGTATCCCGGTGGTGAGAGCATATCTGAAGTACTGTAGAGCAATTGTCTTTATTTTCTTTTTTCTTTTTCAATCTTTTTATTAGTTTTTTAAAAAAATCATAACATAATATTATATTACATATGCTATGAATACAATAGATTTAAAATTGAGTTGATAACAAGATAAAAATATCTTATTAAACTATCAACGAAAAAGGATCATACAATATCAATCTAATCTATATTGATTATACATGAAAAGATTAAAAATAATCATCAAAAGAAAAAGAAAAAAAATGTATATTTAAAGAAATAATAAAAAAATAAACCTAAACTAACATGGGCAATAATAATAGTTTATAAGTATATGATAGTGTCAAAAACTCCGGAACTCCACACCAGAACAAGAATAATAAGAGTAAAGGTCTGGAAGAAGTCAAATTAATTCATATGAAAGTGTCGAATGAACGGTCTCCAAGTTTCTTCAAATTTAATTGATGAATCAAAAATAGTACTTCTAATTTTTTCTAAACTTAAGCAAGAAATAGTTTGAGAAAACCATTGAAATGTGGTAGGAGGATTTACTTCTTTTGTCTTTATTTTCAGAAGGATATTAAAACACTAGCTGCGGTTGGCAGAAGATTTACTAGACGAACAATTGGAAGGAATGGGTTGTATTATAAGCAAAAGGCTTGGGTCCACTGGAATGCGGAACTGAAAGATGACTTCATTGAACTCTGAGGAGTCATGATAAGGTAATAGTGGAGAGAATGTTTCCACATGAGGAAGACTTCAGAACAATGAGTCCCTCTTTAAAAGTAAAGGATCACCACTTTAGACTGGCAGGAATCCATCCCCTCCCCTCCTCAGTAGCCCTTTGGGCTTCAAATTCACGTCCTCAAAGAGTGGTGCAAGGAGAGTCTTTGAATATTCAAGGAGGTGACAGACAGGTTCTTGAGGAGCAATGGAGTGAAAGATGGACAGGAATGTACAGTTCAAGTTGCATTTAGATCAATCAAACTTATTAAGTGATGGTGCAGTTTGAGGGACCAATGAGCCTTCCCCTGAACTTAATTTATAAATTTAGCAGACTTAGAAATTCTGGTTTTAGTTTTAAATTATTTTGTCTGGGGAAAAATCCTTTTTTTGGCTTTTCATAATTTTATTGGTTAAAACTTTCAGTATTCCTCAAAATAATGGACAGATAATCAATCAACAGTATATCATAAATGTCATTAAAATCCAACACCTGTTTCTGTGTGCTTAGCTGTAATATGAAACAGGTTAGCTCAAAGTCTGTCACTTTGCAAAGAGAGCAGGATATTACCTGTCAGAGCTGGTTGAAATGCTAAACTCCATTCCTACAGCAGTGCTCTTTTGTTGCACTGTTCCATCCTGTCAGTCCCACCGCTTTACTAGCTATTTATGCAGCCCCCTGCTTCAAATCTATCCAGCTTACAAGAGCCATTCTGATGCCTTGGATCAGTACGATGAATTATGTGTGTGTGTGTCACTTGCTCTGCAATGCCACTGCTTGACCAGTCCAGCTCAAAGTTACCCATAAAATCAAGTATAGCAAAAACAATCAGGCAAATATTTTCCATTAGGCAGTGCTATTAGTTGTGTATAGTTAACTAGTAGTAGACAACATATGAGCAGAGGCTTATCCTTGATACTTGCCTTAAGCAGTGAAAACATACCAGCTGTTTACCTTGTGTGGTTTAGAGAATTCATTTGTAAAATGTTAGGAGTACTGGCGAAGAAGGTTATTTGGATAAATATCATGGTACCATTTATCACAAGCAGAGTTAAGAAGTAGGAAGTTTAAGCCTCGGTTCTAGAGGCAATTCTTGGGACCATATCTGGAAAATGGTGTACAACACTGGTCATATTTAAGGAAGTCTGTGAGTACATTGGAAGATGTTCTGGGAAAGGATCACTGGGCTAATATTTGAAGTGTACAGGGATGTTGCCTTATGAGGAATGTTTGGGCGAGCTTTTCTTGAACTTAGTAGAGTTTAAATATTTCCTCTACTGGGAAATTGAGAGCTAGAGGTCACTTTAAAAATCAGATGTCACAAACTTGAGAAGCACCTGGGGCACAAATCTTCTGCCAGAATGTTTGTCTATGGAACTCAATTTCTCAAATGCGTGGTAACTCTGTTTAAATATGTATATTTAAAGCAGGCAGAGGTAGATTCTGATAAGCAAGGGTGTGACGGGTTACAATGAGTGGGTGTGAATGCAAATCTGAAGTTGTGCATACAAGACGTATTTAATGATGGAGAAAGTTAAGGGACTGAACTGTCTTTTACTAATCCTTACCTGTACCATTGTTTGTCAGGATTAGAAACACTGTCTTTGTTTAATTATTGTGACTAAGAATATCAGTATTTATTTTCAGGCATTTATTTGTGTTTATTGATAGAAATTTTCAGAATTCCTCAGAATTATGGACAGATAATTAATCAATAACAGTGTACCTTAATTATAAAATTTACAATCCAAAATCTTAACTGTTTCAGTGTGCTTACCTGAAAATTGACACTGGTTAGCTCAAAGTTCACCACTTTGCAAAGAGATCAGGGAAACAGCTGTCAGAGTTGGTTAAGTTCCATTCCTGCAGCAATGTTCTTTTGCGGCACTGTCTCATCAAATTCACTTCTACAAGAACAAAAAGTGATGCACAGTTGGTGTAGATTGTCCTCCACTGTGCAAGCCTCCTGCTTTAAAAGTATCCATTTCACAAAAGGCCTTGTGATGCCTTGGATCCGGGTGATGTACAACGTGAGGGTGGGGCTTGCTCTGTAATGTCATTGCTTGATCTTTCCAGGTCAATGTTGCTCATAGAATCAGGTTGAGGAAAAAAATCCATTAGGTAAATACTGTTCCGTTTGGTACTGCTATTAGTTGTGCATATTTAAGCAGTGGTAGAGAACATGTAAATAAAGGTTATCCTTGTTACTTGCCTAAAGCAATGAACATATAAAGAACAGAGCTTCTACAATAGGGCAATGCTGATCATGATGCTAACAGTTTTGGACAGGCTAATCTTGTATTTAGTACAGGTTAGAATCAGGTGCGAGGAAATTTAGCTGAACCGAAGAATTGTGAAAGGATACACGTGAAGAGGATATTTCATCTTCTGGGGAATCTGGAACTAGAGGTCACTTTAAATGTAAAGTGACAAACCAGAGACAAACCTGAAACACATATTTTACTGCAGCATATTTGTCTATGAAACTCTATTCCTCAAATAGCAATGGAGACTCTATTTAAATATGTATAATGCATTTTGAAATAGATTCTTGATAAACAAGGGTAAGAAGGGTTACCACAGGTGGATGGGAATGCAAAGCTGAAGTTGAGTGAAGTTATCCCCTTTAGTTCAAGAGCCTGATGCTTGAGGGGTATTAACCATTCGTGAACTTGGTGGTACTGACTCCTGAAGATATTGTACCTTCTTCCTGATGGCAGTAGTGAAAAGAAATCATGTTCTGGGTGGTGGGCTCCCTGATGATGGATGCTGGTTTTCTAAAAAAGCATTTTATGTAGATGTGCTCAATGGTTCGGAAGGATTTACCCACGATATACTAGATAAGCTCAATGATGGGGTGAGCTTTATCCAAGATAGACTGGGCCATATCCACTACTTTTTGTAGGATTTTCCATTTAAGGACATTGGTGTTTCAGTACCAGGCTGTAACGCAGCCAGTAAATATACTCTCCAAAACACATCTATAGAAGTCTGTCAAAGTTTTAGATATCATGCTGAATTTCCTCAAGCTCCTAAGAAAGTAGAGGCACTGTTGTGCTTTCGTTGTAATTACACTTACATGCTGGGCCCAGGCTAAGTCTTCCAAAATAATAACATCTAAGGTGCTATCCCACTCCACTTTCTGATCATCTGAGGACTGGCTCATGGACCTCTGTTTTCCTTCTCCTGAAGTCTATAACCAGCTCCTTAATCTTGCTGACATTGAGTCAGAGTCAATGAGTGAGTGAGTGTTCAGAGTGAGGGAATGTTATTGATGTAGGTGGAGAAAGTAATTGGGATAGTTATCATAATGTTATCAGGTATTATGAGCTGAATTAAATAAAGAAATAGGAATGTAAGGAGTTGTTGAATCCTGATCTGGAGTACAAGTGTGCATGGCTAGACTCATTTAATGAAGTTTGGAAGTGATTCAGGGAAGAGAACCCCTACAGTCCAAAAGCGTATGGGTTGGTTGGTCATTGTAAATTGTCCCATGATTAGGCTGGGATTAAATTAGGGGATTGCTGGGTGGTGCAGCTCAAAGTGCTGGAGAGGATTGTTCTGCATTGTGTCTCACTAAATAAATAGATAAAAGTGGACTGAGGGTTACATCTTGAGGATAAGTCAGCTTTATTCCATTGGAGTTTAAAATAGAGTGGCAACTTGATTGAAACATGTAACATCCTGAGCGATCTTAATAGGGTGCATGTGCTGAAGATGTTTCCTC
This sequence comes from Hypanus sabinus, assembly GCF_030144855.1. NCBI lineage: Eukaryota > Metazoa > Chordata > Chondrichthyes > Myliobatiformes > Dasyatidae > Hypanus > Hypanus sabinus. Next base: position 105,996,798 of record NC_082711.1, read on the forward strand.
TTTAAGATTCAAGATTGTTTGTTTGTCATTCTTCAGTAAACAAGTGTAAAGGAGAACAAGATGATTATTATTCTGGATCTGATACAGCATAGTAAAAATCATCAAGGGGAGATTCCTCTTACAGGGGAATTTATAGGGCCATTTTAAACTGAGGGGTAACTCAGTTAACGCAAACACGAGGCTCAACATATCCTTCAGTGGTTTGCGTGTCCTTGGAATTCTATTCCTCAAATGAAAGTACGATGAAAGTAAAAAGATACAGGAGCCTCAGGACCCACTCCACCAGGTTCAGGAACATTTATTACCCGTCAACCATCAAGCTCCAAAAGCAAAGGAGATACTTTCGCTCAACTTCACTTGTCCTATCATTGAAATGTTCCCACAACCTATGAGCTCACTTTCAAGAACTCTTTATCTCATGTTCGCAATATTTATTGCTTACCTATTTACTATTATTGTTTCTTTTTGTATATGCAAATACTATTGTCTTTTGCACACTGGTTGAATGCCCAAGCTGGTGCTGTCTTTCATTGGTTCTATTATGGCTATTATGGATTTATTGAGTATGCCTACAAGAAAACAAATCTCAGGGTTGTATATGGTTACATATATGTACTGTGATAATAAATCTACTTTGAGCTTTGAAATCTATTTTGAATAACAAGGGTGAAAGTTTACCACAGGTGGAAGGGAATGTAGAGTTGAACTTGCAGTTAGGTCACCAAAATCCTATAAAAAAGTAGAGCTCCTTGAGTGGCTGAACAATCTATCCTGATCCTAGCCTGTAAATTTATGGGCAGCTATTGCAAAGTTCTGCTTTTCTTTTAATTATCATGACAGAAAATTAAAATTACTGTTTAGTTTAAAATTTTCTGTATTGTTCAAAATTGGGAAATTTATCAATGACAGTATAGTCATCAAATATAAAAAGTAAATATGCCCAATTCAATAAATCAGTAGTAAATCATACTTGTTTTGGTGTTTGTGTTAAAATTGACACTGTTTGCAAATCACTGAAACTGCTCTTCATTCAATCACTCCAGCGTTGCATCAGAACACATCTCACATGTACTCTCTGGGTCGGTTCAAAGCTCAACACATTGCAAGGAGTTCAGGAAGTAGAATTACAAATCCCGGCTGCTATTAGTGGTTCAACTTCTTGGCTCCATTCTTACAGCAACGCTCTCGTGACCTCTGTCTAATTACATTCGCTCCTACAAAGAACAGAAAATCATTCACTGCACTGCCACTTCATGCTTGCACTCCACACCTCATAGTTTCACTGACCTGCTGTTATCTAAAGACCTCCTCTTGCCGAGAGTTACTGTATCACTTCCTGTCAGAGTCAACTTATGTTCAGATACTCCTGTATTAGCGTCACTCTATATATGTACAATCAGTCTATGTACATAAACTCATCTTATTTATTAATCTTACAGCCACACTCAACACTTAATTGTATAGTGTGCTTCATAGGAATATTTTTACATTCCTATTTATAGTGTTTTCATGCTTATTGTGTTTTTTTTTTGCACTGCATTTTATTTGGAGTAACAATCATTTTGCTCTCCTTTACACTTGAGTACTGAAGGATTACAATAAACAACCTTGAATCTGTACCTGGTGCAGGTTGCCTTCCCTAGACCAGCTGCTTGCGTTGCTCCCCACTGTAAATTTATCCAGTTTACAAACTTCTGGTGGTGATTTACCTCATTGTGAGACATTGTGTGAGGACGCAGAGAGTTATGTGTATCATATCTTCACCTGTCCAGTGCAAAGTAACTCATAAAATTAAATTTAGCAAAAAATACAGGAACAAAGTTTACTTCGGCCAAATATTTTTATGTTAGACACTACTGCTAGTGGTGCAAATATCTCCTCATCCATTAACAACAGTAAGGACCTCCACCAATCCAGAAAGCCCATGTCCTTTGTCAAAGCTGGAGACCAACCATACCCTCGGCTCAGATCACCAGCAGGCTTGCTCACCACGATGTTTGACTGGCAACTGAAAATCGATCTTGACAAGCAATTAAAGTTCCTGACTTAATCACATCATCATCACTGAGGACTGACATGGTCACCCTGTCAGAAACCTGAAGTATGTTTTGATGGTAGAATTGACAGTTCCTTGAGAAGACCGGATTGAGGAGGTGTTTGAACGTAGGAAGTCCATCTACTGTGAGTTGGTAGAGCAGTTCCAGCACAGGGGTAGAAGGTACAATGCAAGCTAGTGAAGGCGAGGTGTAGAGGTTTTTCTTGGAACTTACTCCACAGACCCTACTTTCTCCATGGGAGCTACAATGAGAAGAGGCATCAGCACTATCTCTGAGGCTACTGAATGTGCCTCCAGTTGGCTACGGATCAAGAGGTGTGACCCATGGACCAATACTGTTGGGATACAAGCTGTCTTCTGATCAACCCTAGCTTGGTCATTTGAGCTAGAGTGTCTGACATTGAAACACCTGAAACACCCACTGGCACCAAGTTACATCGCTGATGATGTGTCCCAGCACATCCTAAAATATATCTTAGCCACGGTGGGTGACTGAGAAAACTTAGATGTCAGCATGCCTCAGAATTGTTTGTGGGAAATGGAGCAGTCCCAATGTCCTGGAAATAGTTGAAATGGACATTGAACCCATGAACACTACCTCACTTCTTTAATATGTATTATTTCTCTTTTTGCACAATTTTTAATCTATTCAATATATGTATACTGTAATTGATTGATAAGTTTTCTTCTATATTATGTATTGCATCGAACTGCTGCTAAGTTAACAAATTTCATGACACATGCTGGTGATAATAAAACTGATTCTGATTCTGAAACACAACCTTTAACTTAAATATGATGCTTACAAAGTAGAAGGTAACTAATGGAGAGACAGTGGACAGCTGGGAAAGATGCCACCAGGGCAGGAAGGGCCAGCAATCCAAGCTGCAGCTTCGGAGAGGATGAAGCCCTACGTAGACCTGCAGAGACATACTTCCAGGGGAGCTCGAGAGGAGGTAGGACTTCAAGAACCTGCGCAGCCTAAAAATACATCAGGCCAAGATGAAATGCCTGGAGTAGGAGAGAGCAACGCCGTGCACCGGATTCACTCCTGGAGGAGCACGGCCCAGAGTCTCCCACACCATGCAGAGCAGCAGATCACCAAGTCCTGCCAAAGGGTTTCCGGCTGCTGTGTTGACTGTACTTTCTTCCGGCTGAGTTCCTTTAGCATTTTGTGTGCGTTTCTCAGATTTTCAGCATCTGCAGATTTTCTCTTGTGTGTAGCGGATCGTCGGTGGACTAAACCCGTGGAGGGAGCGGCTGCAGCTTGAGGAGGATCTAGTCCAAATCATTGAGCTAAGGGAGATGTTGATAGAAGATAGCCAGACCATGCCAGCTTTGCTACTGAGAGATCAAGGTCCCTTACACGGTGAACCGTAGAGTGGCCTAAATACACCAGCTGCACCAAAAGCTCCGATTGTTGGCTAAACAGTAGGAGGAGGGTGAGTGAGCAAGAAAAACCACCACTAGCTGAGATCCATAGTATCCTCAGTAGTAAACTAATGACACTGCATAGGGCAGAATGGCATGGGAGGGAGGGAGGGAGGGAGGGAGAGAGGAAGAGAGATTCCAAACCACAGATGCACTGTTAGCACCTCACATCATCCAAATTAGAGATGGACCTGCACCTTCCGAACTCCTGCAGTGACTCAGAGAGGGAGTGGAAGCTAGGAAATCATATAGCACCCTAGTAAATCCTCCCTTCCTGTGGCTGAGTTCAAAGGCACGGAGCCCAGCTGGAAGGAGATCTGGGAAAAAGAGCAGCCAGAGCTAGTTCTGCCCCTGGTCCGTCCCAGCAGGGTACCCAAGCACAGCCCTCAGCTCCTCCAGCTACCTCGGAAATTCCCTAGGGTTTTCTGGCATCAGGGAAATGTTGCAGACTAGTTGAGCGGTGCAGAGGGGGTGTGGACCCCAAAGAGAAGAACCCCAAGGATATTGAGGAATTTAGATCCATCTCGTTGCTTGGTATGGAATTGAAGGTATTTTTCAATATTGTTTCCCTTCAAAAAGGGTTGAGTTTCTTTTCAAAAATTGCTACGTTGATACATCTGAATAGAAAAGGGATGCCTGGAACACACAGATATGCTTTTCCAGCTGATCGTGGAAGCTCACCATGGAAGGGGAGACCTACCTGTACTACGGCTAGACCTCGTCCGTATGCACGGGTCATCACCACATGAGCTGGGGGAGTTTGCGGTGAACAGAAATCGTGTTCCAAGGAAGATGAAGGACCTCATCCTGGATTACTGTGGGAACCTCATACTGAGAGTTCCCTCAGGAATGAGCCCAACAGGCTGGCAATGGCTCGGAAAGAGAATTAAAACCAAATGTACAATCGTAGTGATCCTCTCCTCCCTGAGCGTTAACATGTTCCTTAAGGAAGCTGAAGTGGAGTGCAGAGGCCCTCTGCCTAAGACAGGCATACGGCAGCTCCCAAGCAGTTTTCATGGATGACCTCATGGTGACAACTACATCAGTCTCCGGCAGTAGGTGAACGCCCCTGGAGCTAGAGAGGCTCATTGTATGGGAAAGGATGAGCTTCAAGCCAGAGGAATCCAGGTTTCTGGTGTTAAGTCAAGTCAAGTTACGTTTATTGTCACTTAACTATACATGAAGAAGTCTACTGTCAAACGAGACAACATTTCTCCAGAGCAGGGTGTAAAGTACTGGAGTACACATTACAACACATAATAACTTAGGAAAGTAATGATAAAATCTGCAGGTGAATTGCACATAAATAAACAAAGTAAAGTGCATAAATTAAATATTGCCAGGTACAGAACAAATTAAACAGTGAGAATTCAGAAGCCTGATGGCCTGAGGGAAGAAACTGTTTCCCATCCTGACCACCCTAGTTTTTATGCATCATAGTCTCCTGCCTGATGGTAGAAAGTCAGAGAGGATGCTGGATGGATGGGTGGGATCCTCGGTAAGACTAAGGGCCCTGTGTATGCAGTGCTCCTGATAAACATCCCTGATGGATGGTAGAGAGACCCCTATGATCCTCTCAGTCATTCCCACAATCCTTCGTAGGGAATTCCGGTCCAATGCTCACAGATCCCACACCAGGTGGAGATGTAGCTTGTCAGAACACACTCAATTGTGCTCTATTGAAATTCAGTTAAGATGGTGGGTGGGGGGAGGGGGAAGCCTTGCTTGCTTCAATCTCCCTAGGAAGTGGAGATGCTGCTCAGTCTTCTTGTTTAGGGAGATGACATTGAGGGATCAGGTGATGTCATCTGTGATGTGAACTCCCAGGAACTTGGTGCACTTAACTCTCTCTACAAGGAACCATGTATTCACAGAGGGGATGGTTCATCTGCACCCTCCTGAAGTCCACAATGATTTTCTTTGTCTTATCCATAATCAGGCTTATGTTGTTCTTCTAACACCAGTCCACCAGCCGCTCTACTTCCTCCCTGTACTCCAAATCGTCGTCGTTATTGATAAAGCCAACCACTACTATGTCATCTGCAAACTCGATTATACAATTTGACCTGGATCCTGCGATACAGTCATGCATCAACAGTGGGTTGAGCACAGGACCTTGGTGAACACGGGTGCTCAGAGTAATGGGACAAGAGATGTTGCTGCCCAGAGAAATCAAGGTCTCTGGTGTTAAGTCAAGTTACATTTATTGTCACTTAACTATATATGAACAAGTCTACTGTCAAACGAGACAACATTTTTGGGTAAATTCAATTTCTACTTGGACGGTATCGTCTTCCTGTCCATCTCTGAGAAACCAGTCAAGAGCTTGCAGAAAGACTTTGACCACAGCCTCAGAGATGCGGCTGCCATTCAGAAGACCACCAAGTTGTTAGAAGTCTGGCCCACCAATGTGGACAAGTCACATTCAAGGCCTGGAGCTACCAGCATGGCCTCCTGCCATAAATGCTCTGGCCAGTGTTGGTATATGAGGTACCCATGTTAACAAATGAGGCGCCTGAAAGAGAGATCAATGGCTACCTTCAAAGATGGCTGAGGCTCCCATATAGCCTGGGCAGCATTGCTCTGTGTGCGAAGAGGAATAAACTGCAGCTTCATTTCAATGGGCCGTACAAGTAGCGTATGGTTTCTCATACAAGATAATTGCTGCTGTGGAGAGATTCCAGTGGCCCCAAAGTCTTGACAGCAGGCTGGAGGACTGGACTGGCAGGAAGTGAAGGACCCAGGATGCAATGAAAATGGCTGAGTTACGTCTGAGATCTGGTATTGTCAATGGCGCCTGTGGTAACTTCCACTTTACAAAAGACCATTCGACAATTTTATGGTGAAAAGAACACCTTTATCTGGGATGGCAAATGATATTTACAATACAGATACTTCTAGGTACCTCGTGTGGCATGGGTGGTGGAAATATATACAATGCATACTGGGAGTAAAAAGAGTGGAAGTAAAAACCCCGCCAACTCCGGAACCCGCCTCTTGTTGCCAACAGCTTCCCGATTAGTATTAACTTACTTTTAATAATACTTGCATTACAACACTTCTCCCCCTTTAAAATACAACATTCCCCAAATATAAAAGAACTGGGAAATAAAAACAGTGGTATCATTAGCAACAGTTTACCAATACAAAACGCCTAAAGAAATGGCAAATTCAATATTCAATCTAACAACAAAAAAACTAACCAACCAAAGATTCAGTCTGTCGGGAGGTTTGCGAGTGCACTGTGATCTGCGCACTACCCCCGGTGACCCAGCAGGCACCGCTGCTGAGGATGTTTTGGGTGGATCTGGTGTTGGGGGCATGAGAGGGGTCTGTGTGTCTGCGTGAGAATGTCCATCCTCTTCAGGGGACTGCACCCTCTGCCAGCGTCTCTCCCTCTGGCAAAGTCACGGGTGGACATGCTTTCCTGGTATGCATTAAGTGGTCATTGCTCCTTAACTGTTTTGGACTACTGAGCCTCTTTGAAATCGGCGACAAGCTATTCTCAGCATTATTGGGATAAACGGCATCTGCAGATTTGCCACCTGGCTTGGAACACACTGAAGAAGGAACTTCGGTTTTTGAATCATCGTCACGACCAGGGCTCAGAATAGACCCAATTGCAAATTTTTCATAGAGTTCTTTGTTATAACTTGGAACTATTTGGTGTTCAACAGCAGGAAATTGCAGTGCGTTTCCAAAAACCTCTTGTGCTTGAACAAAGGTCTTGTCTGTTAAATCACAGTCATTGATTTTAATGATACATTCATTCTCCTGGACCAGGTTCGCTTTTCTTGAACGGCCGTTATTTTCAATACCACGAATACTCAGGCCAAGGAATCTTCCACTCAGCATAGAGTTAAAGGGCACCGTATGGATTCCCAAGGGGCTACCATCTCCAGAAAATTCTACCTTCTTTGTCAAATCACTTGGAGTGCTTTCTGAATGCTTGTCTGGTGGTCCTGGAGGCTCTGTCTGTGGGTGCCCTGTTTGCTACTGTTATGATTGGCTTCACATGCAGTTTCCTGTCAGTGGGATCATCAGGCTAAGATGCACCTTGCTGTAACTGGGCAGGTGGTAAAAAAAGCTGGGTCACTGCTTCGCCGCACTAAAAGTGGCGTGCTGGCTTTCAGTGCCGAGGGGGTAACTTCCATAATCGGCTGAAGAGCCGCAAGCTGCGCTGCGAGCTCACTCTCAAACGTGTCCAGACTATGTCTGTCACTCACATTGCCATCGGTGACTTCATCTGCACGCTGCACCTCTTGTTCTTTATATACTGCAACAAACGTTTTGTCTGCCCTCAAAACTGGAACAAAGGGAGCCACCCACCTTCAAAACTGGACAGGCTCAATGATGCCCAGCCCCTATAAATGTTCCAGCTCCTCCTCAACTTTGCCTTTCAAGGCATAGGGTACCGACATGGGCTTAAAAAAACGTGGTGTGGCCTCAGGGTCGACATAGAGTTTCAAGGTCACCCCCTTAAGTGTGCCCAGCTCATCCCTGAAAGGGTCACTATACCACTGCAGAATGTCTCCCGTCATGTGTGCATACTTAATTTCATGCCTGTTGAGCTGGATTTTGCGAAGCCAATCGCGGCCCAAAAGACTGGGCCCACTGCCCTTAGCTATCACTAACCTGGCTTCAGCCTTCTGACCCCCGGCTGAAATATCCACATATAACATCCTTAAATAAGGTATGGGCTGCCCCTCATAGGTCCTCAGTTTGAGCTTAGATGGTCTGATGGGAGGCAGGTTGGACCCCTCCCCATATCCTCCTGTAGGTCTCTTCACTAATGACCGATGCAGTAGCCCTGAATCAATCTCAGACTTAGTGTCCTTTCCCCTGACAGTGACTGTGGCATAATATGATTCAGGTGGCTCCTCATCCACTTCCACTCCAAACATGCTGTAGGCACAAGCTGCCTCTCCGTCTGCTTCTCCTCGGTGGTGTGTGGCTGCCTGAGTCTGTTGAGCTTTCCCCTGCCCAGGCTTAACCTCACCCTTTATGCTTCTGCACTTTTTAGCTAAATGTCCCTTTTTGCTACAAGCATGGCAGACAGTGTCTTTGAATTTGCAAAACATTTGCATAGTGTGTCCCTCCACACTTAAAACATTTCCCCCTCTTTGCCTGTTTACCAGTCTCCCTCCTGACTTGGTGCACTGCCGCTGACTGCGACCCCCATGTCCTTTCTGGATATCCCTGGCATTATTAGCAGCCATCTCCATGCCTTGGGAAATCTCTAGGGCTTTCCTGAAAGACAACGGTGGGGCTTCCATCAGCAAATGGTGTTGTACGGCGTCATTTTCAGAAGACATTTGATAAGGTCCCACATAGGAGATTGGTGGGTAAAAACAAAGCTCATGGCGTTGAGGGGAAGACATTGACATGGATAGAAAACTGGTTGGCAGATAGAAAGCAAAGGGTAGTGGTGAATGGGTGTTTCTCGGAATGACAGGTTGTGACTAGTGGGGTGCCACAGGGCTTGGTATTGGGACCACAGCTGTTTACGATTTACGTCAACAATTTAGATGAAGGCATTGAGAATAACATCAGCAAATTTGCTGGTGATACTAAGCTGGGTGGCAGTGTGACATGTGATGAGGATATTAGGAGAATTCAGGGTGACTTGGATAGGCTGGGTGAGTGGGCAGATACTTGGCAGATGACGTTCAATGTGAATAAGTGTGAGGTTATCCACTTTGGGAATAAGAACAGGAAGGAAGATTATCATCTGAATAGTATAAAATTAGGTAAGGGAGAATTACAAAGAGATCTAGGAGTCCTTGTTCATCAGTCACTGAAGGTGAATGAGCAAGTGCTGCAGGCAGTGAAGAAGGCTAATGGAATGTTGGCCTTTATTACAAAGGGAATTGAGTACAAGAGCAAGGAAATCCTTTTGCATTTGTACAGAGCTCTGGTGAGACCACACCTGGAGTATTGTGTACAGTTTTGGTCTCCAGGGTTAAGGAAGGACATCCTGACTGTAGAGGAAGTGCAGCGTAGATTCATGAGGTTAATTCCTGGGATGTCCGGACTGTCTTACGCAGAGAGGTTAGAGAGACTGGGCTTGTACATGCTGGAATTAAGGAGATTGAGAGGGGATCTGATTTAAACATATAAGATTATTAAGGGATTGGACAAGATAGAGGCAGGAAATATGTTCCAGATGCTGGGAGAGTCCAGTACCAGAGGGCATGGTTTGAGAATAAGGGGTAGGTCATTTAGGACAGAGTTAAGGAAAAACTTCTTCTCCCAGAGAGTTGTGGGGGTCTGGAATGCACTGCCTCGGAAGGTAGTGGAGGCCAACTCTCTGGATGCTTTCAAGAAGGAGCTAGATAGGTATCTTATGGATAGGGGAATCAAGGGATATGGGGACAAGGCAGGGACCGGGTATTGTTAGTAGATGATCAGCCATGATCTCAAAATGGCGGTGCAGGCTCGAAGGGCCAAATGGTCTACTTCTGCACCTATTGTCTATTATTAATGCCGCATACTAATCTATCATGGAGCATGTCATCCACCTCTGCTCCAAAATCACAATGCGCTGACAGCTGCCGAAGCTCGGCCACAAAATTGGCCACAGACTGACCTGGCTTCCTGACATGTCTGTGAAACTTACACTGTTGGACTATCAGCGAAGGTTTCAGATTATGGTCGTTCCCCACGAGCTGGACCAGTTCATCACATGGAATTTCTCCCAGTTTCCGTGGCGCGGCTAAGTTCCTTAACAACTTGTAATTCTTTGCCACACACACACTCAGGAGAACAGAACTTTTCTTAGCTTCCTCAGTAATGCCGTTAGCACAGAAAAAGTGTCCCAACCTTTTCTCATACTCCAGCCACTCCTTGGTTTGCTCCTCAGATTCACCAATAGACCCGAACGTAGCCATCTGAATGCGAGGTTCCTCGTCTGCTCAAAGCTCTGGACCGAAACGGGCCGACACGTCCACAAAACCAGTTCACCTCGTTGCCAAAAAATATGTAGTAACTTCTACTTTACAAAAGACCACTTGACAATTCGATGGCCAAAAGAACATCTTTATCTGGGATGGCAAATGATATTTACAGTACAGAGGTTACCATGTATCTCGTGCAGCATGGGTGGAGGAACTATATACAAAGCATACCAGGAGTGAAAAGAACGGAAGTAAAAACCCTGCCAACCCTGGAACCCACCTCTTGTTACCAACAGCTTCTTGATTAGTATTAACTTATTTTTAATAATACTCACATTACAACAGCACCTGCTCAGGCAGGACTTAGCAGCTTCCATTTGACCTACTTTGTCAAGGAGAGACACAAACTGGTCCAGGACAAGGTATGAATAGCTGTCGAAGAAGTGCGTACCACCAGGAAGGTAGGAATAGGACAGCATGGAGCTTGGACATTGTGGGAAATGGTACTGAAGCCGATGATCTCTCGGTCCATCTTCTGGAAGACAGAACCCCAGCACATCCATTTCATGATCCAGGTTCTATAGGGCGTCCTGCCTGGGGTAATGAAACTGAGGCATCCTCTTGTCCTCTCTGCCCTGGCAGAGGGACTCTGGAACACATCCTCAGAAGCTACCCAGAAGCCCTGTGTGAAGGTGATGACCAGGCAGTGAAAACATCTCTTCGGTCGTTAACATCAGTAAGCATCTGCACCAACTCACAAAACCCATAGCCTTTGTTAAAGCTGGAGACCAATCACAGCCTTAGCCCAGATCACCAGTATGTTTGCTCACCACGGCGTCTGACTGGAAACTGAAAGTCAATCTTGGCAAATAATTAATGTTCCCTGACTTCATCGCATCATCATCATCACTGACCTTCTCACTATGCCAGAAACCTTGCAGTAATTGTTGATAGTAGAACTGATAGTGCCTTTAGAGGACTGGATTCAGAAGGCATTCGTGTTTAAGAATGTAAAAGACCAGTAGATGGTAGAATAGTGCCAGAGACGGGCGGAGGGCATGATGCAAACTTATAGAGTTGGGCTGTAGAGGTATTTCTGGCTGTTCACTCTGCAGAACTTACTCCCCTCCTGGTGTTACGGGGGCTGCAAGGAGAAGAGCCATCAGGACCGTCACAGAGGATGCTGAATGAGCCTCCAGATATCTATGGGTCCCGTGGACCAATACTGCTGGTACATAAGGCGGGGCCTGATCAGCTCTGGCTGGGTCCCTTGGGTCAGGATGTCTGATGTTGAAAGACCCGTAACATGCAATGACCCCAGGTTACATCACTGATGATGTATCCCAGCGCATTCTAGGATATCTTAGCTTCAGCAGTGTTTTTCGAGCATTACAGCACAGGACAATCCCTTGATGTGCAAACTTTTAACCTACTCTAAGATCAATCTAACATTTCCCTCCTACATATCCCTCCATTTTCTGTGATCCACGTGCCTATCTAAGAGTTGATCAAATACCTCTAATGTATCTAGCTCTACTACCACCCCTGGGAGGGTGGTCCATGCACTCACCAGTCTCTGTGTAAAAAAAATTACCTCTGTCATTTCTCACATACTTGGCAACTTTGAGGAATCTATAGACATGGAGCCCAAGAACCTTCTGTTCCTACCCACTGCTCAGAATTCTGCCATTCATTATTATCATTATTCGCCATGTCATATGACGTAGGCGAACGTGATCTCATGACTGTGATTCCTTACTTACTGCCCATTACACCACTGGTGTTTAGGGCAGCAATGAAGGTCCTCCATCTCTGGCGGCGTTCAGGGCTTCCTTCATCATGTCAGTAGCCTCCTCACTGCCAGTCATTCAAGTCCTGATTAGAGACTCCAGGAATACCGTCACATTCAGATGTAGACTGATTCGTCATTGCTGTTTCTGTAACAATTTTGTTTTATCAGTCAGAATTGTTAGCCCTGAGTTGAACCTCCAAACCCGTAGGACCATTGGTTCACCTTTTGTGGCCTCTTCCCTTTGACCTGTTTAGCATACCAAGAGCCAAAACATAAAGCCTTACCTCAAGCCAACATTGCTCTCATTGAGAGGCATGCAAGCCTTCTAACCCTGTGGTTCTCTTGGAGAATGACCATGATTGCTCTTGGCAAATTTTTCTATAGAAGTGGTTTGCCATTGCCTTATTCTGAGCAGTGTCTACAAGACAGGCGAACCCAGCCATTATCAATATTCTTCAGAGATTGTCTGCCTGGCATTAGTGGTCAGATAACCTTTCGAATGTTGAAAGGCCTAGACAGAGTCGATGTGGAAAGGATGTTTCCCACAGTGGGAAAGTCTAGGACAAAGGGTCACAGCCTCAGGATAAAGGGGCACCCTTTCAAAACAGAGATCTGGTGAAATTTCTTTAGCCAGAGGGTGGTGAATTTCTGGAATTTGTTGCCACATGCAGCTGTGGAGGTCAGGTCGCTGGATATACTTAAGGCAGAGATTGATAGTCTTGACTGGACATGGCATCAAAGGTTACAGGGAGAAGGCCGGGAACTGGGGTTGAGGAGGAGAAGAAAAGGATCAGCCATGATTGAATGGTGGAGCAGACTTGATGGGCCAGATGGCCTAATTCTGCTCCTATGCCTTGTGGCCTTATGATCTTATAACCAGGACTTGTGATATGCATCAGCTGGACATACGGCCATCTATCAGCTGCTTCCATGGCTTCACGTGATCCTGATCGGGGGCTAAGCAAGTTCTACACCTTGCCCAAGGGTGACCTGAAGGCTAGCGATGGGAAGGAGTGCCTAACACGACCATTGATAGAGACATATCTCCACCCCAACACCCAAATGTTTGGATAGGCTCAGCATTTCGAAAAAATGTGAGGAGTCAACAAAACATACAATATATGAACCTGTAGGATCTTAGCAGGGTGCAGGTGGAAAAGATGTTTCCTTGTGGGAGAATCTGGAACAAGGGGCCACTTTAAAAACTTTAAGTCACAGATTTAATACAAGCATGAGGCACAATTGTGTCTCTCAGCAAATAATGAGGCTTTGGAACTCTACTCCTGAAATAACAGTGGAGATGTTCTTTGAATATTTTTAAGCCATGAGATAGATTCTTGGTAAGCAAGTGTGTAAAAGGTTACCCCTCAGATCATCAAGCTCTGATTAGGTTGAGTGGCTACTAATCCTGATCCTAATCTGTAAATTGGTTGAGAAACTAAGCATAATTTTTAATTATCTTGATAGAAAAAGAATCAGCATTTATTTTTAGGCAGTTATCATTGTACATTGATTGGAATTTTCAGTATTGCTCCAAACTGGGAACTGATACAAAGTTCCAAGTACGTATACAACCCTGAGATTTATTTTCTCGTGAGCATGCTCAGTAAATCCAGAGAGTAATAACCATAACAGAATCAATTAATAACCGCACCAACTTGGGCGTTCAACCAGTCTGCAAAAGACAACAAACTGTGCAATACAAAAAGAAAGAAATAATAACAATAAATAAGCAATAATTATCGGGAACATAAGAAGGTGAGTCTTTGAAAGTGAGTCCATAGGTTGTGGGAACATTTCAGGGATGGGGCGATTGAAGTTATCTCCTTTGGTCAAGAGCCTTATGGTTGAGGGCTAATAACTGTTCTTGAGCCTGGTGGCGTGAGACCTGAGGCTTCTGTACCACCTTCCTGAAGGCAACAATGAGAAGGGAGCATAACCTGAGTGGTGCTGGTCCCAAATGATGATGATTTTTTGATCATATATCATCTTGATGATTTATCAATGAGAGACCTAACAAAAGTAGTATTATAAATATGTAGAAACCAATAAATTGGTTGATCATACCTGATTCAGCGAGCTCATGTTATAACTCTCATTGGTTGAAGATCACCATGTCAACGGCCTGCTTATTGCTTGATAATTTCAGCCATATCACCTGTAACATCAGTGCACTTCCCACATGCACTCAGTGAGTCAGGTTGAAGTTTAACACTTTACTTAAGCTGGTCGTGCAGCCTCCTGCTTCAGGGTTGCTCAATTTACAAACTTATTGTGATATCTCTTCTTACTGTGACACACGATGTATGAGAAGGCCTTGCTCTATGTCACAGGGGTTCCGCTCCAGGGATGCATAGGTCCCTTGGTTCATGGTAGGGGGTCCATGGCATAAAAAAGTTGGGGACCTCCTGTTTTATGGTGTAATGGCTTGGCTTATACATTTCAGTTTTCCTTAAATTGATGAAATCAAATCAAATTAATTTATTGTCATAGTCATACATGCCCAAGGTATAAGTACCATGAAAATTAGCTTTTTGCAGGATTACAAACTTGTCAGGCATTAATTAACATAAATCTAAAGTAACATAAATTATATAAAACTTAAATGACAAAATAAACATAATGACATTAGTGCAATTTGAGTTTCAATACAACAATAAAAAGGGAAATTATTGTTTAGTCTTAAAGCTAAATGAGTGTGTGATAATGCTGTTATACTTATCTCTTGCTTAATGGAGCAGCTGTAGTTTCTAATTCTTGGGTATAGATCAGCAATAAGCATTTATATTGCAGAATCTCACAGACTACCGCCTCCGCCCAGTCTGGCAGTGTCTCCATTTTAAAATTTTTCCCGCTTCTTTGGTCTTTCAGCTTACTATTTTTCTGTAATGTGCTTTTCTTTCCTAAAATGCAACAGACCTTGCAAGAGTGTGTTCACTGTTAGTTATAGCAGTGGGAAATAAAGAGATGGCCTTTCTTCAGTGATTTTAATGTAGTGGCAGCATCAAACAGATTCTGCTCCTCAGCCCTATTTACATTCTGGGAGAACAATTTCAAAGTTCAAAGTTCAAACTAATGTTATTATCAAAGTACATATATGTCACCATAAACAACCCTGAGATTCATATTCTTGCAGGAATACTCAATAAATCAAAGTTCAATGGTGAAAATGTGCCCACTTTATTTTAGTTCAATCCTACCAGCAGCTCTATGTTCAGAGTAGACTATTCTGTATACATATGTGGCTTTACTTGAGGCCACACCTATCAAACTTCATCTTAGGCAAATCCTTTAAAGTCTGAATTGTAATAACACCTACACCCTCCTAATTTATACACATATTATTTTCTTGGTCATTTATACAACAGATGATATTTGTGGTATCATTTAAGCCTTCTTTGTCCATTCCTCATCATTAGTCTGAAATGTACTGATTCTGTTGTCTCCTAAGACTTACAGGAGATCACCAGTCGCTTTGCCAGTGCAGCCAAAAGCTTCAGACTGACAATCAGCCTGAAAAAGACGGAAGTTCTGTACCAATGGGCTCCTGGCTCAAACTATGAAGAACCAACTGTCCTCATGGATGACACTCGTCTCAATGCTGTCAACAAGTTTTGCTACCTGGGCAGCATAATAACACCCTCAGCTTCTCTGGTTATAGAGATTGAGTCAAGAAACAGAAAAGCCTGCTTTGCCTTTGGTCAGCTGAAAGATCGAGTTTGGTCACGCAACATCAGGTTGGCCAGGTATGCAGTGCTGTTGTCATATCAGCCTTGCTATACGGATGTGAGACGTGGTGCCCACACCAGAGTCACTTACGCCAGCTTGACCATCTGCAGCAGTGTCACTTACATTCTCTGATGAAGATCAGCTGGCGAGACAATGTCTCCAATACCAAGGCTCTCTCTCGAGCCTGAATGCCAGCAGTTTCGACCTTGGTGACGTCAGCCTGACTGCACTGGGTAGGACCTGTTGTCAGAATGCCTGACGGAAGACTGCCCAAGGACATCTTGTACGGCCAACGGTCCAGTGATATCCGAAAACAAGGAGGCCAGCTGCTACAGTACAAGGATGTTCTGCACAGGAGCCTCAAGAAAGCTGACATTGCCCCATCAACATGGGAGGATCTGGCTCAAGGTCACTCACAGTGGAGGGAAGCCATCAGAAAAGGTGTGGACGCTGCTGAGAACAGGCCCATAGAGGCAACAGAGGAAAGGCACAGGTAGAGCCGCAACGGAGCTTCTGCCCCTGCTGCCCCTCCAGGCCTCACCTGCCAAGTATGTGGCAAGCCATGCCTGTCAAGGATCGGCCTGTACAGCCACTCCAGGACGCACACATCAAACCCCACTAACTGACTGAAAGGAACCATCATCATCCTATGGGATGGATAGCCCGAAGAAGAAGAAAAAGACTAAGTTCCTGTGCCATTTGATGAAAATAGTTTTCATATAGTTCAAAATAGGTTACATTCAAATGGGTTTAACTAAATTTTTAAACTAAAAGCCTCTGTGTTACAAAACTTACCGCTACCTTGGTTCCTTAGCTATTTGAAATCGCCTCTCAGTTGAAGGGCACACAGGTAATATAAATCCTGGTCTTGCCAGTAAAATCCACAATCATAAACATATTCTCAAAATTAAACTAACTTCAAATTAACTTATATAGAATAACTTATCCAAGATTGTCATGTTACACCAAAACTACTCAGGTCAAGCCTAGAGATATTTCCACTGTTGCAGGAGATTGTGGACATTAAGGCCATTGATAGACCCATACATTTGAACAATTTACAATGACCAATTAACCTGTCAACCGGTAGCTCTTTGGACTTTGGGAGTAAACCAGGCCACCCAGAGAAGACCCATGCAGACACAGGGAAAACATATAAGCTCCTTACAGGAGTCAGTGGGAATTAAACCCGGGTCGCCGGTACCGTAAAGCATTGTGCTATCCACTATGCTACCATGCCACCTCACATGCATGAGGTTCAGAGCAATGGAGATAACGTTTGCTGGAGCTGGAAGAATGTAAGGCTCTTCTCTTTTGGCTTAATGTAATAATGTATTTGTACCTGTCCAGCGATAATCTCCCCCTCCCTGGTACTGGGTTATGAGCTGGGGTCAGAGGTGGTTGTCAGGTGAAGATGAGGATTATTTCAAACTCTACACTAGCATAGCAGCTCTTTCAGGCTCATCTCAGAATGTAGGTTAGAGTTCAATCACTGGCCTCGTTTCACAGCTGACACAATAAAAGCAAAATAATAGCCCCTGACACACACAATAATCCTCTATGGATTGGATTCAAACATTAGAAAAAGTCCTGGCCTTATAGGAGGAGTCTCTGCTTGTTCTACATTTGGACAATGAGTATGCTTCAACAGGAACTCAGTGGCTTCAAGTTTTTTTCTCATGCTCTAATCCTAATGAACGATCTATGAATGCAACTTTATCTTTAAACCATAAAGCTAGTGAGATAAAGGCAGTGTTAAAAGCACGGAACAGCAAATTTTTTTGAAAGTGCTGCTTCCTTCAGAATGTTTTATTTTTGGTTACGATAGACCACTTGCAATTGAACACAAGTATAATTTCAGCCTATTTGTATCACGCAGGAATTTGGAGAAACAAGAAATTAGTTTTCCCAGGAAACTTCCTGCAATTATGGACAGCAGCTCGGCAAAATTCACTGCTTCTTTAAGAGGTGCCAGCTAAGTGCTGGTCACCCACAAAATTGGTCACCAATCAAGAACACAGTCCACACTGGGTTGGCAGTGAAATGAGCAGAGGGTATGAAATTGGCATGCTGCAATCAAGGGAAGCTGGCTAATCATGCATGGTAATTGTATTATCTGTTATGGGAGCCCAAGGGATTTCCTGCATGATCATGATATTCTTCCCATCAAGAGAAGTAAAATCTATTGAAAGATAGTCACAGTCAGGAATTAATCCTGATGTTTTAATTCCTTTATTTGAATATAGAAAGGTAAACATGCTTAAGAATGCAGATACTTGTGATTACATTAACTATAATGAGTTGAGAGCTGATTCAACAATCCTTAAATGCCCAATACCAGTCATCTCAATTTAAAAGTGCCCATTACGCTCCTGTTTGTCTAATTTAGATAAATTTGCATTTGAGTTCTCATTGACTGCTGCATGGATTCCAAGAATCAAATGTATCTCCAGTTGTTTCTTCCTTGCATTGGAAGTCTGTGGTTATAAATTATTTGTGATAAATTTTTAAAACAACATGAGTGCACTGGGTCTTCTTGTCTGCTGATGCACATTGGTTTTCAGAAGCTTTTAGTCTGTATCTTCTGAAGGTGTTTCTGATGAAACCTTTGAATGAAGTATCAGTTTATCTGCTGAAGGAGTGTGGTGAAAAGCCAGTCTGCAAACCACGTCTGAAGCAAAAGCAGGCGTTGAGTGGTAAACATCTTTGGAGCAATAATCTTGTGGAGTGTGGTCAGAAGAGAAAGATTTAAATGCATTTTTTCACTCGGAAATTGATGGATGCATGGAGTGAGGTGAGTATGATTATAATGTTTAACAGACATTTAGAGAGATACATGGATAGAAAAGGTTTAGAGGGAAATGGGCCAAACAGAGGCAAAGGGAAGAAATACATAGAAGGACATTTTGATCAGTATTATTGAATTTGGACAATGGAGCTGTTCCCATGTTGTATAACTCTATCAATCTAGTATCAACGGGTGAACATTAAAAATAAACATCTTCCTTCCTCTTCTGTTGAAAAATTTGATATCTATAGTTAGATCATAGTACTTCTTGGCAGTTGTGCCTTTGGACCTTGGCTGTGCTACGTTGGTAGAAATGCAAGCCTTCTCCTGACTTCAGATGACATTCCTATTTGTTGATGTTCCAATCAAATTAGACAGATAAACCTTCCGAAAATAATCAAGGAACTCAACAAGTTGGGTGACATGGAGGGAATAAGCAGTCCATGCTTCAGGCTGAGCCCTATCATCGGGACTGTGAAGGAAAAGGGCAAATGCCAGAGATTGAATTTTCAAATGGTGGTTGTGGGGGTGCTGAATCTTCCCTTTCCAAAATATAAATTCCTTTGTGAATATTCATGCCAGGAACTGGGTCTGGGAATTTTAATCTTGATAGTGCGGCATTTTACTCTATCAAATTGTGAGTCCATTTATATGCCATGGACCAATACCATTAAGCAAGGGGTCCATGGACCCAGATTGGGAACCCCTGCCATTACAGGAGACAACTAAGGTTATTTTGAAGGAAGATGTCAACATGTTACATCAGGAGTGTTTGTACTTTGGTAGAAAACAAATGAACTTACACTGACATTTGGTTGCTGCAAAGCCAAGCCGTGCTCTATTCAGGTATTGATGTTGGAGACGCATTAACAAATTAATCTCCTGTTTAAAATGTGATTTTATTGACATACTGTAGATCATGCAGTCGCTGTCTTTGATGCTGAGGATTGCAAGATCAATGAGAGAACAAGGGCAAGCAGATGACAGTGGCTGGCTTCATTCTGAGGGCTTGAATAGAGTTAGATGGATGAAGCAGGGGGTGGGTGGGTTAGTGCTTTATCCTGACGGGACTAATTTACCTTGCTTGCTCTGAAGAGCGAGTGCAAAAAGGATATGTAAAGAAATCTAATTTTCTATTCTTCAGGAGTCCATCATATTTTTCTCTTATGTACTGCCCTCCAATACTAAAGCAAATCTTAAAGGTGCCCAAGATTTAGGAATTTCTGACAGAGAGAGCTTCTCTGCTCCCTGAAGACATTAGGATTTAATGGGTGGCAGATGCAAATGGTATCTTATCCCAAATGTTATTTTCTATTTTACTGTCAGTGATAGATAACCCTAAAAATGATGATTGATCCTTCTAACCTTCCTGTGTACAAGTTCCAGGGTGGAACACTGGGCAGCAATCTACAGGATCAGTGTCCAAATAAGAAATGTTGTAAATGATTAGCCAGCGTGAGCCAAATTGTACAACATGAACTTGAGAAGCTGGATTTGATCTTTTAGGCTGCAAAAGCCAGGAGGAGAATTGATTTAGGCACTTAAAGTGACAATGTTTACTGGGAGGAGAGCTCATACAGCTGTGGTGACTGGGTGACCATCTGGCCCAGACGCTCCTGATGGTGGTTGATAGGAATCTGTTGGTGACAGAGGGGATTACATTATAGCTGGTGAATCCTGCTTGTGGGGAAATTGTGATTTGTGCTCCATGCAGAGTCTGTTGGACATTGAAGAGATCTGATGGTGTTCACTTATCAGGGATGTTCAAATGCCGGAAGTATTTCAGTGGTAAATGGTATGTTCAAATGGTGGCTGTGGGGCTGTGAACGGGGATGGAAAATGGTGGCCAGGAGTTGCTGATGGTGTTAAGTGGAAAGCAGGAAATTCCAGGGGAATATTGCTTTCTTGGTTCTAGAGGTGTTGCAACGAACGAGGTGAACCCAAACGCAGGACACAGGCACGGAGATTGAGGTAGGATGCAGACGTGGGCATGAGCGTTGAACGGCAAACAGGAGGGAGAGCAGGAAGACAGTAACAGGCAGAACTTGTCTTGACATGGAGCGTAGAAAGGGAAATGGCAGGCAAAACTTTTCTTAGCACGGAGAGACAGAGTTACACAGGTAAACCTCGGAACTGGAGTTGAACTTAGAAAACTTATCTTGACTCGGAGAGACTGAGTTGCACAGGTAAATCTCAGTACTGAAGCAAAACAGTACACACAATCCTAAGTGGCCGGGAAACGTTAATTACCACGATGGCAAAACCAACGATCTGGCAACTAGTGGGTGCAAAGCTGGGGTTCAAATGCTGCAGGTCTTGATGAAAACCAGGTGTGCCACCATCAAAGGAAATTAGGAGTAAACAGGTAATTAACAGTTGGAACTATGGCACAAACAAAGGGAATTAGGAGAAAATGGGGAATTAATGATTGGGAGCATGACAAGAGGGAAGATTGATTTTTCACACGGCCTGGAAACAGCAGCGGAAATGTTCCTAATTCATATGTTCGAACTTCTAGATTTGCAGTTTTGATCTTTCTCAGAACCCAAGAAGCCCATGTACCCATAGAGAACCTTAAACTGCTGAAGGAGACCATAACATCAATGTTAAATGACCAGGCCACTTCCCACAAGGAAATTAACCAATGGCCTCTATTGACATTGGAAGACAGTAGAAAAGATGCGGGTGTAGGACTGGAAATGAACACAAGGTAGGAGCAGCACAAAAATCTGGAGGAACTCAGTGAGTCAGGCAGCATCAATAGAGGTAAACAGACCATCAACGTTTTCGATCAAGATTCTTCATCAGGTTTACTAACAGCATTTTGTTAATACAGCCTCTCACAAAACCACCTATTCATCATTTCTTGGGATTCAAGCTTCAAAATCTTTGTAACCTTTGTCTTTTTCATCTTCCTTCAACATCATAAAAATTGCTTTAGATTGTGGCGGAACAACAAAACAAGTAGGTGTTAGAGCTCTTCATTGAGTGACAGGCATTTAGTTGTTATGTGAGTTAGTCCAAGTTGTGATGTCCATTTTTTTTCAGAAATGAGAGAAGATTCTATGGAGAGACACCTCAAAGATGTGTAAAGGGAACTTGCTTTGGGAATTTGGACAAAAAAATAGAGTTAGGTTTGTTATGTTGCTTTGCACAAGACATAATTCAGTTAGTATTTGTCATTCAATGAAGAAGCTGGATTTAACAGAAGATTTCGCTGAACTTAAATATTTGATTCACAAGTAACAATGTTTACAAGTGTTTCTTGCACCACAAGTTCAAGTTTATTGGTTGTCTGACTTTACGTATATACAACCAAAAGAAACACTGTTCCTTTGAACCACGGCACACTCACAAAATGTATATTATACAAAATGCATAATACAAAATATTAGCACAAATAAGTTAATAAAATATAATTCAAAAAGCATGTGGTGAGTTGCACAGGTAAACCATAAATAATGCGGTAAAGAGTGAACAGTTTGCTGTCCTAGTGGCAAGACTGTGGTGGTGGCAGGGTATTCATTAGTCTCACAGCCTGGGCGAAAAAGCTATTTCCCATTCCGGCAGTCCTGGTCCTGATTCTAGTGTACTTCCTTCATGACAGTAGTGCATCAACGAGATTGCGGGATGGGTGGTGAGCATTCTCAACAATGCTTTGGGCCTTCGTATACAATGCTCCTCATAAATGTCACAAATAGAGGGGAGGGAGACCGCAGTGATCCTCTGTTGGATATTGCAGTTCGATGCTTTGTAACTTCAATATAATATACCACATATACCAACATACCACACATACCACATAATATACCACAAATATACCACATACACACTTCAATATACCACATAATGATGTAGCTAGCAAGACCTGCTGGAAGGTTCTCCTGCAGAAATTTGTACAAATGGAGGCAGGGAGCCTTGCACGTCTCAATCTCCTCAGAAAGTGTAGTCGCTGCTACGCCTTCCTGCCTAGTAAGATGGTGTCGTGCGTCTAGGTTACGTGCACACCAAGGAACTTCATGCTCTTCACTCTCTCAATAATAGAGCCATTGTCATGCAATAGGGGGGTGGTCGACCTGTGCCTTCCTGAAGTCCACAATCATGTCTTTTGTCTTGTCCACGTAGAGACTCAGGTTATTGTTCTCATAGCATTCAACAAGACTCTGTACCTCCTCTCTGTATACTGTCTCATCGCTGTTGCTGATGAGGCCATCTGCTGTAGTATCATCAGTGAACTTGATGCAGTTTGAGCTGGACGTGGCAGATCTGGCATGAGTCAGCAGCGTCAACACCAGCGGAAGGAGCACCCAGCCCTGGGGGCCTCCAGCGCCCAGTGTGATGGAGCTCGAGCTGTTGCTGCTAACTTGGACAAAATAGCTTATTTCCATCAAGGAGTCCAAGATCCAGTTACAGAGAGAGGTGTAGAGTCCGAAGGGCAGTTTACCCTCCAGCCTCTGAGGGATGATGATCATGTTAAGTGCTGAGCTGAAATTGATAATCAACATCCTGGTGTATGAATGGTTGTTTTCAAGGTGGGACAGGATGGAATGGGGACCGAGCCTATGGTACCATCAGGGATTCAGTTTGAGTGGTAGGCGAATTGGAAAGGGTCCAATGTAGCTGCAAGGTTGGATATTATATTACCAGCCACTCAAAGCACTTCATGATTGGTGATGGTCAGTGCCACTGGATGATAATCATTCGGGCCCATTAATGTCTCTCTCATTGTTAGTGGTGGCTGCCTTGAAGCCGGCAGGGCCGGTGGAGTGTTGCAAAGAGATATAAAAGATGTCCATTAAGACCTCCGTTAACTGGGCTGCATAGTCCCTCAGCACCTGACCAGGTATGTTGTACGGCCATGTAGCTTTGCATGGGTTTACCCTGGTTAGGAACCTCATGACCTCGGCTGTGGCCAGACATGGTGCCTGTTCCTCAGGAAGTGTACGGGCTTTCATCAATGTCACACCTCATTCATTGCCTCAAATCGTTCATAGAAGGCACTCAGCCTATCTGGAACTGTCATTGATGAGCAAGGGGGACTTGTAATCAGTTATGCTTTGTATGCCTTACCACATGTGCCACGTGTTGCAGAAGTAGCTGTAAGTTTTCTTTGAGTCCTGTCACTTTGCCTGTCTGATGGCACTAGAGAGTATAGGTCTTACTGACCTTAGAGTCATCTTATCCCCTGATTTGTAGGCAATATCTGATATCTAGGCGGTGCCGAGACCTCTGCAGTCAGCCATGTTTAATGACAGTAATGCCCTCAGTACATTTCCTTGTGTAGCCAGTCACCAATCCCACATAATCATCAACGTTGTTGAGATGATCGTAGGTAGCTGCTTCCCGGAATGTGCACCAATCCGTGGTCTCAAAACAGTCCTGGAGCATTGTGGTGCCACCTTTTGGCGGGTCCTGATCTTCCGGTAAACTGGTTTGTTTTGTTTAACTCGTGGTTTGTATGCAGAGATGACAAAATTGGATATGTGGTCTGAGTATTTGAGGTGGGGTCTGAAATCAGCCTTGAACGTTGGCATAAACCAAGTCTCTCTTCTTGGTTGTGAAGTTGACATCTGCTAGAACATTGGCTGGACTGTTTTGAAGGTGGTGTGATTGAAGTCACCAGCCACTATAAAGAAACCGTCGGGGTGTGGTTTGGAGGTCACACTATAGAGCTCACACAGCCCTTCCCTAGCACTAGCACACAGGGGTGTGAACAGTAACAGTCACAATGCCAGTGAAATCCTTCATTGAATAGAAGGCTCTGCACTTTGCCATTAACAACTCTGCCTACGGTGAGCTGTGGACCGTTACTCCCGGTTCTTATTGACGTAGACACACAGACTCTTCCGTGGGCCTTACTGGAGATCGTAGCATTTCTGTCTGCCCAAAAGGCCTTCTAGCTGGATGGTCAAATCTGGAATGATGGGCTGGAGTCACATTTCTGTCAGTTCGAGTGAACAGCAGTCCCTCATCTCCTGAACATGCAAAATGCAAATCCAAACTTGTCTTGAGTTCCCCAATCTAACAAATTTCTGCATGGAAATTGGATCATACAATGCTGTAGTTTTTTAGTGCGGGATGATATAAAATCAGTTTAACTGATAGTGAATCGGCTTCATGGTCAGTGCAGATTATTGTCTTGACAAAAATAGATGTGGCTCTTTCAGTCCAAATTCAACTCTTATGCTTGACTCCACGCAGTTGAAACTTGTGACTTCTCATAACAAGCACTGTGCTTTGACCCTCTCCAGACTGAAATTTAACATCCTACATCAAAACAACCAGCAGTCCGAAAAATACAAGAAATACAAATTTTCAATGAGAAGCAAATAAAAGAATCTCCGTTCTGACTCAATGTTTAGACCACAGCATTTTGTAAAATCTTATTCCAATGGTTAAAATATGCCTCAATCTGTTTTTCTTTGCACTGTTGCTGTTTGCAGACTTTGTATTTAGTGCTTCCTGGCATAACATGCTTCACTGCACCTGCACATGGAAGGGGCATTCGGCCACTTGTAGTAAGAAGACTTGATTGGAAAGAACATTGTGTAAGAGAGGGTTACTAACCCCAGGAATGCACTGTCCATCCACACCATGTTTATCCTTACCTCCCTGTAGGCAGCTTGTTTGTGCCTGTCAATATGAATGAGTTCTTCCAGTTCTAATGATCTTCCCTATGCAGATCTAACAGTCAAAATTACTCTTTTTAACTTCTCCTGTGGTAGTAGCAAAAACATGCTTTCAATGGTCCCTGGGAGACCTAATATTTTGAAACTGTCCCAATGACTCTTAAACATATCTAATGAGACCCAATCTGATATCTAGTCATTTCATGTAATCCCTGGTATGTCCTATCTTGGTTGAATGCCCTGTCAATAGCCATATAATTGTAGAGTTTTGAGGGTAGCTATGCTTTTGCAGTGCAAGAATAGATAGGTAGCTTTAGGAGAAATTTGGTGTATAAATATCTTGAATTGAAATATGTATTTTTGATGGCATTCCATACTCATACGCAAATGTTAAGATGGAAATTTTTAAAAGTAAATCCTCTAATTCTACTTCAGAAAAAATCATAATAAACAATTATAGGAGGGAAAAGAGTTATACAACAGATTAATGCTTAATAAATGCACAGAGCCTGAATAAGTAAGACCAAATCTTTCAGGCTACAAATTGCCGACAGTTCTGTTCATTCCTGTTAAATACTATTTACAGGAAAGCAGTAGAGGTTCACGGAAGCAGTTGAGAGATGTAATATTCAAGTGTCAAGTTGTCTCTGATGTTCCAAAATTATTGGTATGGTTTAACTCCTCACAATCCTGAAGTGCTTCATGTTGGCAAAAGCAATTAAATTATATTTGTGGTTTTTTCACCTGAAAGCTACGATCATCTCTGAGCAATTTAGCAGTCCACACCTGAGCGCTGTGCAACCAAATTAATAATGCCCATCGTCACTACCTCTCCTTAACTCAACCTACCTGTCTGTCCCATGGCAGATCCCAGAGGAAGCCAGGATCCTTTCCTGGGCTGGCTTAAATCACTGATCCTGCACAAATTCACTTTTCATCTACAACACTTCCCTCACTCTGTATCCTAAGCACTGATCCTGTATGACAAGAAAAGCAATTAAGTTCTGCATTTGGGCAATGGGAATTGGTTTTGCATTGCTGACTGCTCTCCGTGATGTATCCTGCATTGCAAACCAGTTAGAAGACAATGATTCACCCTCCATCTGTTCCCTGATTGGGTCCCAGAGCTAGAATCTAGGAAGGAGGCCAAAAGCAAACAGAGCCTGCCTCACAATACATTGGTAATTTGTAGATATAAAGTTTGGTGGCTCTGTCTTCGTCCTTTTTATGATGGAGTGTCTCGCAAGCAGTCCCTCAGATACAGTGAGGCAGAAAGGAAGAGGTGGTGGGGTACTCACATCTTCCACTACACTGACTGGTACCTGCTCTGCCACATGACACGACATGGAAGGAAGATACCAACTTTCACTAACGTGCTAGGGTCTTTCCTTAATGCTCTTTAATTGCCATTCCAAAATCCATGGATCTAAAATCTACAGACTGTTGAGAGATTGAAGTTAAAGAGGGCAACAAGTTGCTACCAGAGGTGGAGGTGGATTGCAGACTTACAGGTGGGTTGGCGATGGATGACAGATGCTAATGTGGAGTGGACTGAGGATGGATTTGGGGAAAGAAGAGCTGGAGGTGGGTTGGATTTGGGTGGCTGAAGATGGTAGTTAAGATGGGCTGGATTTAACGTGCATAGCAGGAGTGGAGACAGGCAATAGCTTGTTGTGACGGACATGGAGACAGGGGTTGTCAGGAGGGTGCCAGATGTTAAGGAGTGGCGGAATGGACTTGTGGTTGACAGATGTTGGCGTGAGGTGGGGTGGTGAGGTAGCTTGGGTGCAAAGGACAAATGTTGAGATGACTGGCTGGTGGTTGCCTAAAGAAAGCGAAACAGGACTGGGTGGAGATGACAGATGTAAAGGCTGGGATTGATTGAACATGACAGATGTTGATGTGCAGCGGGTGTGCTGTGGAGAACAGATGTGGTGGAGAGGGAATGGGTGTGGAAGACTGATGTTAAGTAGGGTGTCATGATTTGATCTGATCACCAGGGGGCGCCAGAGCCCTCCAGTCTCTGGCACTCCTCCCCTAATTATTGGTTGATTATTTTCACCTGCATTTTGTTTTAATTATCAGTAATCTGTGCTGTGTTTTGTCTCACTATCTATGTCCCCTCTGTTTTGCTTGTTTTTGAGTTTTCTTACCCTGTGTGTAGTGATTCCTGAACCCTAGCCTGTGATCTCTACAAACCAATGCACAAGTAAAGATCACAGCCCTGGATTAAACCCAGCCTGGCACTAATGCATGTGGCAGCTAGACCCAGCAGAGGAGGAGCATCTCTGATGAATGCTAGCCAGCAAGGAAATCACAGTGCAAACACAAGAAAGTCTGCAAATGCTGGAATTCTAGAGCAACACATACAAAATGCTGGGGGAGCTCATGAAGTCAGGCAGCATCAATGGAAAAGAGTAAACAGTCGATGTTTCGAGCTGAGATGTTGCTTCAGGGCTGGAGAAGCATTCTGAAGAAGGGTCTTGGCCCAAAACATTCACTTTTTACTTTATTCCGTAGATACTACCTCACCTGCTGAGTTTCCTCAGCATTTTATATGAATTGCCTAGGAAATTGCAGTGAGCAGATATGAACACATGGTGCAGAAAACTTGATTGCCCTGCAGACACTCACTGAGATCATCCAGCAGAGCCAACAAACCCTAACCCTAACCCTCCCCAACTCCGGAGTCTCCAAACCTCCTAGTGCCCAAGGGATCTGATGGCAACCCAGGGACTTGGCAAAGTTTTCTTACTTTGTGTTCTCTAGTTTTTGAGCTGAAGCCTATCAAGTTCCCCTACAACTGCTGCAATGTGGTCTATATCTTCTCTCTCCTCTCCGGCAAAGCTCTTGCCTGGGATATGGTGCCCTGGAAGATGAACTGTCCAAATAGTGCAGACATTTTCTTCTTCACCAGGAAGATAAAGAAGGTTTTTGATCACCCAGTCAGCAGACAAGTGATGTCCAACTGACTCCTCCAATTTTGTGAGGGTACCCATAGCATAGCTGACAATCGAGTTCCACACCCTGGTGGTAAAGCGTGGTTGGAATACTGAAGTCCTAATGGCTATGTTCCACCAAGGGTTATCAGGTGAAATTAAACTTGAATTGATAGCCAGAGTTGCCGTTGAGAATCTCAAGACGCTCATCACCACCTCCATCTGGGTTGACAATTGTCTCCAGGAAAGGAGAAGAGAATGCCCCAGTGAGTCCTCTTGGATGACCAATCTCCACATGTATGATCGCATCGAGGACAATTAGACATGCCCCCAGCTCCCCTCAACTTCCTTCAGAGGGGTCAATGCAATTGGGCAGAACCCAATTGGGCAGAATCCAAAAAGAAGGGAAAATGCTACCTCTACTGTGGTGAGCCAGGCTAATTCCATTCTGCCTGTCCCGAGTCATTGGGAAAACATCCAGACCCTTCCAGGAAAGGGAGGTCTGTGACAGATTTTACCTCCCAGGTCTGCTTCATCTAGGGTTGTGCTGTCTATCACTATCTCCTGGGGTAAAAAACAACTTCTCCTTGGAGTCTTCATGACTTGTGATCCAGCAGGCAACATCAGGGATCTCAGGTTAAGTTCTTCGACCAATCAGTCATGGCCATTTCCATGGGCAGCAGACATCTGGGCCCCAGAAGGATCTGCCACCTCACTGCTTCCATCTGTCTACATATAGAAGAGCATGCCAAGCCTGTCCAGTTTCACCTTATTCATTGTCCTGACTTCCTGTTGACCCTAGGACACCACTGGTTAGTGCCCCATGACCCACAAATTGACTGGTCCACCATTGCAACTCCACGGGTGGTCTTCTTGCTGCCAGGCCACCTGTCTGCAAACCTCTCCCAACCTGCCTTCTGCCACTCCTGAGTTGTACCAAGTTCCTCCTGAATATGCAGACCTGCTGGACATTTTTAGTAACTAAAGGGAAACAACAATCCCACCTTATCAAATCTTTGATTACACAATTGAACTGCTGCCTGGCACCTGTCTTCCCTGAGGAAGACTCTACGCCCTGTCAGCTCCAGAGTAGGGTGTCCATGGAGGAAAACTTCCATGAAGCCCCAGTATCTGATTTCATCCGCTCCTCCACGTCTACTGTTAGTGCAGGGTCCTTCTTCCTGGCAATACAGGATGGTGGACTATGACCAATATATGGATTATCGAGGCCTCACTAAGATCATAGTGAAGAACTAATGCCCTTTGCCACTGATGAGCATGGTTGCAAGTGGCAACCATCTTTACTAAACTAGACCTCTGAAATGCACAGAACCTGGTCCACATTTGGGGGGCTGATGAATGGCAGACTGCTTTTAACACTCCCACAGGGAACTATGATTATTTTGCAATGCCATTCAGTTTAGTTAAGTCCCAGTGCCTTCCATGCCTTTATCAGAAATGTTCTCCAAGAAATGCTAAATCACTTTGTCTTCATTTACCTACATGATATACTCAGCTTCTCCATGACGTACAGTGAACACGTCCAGCATATTTGACGGGTGCCTCCATGAATACTCCAGACCCAATTATTTGTCATACTGGAGAGGCAATTTCCACATCTCCACAAACAAAGAGAAAATCTGCAGATGTTTCCTCGGATTTACTGTCTCCAAGGGGGTTCTGTTAATGGACCCTACCGAGACTGAGGCCATTAGGGATTGGAAGGAACCCACCACGGTCAAGCAGCTCCAGTGGTTTCTGGGGATGCTTTTCAGCACCCTTTACTGTCTTGAATGGGAGAACCGCTGGTCCTTTTCCCTGGACCCCAGATACTGAGGGAGCTTTCTAGGAATTGAAACATCACCACAATAGTTCCTGTCCTTGTTCTCCCTGAATCAGAGTTGCCATGCATTATTGAAATAGATTCCTTAGACATTAGCTGCCCAGTAATCCCCCGATTTAATCATGGGACAATTTACCTACCAACTGGTACGCCTTTGGACTGTGGGAGGAAACCGGAGCACCCAGAGGAAACCCATGCCTTCACAGGGAGAACGCACAATTCTTTACAGGCAGCAGCAGGAATTGAACCTGTGTCACCTGTACTGCAAAGTGTTGTGCTAACCACTATGATACCATATAAACAAGGCAGTACCCAGCTTACGAGGGAGCAACATTTCTAAATCCTACTAGGTCATGCAACTGAGAAACACGATTGCTGGACAGAATTGGGCTCATGTTTTGTCTGTAACATTGGGTTTTGTTTTACCAGCTCCGTGTGAATGGTGCTTAAATGCCAAGAGACCATTGGGTAAACACAGTGAAACTCAAGGGCATTCAATGTGTGCTTTTGTTATATTTATTTGAATATTCTGCAAAGATGCATATTGAAGGGCCATCTGAATGAGGCCTATTTTGCTGTTCATTAAAGAGGTACAATCTGACCTGAAATGGTACTGGGTCTGTCTGAGGTCTCCACCTTCTTTGAGGCAGATCCTGCATTAAGTGGTTTTCTTAGCATTGCTTCAATCCCACTGACCTTGCTGCAAATATCTTCAAACTTCTCAATCTTCTACACAACTGATTCGCCTTCACTGAACCATCCCAGTTTTCACTTCAACGATTCCCACACTCACTCTGAATCTCTCTCTTCGGCAGCAACTCCTACCTAATTTCACTGACCAAATAGGCTTTTTCCATCTCTTCACCTTTATCTTTCTGTGAGTTTCTATCCCTAATGCTCTCTGCTCCTATTAACTTAACAATGTTTGTCCTTCTTGTATGGAGGGCTCTAGACCAGGAGCAGTTTGATGAGACCAGGCAGAGTAATGGTTCAGCATAGACTAGATGGGCTAAAGGTTCTGCTTCTGCGCTTTAGTGTTCTTTGATTCTTCCGTGCAACTCATTTTATTCCCTGCTAATGTAATCACATACCGAACCAGCATCCTCAGGAGCTTCATATTTGTAATAATGTCATTGAAAGCCCATGTACATCTACAAGTTCTGTCCTTCCCTGCAGAATGCCTTGGGCTTCAGCCCCAGCTGACTGTCATCACCCAAGGATCTCGCCTGAAACTGGTGAGGACCTCCACACGGTACTGTTTTAACGTGTCTGTCCAGGCAGAATGCAGTCTCTATCCTTGACACTTGCCTCTCCGCACTGCAGGTTCCTGAGCCCCTGAAAGGTTTCCTGAATGCTCAGAAAGGGCTTTCTTTCTTTCAAGTTAAGTGATGTGTACAATATTGCCTGCCCTGCAGAAGCAAAGCACTTCATGAATTAAAGTAAAGGTCCCAGTGATGCTCAGATACATTCTACAATGCACTGGGACACATCATCAGTGACATAATTTTGGGTCATTTGGTGTCTCAGGTCTTGCAACATCAGACATGCTCAGCTTGGTGACCCAGCCAGGGTTGATCAGGTCCTGGCTTGTGTCCCAGCAGCATCTGTCCACCGGTCACACTCCTTGATCCATGGCCATCTGAAGCCTCTGAGACAGTCCAGATGACTCTTTTTTTTTGCAGCCCTGTAAAGCCAAAGAGAGAGTAAGTTCTGCAGAGTGAACAGTCAGCAAAACCTCTACACCCCACCTCGAGTGACACTCAATGTTCCTCCACCCCTGCTCTACTAACTCCTGGTATTGTGCCCCCTTGTGCTCAAATGCCTCCTCAGTCTGGTCTTCCCAAGACACTGTCAGTTCTACCATGACCGTCTGCTTCGAGATTTCTGTCGGGCCTCAGTGATGATGCGATGAAGTCAGGGAACTTCAGCTGCTTGCCAAGCTCGACTTTCAGTTGCCAGTCAGACACCGTGGTGAGCAAGCCTTCTGGTGGTCTGGGCTAAGGCTGTGGTTGATCTCCATATTTGACAGAGGCGATGGGCTTTCTGGGTCAGTAGACAATGATGGTTGCTCTCCATATGCATGGTTGCTCTCTAAGTTGAGTTTGTGAGACTTTCTCTCTGATAACCTGGGGTATTTGACATCTTGGAGCACTTTGAAGAAATCTTCAGCATTTCACTCAGAGAAGCTAAAAACCACCAAGAGATGATTCAGTTTTAGTACTCAACAGAAGGTTGTGAGTTCAGAATTCACTCCAGAATCCCAAGCAACCAATTTAGCTCAACACAGCAGGCAGCACTGGCTCTGTTAAAGGTGTTATCACTTGGATTCGATGAACTGAGATCCCATATGCCCTCTCACATATACATAAAAGATGTCTGGACACTAATTAAAGAAAAGCAGGGTGGCTTTCCTAGGGTCCTGACTAAAGTCTTCTCCCTCAGCAAGTATAACTTAAAGCAAATTAACCCGGCATTTATCTGTAAGGGAGGGGTGAATTGCTGCACACAAGCTGGGTGCCACTTTATCCTTGATTATGGGAATGTGTGTTACTGGCAAATGGATGGTGAGCTTGATGTACATCTCTACCAAAGGAGGTGCAAAGGGCTCTGCTAGCCTGCAGGTCACCCTTGGGCAAGGTGTAGCACCTGCTTATACCCCACCCCCTAGTCAGGGTCACGTGAAACCATGGGAGCAGGTGGGGGCTGGTGCATATCACAAGTCCTGGTTATACAACCACTGATGCCAGGCAGACAACCTCTGAAGAGTATTGATAATGACTGGAGTCACCCATCTTGTAAAAACACTGCCCAAAAAAAGGCAAAGGCAACCCACTTCTCCAGAAAAATATTGTCAAGAACAACCTTGGTCAAAGACCATGATTGCCCATGTCATATGACACGGGATGATTGGTGAGAAACTCTAATCACCTTTGGGTCTATTCAAGTTGATAAGAACACTAAATAAATGTGGATTATCCTTTCTTGCCCAGAAGACATGATTTTAAATTTTATAAAGCAGGGTTTCAAAGTTTGCATCTGCCTTTAAGATTCTGTCAGTTCCGGTGTTTTAATATTCAGCTTCAGGTGTGAGATAAGAGGACCCTCCCCAGCTCTACCTCCACTAGTTATTGCCACAGATTTCTCCCATATCAACTTCTATCTTATCCTAACAACGGCAAATGATACCCAGTCAACTGCGACCAGATACAAATTTTATTTCAGTCAGCTAGTGAATGCACAAGTAAGAAATTCCACCTTGAGTCATCTACTTGAGAAACCCTCAGGAAGAACAAAGGAAATAACAAATCAAAGTTCCAAGTAAATTTTATTATCAGAGTACATATATGTCACCATATACAACCCTGAAATTCACTTTCCTGTGGGCACATTCAATAAATCTACAGAGTAATAATTACTATAGAATCAATGAAAGAACGCCCAACTAGAGCTTCCAACTACAGTGTAAAAGACAAAAAACTGTGCAAGGACAAACAGAGGAAATAATAATAGTAAAAAATATGCAATAAATATTGAGAACGTGAGTTGAGTCTTTGAAAGTGAGTCCATTGGTTGTGGGAACATTTCATTGATGGGGCAAGTGAAGTTCAAGTTGAGGAATAATAGCTGTTCCTGAACCGGGTGGGGTGAGTCCTGAGGCTCTTCTGGTTTTTTCCTGAAGGCAGTAGCAAAAAGGGTCCTGGGTGGTGGGGGCTCCAAATAATGGATGCTGCTTTCCTGCAAGTGAATTTCTTGTAAATGTGCTGGGGAGGGGCTTTAACTGTGATGGACTGGGCTGTATCCACTACTTTTGTAGGATTTTCCATTCAAGGGCATTGTTTTTTTCCATACCAGGCTGTGATGTGACCAGTCAATATAAAATCATATTCGCCATTAAAGGTTTCATGTTTCATTTGGTCAGCCTCTTTCTAACTGACAGCATCTTTATGAGTGCCTTTTTCCCTGCAATGAACCCTTCATCCTGCCCATAACTTTCTTTCTGACTGATCTTGGGTAATTTTTATTGTGCTTTTCAAATATTCCACTTACATTAGAAGAGATCAAGGAGTGAGTTTCAAGTCATGAACTGTGGGATAGGGTTGGTGGAAACACATTGTAATTGAGAATTCCGGGGCTGGAAAAGAGTTTGATGCCCAGAATGTTAATTATATGAAGTTACATCTAATCATTAATGTGCAATCAAAGATCAATTGCCCCAGGATGATTTCAATCATGAACATTTTCCATTTGTGTGTTAGGACAGATAGGGTGAGATCATTCATTTATAATGTCCTGGAGAGAATTGCACTTGGACAACATTGGCTTGGAAACACCTTCACTGGAGATACCTGGGATAAATAAGACCCCTCCATGGAAAATAGAACCGCAACTGTGGTCAATCATTCTGCTCCTGCTGACACTTCCTTCCATCTTGATGACAAACTGATTTCTTGATATCCCCACACGCAACTCCACAATCCCCTCAAAGCCCAAGCCCAACATAGCTGACTGATTCCAACTAGAGAATCAGTGCTGGGGATTTGGATCTGGGAAAAAAGACTTCTATTGTTCTTCCAGTGAATTTGGAGCTGTTTGCATATGCAATGTTAATGTTTTTTTTATCAACAGCTACGTTATTGTTGCCTGGTAGACTGTAGTTTCGTGCCAGGTCTGAGGCCCTGAACTTCAAAACTCTATTTTGCCTAATTGACTAATAACTGTACAGCACATTGAAGACGATGGTACATTAACTCTCTCTATAAAGATGTCTTCATCTCAGGAACCAATCTCAGTGAATCCACAGTGAAGTGGTTGCCTTAAGCTTTGCTTCATGTAGATTACACAACGCTTTGGCCTTCCCTCGTAGCCTGCGGATTTTCTTTTCAATTATAAAACAGCAACTTAATAATGCTTGTTTTGTTTTATGTAAACAGTAAAAAGGATCACAAAAGCTTCATATTATTGTTAATTAAGAAACACCAAAGTAAAACAAAGTAACCTTGCATTTCAGTCAGACTTTGTGGATTTATTTCTATGATCTTTGTTTAGAATATTGTACTAAATCTTATTGCTAGTTGGGATTGTGTTATTTTAAAATTCTTTCTCTGTAAATTATTTAAATACATGCCTCCCTAGCGTTTCTGTGACATGAGGTTGACAACAGATTAAACTGCCCATTTGCTACACAGCGGTAAGCTTCGTAATATTTATGCAGCAGCAAGTGACATTTCCCTCTGGTTTCTTTAACAAGGTTGTTTATTGCTATTGCCATTGAATTCCAATAAGATGAGCAAAGGATGCTGTAACTGCAGATTTCTGCTAATACAGAAAGACCTGCAAATCCATCTCTGTTCGACATTGCCCAAAGATCTCAGGATGGAATCAGAGTGGGAAGTAACATAGACCTACGGAACAGTTGATTCAGATGAGGCCCCTCCAAAAGCACTTGTGATATCTCAAGCTTAAGAGTTTGTATGCTACAGGTCCTTATCAATTGAGGCCTTTGAAGAGCCTTTCACACGAAACTCAAAGAATTAAAAAAGATTCATTTGGGTAAATGGTAAGAAAGATCTGAAATGAAGGGGTGTAATCAAGTTTCACGATTCAAGTTTATTTATCACATGCACATTGAAACATACAATGAAGTGCATCACTTACATTGACAATGAACACACCAGAGAGTGCGCTGGGGCAGCTCGTAAGTGCTGACACACATTCCATCACTAGCAACAACAACAAAAAAGCACGCCCCTTTCCTCCCTCCCACTTACATACGTACACTGCCCTTTAACCCCAGAAGAGGCCTCCAGCAGGCTCAGATTTGGGCCTGGGCTTGCAGACGTTCGGCTTCCATTTCCCCAGTGAACTCGCAGAGATTCAGAGACCAGGGGCTCCGGCCAACGAGCCTCGGCTTCTGATTTGACCCTCGGGCCTCAATCTGCAGCATCGATCCCAGGACGTGCCGGTTACTGAACAGTAGACCTCGAATTCCGGACTCGCTGATTCATGAACTTAGGGTGTCATTGGAACTTTTCCTCTTGACGGCATGAACACTGGCTCTGGAACTCACCAACAACTCACTGACCTGGGGGCCCTCATCTATTTTCTGACAGCCCAACATCTGACATTCAACCTCTGACTATGGATGTCCCACGCCCACATTGCGGACCTCCAAACATAGAGCTGAGACTTGGGCTCCAGACTCCAGCCTGACCTCTAGTTCCCCCACACCCCTGACTGACTCCTAACTCCTCTCTATGTCCCCAAAACGAAAGTCAAGGCAGTGCTAAACGGGGACTCTCTTGCTTGCATCTTCAGAAACAGCTCTATTTCTAACTTTGTTATCTCTTTTTTTTCCTTTTCAAGGTTCTTTTGAAGACCCTGACGTGGAGTTACACTCTGACTTTGGTTCTTTGTGAGAATGGGACCCACTCTCAGGGCCTCAGGACCAGCTGCTTTTTAATATCCCAAGGACATGGCCTGGCAAATGAGCACATCTTCAGGGTTTTGTATTTTCTCTGGCTCTGGAGGTGGGCTGATTCGAGGCTGGTGCCCCTGACTGAGGCATCACAGGAGAGCATGGAACATCAGAGCAACGGGTTAGCTGCCGTGTGTTGTGTGTTCAGAGATCTGCGCCTTTCTGG
The DNA here is from genome assembly GCF_030144855.1 of Hypanus sabinus. Lineage (NCBI taxonomy): Eukaryota > Metazoa > Chordata > Chondrichthyes > Myliobatiformes > Dasyatidae > Hypanus > Hypanus sabinus. Next base: position 106,033,542 of record NC_082711.1, read on the forward strand.
GACCGTCTCTCTCTGGGCGCAATGCAACAGACTTTTAATGTAGTAAATAAGCGAGTTCTTTGTTATGTCTCACTCTCACTGTGAAACAGGGATACCTCTTTCTCCCTTATTAGAGAGCGAGAGAGAGAGAGAGAGAGAGAGAGCCTGTGATATGTCGAATTACTGGGTGAACGAGTGGTCTTTGGGGTGTTGCAAATCTGTGTCCTTTTTGAAGCTTTGCTGCATGCTGGAGCACTCAGTGGAGGGTACTGATGCTTTTTGCTGGTGGGAGTTGGGGTGGGGGGGTAGTTGCCTAGATGCTGATTATGTGTAGGAGGGGGGATCTGGTGAGGGGGTTTGGGGTTCTAGCACTTAACTGTCATTCATTCTTTGATGCACTCCTCTGTTTTCATGGATGTCTGTAAAGAAAAAAAATTTCAGGATGTATATTATATACCTTTTTCTGACATCAAATGTACCTATTGAAAAGCATTCCTATGAACCTAAAAGACAATTTAAAAATAAATATTCTGAGCCATGACTCAATGGATAATGGTAATAGAAGTTGATCTTACAGGATTCAAGAAGCATGTTTATGCAGATTGGCAGCAGAGTTTGTTCCTCACTCCCTTCCTGAAAGACTATGACTCTTTTCAGACTGATCAATGAATCAGTCCAGAACTGTGCTCCTGAATTCACTGTGCCTCAAGCCAAGATGTTCCAATACAATTACAACAAATATAGAAAACTGTTCAACTATGTCCCATTCACAAAAATAGTAGGGAAACTTCATCTGCCCAATCAGAGCAGTCCCTTTTGTTAGCAAAATGATGGAAGCTTTCAACAACAGTGTAATGTAATGCTTTCTCAGCAATAAATTATACACCGAAACCCAGCCTGGTTTCTTCCAAATTGTTCTCTTGCAGATCATCTTACAAACACGGTCCAATCACAGACCTAAGACCTGAATTTTGGAGGTGAGGTGCCAGTCATCACTATTGACATCCAGAGAGCACTTCATTTGAGAGTGGTATCAAGATGGTAAGAATAAAGTCAATGGGGATCAAAGGGGAAAGCACTCCAGTGGCAGGAGCTATGCCTCACAGATAAGAAGATAGTTGAGATTTTCAGAGATTTAACATCTCATTAGAAGGACATCAATGTCAAAATGGTTGTTGTGACACATCTAGTGTGCTGGTGTAGTGGATAGTGCTTGTTGCTCTCACTTTCATCTGCCACCGGTAGCTAGCAGTTTTGAAAAAAGGAAGGATGAATGTGAAAGTCTCTCCCTGCCTCTCCAACAGCAAGCCTCCTCATTCAGTGCCTCCTCACTGGTGACGCACGGAAACTGAACTCCATTGGGCTCGGGCTGAACTACAGAGGGCAGGGAGCAGGTCTGGCCCCTGCTCACATAGCAGGCAGGCTGACCAGTGTGTGTTCGTGAATCAAATCTCCCACTACGGGCCTATAACTCCTTTACCTTGTGGGCAGCCTTGGGAGAGCTGAACTACAGGAGTAAACTCAGACAGCAAACCTGGAATGCAGCCCCTTAGGTGGCTGATGTCATTGAAAATCCTTACGGCAGCTCCTGCAGCCAAGCTGCCAAATGTTTAACTTCATATTTTTCCTTTGGACTACCCTGGTGAGGTTGAGAGGGGGATCTTGATGACTGGGCATTCCATGACAAGTATCTCACCTCCTGACACACTAAGTCTTTTCAAAGTTGAAAGTATATGCATTATCAAAGTGCATGTATGTCACCATTTAAAACCCTGAGATTCATTTTGTTGTGGGCATTCACAGGAAAATAAATTCAATGAAAGACCATCCCCTGTGCAAAAGATGACAAACTGCTAATACAAAATTGAAGAAAAGAGAAATATCGATAATATCAAGAACAAGAGCTGAAGAGTCCTTGAAAGTGAGTCCATAGGTTGTGGGAACAGTTCAGTGATGGGATGAGTGAAGCCTCTGGTTCAAGTGCCTGATAGTTGAGGGGTTATTACTATTCCTAAACCTGGTGCTGTGAGTCCTGACACTCCTATGCTTCCTTCCTGATGGCAGCAGTTAGGAGAGAGCATGGCTGGATGGTGGGTAAACTTCACGATGGATGCTGCTTTCCTATGATAGGGGAGCTGTGTGGCTTTAGTCACAGTGAGGAATAGACCTCAAGCTGTGATGTAGCTTGTTTGCAGCCCCTTCCTCATGACGGGGAGTGCCCAAGTCAGTGTAGCATAACATCCAAGCTGGAGTCAGTGCTGCCTCCTATTATTCACTCAGCAGAGCCAAAGCTGTGCTGTATTGGACTGCAGGTTGCTGCAGCATTCACAGACTAGGGACTTGAGCTAGTTTTTTCATGTGACTGTATTTTACGGCTGTCTTGTAAGTACTGTGTGTGACTGTTTGTACTGTGTTTCGCACACTTACCCCAGGGTAATGTTGTCTCGTTTGTCTGTATTCATGTATGGCTGAATGACAATTAACCTTGAACTTGAACATGAACTTGACCTTAAATGTGAAACACTTCAAAGGAGTAGTCAAGAAAACAGCTGAGAGATATCTGCAATTATTGACATTGTTGCAGATGTATATTTGGTCCCTTCAATTGTCAATGTTCATATATTGCCAGGAAATTCATGAATCCCCAGACATCCATCAGGCACATGGATGAGAGATAAATGGAGGGCTATGTGGGAGGGAAAGGTTAGATTGATCTTAGAGCAGGTTAAAGGATCAACAGAACATTGTGTTCTGTACTGTTCTATGTTGCAGAAGTTAATATCATTATTGTTGTGTAATTAACATACTGAATTTAACAACACGTCTCTCAGAATGATGCAGTGATGCTAATATTTACAATTTACAATTGAGCGTTTTGGACCTAGTTTCCCAACATACTGCAGCTTCCTCGTCTTTAACACCCCCATCTGTTCCCTGATTCATAAACTACCTTAAAAATCAGCTTGAATGGTCTGCACTGACCGAGTTTGAACACACAGCCATTATATGGCTGAGACAAGCAGATTTTAGTATATACTTTTTCAATAGTTTTAGCAAATGCAGAAAGAAATTAATTTCCATAAATGCATTGTGCAGAGAATCAAACTAAATTCTTTAAAAATAAAATAGGGGCTTTTTTTCTAATATGACAGTTTGAATTTATTAGCAGGAAGTTTGCTCCTATAAATTTCAATTTATATTTATCATTAAGTTTTACCAAACTACTCAAAGAGGTTGAAGTATAATTTATTTCACGCAACGTACATCACAGACAGACAATTATTTATTCTCAGATAACACAAAGAAACATCAGAGACAGTTCTGCTTACAAGGGCCTGTGTAGGAGCTGGGCAAGGAGAGGAGGAAACGTGTACAGGTCAATCACAGGTCTATGAATCACAGGTCTAGCGCATTTGGAGTCATACATTAAAAGTCATACATTAAAAGTCATACACTGAAAGAGTTCATTTAGCCCAACTGGTCCATGCTGAACACAGCATTCTTCCTGTTGATCCCAGTTGCCCGCATTCAGCCCATGACCACCCCCTAAGCCCCTTCCCTCTGTGTACCAATCCAAATGCCTCTGAAGTGTTGCAGTTGTATCTTCCTCAGCCCCTGCCACTTGCAGCTCATTCAGGTTCTCACTACCCTCCGTGTTGAGAACTTGCTCTTCAAGTCTCTTTGAGGTCCTTCCCTCTTTTATCTTGGATCCATGACCTCTGGTTTTGGACTACCAGCCCTGAAGAAAAGTCTATGACTGCCCATTTTATCCATAGCCTTCATGTTTTTTTTAAATTTCCATGAAGTCACTTCTCATTTTCCTGTGCTCCAAAGTACAAAGATGCAGCCAAGCTCTCCATAACTCACTCCTTCGTGTCTACGCAGCATCCTTGTGAATCACTTCTGCACCCTCTCCAGCTTGACAATGCTAGGTAATTAAACTGTACACACTGCTCCAAGTGTAGCCTCACTAATGACATATATAGCAAGAGAGTGTCACTACTCTGAAACTGATACCTTGACTGATAAACACCAGCATCCTAAACACTGTCTACTTGCACGGTAATATTAAGTGAAATGTACATTGTCCCAAAGTCCCTCTGTTCCACGACACTCATCAGTGCCCTGCCATGCACTAAGTCCTACCTATTTTTGACTGTCCCTGCTTGCTTAGTCGACAGTCGTACTCTCGTAGACTCATAACTGTGTGGCAAAGCACAATTCAAACAGGTTCATAAATTTGCAGATGACAGCACTGTTGCTGGTAAAATTTTAAATGACGATGAGGAGGAGTGAGATAGATCATCTGATTGAGTGGTCTTGCAACAACAAACTTGCACTCAACATAAGCAAGACCACAGACTCCATTGAGGACTTCAGGAAGGGGAAGTTGGAACAACACCCACTGTCCTCAGAGGAAGGGGTGGGCAGCCTTAATTTGCTGGGTGTCAACATCTCAGAGCATCTGTTCTGGGCCCAACGCACTGATGCATTCATGAAGAAGGCACAGAGTGGCTTTGCTTTGGGTTAGGGTTTGAGGAGATTTGGTATGTCACCGAAGTCACTTGCAAAGATTTGACATTGTTGTATATTTAATATTTGAATAATATTTTATATGTATATATATAATTTGATTAAGCATTCTTTCTTGTTTACCTAATTCATTGTGGGTAATATGTAGAAGTATGTAAATGGCATATGTCTTCATACCACCATGTTCTACATATGGGCATTGCTAAAACTAAAGCTAAGAATGTACATGAGTTATCCCCAGATTTGTGATTTTGCCTTTGATTAGTTTTGTGTTTTGGATTTGCAAAATATAACACTAGCAATGAGGAAGTTTACAACGAACCTGAACTGACTATTGCCTTGTTGAAGAACAGCGAGAAATGGTTGAGTAAAACAAAAACATGCAGCATGTGCTTCTTTGTGAGGAACAGATATTTGAAATTTAAAAAAGGCAGAAAATGGACAAATTCACAGGTTCGTTAACTGTTCAGGCCAAGTGATAATAATCATAAATTTTAAAAAACACAGAAATAACTGGCTACATCAGAAGATAGACCAGTTTGATTGCAAAAGACATAACTGGATTGAACAGTACTTTAAAGCAAATGGAATAGCCAATGAAAAAAAAGTACCAATTTTAATGAGAGGATTGGATTGTAAGCAATACAATTTTCTTACAAACAAAAACATAGTTTGCTCCAACCAAAGCAAACAAAATGAGCTTTGCCGATTTCATGTAAGTAATGCAGGAACATTTAGAATCAAATTTATTGTTGATTGAAGAACACTTTAAGCTTTATAAGTGGAATCAAAAAGAAGGGAAGTCCATTTCAATGTGCATGGCTGAAATGAAGAGGTTGTCTGAGCATTGTCAGGTCAGCAATGGGTTTAATAATGCATGTAGAGATTGTTTAGTTTGTGGAATTTTGACCATTCAAAAGTGGCTCCTAACTAAAAATCAACTTACATTTAAAAGAACAATTGAAGTAGCTGTATAAATGGAAACAACACACAGAGATGCAACTGAGTTGCAGTCAGAAATGAAAATCAACATGAACAAAATTTCAACATCTAAACAGAAACCAGCTTGGCCAAAAAGCTGTGTTATTGTTGTGACGGGGGCTCACATACACTAGATCAATGAAGGTTTAAAGGTGTAACTTGCTGAAAATGCAACAAAGTAGGACATATACAAAGATTATGCTGGGCAGACAAAAACAAATGGACTGCACAGGGAAGAGCTAAAGATAAAAGGTCAACTTGCAGATTCAAACAGAGCACTATTCTGCATGTTGTTGATGAAACATCTAATAATGATGGAAATGACACAGGATTGGATAGCCTTGAGAGTTATATTGTGAAAATTAACATTAGACAATCAATGTGACTTACACCAGAAGTGAAAGGCAAATTAGTTAAAATGGAATTGGATCTGGCTTGCCTATTGCAGTCACTCCACAAAATGTCATTTCAAAGATACTGAACTGATGCCTGCAGATATTCAACAAAGGACTTATAATGAAGAAAAGATAACTCCAGTGGGAACAATGTTTGTAACTGAGGTACAACAACCTAAAAACCACATTGGGCTTGTTTGTGGTTAAAACAGGATGACCAGCATCGTCGCTGTTATTGACTGAGGCAACCATAACATGATTGGAGATCCATCCACCATTTGCTCCCACATCCCCTGCAAAAGAGTCGACTGAAAGGAATTATGGAAGGTACTGGATGATGCGACAGCAGTGTTCAAGGATAGCATTGGAAATTACAAACATATCAACAGTAATATAGAATTAATTAAAAATGTCACAACCAAGTTTTACAAAGCCCATCTCGTTCCTTGTACCCTCCATGATAAAGTAGCCAGTGAGTTGGATCGCATGGAAACTGAAGGAATTCTTTTGGAGGTTTAGTGGAGCCTATGGGTTATGCCAGTTGTCCCAGTAGGTGAGAAGACGGTGTCTGTCAAGATTTGTGGCGGTTTTAAGGTGACTATTAACCCAGTACTGAAAGTAGATCAGAAGCCTCTGCCCAGGGTAGAGGATCTGCACCTGCGCTCTGGCAGAAAGCTATGAACCAGGTGCTGCAAGACTGCCCTGGCACTCAGTGTTACCCAGATGAAATCACTGTTACTGTTAAGCATGACAAGGAACAGCCCCAAAATCTCAAGACAACTTTAAAAAGATATGAAGATTATGGGGTCAGAGCATAACATAACAAATTCTTTAAACCAAACATCGTTTTAACACTCAAGTATTACATTAGTGTGCTGAGAAAGTTCAAGCAGTGGTGGATGCCCAAGGCCAAAGGGCGTGTCAAAGTTTGGTCCTTTTTAAGATTTGCCAAGTTACTATAACAGGTTCTTGCCAAACTTGCCCACTCTGCTCCACCCCTTGAACTCACTACTACAGACTGGGACGAAATGGCATTGGAGAAAGCAGTGTGAGATGGCTCTCCAATGCTGATGTCAACCAGTGTACTCACACATTATGATCTAGATCATCCAGTGAAGCCTGCTATACCCTATTCAGGATGCCAACACACCTAGAAGATATCAGAACTACAAACGTACTTCCATTAGTCCCTGAGTCAACGACAATGGAAGAGGCCCCAGAACCTGAGATTGCTTCATAGCCACAAATCCTGCCTAAACCTAACCCGAACTCCGAAACTCACACCTGTGTCAGGAAAGTCATTAAACCACAAGAGTAAGAAATCCTGCACAACAATTAAAACTTTATGCCTGAATGGGTCAACTTAGAAGTTACTGTGCTGCGTATGTATATGTAGTATTTTTTATTATATAGTGTTCTGTGCACTATATATGTATATGTTGAGATACGTTCTATTTTGAGTTGGAATTTATATCTAAGCAGGGAGAAGTATTGCATATTTAATGTTTCAGTAATATTTGAGTAAAATTATAAATATATTCTTTGATTAAGACTTCTTTGTTGTTTATATAATGCAATGTGAATTATATGTATAAGTATGTAAATGACGTATGACATCACACCACCACGCCATACGTATGCATCTCACTAAAAGTAAAACTTCGAACATACATGAGTGATTCCCAGTTCTCTGTTTTTGCTGGGAATTAGTTTTATGTTTTGGAGTCACAAAACATACCGCGTTTGTCACGAAGATCACTTACAAAATTTCCACAGATGTATGCTGCAGACCATTCTGACTGATATGAAATGTCCTGGTATGGAATCTCCAATGCACAAAAGGCTGCAGATGGCTGCAGACACGATCAGCTCCCTCAGAGGCACAATGTTCCTCACCATCAAGTATACTTCAAGAGATGGTGGCTCAAGAATGTGGCATCCATCATTAAGAACTGTGATTATCTGGGACATACCCTGAAAACCATTATTCAGTGCTATAGGAACAGCATCTTCCCCTTTGCCATTGGATTTATGAATGTTCCATAAACCCATGAAAACCACCTGATTATTCTTTTTCTTTGCATTATATTGTTATTTAGTACTTTATAGTAACTTTATGTATTTGAATTGCACTGTTGTTGCAAAACAACAAATTTCATGTCCTGTGAGAAAGAGAAATAAACATGATTTTGCTCCTATTCTGATGGAGGAGACTGACTGTACTCTCGCCAGTATACATTGTACTTTACTTTGTCCTACTAAAGAAACTTTGTCTCAAAATTTCTCACTTTGTCACCTCTGATAAGTGAGGTTGGCAAAGAGAAGGAAGACTGGGCAGGCTTGTTTGCAGTCTCTGGCTCATTGACAACTCTGATCGACTGTAGACATTCATGGGAGGTGTGGAGCGATAATCTAGCAATGTTTTGTAGAAGTCCTTTGCCTTCTGGAGGAGAATCAGCAGTTTGAACTGCTCTTTCCAGTTCTTCCTTTGCTGGTGGGTACTGTGGACTGATTGTTCCTAGCAAAGGTTTTGGATTCTGAGCAGCTGAATTGTGGACTGTTGTCTGACACAAGTGTCTCTGGAATTCCATGGTGAATGAATAAAGCTCTCAGGTGCTGTATAACCGATGCCGAGGATGTAGAGGGCAGCCTGGACACCTCAACATTATGTGAATAGTAATCCACAGTGAGAAGATATTTACCTCTTTTCAGCTCAAAAATGTCTGTGCCTTCAATTTGCCATATGAAGTCTGGGAATTCTGCGGGAGAGAGAGGTTCAACGTGATTTTTGTGCAGTTTTCTGCATGTTTCATATTGCTTTACATAATCTCCCAGCTGTGTGCGCAGACCAGGTCACCACACGGATTGCCTTGCTCCCAGCTGACATTTTTTGATGCCTTGACGTCCTTGGTGTATTTGACTGATGATTTTGGCATGCAGAGAAGCAGGAATGATGTCCACAGCCCTCTATCAGCAAACCATCATGAATTCCTTTGCCTTTTGGGTCAACCTCAGAAAACCTCTTGTGGTCTTCATTTGAATTCTTCTTTGTATCAAAATGTGTTACAGCCCTGGTCAAAGCCTACTTTTGAGATCTCCAGTCCTCATTGATAACTGCAGGGTACAACACAGCCTGATGGACTGTGTAGATGGGCATATTGGCAGGTTGCACCATCTTTCCACTGGCCTTTACCATGGCAATGCAAGTACGAATGGAGCTTCTAAATGGGTAGTAGGAGAACGACTGAAGTCAGGACTATGCCTACCACCAATCGGACATTTATAAATGATTTAACCATCCTGGCAACTACCATCCCCTGGAACAAACAGTACTTGAGATGCTCCATTCAAACATCAAATGGGCCCAAATGACAATTAAAACAAAGTAGTCTAGGAGCATTTCTGTAGTCAAGGGAAGGCTGGTCAACTACAAGTCCCATGTGGATGAAAAAGTAATTCCTACAGTGTCAGAAATGCCAGTTAAAAGCTTGAGGTGTTGGTACGATGTAAACCTCAGTTATACAAATCAAATGAAATTACTGAGAGAAGAAACCAAAGGGCTTAAAGCCATCGATAAGACCTTGCTGGCAGAAAACCTCAAGCTCTGGTGTCTTCAGTTTAGACTGCTTCCTCGTGTGTTGTGGCCACTGACTCTATCAAATCCCCATCATTCATGTCTCAGACAAACAGGGACAGTGGAAAAGGTGGGAAAGCATTGGGAAAAGAAAATTCAGCTGGAAATACTTATGGGAAAAGGAAGGAGGAAAGATTAGATTCCTCATAAGAGCAGTTTATGATGTTCACCCAACTCCCAAAAATCTGAACCAGTGGCTCAGTGAAGACCCAGCTTGTCCATTCTGTCAAAGAAGGGTGAACCTCAAGTATATCCTCTCATCTTGCAGAGTAAGCCTCACTCAGGGAAGATATACATAGAGGCACAACCAGGTCCTCAGATGTTTGAAATCCACTGCAGAGAAGCAAAGGCTGAATAACAACTCCAAACCCCATATGTCTGGAAGAACCATCATCCCCTTTGTCCAGCAAGGACAGACAGTGCCACCACAGTGACACAGTTGGTGTCAAGCATACTGGAGTCTGCTCATGACTGGAACATGGCTGTCTACCTTGACAAAATGCTAATATTTCTCCCGGAGATGGTTATAATCATCCTCAGACCAGACTTGGGCTGTAGTAGTCTCAGAGATCACAGCCCTGGGAAGTAGCAGTCTGCGAGGCATAAGAGTGGAAGCATGTAAGATATGCTGATCTGGCCGCAGATGCTAAGCAGTGTGGATGGAAGGTGCCGATTTTCCCAGTATAGGTTGGCTGCAGAGGGTTTGTGGCTACTTCCATGATCAGATTGCTGAAGGGACTGAGAGAGTAAGACCAGGGCCAGCAGCAAGCTACAAAAGACCTCTCGGAGGTAGCTGAGCTAAGCATCCACTGGTTATGGATGAAGAGGCGTGACAGCAGCTGGGCCCTAAAATGACACATGGGTGGACAGACGTGAAGTGGGGGGCGGGTGCACCTGGGACGCTGGGTCACACTGTTGAGCCCTCTGGAGATGTAGTGGGCTTAAATTGACTAAACACCTTAGAAATGTTGTGCCCACCTAATGACCCCTGGGAAACATCTGCTGCCTACCAAGCCCCACCTCAAGATCTCTGTGCTATGACCTGAGTTAGGGTCTGCTTATCAAAGGGATTGAAACACCTAGTCCTATGAGCCCGGACTATTTATTTGGACTACAAAAGTTTTCTTTTCTCTCCCTGAGGGGTTGACTGACTTCTTTGCTGTGGCTGTGCCTCTGTGCACTTCCCTAGGCTAGTGGGTCACAGATGATTGCAATATATCCATTTTTGGGTGTAGCTTGGAGGCATTGCGGAGAAACCCAGGTCTGTTTCTCAGACCGTGCCTCATGGTGCATACAGTTTAGGTGGATAAGCCTCTGTATATTTTTCATAGATATATGCGAACAAGAACTCTTACTGTAAATTCTTTCTTGTTGGGGATCTTACTTGGTGAATGGTAGAGTGGGTGGGGAGTGAAGGAGAATGTGGTAAAATGAGATTAATGCAGGATTAGTATAAAATGGGAGGCTGATGTGGGATCAAGGGCACACAAGATGTTCTTCATTTCTCTTTGACTCAAAGCATTGATTGCAATTTCTGTGTTGTTTGGAGTCCCTATAACATCAGATTCCCTTTTTGTTTAAAATTCTGTTCTCCTCAGCGCTTAAATACACCATAAAGCATTGACTTGCTGAAACTCTGAGACAAAGAGAGTGCTGGACCTACTCAGCAGGCAAGACAGCATCACTGGAGAGAGAAAAGCTAAGTTAATTTCCCAAGCTTTAGCCTTTAATAAAAGTTCTGAGGTTTCCTTATGGTAGCCAGCTCTGATAAAACAGGGAATGGTAGGTTATCAGCATTTTGTGAATTTCAAGCTGTCAGCTGTAACATGATCAGTCCTAAAATAAGATGCTGTTGCCCCGGTTTAGTTGAACAAAGGGGAAATATCTGAGCTAGACTAGTTGGTGAGGGAACAGGATGGCGAATTGACACGGCAACTACCTGGAAGATGAGAGTCAACCATGTGGAATGAGTAGTGGTGTTCTATAAAGTTAGAAGTACGATGTTTAAGATTAATGTTTCAAATTTAATGTTAAGATTTAATGCTTTAAAGTTTAAAGTTAACTATTTAAGGGGAACATGAGGAGGAACTTCTTCACTCAGACGTCGGTGACAGTGTGGAACAATCTGCCAGAGGAAGTGGTGGATGTGGCTTTGATTTAAACATTTAAGAGAATTTTGGATAATTTCAATGATGGAGAGATATGGTCCAGGTGTGGGTTGATGGGACTAGGCAGAAAAATTGTTCAGCAAGGACTAGATGAGCCTAAGGGGTTGTTTCTGGGCTGTATTGCTCGATGACTCTATGACTATGACTAAGAGGTGGCATATTCCTGCTTGTATATGAGACCAGATTGCGAAGACAGTGTGCAGAATGGAAGGATTGCTCGGATCGTGGTTGGTGGGAAGTGATGAGGTGAAAGGGCCTATGAGTAATTAACCAGAAGGGTTTACTTACTTACTGCCCACTACACTACTGGCATTTAGATCCTTCATTTCTGTCTGTACTTGGTCACACACAGGTATAGAAGGACTCTTCATTGTTGTTTCCCTAAATTTTTTTGACCAGTCAGTGTTGGTAGCCCTGACCTGAACCCCCGAACCTGGAGGACCAGTGGACCATGCTTAATCTGGCCTCTGCCCTTTGACCAGTTTAGCATGTGTGACTCTATCTAGAGTCAAAAGCACAAGGCCCTGACTCCGTAGCTCTCCAGGTCATTGAAACATTCAAGCCTCCAACCCCTGTGACAAGGCTGTGGTCCACTTGGAGGAGAAGATTTTTCAATACACAAATAATGACTACACCTCTACATTGTTTAATTGATTATATGGTGCTTTGAGAATCAAGACGGACATTATATTAATGCAAGCATGTTCACTTTTTTTCTGTAATTATATTAGAAACAACTTTGTACTGTTTCAAGAAGGGACCATTTTAATTGCCTGAAACTAAGATATTGTCCAGCAACACAATAGCTTCACGTTTCAGGTCAGCAACTTTCTATCAGGACAGTATTTTAAATGTGATTTGCTTTTGAGCACATATTCAGAGCCAGGCAGACTGTGAGAGTTGTGCAGTGAGGAGTAAAGGGAATGCTCTGTAACAGTGTGAAGAGAGAAGTGATTAAACACAGGAACAATGGAGCAAGTATGAAACAACTATCACTGATACAAGTCCCACTGGGAGCGACATCAGACAGCTAGAAAGCCAGAAAAGAGGATGTCTCCTACTTGTTATGTGTATAAGACAGTATTCATCATCAACACCACAACTTAAGATTATTACATAGTGAGAAGGGAGCATTAGTGCAATCCATTGTTTTTCTCTTGCACAGGCAGCTTCTCATTGTATTCTTTTCATTAAAGATAGATGATTTAAAGTGTCTTTAGCCTTGATCAGTAAGTGAAAGGACAGTGTATAAAGTCACTAAATGGGACAGGAGGTGTTGCTGAAGTATTTTTATCTCTATCGTTAAAACCAGTCTCAGTACATCTCAGCTAAGGGCGGACATAATCAATCTTCTGAATCACAAAAGGCCTGAATACATACATAGGATTGAAGAATAATTTGGATATGAGTATTATTAATTCCTACGTGACAAGAACGACCACCCTTCAAAATAATTACGTGGTCTCTAGCACTATGGGACGCAGTGAAAGATGCAAAATAAATGCATTGCTTTTCTCATCTTCAGAACCTGGTGATTTCTTTTTCTCCCTGTGGGCTCTGAACCTGAAATAATTTGCAAACTTTGCCATTCTTGGCCACATCCTGACTTTTGTTTTATTCCCCACTGTCTCCTTTCTCCAAATTCTGCTGGTTTGAAACCCACCAGATTGGTTTCACTAGTTTGTCACTAATTTGCCACTAGTTTGCTGGACATTTGCTGAGGTTATTGACAGCAGGACCACCTTAATGCTACCACTGTACTTAGTGGGGCAGTATGCTAATGATACTGATTTCATCTTTAAAATGGATTTTGCCAGAAGTGATAAGGAGGATTTTATTCACAGATAATATAAAAGATTTTTCATTGTATCTCGTGTTTAGCATACATCACTGATTGAAGATCCAAAGTTTAATCTGAATCCCCAGTCCATTGAAATAAGCAAGTTTAATAAAAGATGAACTGTTGCCATTCTAATACCAGTGAATAATACGAGGACATAAACATGCTATAATTAGCCCTGGCTCATAATATGAGCTTAAGAGGGTCTTAATATGTTATTACTTGAAGATTATTTTTAATTAAGTCAATTATTGGGGCTAGGAAACAATTAATTTTATGCATTCATTCAAAAATAACTGTGAGCTGGATTACTTGAGTGTTTTATTGACATTTGAACCAGTCAATTCAATTGCAGTCAATGAAAAGCAATCATATTTCACTGTTTGAAAGTCCATTGTGAGAATCCATGGATTCCTGAGAAATCCATGGTGCACTCAGTAGGTACAGAGCACAGACAAACATGCCCTGATGGGACTGTACACTCGGTGACCACATTTTGAGGTACATCTATACACCTCTCATTAACGCAAATACCTATAACCCAATCATGTGGCAACAACTCAATACATAAGAGCATCAAGGCAAGGTCATGGGGTTCAGTTGTTGTTCAGACCAAACTTCAGAATGGGGAAGAAATGCATTCTAAGTGAATCTGATGGTGGAACTGGAATTTCCTGGTGCCAGATTGGTTTGAGTAACTCAGAAACCGTTGATCTCCTGGGATTTTCATGTACAGCAATTTCTAGAGTTTATGGAGAATAGTATAAAACAATAAAACAACAAGCACCCAGTGAGTGGCGGTTCTATTGGTGAAAAATCCTTGTTAATGGAAGAGATCAGAGGAGAATGGGCAGATCAGCTCAAGCTGACAGAAGGGTAACGGTAGTTCAAATAACCATGCGTTACAATAGCGGTGTGCAGAAGAGCACTTCTGACTGACTAACACGTTGAACCTTGAAATGGATGGGCAACAGCAGCAGAAGGCCACTTTATTAGGAAGAATTAGTAGCTACTGAGTACATATTACAACAATGGTATATTGCCTCCCAGCTGCCAGGGTCAAGGTGTTTCTAATTGAGTCCATAGTATTTTTAAGGGGACGTTCAGGAGGTTTTGGTACATATTGGTACCAAAAACAAGGATAACTAGGTTCTGCAAATTAACTTCAGGGAGTTAGGCACTAAATTACGAGACAAGGCCTCCAGGGTTGTGATTTCAAGATTGCTGCCCATACCACATGCTAGTGATGCCAGAAATAGAAAGATAATCCAGATTATCCTGTGGTTAAAGGAGATAGTTGGATGGCAGGGTGGAGTTAAGTCCCTACCAAAGGAGGTGTGAGGTACTCCTTCACTCCGCAAGCCTGCAGGTACAGCAAGGTGTAGCATCCACTTAGCCCCTCAATCAGGGTCACGTGAAGCCATGGGAGCAGGTAGCACATGGTCCGAGAGCAGTTGGTGCATATCACAAGTGCTCGTTAAGTGACCACTGACACCAGGCAGACGGTCTCTGAAGATATTGGTAATGGCTGGGGTCACCCTTCTTGTAAAGACACTGCCCAGAAGAAGACAATGGCAAACCACTTTCAGTAAAAGTTGCCAAGAACAATCATGGTCATGGATTGAGAAAAGAATAAGAACAACAACGTGAAGACAGCCTATGGCAAGGTCACCCATGCCATAGGACACGGCACATAATGGTGATGAACATCAACATCAGGAGGGAGGACTTCAGATTTTTAGATCATAGGTTCTCTTCCAGGAAAGGTGAGACCTATACAAAGAGGAATGCTAGCACCTAAATTGGAGGGGAGCAATTATCCTTGCAGGAAGGTTTGCTAGTGCTGCTCCAGGGGTTTAAACTAGAGATGCAGGGAAGTAGTAACCAGAATGAAAGATCAGCAAGCCGAGTGGCTGTGGGAAAAGATTTTGTTTAGCTCACATAAAAAGACAGAAACTGAAAGGTTAAACAAGATGAGACTAATGTTCTGAGTTTCATATATGTATATTGAAGTGTTTGCTGCATACATGATTGAGGGGGAGATATTAAAGGTGGAAGGGTTGCATTATTCATCAGGGAAAATGTCATGGTAGTCCTGAGAGGGAACATCTTGAAGAGCTTGTCTACAGAAGTAGTATTGGTAGAACTGAGGAATAAGAAAAGCATAGTCATGTTAATAGTGCGATATTACAGACCTACCAGTAGTCAGCAGGATTTAGAGGAGCAAATTTGTAGAGGGAATATAGACAGTTGCAAGAAAAATATAGCTATGATAGTAGATGATTTTAACTTTCTGAATATTGACTGGGACTCCTATAATATAAAAAGACTAGGTGCGATAGAATTTTTAAGATGTGATCAGGAAAGTTTTCTTAATTTTATCTATAGATCCCATCTAGGGAGGGTGCAATATGGGAAGTAGATAGGGTGAATGACAGAAATGTGTGTAGGGGTACACTTCTGTGCTAGTCCTGATGTGTCTCAATTAACCAGAATCTACTGTACAGGCAATTAATTTTAAAGCTATTGCACATGAAGTGCTTTGAGATGTTTTGGGGATACTGTATAAATGTGATTCTTTAACCTTGCTTCAAATTGGACTAAATATCCCAGGAACATTTACAGATAGTATTTAAAACCAATCAAATGGCCCCATCTCTGACCATGCATTTCTGAGGAAGAAAGTTTGCAGAACATTAGCTATAATTAAGTACTGCTACCATCCTATGGCACTGAACTCATTGTAGTGCCCTCATTTAAAAAGACCTGACATTAAGGCTGAAGTAATAGAAGCTATTGTAAAGGTACTTACTGAAAATAACTACTTCTTAAACAATACGAGTACAGACTACTGGCTCAAATTTGAAGATTCCTCATGACTTGAAAATAACTGGTAAACAATGGTGAAATTCCTATTTTTCCAATAATGTCAGCATATAAAAATACTTACTTTTGTGATAGACATTGGGTCAAATTTTTCATTCAAGTTAATAGGTTGATTGGAACAATCTGCTGGGCAGAATGGAGGGACCTGGAGAGCACATTGAGAAAAATTATACTCATGTGGTTAAATGACTAAACCATAGTTGCCAAGGCTGAAAGACTAACTTCAAATCCTAGTAAGCCATTTGCAGACTGTAGAATGAGTTAATTGCATAAATGTAGAATAAATTCTATTTTGCTGATTGTAAATAGATTTTTGTAAAATCCTTAAGCAGATTCTGCAGTTGCTGGAAATTCAGAGCAAAACACGGAACGTTGGAGTAACTCAGCATCTATGCAGGGGATTAAACAGACAACATTTTGAGCTGAGACCCTTCATTAGGACTGGAAAGGAAGGGAGAAGTAAGAAGGTGGGGTGAGGGAGAAGAGTACAATTTAGCAAGTGATAGGTGACACCAGATGAGAGGAATGGTGTATGTGATTGGAAGACGGATGGATTCAGAAGCCGGGAGGTGATAGGTGGAAAAGGAAAAGGTCGGAAGAGGAAGGGATCTTATCGGAGAGGAGAGTGGATCATTGGAGAAAGGGAAGAAGGAGGGGCACCAGAGAGAGAGGGAATGGGCATGTGAGCAGAAGAGAAGTGATAAGAGGGAAGCCAGGATGGAGATTTAAAAAAAAAGAGATGATGAAGGGAGGAGAAATTACCGGATGTTATAGAAATCAATGTTCATGACATCAGGTTGGAGGCTGTTCAGACAGAAAATGAGTTGTTTCACCCCCACCTTGAGAGTGGCCTCATCGTGGCAGTAGAGGAGGCCCTGAACCAACATATTGGAATAGGAACGGGAAGGAGGATTAAAATGCTTAGCCAACAGGATAATTCTCCTGTTGTGGCGGACGGAGCAACAGTGCTTGACAAAGCACCCTGTCCTCCAGACTACATCTGGTCTTATACTACTCAAACCGATCTGATTGGCACACTAAGAAAGGGATTGCAGCTTATTTACCATTTATGATCAAGTACTTTACACCAGACCTACTGACTTAACTGACTGCTGAAGTGTACCAGGAAGTCACTCGGTGATGGCAATTCTATCATACGGTGAAAGATTATCAAATGACCAATCACTCAGAGATGGTAAGGTTTTTTTTGCAAATATTTGGGTATATGCTAAGGGTTGGGTGAAATGTGGAGGTAAGTCTCTACCAAAGGAGGTGTAACACTCACCTTCCCTCCGCTAGCCTGCAAGTCACCCTTGGGCAAGGTGTAGTACCTGCTTAACCCCCTGATCAGCATCACGTGACAATGGGAGCAGCTGGTGGATGATCATATGAGCAGCTGGTGCATATCACCAGTCTTGGTCACGTGACCACAGATGCTGGGCAGACAATCTCTGAAGAGTATTGATAATGGCTAGGGTCACCCATCTTGTACAGTCACTGCCCAAAAGAAGGCAATGTCAAACCACTTGCCTTCTTGGCAAGAGGAACTTGCCAAGAACAATCGTGGGTCATGGAAAGACCATGATCGGCCATGTTATGTAACACAGCACATTACGAATGAAAGATACTAAAGGTAAGAGAGCTGTTCCATAAATGCATCAAGATTTTAGTGAACAGTTAAGAGGTTAAATTAGCAGTTGTGCCTTTCCTGTTCAATACAGTAACTCTACATTCTTTATCCAGTAGCACAACGGAGCCAATCTGCTCATACTGGTGCTTTCTTAGGTTCCTCAATGGTGGTTAAAACTATTCAGAACATTTTAAATCCTGTGCTATCCCTTAAGGAGGAGTTCATTGTCACCACTACAGTGTTGCCAAAATAATCTGAAGCTGCACGGGTGTGTGGGATGTTAAGAAGAGAAGCACCTGTGATCAGAGCATTTTTAGGAAGTAGTCGGAGTTGACGGATGAAGCAATCAGTGCCAGAAAGACCTGGACACAATCCTACAGGAGGTTCAGTGACCTCTCACATGTGGCCAGGGTCAGTAAGCATCAACTCCCATCCTCTACCTCAGCAAAATGGCTCAACACTCAATTCACCCACCTACCAATTGGTTCCCTACAGGTTAGGGTGACAATACACTCACCCACACTAGGCAATGCGGAAGGGTTGAGGGTCATGTGGTCTACTCTTGCTCCTGTCTGCTTATGTAACTGTCTTCTTGATGACTCAGCTCTAAAAGAAAATATAGAAGCACAAATAATTATATTTTCTGATTCAAAAAGCCTTTGGATCTATCATTTGGAAAAGACTTGGAGGAATCTTCTCACATTACCTGCCTTCTTAAATGTAACTCCATCTTGCATGTGCTATATGTTAGCATTTAAGTCCCAAACTTAATGAACATGCCTGCAACAGACCCAGTTTCAGTCCAGCCTAGTGCCAGGGAATTGCCCTAACAATTTTCTGAATCTTTCGCTCCATGTGGCTACACTTTACTGACAGTTCCCTGGTGGTGGAGTTAACTGCAAGACAAAATAAAAGAATTGTTCAATCTTTGTCACTTCCACTCCAGCCAACTAACCAACCAGTCGTTTGCAGTGCCTAGTGTGTATTCATTTTCCTTTTTCTTCAGCTTTTACTGCTGAGTTAGTAATCAACGGCACTTGATAAGGTCCTTCACACTGAGTGTTCAGTGGCTCCTTATGTGTCTTTTAATCAGGACTATTCACCAGGAATCAAGATGAGTCCTCCTTCTGGATCACTCCAAGCAGCAGAAACCTGTTGAGAACCAGGTGAACATCTTGGCTTTGTTTTACACAATGCATGGTGTGGCTATTGGCATGTAAGTACCAATGCTCCTGAAAGGAAAATCCTACAAAAACTATTAGATACTATGCAGTCCATCACAGGTAAATCCCTCCCCACCGTTGTGTACATCTACTTGAAATGAACTTAGAGCTTAGGAGGACATTGGAGCCTAACGGTGTCTCCTTCGCTTGAATCTTTGGAAACAACTCTATTTCTATCATTGATAATTCTTTTTTTTTCTTTGCAAGGTTTCTTTGAGGAGCCTGACCTGGAGTTACACTCTGACTTCAGTTTTTTGTGGGAATAGGAACTGCTCTCAGGTGCTCACAACTAGTCGCTCTTCAATGTGCCAACAACGTAGCCTGGAAGACTAGCGTGCCTTCAGGGTGCCGAATTGTTTCTGGAGGCAGGCAGGTTCAAGCCCGGTGCCGCCACCGCCTGGTGCATCGTGGGAGATGGAAAATCATAAGTAGTAAGCTGGCTTCTGGCTGCATGCCCAGAGACCAAAGTTCTTTAGGCACAGAGCTCGGAAGAAGCGGCACAGCAGATTAACACCATAAATCAGTGAGTTGCTTTGTTATGTCTCCCCTCTTGCTTTGAAATGGGGACACTTCCTTTTCCCTTATTAGGGAGAGAGAGCCTGTGGCATGTTGAATACATGTAGTCTTTGGGGTACTGCAAGTCTGTGTCTTTATTGATGATCTGCTGCACGGTTGAGTGTTCGATGGGGGGGTTACCGATGCTTTTTACGCTGGTGGGGAGGGGGATTGTTGCTTTGCTGTGCCCATGCGTGGGAGGGGGAAACTGGGGGGGCTTTGGGGTTCTAACATTTAACTGTCATTCATTCTTTGGGGCACTCCTCTGTTTTCGTGAACGTTGGTGAAGATAAATTTCAGGGTGTATATTGTACACATTTCTCTGACATTAAATTGTACCGATTGTACCCACCTATTGAAAAGCTGTCACAGGAAAACAGCATCCAACATCAGGGACCCTCACCACCCAGGACATGCTGTCTTCTCACTGCTGCCATCAGGAAGAATGTACTGGAGCCTCAGGACTCATACTACCAGGTTCAGGAACTGTTATTACCCCTCAGCCGTCAGACTCCTGAACCAAAGGGGATAACTTCACTGATCATCACTTGCCCAATCATTGAACTGTTCCCACAACCAATAGACTCACTTCCAAGGATTCTTCATCTCATGTTCTCAATATTTATTGCTTATTTATTAATTATTGCTATTTCTTTCTTTTTGTATTTACAGTTTGTAGTCTCTTACTCATTAGTTAAACACGCAAGTTGAAGCAGTCTTTCAGTGATTCTATTGTGGATTTATTCAGTGTGCCAACAAGAAAATTAATCTCAGGGTTATCTATGGCAACTACAATAAGAGGACTAGAATGTAAAAACAAGGATGTAATGTTGAGACTTTTTAGAGCTCTGGTGAGGCCTTGCTTAGAGTATTGTGAGCAGTTTTGGGCCCCTTCTCTTCGAAAGGATGTGTTGAAAGTCAAGAGGATGCAAAGAAGGTTCACGAAAGCTACTCCAGGATTGAATGGTTTATCATGGGAAGAGTGTTTAGTGGCTCTGGGCCTGTATTCACTAGAACTCAGAAGAATGAGGAGTGACATAATTGAAACCTATTGAATGATGAAAGGCCTTGATATAGTAGATGTGGAGAAGATGTTTCCTATGGTGGGGCAGTCTAAGAGCAGAGGACAGCCTCAGAATAGAAGGACATCCTTTTAGATTGCAGATGAGGAGGAATTTCTTTAGCCAGCGAGTACTTAATCTGTGGAATTCTTTGCCACAGGCAGCTGTGGAGGTTGATAGATTCTTGATTGAGCAGGGAACAAAGGGATACAAGGAAAAGACAGAGATTGAGGCTGACAGAAAAATTGGATCAGTCATGATGAAATAGCAGAGCAGGCTCAGTGGGTCAAATGACCTAATTCCGCTCGTATATGTTATGGGTTTTTGGTCTTATATATATTTACTCGGATAATAAATCTACACTGAACTTTTAGATAACTAAACGGTCCATGATAATCAGCCTATCTGAGTTCAATAGCTCTTGGCAGTGACACATGTATCCCTCAACACATGAAATGGGCTTAATCTGGTCTTTTTCTTTAAAATTGTTCTGATGCTACATAAGACCATGAGGAGGGTTTCAGGCCATGGTATTCCCTTTTTTGTCACACTTGGCCAGTTGTTACTTGGACATCCCACTTGTTCCAATGCCTGTGGATGCTGTGAACAATGGGAGGACCATTCAAGGTTCATCAGATGATATAATTCCTGACAAACACCTCCACTGAAGTGTTTCCCTTGGTCGCAGTCATTGTGACACAGCAGCCAGCACAATTCCCGATGATTCTAAGAACTGTCTTTAATCAGGATTTTGGTGCATCTGTTTGCAGTAGTTTTCCTTGCTGGGATAACTTCCAGACACCTTGAACGTTCTTTCACTATTACCAGTGCATCTGAGTAGCCTTGGCACTTTGGTAAAGCAACGTAATCTACAAGTAAATGCAAAGACAGCCCTGGTGTGTCAGGAAAACTTCATTGTGATAGCATTTCTGCTGCACCAAGATTAGCTTTCTGGCATGTCGTGCATCTTTTCAATATTTATTGGCCTTATGCTCTGAACTTTGGATCCTACTACCACTGGGAGAATCGGCTGATCATCTTTACCACTCCGAAATATCCTAAGGATTTTATCTGCTGTGCCTGACAAGGAAGCAGGGTGATTGGTACTATCCGTCTGTGACTAAAGCCATGCTCCGTGCTCCATCGCAGTTTAATTTCTTACTACTCTTCATCCAGAACCAGCTTTCTTCACTGGAGTATTGAGCTTGCATTTCTCAAGAATTCTGCACGTTTATCTGTGATAGAGAGTTCAAGTAAGTTTCCACAACCTCAGATCTTGTATTCACTTTATGTATTCCTCATATTTCTTCTACCTCTTTGAACGTGCCTTATTAGAATAGGTTGAGTGAACTTGGCCTTTTCTCCTTTGGGTGATGGAGGTTAAGAGGTGACATGATATGGTGTATAAGATGATGAGAGGCATTGATCAGAGGCATTGATCAAAAAGCCAGAGGCTTTTTCCCAAGGTTGAAATGGCTAACACAAGGAGGGATAGCTTTAAGGTGCTTGGAAATAGGTACAAGGGGGATGTCAGAGGTAAGATTTGCACACAGAGTGGTGGGTACGTGGAATGCACAGCCAGCGAAGGTGCTAGAGGTGGATACAATAGGGTATTTTAAGAGACTTTTAGATTGATACATGGAGCTTAGAAAAATAGAGGGCTATGTGCTAGGGAAATTCTTGGCAGCTTCTAGAGCAGGTTACATGGTTGGCTCAATATTGTGGACTGAAGGGCCTGTAATGTGCTGTAGATTTCTATGTTCTATGTTCTGCTTTTGCCCTTTCATCCACAAATCAGAGGTTCCCAGACTCAGGTCCATGGACCCCTTGGTTAATACTAGGGTTCCATGGCAAAAAAAAGGTGGGGAGCCCCTGTCCACAAATGCATTTCCACAGCATTCAATTGTGTTCACTTTGAATTGGCCTTTACATTGTGTTACGCCACCTCTGACAACAATTATACAACTTACATAAATTCTTGTGCTAACTGCCATACTTGATTGATGTTTCTACAGCCATAAGAAATCCCTTTTGCCTCCATAAATTTCCGAAGACGTGAACTACTCCTAAAGCCTATCAATATTAACTGACATTCCTTCTGCCATCTTACAGGGCTCTGTTAGGGCTTTCAGTTCTGCCTGTTGTGCAAAGGTACCAGGAGCCATATTACCTGTGCCAGAACTTCAGTTTCAGAAACAGTCCATACAGCCATTTTAACACCTCCCTCAACTATTTGCTCATTCTACCTCTTACTGTCTCTGTTATACCGATTTCATAATTTGCCACAGTTCTCCTCTTTTCTGTTTCACTTTCTCAGTTACCACACATATCTGCCCTTTATATTTTTCATCATATTGGTCTTATAACTGAACACGTTCCCTTATATTAGATGTTCATAACAAGAAATAACAGTCATCAATTCACTGTACTGCAATGAAGAGAGAGAACAAAGAAAGAAGTCTGGATCACCTTATGCTTAAAACAAGCCCAGGCTAGAAGATAAGAGAAGGGCTAACCGATGAGACAGTTGGGTTCAGTGACATTACACATGCTTCAGAGAAACAGCTGGAAAAATACAGAACCAGCTATACCAAAATTACTGAAACTTAACCAAACATGACAGATACTGTTGGTAAAAAAATGAAATTAAATCCTTAGAAAAAGGTGACATAGGAGCAGAAAATGTAGAAACCTTGTGGACAGAGTTAAGAAACTACAAGGGTATAAAGACCCTTCATCAGGACTAAAGAAGGAGGGGGCAGGGTCCCTATAAAGAAGGTGGGGGAGGGTGGAAAACTAATCAGAGGAAAGATCAAGGGGTGGGAGAGGGGAAGAAGAGAGGGGATAGGCTGAAGGCAGAGGTGAAGAAGGAATCTAAGGGGAAAGCACTATGGGTAGTAGAAGAAGGTAAAGTCATGAGAGGTGATAGGCAGCTAGAAGAGGAGACAGAGTGAAACTGGGATGGGGAAAGGGAGAGGGAGGGAATTACCGGAAGTTGGAGAATTTGATGTTCATACCAAGGGGCTGGAGACTACCCAGACGGTATATGAGATGTTGCTCCTCCAACCGAAGTTTGGCCTCATCATGGCAGTAGAGGAAGCCATGTACAGACATATCCGAATGGGAATGTGAAGCAGAGTTGAAGTGAGTGGCAACCGGGAGATCCTGTCTGTTGTGGCGGACGGAGCGTAGGTGCTCGACGAAGCGGTCCCCCAATCTGCGTCGGGTCTTGCCGATTATAGAGGAGGCCGCACCGGGAGCACTGGATGCAATAGATTACCCCAACAAACTCACAAGTGAAGTGTTGCCTCACCTGGAAGGACTATTTGGGGCTCTGAATGGTGGTAAGAGATGAGTTGTAGGGACAGGTGTACACTTGCAGGGATAAGTGCCAGGGCATTTGGTGGTTGTGTAATGATCCATATTTGATTAGGGAGAATAAGGTAAAGGAACTATGAGGAGACAATGATCATTTCCACAAACCTGATTGAGAAGTTGCAGAACCTGGGCCTCTGTATCTCCCTCTGCAATTAGATCTTTGACTTCCTAACTGGAAGACCACAGTCTGTGCGGATTGGTGATGACATCTCCTTCCCGCTGACAATCAACACATCTCAGGGGAGTGTGCTTAGCCCACTGCTCTACTCTCTGTATACACATGACTGTGTGCCTAGGCATAGCTCAAATACTGTCTATAAATTTGCTGATGATACAACCATTGTTGGTAGAATCTCAAGCGGTGATGAGAGAAGTGAGATATGCTAACTAGTGGAATGCTGCCGCAGCAACAACCTGGCACTCAAAATCAGTAAGACAAAAGAGCTGATAGTGGACTTCAGGAAGGGTAAGATGAAGGAACACATCAATTCTCATAGAGGGATCAGAAGTGGAGAGAGTGAGCAGCTTCAAGTTCCTGAGTGTCAAGATCTCTGAGGATCTAACCTGGTTCCCAACATATTGTCATAAAAAAGGCAAGACAGCAGCTATACTGTATTAGGAGTTTGAAGAGATTTGGCATGTCAACAAATACACTCAAAAACTTCTGTAGTTGTACCGTGGAGAGCATTCTGACAGGCTGCATCACTGTCTGGTATGGAGATGCTACTGCACAAGACCGAAAGAAGCAGAAGAAAATTGTAAATTTAGTCAGCTCCATCTTAGGCACTAGTCTACAAAGTACCCAGGACACCTTTAGAGAATAGTATCTCAGAAAGACAGCGTCCATTAGTAAGGACCTCCAGCACCCAGGGCATGCCCTTTCCTCACTGTTACCATCAGGTAGGAGATACCAAAGTCTGAAGGCACACACTCAGTGATTCAGGAACAGCTTCTTCCCCTCTGTCATCCGATTCCTAAATGGACATTGAATCTTTGGACACTACCTCACTTTTTTTAATATACAGTGTTTCTGATTTTGCAATTTTTAAAATATCTATTCAATAATATGTAATTGATTTACTTGTTTATTTATTATTATGTTTTATTCTATTTATTATTTTTTTCTTTCTCTGCTAGATTATATATGCATTGAAATGCTGCTGCTAAATTAACAAATTTCACGCCACATGCTAGTGATAATAAACCTGATTCTGATTCTGATTCATAATATGATAGAACTTTCCCTGCAGTATGAGAGGGAGAAGATAAAATCAGATCTTTCAGTATTACAGTGGGGTAAAGGGAATTACAGAGGCATGAGAGAGGAGCAGATCAAAGTTGATTGGAAGGGGACACCAGCAGGGCTGATGGCAGAGCAGCAACAATTGGTTTCTGGGAGCAATTTGGAAGGAACAGGATAAATACATCCCAAAGAAGAAGTAATACTCTAAAGGCAGGATGACACAACCGTGGCTGACAAGAGAAGTCAAAGCCAACAATAAAACCAAATAGAGCAAAAATTAGTGGAAAGAGAGAATATTGGGAAACTTTTAAAAACCAACAGAAGGCAACTAAAAAAGTCATAAAGTGGTTAAAGATGAAGCTAGTCTCTAATATAAAATGGATACAAAAAGATTTATCAGATACTGTATATAAAGAGTAAAAGGAAGAGAGATGTGAGTGGATATCATACTGCTTGAAAATAACGCTGGAGAGGTAGTAATGGGTGACAAAAATTGCAGAAGAATTTAATGTATTTTGCATCAGCTTCACTGTGGAAGACACTAGCAGAATACCAGAAATGTGAGAATGTCAGAGGGCAGAAGTAAGTATTTTGCTATTACTAACGAGAAGGTGTTTGGAAAGATGAAAAGTCTGAAGGTAGATAACCTGGACCAGATGGATTACACCCCAGGACTTTGAAAGAGGTGCTGAAGAGCTTGTGGAGGTATTAGTAATGATCTTTCAAGAATCACTAGATGCTGGAATGGTTCTTGAGGACTGGAAATGTTGAAATGTTTCTCTACTCATTCAGTAGAGCAGGAGGGAGAATAAAGGAAATGATCGGCCAGTTAGCCTGACTTCAATGGTTGGGAAGATGTTGGAATCCATTATTAAGGATGACGTTCGGGTACTTAGAAGCACATGTTAAAACAGGCCAAAGTCAGGTAGGTTCCCTTGGGGAAATCTTGCCTGACAAATTTGTTGAATTCTTTAAAGGAATAACAGGTGAGGGAGATAAAGGAGAGTCAGTGGATGTTGTTTACTTTGATTTTCAGAAGGTCTTTGACAAGTTGCCATGGATGAGGCTACTTAACAAGGTGAGGGCTCAAGGTGTTAAAGGAAAGGTACTAGCATGGATAGAAGATTGGCTGTTTGGCATGAGGTGAAGAGTCAGAATAAAGGGGGCCTATTCTGGTTGGTTGCTAGTGACTAGTGGTGTTCCGCTGGAGTGTCTATTGGGATCACTTCTTTCCACAATACATGTCAATGATTTGGATGAAAGAATTGATGGCTTTGTGGATGATATAAAGATAGGTGAAGGGGAATGTAGTGTTGAGGAAGCAGGGTGTCTGCAGAAGGACTTAGATTAGAAGAATGGGGCAAAGAAGTGACAGTTGGAAAATAATGTAGGGAAGTGTGTGGTTATACACTTTTGCAGTAGGAATAAAGAAGTAGACTATTTTCTAAATGTGATTAAAAAATCAAAAATCAGAAATACTATCATTGGGAGTCCTTGTGCAGGATTTCCCAATGATAACTTATATGGTTAAGTCAGTGGTAAGAAAGACAAATTCAATAAAAGGCAATTTCATTTAGAAAGGACTAGAATACAAATACAGGATGAAATGCTGAAACTTTATAAGATGTTGGTCAGACTATGCTTGGAGTATTGTGAGCAGTTTTGGGCCTCTTATCCAGGAAAGATGTGCTGGTATTGGAGGGGGTCCTGAGGAAGTTAATGAGAATGATCCCAGGAATGGAAGGGTTAACTTATGAAGTGTGTTTGATGTCTCTGGGCCTGTACTTGCTGGAATTGGAAGAATGAGAACAGATCTCATTGAAACTTTACAAATACTGAAAGACCTAGACAGAGTGGTCGTGGAGAGGATTTTTCTTCTAGTGGCAGCATCTAGGACCAGTGGGAACAGCCTGATAATACAGGGACATCAATTTAGAACAGAGACGAAGAGAAATTTCTTTAGCTAGAGGGTGGTGAATCTATGGAATTCATTGCCACATGGTTGGGTATTTTTAAGGGAGAGATTGATAGGTTCTTGATGGCTCAGCATGTGGTGTTACAGGGAGAAGATAGGAGAATGGGGTAGAGAGGGATAATAAATCAGCTATGATGAAATGGGGGAGCAGACTCAATGGGCCAAATTTCCTAATTCTGCTCCGATGTCTTATGGTCTTACAAATACATTATATATAAATACAGGCAAGCATAAAGAAAAATAAACTATATGGAAAACAACAGTTTAGAATCTAATCCAACACTACAAAATTCCTCAGTAATATTAGATTTAATCAGCCTTGTGCTCAGCCTCATAATTTACTTGCAAGGCTATGAAATCTCTTTTTTTAACTGATGTGCTGTGCTGTTATCTCTATTCTATGTAGATAAGATTAAGTGCTCTTCTTCCATGTACAGAAGCAGACAGAACTTCACTTCAGCAATAGAAAGGCCAATCTAATTGGCTCCATACAGAGCTGAAAGCAGCATATCTGCCCTGAAGCTAAGGTTGCCAGGGGGTTCAGAGAGAGAGAGAGAGAGAGAGAGAGAGAGAGAGAGAGAGAGAGAGAGAGAGAGAGAGAGAGAGAGAGAGAACTGACTATGGTTCACAGACTTTAATACTAACAAGATTTTAAGGGAAGGGAAAACAATAAATGCTAGGCCAGACAAGGGCTGTTAACAGAAACTCTTTAATGGCAAACTAGATGCCAACACTACGGATGAAAGGAGTATCTAAATGTAAAATGAATACTGCTAGTATCCAGCATCAGTCGACTTGGATGTCCACTTTCTCAGACAAGGCTGAATGCGAGTAGACAGCTTAACATTGCTGTGCTTTGCTCAAGTCTCGACAAGTGTTATAATGAAAAGAGGGAGTTAAATACCACCAAGGCAAGACAGTAATTAGCTGACCTGCATATTTGTAAGCACAATTGCCAAGTCTGTTGTGCACTCGCCTACGGAGGGGGTGGCGGGGCGGGGGGGGGGGTGGTTCATATCGATCCTGCAGCAGAGTCCGTGGTTGTGACACAGGGTTATGAGCTGACCAAAATGGAGCAAAACCTGATTTATGCTCTGGACCAGCAGGTTATTCTAGCTTTAGGGTCTCACCATTCTTTGCTGCTTTTGTATCTCTTTAGTAAGATATCTGAACTCCATGCCGTAAAAGACAATTTGTCAATGGGAGATGTGCCGAGTGTGAGCATATGTAGAACTGGGGCAAAACAAGAGCTGAAGTCAGATTAATGCCGAAGCAATGTTTTGTTCAGCTATTGGTTTTTTTAATGAAGCTCCCTAATTTTCCAGTCTTCATTTTGGGTTGGCAAGAACAATGCAATTACTTGTTTATGCACGCTGTGCAACTAGTATCTAGCATTTATACCAGAGGTTAAATTTCACCACAGTGTTTCAAAACTAGATTTGTGAAATAATTGGTTCTGCAGAGATTTTATCCAAATATGTTAGAGCCCCATTCATCTTTGTGTATAACTAAATATTTCCATTAGTCACTCGTGGTAAGCAAATTCACACTAGGTGTGAGGATATTAGAAATAAACTGATTAACATAAGAATGCTTCTAAAACATATTCTTCATTCATAAGTTTCAATTGCAAGTGGGATTACTGACAATCTATTATATTAGATTAAATCCCATATGATTATGGCTTCAGTATAATAGCTATATAAATCTCTAATGAGTTATTTCATTAGTTCTTACTTAGACTTCCTCTTATCAATAGAACTGACTGACTGATTAAAAATAATGTTGAAAGTGGGAATACAATTGGCCAATCCATTTCCTGTGTGCTTTTATATATATATATATATATATATATATATATATATATATATATATATATATATATACATTAAGGCCCTGATTTTGAATTAGTGTCTGGTTTACCACTTAATCAGGAATGCTGCAAGTCTGGTTCACTGGTCTGTTGGTGGGACCAGTGCAAGAGGGCTGTGTGGCCTTGCTTGTGGGACAGACTATGACTCCTCATGTTGCGGAGTCACCTGTTTGCAGCTGCCCTGGAGAGAGGTGTTGGGGTGGGTGCCTGGAGGCGGTGTGGTGTAGCGCCTGTGCTGGTGTTGGGGCTGCTGTTCAGTGTTTGCTCGATGGAAGACAAGGTGGATTGCATACATCTTCAGACTAATGCAGACTGCTGCAGGCTTGCTCTTGCCAACAACATTCTTGTGCTTAAGAACTTGGGCTTTATCACATTTTTTTAGCGACTGGATGTTTACTGCTACCTTATATGTGCCTTCTGCTGTGTACGACTGTTGAAACAGTGTTATGCACTTTGGCCACAGAGGAAAGCTGGTTCATTTGGCTGTATTCATATCGGCTGAACGACAATCAAAGTTGAACTTGAATGGTGAAGCTTAGGGCTGCAGATATAAGAACATTTTTTTGACAGAACTTGGAAATTATTCTGTTCTGTCAAATAATCTTGAACTATAGAAAGCAACATTAATTTAGGCCAACTTTTGCCAGTTTAATCTCTTTGAGAGGAGCGGTGAGGAGTATGTGGTCTGTTGTTAGGATGGAGCTTGAGACGGTAACATCTATCATTGAAGATCCACACCATCTGGGCCATGCCATCTTCTTGCAGCTACTACTGGGCAGCAGGTACAGAAGCCTGAAGTCCTACACCACCAAGTTCAAGAATAATTGATTCCCTTTGAGCACTTGGCTCTAGAAACAACCAGCACAACACTTATCACAATCACAGCATCGCAACACACTGACAACTTTGAATTAAGGTAGAGTTCACTCAGTTTTAATTGCATTATTTCTTGTAAGAATTGTTTATAATTCATATTTGTCTTGTGAACGTCGCATATCTGATACTATGTGCATGTGCTTTCTCTGCGTGTAAGTTTTTCATTGCACCTGTGCATATGACAGTGTTCTTATCTTTGATTTCTGACTTTTAAATTCATCAGTGGATAGTGTGGAAAATGGAAAATGCTACTCCTGTGTTAGAGTGAAAGCTTATGGAGGGTGGATCTGACTCATGCCCTTGGAGAGGCCAAGTCTGCATGACTTGGAATTATACAGACACTGAGCTTCCAAAATAAAGCATTTCCCAGCATCCTTTTAGCAAAGCTCTCATTGGAAACAAAACTTAGCAATAATGAGTAATGTAGCAAATTATGCAGACACCTGACGTCCCTTTCATTGGCCGGTCATCCATGGATCTTGTGCCCCAGCTGTCTGCGTCAAGGTCGATACACAAGCCAGTATGCAAGCTAGAGAGGTAAGATATGGAGAGCAAGCTGTTGCCCTTGCTACAGGCTCCCCCTCTCCACGTAGCTGATAAATCTAAAGGAATGGCAGATTGATAAGAGTTTGGCACTAACAGCGTTGCAGGAGTTGCCAGTTAGCATTGAACTCAATGTTGGACTGCTTTAAGGAATCCTGCTTAGGATTTTTCCTCAGAATTTACTCCTAAAACTTCTGCTCAAGACAGCAGAGGCTTGAGATCAACCATTTCCTTCTCCAGACACCAGCACTTGCATTTATAATACATTAAATACATACCCATATGCAGAAGATTATCAAGCACCTTTTCACTATGCATTACAACAAGCAACAATTAACTCGGAGTGGATTAATCATCAACGCATTTATTTTACCTACTGCAAGGGAGGACTATCACCACACAAGAGTTGGTGATAGCTTCATAAAAGCAAACAACATGGTCAGTCTTTTCTACCCAAGTGTTATTTACCAGTGTCAATTCAGGGACAGGGTGTATTTTGTTAGTCTGCTTAATTAGTGTATGCAGACGTCTTTCTGCAGCTTGTCATTTACTCAAGGTACATCAACATAAAGTTGCATGAACACTATTAGCAAAGCAACCTGGTACAATACAGGTTCCATTTTGTTACAGACAAAAATGCCATTTTGTTACTACAAGTAAAGTACGTTTCCACATTCCCTCATTTTTGTCATTTCATGACATTACATTTCATCAAATATAGTAATTGAAGTATGCATATACCTGTATATAAAGCAATGATGCAGTTTCAGAGCCCTACATATAATTCCCTGTTCATTCATCCACTTCAATGAGTACCCATTCCTTTCCTTAATATCGTCCCCTTCATCCTATTATTTCACACAAAAATCATAAAAAGAAACAGGCATTCTCCAGTCCCTAGCACTTGTGTTTAGAGGTAGATACATAGCCATATGCAGAACTTAACGCATCCGGTTGTACCAGCTTCATGTGTACATGAATAAAGATACAGTGAGGGTAGGCTTCAACATGTGAGCTTTCTCATCATCATATGGTCTGACGTTTTCAAAAAAAGCTAAACATGAAAATGATTTCTAAATTCCATGAACTTTAGAACAGTTGAAAAATTGACATTTTAACACTGGTGTAGTGAACAAATAGGGTAAAGAGTTTAAAACTGACATCACAGGTCTGAAACAAAATACAATAACCTCAAAAGCTGCTGTTGGAAAATGATCATGGATACTTCTGAATTTATGCAAATATCTAATAGGATTACTGATACTGTTTTGAATGGAGTCCATTGTCCCTAACTGGTCTGTGAACTCAAATCCAGATTTTAATGCCCACTAAAGGGATTCTTTCATCAGAAGGCCGTCCACTATCGCCCCAGGCATGCAAGGGTGAATGAACAGTTTGGTAGTGCCAACATCAGTCTTATGCAGAAAATAAAGTTGATAATTCTAACTGTATCAAGCAATGTTAGCTTTCAGTTAACCAGCCTGTGCTAGTCTCACCTGCTCAGCCCCTCATCTGTGACAAAAAAATGAAAAAAATAAGGCTCATTTATCTACCTCAACATTCTGCCAGCTGGTTTTGGTCTAACTGAGAGAAAAAAGGAGTTGAAAATGCAGCTGATGAACTGAAACTGTTTTTATCAAGAACGGATCTGTCTCTTTAAATTCTTGTGCCTTCAGCTGTGATAGTGCAGGTCAAAGATAAGGAGCACACAGGGGAAATGATTGTTTTAACACCAAGAAGCAGCGGGGAAAGTGTTTGGATTCTCTCACTCACTTGGCTCTGTTCAGCAGAAGAATTCTCCTGTGTATAAATGTTTCTTCTTGCAAACTCAGTACTTCATTAAATCCAATATAATAGGCCCCCTTATCTTCTGCACAGGCTTCTGAGTAAATGCATGATAAAATAGTTCAACCTTTGCAAATGCACAGTTGGGGTAATTCAGTTAGTGGCAGGGTGGAGTTATGTCTCTACCAAAGGAGATGCAAGATGCACCTTCCCTCTGCTGGCCTGCAGGTTATCCTTGGACAAGGTGTAGCACCTGCACAGAACAGGGTCGCATGAAGCCATGGGAGCTCGTGACAAATGGTTGTATGAGTGGCTGTTGCATATTGCAGGTCCTGGTTATGTGACCACTGATGCCAGGTAGACCATCTCAAGTATTGATAGTGGCTGGGGTCACTCATCTTGTAAAGGCACTGTCCAGAAGAAGGCAATGGCAAACCACTTCTATAGAAAAATTTGCCAAGAACAATCATGATCATGAGACCATGATCTCCTATGCCATATGACACAGCACAAAAGGATGATGATGTTGTGAAAATTGCAGTCTCTGTCCTTCAGTATATCTAATATGTGCTCTTTATTAAAGTAAATGGAAAGACAACTCTAGCATTCAGAATATTAGCCAGAGTTTTCAGTCATTGAGACAACGATAATGTTCATTATTAGAGTTTTGGTTTGGAAGTACATGGTTCCAAAGATACAGATTTGTAGGATCACATTGGATTTGTGTAGTAACAGGCCATTTGGTCCAATCCTGACTCTCTTCACCTAAGTCTATCAGGTAACCCTCTATTCCCTGATTCCTCGGTGTCTGTTCAGCTTTCACCGGGAAGTATTTGTCACCTCAACCACTCTTTGCAGTCATAACTACCACATATAAGCAAATAAATAAGCAAGCAAACAAAAATAAATAAATAAATAAATAAGCAAACAAAGAAACAAATAAATAAATAAATAAACAGGTGGAATATTAATTAAATATAAAATATTAGCTTTATTTGTCACAAGTACATTGAAACATAAAATGGAATGTGTCATTTGCGTCATATCAAATCAACAGCTATATCCTTCCCCTTATTTGTGTGTGAAAAACTTCACCCTTATGTTGTTGTTACTTCTCATGCCTTGTGGTGCATGGGCAGCATTTTTGCCATTCTCTTAACATTTGTCTGTTTTCATACGAGTTGCTAGCTTGATATTCAACCCAGTACAAGCTGAAAGCATACAAGAAGCTAGCTGGATTCAAACTCGAAACCATTTGCCTCAAAATCCAGAGCTGATGCCACTACACCACCAGCCAGCCAAGACTTAAATCGATAACATTTGACATACTCTTCTCCATGTGGAAACTGTCTCTGTGCCTGTTCCATCAACTTACTTTTATAGCATGCTAAAAAGTCTTTATTACATTACCCCCAAACCCAGTTGTCCCTCCTAGCCTGGTTGAAATCAATCCTAATTCATTAATTAATCATAAGGACATTTTGGAAATCTAGCTGATTTATGATAATAGTTTGATTTACCATATTCTATGCTTTTTTTTTACCTCCTTGAAGAATTCAGTATAATTGATCAAACAGGATTTGGAAACCAGTCCAATTTTCAGTATATTCTGCTTTATTTTCTAATAATTCTGTCCCATAGCTATGATTCTATTGTGCATTCCAGAGGTAAAGTCATATTCTAGGACATGTTCTTTTCCATCTTTAAAGTGTTATACTGGTTACCTACCAGTCCCCTGGCTCCATATTGCTTTAAAATAAATTACATGTATATCAACTGTGATGACTCTGCTAAAGTCAGACCTGATATTAATACATTTTTGGACACTGAGGGAATGAATAGATTTAGAGATCAGGAGATCACACTGAGCTACGGCATCAGCCACAATCCTGTTGAAATGCTCTGCAGGATCAAGGGGTTATGTGGTTGGCTCCTTTATTCTTAAAGTACTCTGATTCACTCTGGTTAAAATTCCTCTATTGGACCAAAGGTGGTCTGTTCCCTAAGCATAACAACATTTCCATTTACTTTGTCCTTAACTCACAAGCATTTGAACCCTCCAAGAACTTGCACAAAGGGGAAGTCATACAGTGAAGTGCCTCCTGTTGAGATTTGCCTGCTACATGTTGCATCAGAGGAAAGAGTCGTCTGTGTAAAGGACCTCAATCAAAAGGCTACACTGTCCACTATAACCATAACAGGAAACTCCTCTCACGGGCAAATACACCACATTGAAATGAGGACAATTATATTAGCATCACCCTGGGTTCAGTGCTGTTGCCCATGATTAGTACAGGTCAGTGCCAAATTACCAGGTTAATTTCAAAACATATTGACAATGTGCATTTGGAGGTTAGACTCTAACCTCTAGGGACACATTATCACCCATGTGGAAAAAAACATTGAATGTTTATTCTTTTTCATAGATGCTGCCTGACCTGCTGCGTACCTCCAGCATTTTAAATGCACTTCTTTGGATTTTCAACATCTGCAAACCTTCTCGTGTTTCCAGTGATTTATTTTTGATTAATTGTTCCTGTGCAACAAGTGGGCAGGTTATTTCTGTCCATAATATGACCAAGGGCATATTACTCAGGAGGTTACTAGCTCTATATTTCAAGCATTGAATTATTATTGTATGTTGCCCTTACAGTGAATACACTGCAGAGGATATGATCAGAGTCTTGCATTGTGTGGTAGAAAGGATCTTGTGACACTTTGTCATGGTAACACATCCCAGCAGCCTGGAACAACAAATTCTTCAGTCAAAATGAGCTCTGATTGGCAGATCCTTCTCAAATGGTATGAACTCTCAGCAGAATTTAATGGTCCCTCCTCTTGGCTCTTGCACTTCCAACTACAAAGCACATCCTCCTGAAAGGAGCTTTTCCCAGTCAGGACATCTACTTTCCAAGATGTTTTTTCAACGTTTTTCCAAGATGTTGCTGAGCTGTCATCTCCATTGAGGCTGCAGTTCAGACTTAGTTGTGTTTGAATTTTTTTTAGGTTGTAACAGATTATTTATGTGACAGATAATTTTAGGAGGAAGGAACAGAGCTGTTTTGTTCCTTGGCACATTCTGTTTAGTTGCATTCTGTGTTGTTCTGCCCGAGCATTGTATGCATGCTATGTTGGTGCTGAAGAGTGTGACAGCACTTGCAGGCTGCCCTCAGTACTTCCTTAGGTGTGTTGGTTGTTAATGCAAATGGCACATTTCACCGTATGTTTTGAAGTACATGTGATAACTAAAACCTGAATTGAATTAAAAGGCATTTAAATGTTTACATATTTGTCATTTATGTCAGTTCCAACTCGGTTCCCACTAGAATATTTAATTTGATCAACAAATTGATTGTTTCAATATTTACTTTGATTTTCAATTGGGTAATTCATTTGTCATTTTTAGAACAGTTGTATAATTTTGTGGAGCTCAATTCTTCCACAGGTGATACATATTCACCGATCCTCAGTAGACCCTGGTACTTTGCTGTATCGAATCACGGTCCCCACCAGGTCGAACCCTATGACTGGTTCTCTCCAACATCTTCTCTCTTCATCTCCCGCTGAACAAAGGACCCCACCTCACACTGGTGTCAGGCACACATCACAAGAACACACTCCTTTCATTGGATGGCTCACATTCCAAAGCCCCCATTATCTCTAACTGTAAACAAACACGGCTCCTACAGGAAAGACCATTACTTCAGAAGTGAAACCTTTCCCAGGGCGTCTCTCTCTCTCACACACACACACACACACACACACACACACACACACACACACACACACTCACACACACACACACTCACACTCACACACACACACACACACACACACACTCACACACACACACACACTCAGACACACACACACACACACACACACACACAGACACTCTCACACACTCACACACACACACACACTCAGACACACACACACACACACACACACACACACTCACACACACACACACACTCAGACACACACACACACACACACACACACACACACACACACACTCACACACACACACACTCACACTCACACACACACACACACACACTCACACACACACACACTCACACTCACACACACACACACACACACACACACTCACACACACACACACACTCAGACACTCACACACACACACACACTCACACACACACACACACTCAGACACTCACACACACACACACACTCAGACACACACACACACACACACACACACACACAGACACTCTCACACACACACACACACACACACACACACACACACACACACAAATACATAAACACACATATATATAAAACCACAAATAATAGGGTGCATTTATGACACATGTTAAAAGAGCAAACTGGTGCTTCATACATGATGAGACCTGGGTGGTGGCAGGTAGTTCAGCAGCCTTACAGACTGAGGGAAGAAGCTCTTTCCCATCCTAACAAGTCCTGCCCTAATGCTATGGTACCTCCTGCCTGATGATAATAGACAATAGGTGCAGGAGTAGGCCATTCGGCCCTTTGAACCAGCACTGCCATTCAATGTGATCATGGCTGATCATCCACAATCAGTACCCTGTTCCTGCCTTCTCCCCATATCCCTTGACTCCGCTATCTTTAAGAGCTCTATCTAATTTTTTCTTGAAAGCCTCCAGAGAAATGGCCTCCACTGCCTTCTGAGGCAGAGCATTACATAGATCCACAACTCTGTAGGTGAATGGGAGGGATCAATAGCAATGCCAAGGGTCCTGCATACGCAGTGCTCCTGATAAATATCTCAGATGGGTGGCAAAGGATCTATGATGATCCTCTCAGCAGCCTTCACAATCCTTTGCATAAGTATTGTGGTCAGATGCCTTGCAATTCCTGTATCCTACGCTGATGCAGTGGTGAGGATGCTCTCGATGGAGCTACTGTAAAAATTGGTTGTAATAGGGGGATGGGGGAGAACCACTTGCATGAATCTCATTAGGATATGGAGACACTGCTGTGCTTTATTGGCTTAATGAGCTGGTGTTGAGGGACCAGGTGAGATTGTCTCTTATGGCCGATCTGAGGCTCATGTTATTGTGCTCACACCATCCTACCAGCTGCTCTGCCTCCTCTCATATACCATCTTGTCACCGTTGTTCATGAGGCCTGCCACTATTGTGACATCAGTGAACTTGATTATTTGGTCTGTTGAAGATGCCTGTAAGACCTCTGTTAACTGGACTGCACTGTCACTCAGCCCCCAACCTGGAACGTTATCAGGCCCCACAGCTTTATGTGGGCTGACCCAGGCTGAGGCCTTCCTCACATCAGTTACAGCCAGAGTTTTTGCTCCTGGTGGGGGTGGAGGGGATCCTTCCTTGCTGGCATATCTTTCCATGCATGAAATTAAGAGCAACAAAGACACTCGGCCTATCGGGAAGAGAGGTGCTGGGTGAACTTGTGGTCTGTTATGGTCTGAATGCCCTGCCACATGTGCCTCGTGTCTCTGGTGCCACAGAAATGGCTGTATATTCTCTGTGAATAATCCCATTTTGCCTTTCTGATGGTGTGGGAAAGCGCAGCTCTTAACCCCCAGTCTGAAAGTATGTCTCAGATGTGTCTGGACCCCTGCTGTAAGCCATGGTTTCTGATTTGCCCTCACAGAGATGTGTTTAATAATGGTGAAGTCCTCAAAGCACTTCTCTATGTAGCCAGTCACAGATCCGGCACATTCATCAATATTAACGTGATGGTAATAGGTAGCCGACTCCCTGAACACGCTTCAGTCTGTGTTTTCAACTTAGATAAGGGTGAGATGATGCACCTTGGGCGTTTAATCTCAGGTAGGACCTATTAGCGATCTGCAGCACAGAGAGTGTTGTGGAACAGAGGAGGCTGGGAGTACCAGTGCAGAGTTTACTGGAAGCAGACAGGGTGGTGAAGACATGCTGACCTTCATCAGTCAGCGTGTCAGATTTCACAGTAACAACATTATTTTGTTGTTATATTAGAAGCTGCTGAGGCCACACTTGGAGTGCCATGTACAGTTTTGGTCACCCTGTTATAGCAAAGAGATGGTCAATCTGGAGAGGATGCAGAAGAGACTTACAAAGATGCAGCCTGGGCCAGAGGTCTGAGTTGTAGGGAGAGGTTAGCCAGATTGGATCTTTTCTCTGGCGTGCAGAAGAATGAGTGGTGACCACACAGAAGTTTATAAAACCATGAGGGGTTGGAGAAGATCTTTTCCCTAGGATTGGTAGTCCAAAACTAGAGAATCAGATACAAGAATATAAAGGAGAGGTTTATTTTCATTTTAAAAATCTTTTTATTGGTACATAATCTTCTACAGCTATAAAATGATACAAAACTTCAACAG
The DNA here is from genome assembly GCF_030144855.1 of Hypanus sabinus. Lineage (NCBI taxonomy): Eukaryota > Metazoa > Chordata > Chondrichthyes > Myliobatiformes > Dasyatidae > Hypanus > Hypanus sabinus. Next base: position 106,072,452 of record NC_082711.1, read on the forward strand.
ATTAATATGTATACAATTAATAAAGCTGAAGAAAAAAAAGCTGATCGTAATATATAAAAATGGGAAAAAATTATATATAGGAAAAAGAAGGAAAAAAACCCCGTCTAACAAGAAAAAAACTCCACTGGCTACAAAAAAAGGGGGGAAACCCATTAGGAATCAACCCCCCCCCCCCCCCCCCGGAGCAATACGTTTAACCATCATCTAAAATATATAAAGAAAAAGAGTCATCAAGTGCCAATTCATGTTTATAAAAAGAAAAATTGGAAGGAAACTATAATGAATAATTCAAATTAAATGGTAATATTTGGCAAAAGAGCCCCATCTTCTCTCAAAATTGAATTGGGAATCAAAAGTTCTACTTCTAATTTTTTCCAAACTGAGACATAACATTACTTGAGAAAACCATTCAATTAATGTAGGGACAGATATATCTTTCCATTTTAATAAAATAGCCCTTCTTGCCAACAATGTAACAAATGCAATTGCATGTTGGTCTGAAGATGAAATACCCTGAATATGATGTGGAACTATTCCAAATAGAACAGTCAATCTTATTAGGTTGTAAATTAATTTTTAGAGCTTTAGAAATTGTAGAAAATAAGGATTTCCAAAACAATTTTAATGGAGAACATGACCAGAACATATGTGACAAAGTAGCAACTTCAGTTTTACATCTATCACAGTAGTTGTCTATACTAGGAAATATTTTAGATAGTTTCTCCTTTGTTAAATAATAACAGTGAACAATTTTAAATTGAATTAAACAGTGGTTGGCACATAGAGAAGAAGAATTTATGTTTTTTAAAACTCGAAGCCAATCTTCATTAACAAAGGTCATATTAAGTTCTCTCTCCCAATCTTGTTTAATCTTTAGTGGTAGGTTCTCTTTTTGTAACAAAAATAAATAATAAATTCTGCTAATGGAACCTCTCACTAAAGGATTCAACTTCAAAATGGTATCTAACAAATCAGATTCTTGTAAATGTGGAAACTTAGGTAAATATTGTTGTAAAAAATGTCTAACCTGAAGATATTGCAGAAAATGTGTATGAGCGAGAGAATATTTGTTAATTAACTCTTCAAAAGTAATCAATTGACCATCACAAAATAAAACTGTAAAAGAACGGATCCCTTTATTTCTCCATAGGAGAGAAGTGGGATCGGTTATTGAAGGTTTAAATGAAAAGTTTCGATATAAAAAACTAGACGGGAGAGGTTTAAAGAGACCTGCAGCGCATTTTCTTTATTTCAGAGACTAGTGAGTAGCTTGAATGAGCTGCCAGGGGAAGTGGTTAAGTGAGTACAATTGCATTAGAGGCATTTTGAAAGGTTGAGTTCAACAGATTTTTACCTTTATCAGTCAGTGGCAGCAAGATATCATGGTCCACGGGTCATTTTAAAAAGAGTTAGCAATATGGAGATCAGGGATAGTGATTTGGTGTCCTGCAGATATCAAATGCACTGATTCACATCCATTCTCTTTCATTTGAGCACATGCAACTATAACAGGCCCAGTCATAGTTCCCCTCCCTCCTCCACCTCACCTGCTCTTTAGACTGAGGCACAGACCCCGAAGGAGCCCTTTTGAAACCAAGTAGTTCCTGCCATCAGGCTGTCTAAATCGACTAAGAATTCTTGGTGGTGTAGTGTAACATAATTGTTGGAAATGTACATAATTCATAACCACCAACACTGAGTTGGGGTTTCACTTTAAGAAGCTGGTCTGATATGAAGATGTAATTACATGAACGATTTTTAGTGTGCTTTGTGTTCAGTTTTTTGGTGTTCAATAAATGAGCTATTACGGTTTTTTGAAATGTAAAATGCCTTCATGGTTTTATTTGCGAAAATCAACACAATGTTCTCGGATGATTCCAGAGTTATTGAACATGTTGGCCAATTCAGTTGCTTTGAAACTGCCAAAGTTTTGGGAGCAAAATGACGCTGCTTGGCTCATACAAGCTGAGACTCAATTCGCACTTCGACCGACAACACCAAATATTTCTATGTAGTCACATCACTCAGCAGCTCCACGGCTGTGGGAGTGGTGAGTCTGCTTGAACACCTGCCTGAACTCGATAAATATCGATCGCTGAAAACTCACCTTTTATAGACTTCTGGTCTATAAGAGTCTGAGCGCACCAAACAGCTGCTCTACTTGTCTGGCCTTGGCAATGCTAAACCTTCAGAGCTAATGGACCACATGCTATCAATCCTAGGAAATCACTATCCTTGTTTTATTTTTAAAGAACTCTTCATGCAACAAATGCCTGATCCAGTTTGCAAAGCCCTCGCTAATGTATCTGTGAAGGACTATAGGGAGCTTGCTAAACCGGCTGAAGGTCTACACTCAGCCAGGCAGTGGTGCATCATTCCCCCTCCTTTCTCTTCCTCAATAAGCACGGTCAGCAAGGCCCCCACTATAAGGACACATGCCGCTGCAAAATAGATGACACAGGGCCTGTGCTTTTATCACACTCGCATTGGTAGGAATGCTCAAAAGTGCTGACTGCCTCGCAGCTTCGACAGTGCCAGTCCACCAGGACATCAGAGGTCTGTGAACACCGTGGGTTTCAGCTGCCAGGGTTGTCTACTGTTGTTCAGAGACACCCTCTCAGGACAATGCTTGCTGTGTGAAATGGGTGCTCAAGTGAGTGTGCTGTCAGCATCACCTATTGATGAGAAGGCAAAGAGTGATGAAACCTTTCTGGAGGTCACCAATGACTGCAAGATCCAGACCTACGGAACACGACAAGTGATGCTCTGCTTCAGTGGGCGACATTACATTTGTCCTGGCTTAAGTGGCTAGACTCCTGTTTGGTGCAGATTTCATGTGTGCCCAAAGACTGTTGGTTGATCTTAAGAACTGCCAGCTTGTGGATGTCAAGGACTTTTGGTCGTTACACTGTTCCCCCCAGTAACAAGCGCATGCACCACAGCATGTGAGTTCACTCGACTGCAAGGTGAATTCCCAAACCTCACCAAGTCCACATTCTCCATAAGAATCGCAATACATGGGGACGAGCATGTAGGAGTGTCGACTAAAATGGACAAGAGTGTAATTACTTCTAATGTACACTTTATTTTCCCCACAAACAAATGGCGACATCGTATATATATCAGAAAAAAAACACCCCAAAAATTAAACAATGTACAATGTAACACGTAACATACAGAGTGAACTTAACCCTTAACAGATTAAGATTTTATTTTTGTTTACCTGGATGATAGACTTGTCACCAGTGCGTCCAGATCCGAACGTGTATCCCATCTCAGCACTTCTCAAGCACTTAAGCCAAAACGGGTTGATTATTAACTTTGCTAAATGTCACTTTGGGTTGTCAACCATTGATTTTCTTGGCGATTGCATTTCTGCGGAAGGTGCAGAACCCCTTCCGTCAAAAGTTGCTGTTAATTATGGATTTCCCACCGTCTCACATGACTGAAAAACTACAGGAGATTTTTCTATCGCCACTTCATTCTGTGAGCTGCTGAACTTATGTTCTCCCTGCACGGAGCACTTCAAGGCAAAATCCCTAATCATGCGGATATAACCAGGGTATTTGTTGATAGCAAATGGGCTCTTTCTAAAACAACCCTATTGGCACAACCACCCTGCAATGCTCCCATAGCCATTACTACAAATGCTTCCGACTATGCTGTGGGTGCTGTGCACAAACAGTTGCCATGACAGGTACCATGACAGAAGCCACTTGTCTTCTTCAACCGGCAGTTCTGTCCCCTTGAGAAGCACAACGCGTTTGACTGTGATCTTCATGGTCTCTAACTTGCTGTGTGTCATTTTCATTTTCATATAGAGGGTCGCCATTTCACAGTGTTCATTGACTACAAACCCCTCGTGCACACGATGGCCAAAATATCAGACCCTTGGTCTGTACGGCAGTAACACCACCTGGCCTACATATCCGAGTTCACAACTGATATACAATATGTCATGGGGGAAAATAACGCCATGGCTGATTGCCTCTCACAGGCAGCCATTGAGGCCATACACATAGGGGTTGACTATGCCAGCATGGTAGTTGATCCAGAGGTTCAGCCTTACTGAACAGCAGTCGTAGGCCTGTGGTTAGCTGATATTAAGTTCGAGGAAGCTGAGATTTCTCTCCTGGGCAATGTCTCGGCTAGTTGCGCTTGCTCCATCATGCCCACAAATTGGAAGCAGACTGCTCGCATCCGGGCTGGAAGGCCTCACAGAACTGGTTGCACTGAAGTTTATGTGGAATGGCCTTAGAAAGGACGTGTGTGATTGGACTGCAGCCTGTGTGGATTGTCAGCGGGCAAAAATTAACTGTCACGTTCAGGCACCAGTGGCACCTTCTGAGGTCTCTGAGTGATGGTTTGACCATGTCCTTGTTGGTCCTCTTCTCCCTTCCCACAGATTAATGTACCTTCTTACCGTGATCGTCCCTCTAACAAAGAAGATGTCTGCAGGTGTGGTTTGGCCAATCATCAGCACCTGGGTAACTCGGTTTGGCACCCCATCTGATATTTCATCTGACTGCCATCTCTAATTTATATCAAACCTATGGATACAATGGCCCAGAACCTCAGCATTAAGCTACATCACACCACAGCCAATCACCAACGGCCTATGCAAGCAGTTACACCACTCCTTAAAGGCTGTTCTGAGGTTTTTCTGAGTGTTGGCATGATTGTCTCCCGTGGGTCCTGTTGGTGGTCAGAACAGCTCCAAAAGAGGACCTGCAGTCATCTGTGGTTGAGTTAGTATACGGTCAGCTGTTACAAGTGCCAGGTGATTTTATTCCTGACGCCACGCCTGCCTGGTTGGCCTCTCAGCAGCTTCTCTGCCCTCCTCAGTAAATTCAATTATTTCCACCTATTCCTACCTCCCATCATGGCATATAGCACCCTTGGGTTCCTGGTCATCTATATTCTGCCTTGATTGTTTTTGTCTGCTATGATGCACACCAGCATCCCCTTAGGCCCCTTTATGATGGGCCATTCCAAGTTCTCAAATGGGGAGAAAAAACTTTTATCATAGATAAGAGGTATAAACCTGAATGCATTTCCATAGATTGCCTTAAACCAGTCCACCAGGATTTGGAAGATTCTGCTACCATGCCTCTACCATCGTGACATGACCATGAGTATATCAACACACCTCTGGACGAGCCAGAGGCACCTGTTGTTACTCCACCCATGAACATAGGACCCAAGCCGGAGAGCTCCTCTGAGCTCTGGACTGGTTCCCAATGGCATGGTGAGTTATGGTGGGGGTGGCACTGTGTAGGGTGATGTAATTAGGAGAGATGTACATAAATCACAACCGCGGACATTGAGTTGGGGATTCACTTTAAGAGGCTGGTCAGAAAGGATAACATAATTACACCAAATGTTTTTAGTGTGCTTTGTGTTCAGTAAAGGATTTGCTACCGCTTTTCTGAAACATAAGATGCCTCTGCCATTTTATTTGTGGAAACCTACAGTGAAATCTGGATATCTGATGGTAGAAGACATGTCAACACAGACGTTAGGATATCTCAGCTTACTGGCTCTCTTAGCTACCTCAACTATAGCTCATCTCAGAGGCACAAGAGCAACAGACACAAAATGTTTGAGAAACTTAGCAAGTCAGGCAGCAATATGATGTAGGGTCTCAGTCCAAAACGTTTATTTTCCTCCATACAAGTACCAGGTGAAATGTCAGCTGTTTATTTCCTCCATAGATGTTGCCTGATTTGCTGAGTTCCTCCAGCACTTTTTGTGTGTTGCGTTTGTTTCTCTCATCCTGTCTCCTATATTGATGTCACTTTATTCCCTCAGTAGTCCATCTCCATGTATTTGCTTCATTGGTAAAACTTTCCACAGGGAGTATCTTCCTTCAATCTCAGCCATCGTTTCTTATCTGTATCCTTGATCACATCACCTGTGTTTCTTTCATCTTTGTTCTCACCCATCGCCCATTAATGACTCAGGTTGAAACTCTCTTTATCACACAGGAGTTCACTATCGTTGATTGGTCTTCACAACAAGGGTTAAAAGAATGTGAAAACTGCCAAAACAAGTAAAAAATAGGCAACCTTCAAGTTTACAGAGAAAAAAGAATTCTAAGCAATTTAGAACGAGACCTTATATTTATTTTCCCTTCAGTTATTTTTCATTATCATCGTTATGTGCTGTGTCATGTGACGTGGGCAATGATGGTCTTTGACCATTACTGTGCTTGGCAAATTGTTCTACAGAAGTGGTTTGCCATTGACTTCTGGGCAGTGTCTTTATAAGGCAAGTGACCCCAGCCTTTATCAATACTCTTCAGAGATTGTCTGCTGGAGTCAGTGGTGGATTTACCAAGACTTGTGATGTGCACCAGCTGCTCATATGACCATCCACCTCCTGCTCCCATGGCTTCACGTGACCCTGATCAGGGGCTAAGCAGGTGCTACATGTTGCCCAAGGATGACCTGCAGGCTAGCGGAGGGAAGGAGTCATTTACGACCCTTTATGGTAGAGATTTATCTCCACCTTGACACCTATTTTTGTTGCTTAGGTCCTTCAGATGCACCAAGTTAACGTGTAACACTTTAAGACATTCTTTTGGTGTTGGCACCATAGCAGTTGCTACAAAATTAAGTTGCAATGTAGGATAAAACTTTCAAAATTAGTTGTTTAGAACTAACCAGGCAGCACACTAAAGTCAAATTTTTATCTATCTTTTTGCTCCAGGTAGTTAAAAGCATCCATGCTGAATTAGTTTCTTCAGTGGTTTTCAGGTTGGTAGCATAGAAATTTTGGGCAGGTGGGGCTTGTTCGTCCTGGTCGACTGCCCACCTAGGAGAAGGAAAACTCTGATTTTAAAACCTCCGCTGCCTTGCAACCACACCCAATCATGGGAAAGGCTTCGGGGAGTAAACCCTGAGAAGAAATCCGGAGCCAGAGTCCTGTAGGCGGTCAATAGGGAGGAATTTATCAATCTATTGTCTGGCAACTACTGCAGCCGAAGAGGCCATCATGTGTAACGATCTTCGCGCCAGTGGGTCCTGAACTCCGAGGCTGAGAGAGTGAGACTGTGTCCGTGCTAAGGCTTTTTCACTATAATATCTTTCACACACAGGTCCTTGTGTTGTGCATCTTCATCTTCTTTCTCTCTTCAAAAGTCCTACGGCGATGGGACAGCAGTGAACCAATAGGTGGAGGCGACCACTGAGTTGCAGTTGCAAACCTACACGTTGGTGGCTCTTGGACAGATGGTCGTTCTCCTCTGAACCCAGGGCTGTAGGGGAGTCCGGCAGCATCCAGGGTGACTGGGCAGCCCTTTTTAGGACAGTGCGGCCCACCCTGTAATCAGGGAGGGGCCTAGAAAAGGTGGCCTAAACATCGCCTGTCCTAGATCATCCAGCCAGTTAACCGCGAATGATGGATTACCCAATCATTGAGGTCGAAGTGAAAATCAAAAGAAAAAGATTCTCCGTCTAGGAGCATGGAACATGTGCACCTTAATGTATAAGGAAAACACTGCAAGATCTGAAAGGAGAACAGCTCTCATTGTTAAAGAACTTGCTCACTACAACATCAATATCGCAGCGCTGAGCGAAACCAGGGTTGCAGATTAGGGATCCATCACTGAGCTTGCCAGCGGCTACAACTTCTTCTGGAGTGGAAGGGTGCAGAATGAAGACAGGATCCACGGACTGGGTTTCGCCATAAGGAGTACCCTGATGAAACAGCTCCCTGACCTGCCTGTTGGCATCAGCGAAAGATTGATGAAGCTTCGTCTGCCCCTCAGCCAAAATGGACATGCAACTATTATTAGTGCCTATGCCCCCACCCTGATCAGCCCTACTGAAACCATAGAGCAGTTTTACGCTAACCTTGACTCCATCCTGCGCTCAGTGCCAGCCAGTGATAAGCTGATCTTGCTGGGAGATTTTAATGCCTGAGTCGGCCAAGACCATGATCAGTGGAGTGGAGTGCTCGGCAGACATGGAGTCGGGAAGATGAACAGCAATGGCCTTTCTGTTTTTCAGCAAATGTGAAGAGTATGACCTCACTATCACGAACACAGTGTTCAGAATGGCCAACAAATTCAAGACAACATGGATGCACCCTAGATCCAAACAATGACATCTGATCAATTATGTCATTGTCCGTCAACATGACATCCGAGACGTAGTCATCGCATGAGCCATGCGAGGAGCAGAGTGTTGGACGGACCACAGACTTCTCCACACCACCCTCAAGCTACACATCGTTCAATCTCACAAAAAGCATCCAAAGGCAGTACGGCCATCCTTTAACACCTCCAAACTTCAGCACCCTCCGTGTTTGAGCGAATTTCAAAATACTCTTAAACAGAAAGTATCAACAAACCAGTCAGTCATGGGTAACCCAATCCAGAAATGGAGCCACTTCAAAAATGCTATAACTGAAATGACAAAATCAACCCTAGGCCGTAGAAAGCGCACCCACCAAGATTGGTTCAACGAGAATAGCACCATCATCGATGACCTACTCACCAAGAAGAACAAGGCATTCAAAGAATGGCAGGATGACCCGAACTCCACCTGCAAAAAGGACAGATTCAAGTCCTATCAGGCACTCGCTCAAAGGGAAATCTGTATAATGTGCGACACGTGGTGGAATAAGAAGGCGGATGAGGTTCAGCACTATGCTGACACAAACAACACCAAGCAGTTCTTCAACGCCATCAAGTCTGTCTTTAGTCCCTCAAAGTCAAGCGTAGCTCCTCTGCTTTCTGCAGATGGATCCTCGCTTATCAAGGACAAAAAGGGCATCAACACCAGGTGGAAGGAACACTTCAGTCAGCTCCGGAACCGCCCCTCCACTGTCGACCAGTCAGTACTCGACCAGATTCCCAGAGCCTAGTCCATGAGCACCTCAACAGCCCCCACCCCTCCGACCGAGGTCACCACAGCCATCAAACAGATGAGCTGTGGCAAAGCACCAGGCAAGGATGGCATTCCCGCAGAACTGTACAAAGCCCTCAACCAGGAGTCACTCAAGGCATTCCAGGACATCCTGGTCAGTATCTGGGAAGAGGAAGTGATGCCCCCGACCTTCGGGATGCTGCAATAGACGCCCTATACAAAAACAAAGGCCCGTGCACAGACTGTGGGAACTACCGGGGCATCTCCCTACTTTCCATCGCCAGCAAAATCCTGGCTTGCATCATCCTCAATAGACTTATTTCAACAGTATCTGAAGGAAATTTCCCAGAATCGCAATGCGGCTTTCGGCCTAAACGCAGTACTGTGGATATGATCTTCACTGTTAGACAAATGCAGGAGAAATGCCTGGAGCAGAACATGAACTTGTACTTTGTCTTCATTGATCTGACTGAAGCATCTGAGACTGTCAACAGAGAAGCCTCGTGGATCATCCTTGGGAAACTTGGCTGCCCTCCAAAGTTCAGCAACCTCATACGCCTCTCCCAATGCAACATGACTGGAGGGATTCTCTCAGCTGACGAACCCAGCAAGAAATTTGACATCTCCAATAGCATTAAACAGGGCTGTGTGCTTGCACCAGTACTTTTCAACCTTTTCTTCACTCAAGTACTAATGCATGCCGTCAAAAACCTAAACCTGGGCCTTTGTATCAAATACCACCTGAACGGGTCACTCTTTGACCTACGTCAGCTTGCAGCACACACAAAGACCCTCCGAAAGCTGTTCATAGAAGCACTCTTTGCAGATGACAGCGCACTCATGGCACACCAAGAGGACCACCTACAAACAATGGTCAGCAGATTGTCTGCCACATCTAAATTGTTCGGCTTGACAATCAACCTCAGTAAAACAGAGGTCCTCCTGCAGCCTGCACCTAACAGTGCCTCCCCACAGCCATGCATCACCATCGATGACACACAACTACGGAACGTTGACAACTTCAGATACCTGGGGAGTACCATCTCCAGCGACGGTGCCCTTGATAAAGAAATCACGTCAAGGATCCAGAAAGCAAGCCAGGCACTCGGAAGGCTCCGGGTCAAAGTTCTGCAGCACAAGAACGTTTGCCTCTCCACTAAACTGAAGGTTTACAATGCTGTTGTGGTCTCATCACTTCTATATGACTGTGAAACCTGGACACTGTATCGCAGACATGTCAAGCAATTCCACAATTGCGTTCTGCGATCAATCATGCAAATCCACTGGCAAGACCGTATCTCCAACCTGACAGTCCTGGACCGAGCCAAATCCACAAGCATTGAAGCCAAGGTTTTGAAGGCTCAGCTCAGATGGACCGGCCATGTGATCCGCATGGATGAGTCCAGAATGCCGCGTCAGTTGTTCTAAGGAGAACTGGAGGAGGGCAACCGTCCCCAAGGAAGTGGTACAAGGACAACCTCAAGTCAAACCTTAAGTGGGCCAAACTCCAGCCCCGTGATCTCAAACACACTGCTGCTGATCGGTCCAAGTGGCGCAGTCTATGCTCCAAGGCAGCAGACAACTTCCAAGCCAACTGGCGCATGCAGCGCCTCAAGGCGAGTCAAGAAAGACACAGGAAGGCGGCTGCTCCTGCCAAACACGTGGTGCTCCTTGCCCCATCGGCAACCGTATCTGCGCTTTGGACTTCGGCCAAAGAAGTCATATGCATGCCCACAGATGTTGACTGCGCAACACATTCGTCTTCCTCAGACTTCGAGAGACTACTACTATAGCATATAAATATTAATCATATTTTTGCCTGTGATTCTCTAACATGATGCATTGTGAGATTATAATTAAATCTGTGAACTACTGTGATATTGAGAGTTCATAAGAGGAGGTGGGTACATCCCCATGAATTTCAGCGAAATAAAAAATCAAGTTAATCATTTATTGCATTTATTTCTGTTCCTCTGATTCTTTGTAAATTTATTAAGTTGTCCATTTAGAAAGGAAATTATGCAAGCTTTATAAATAATTAACAAACTTGGGAATGCTGCAAAATATAATTTTGTTCAACCCATCTATACAATCTGGGTCAATATAAATGGGTAGATGAAGGAATAGCAGGTTATGCTGTAGATATTGTTAACTCAGCCAGTTGTGATTGACAAGAACCAATGATGTCATAGTTTGGATATGAGGATCATGATATATCTGCAATTGTACGGAAAATGCGCCAGCACCTTCACTTTCTTAGGAGACAAAGGAGGCTTAGATTGTCACCCAATACCCTAACATACTTCTACAGAGGTGCTGCTGAAAGTGTCCTGGCTAGTTGTATCATAATCTGATGTGTAGGAATATAAGAAACCACAGAGAGTAGTGGGCTGTGCCCAATTATATCACGGGCATATTCCTCCCCACTACTGATATTATCTAAATCCATCATCAAAGATCCCCCTGTCTGGGCCATACAATCTTCTTGCAATTACCATCAGGCAGGAGGTACAGAAGCCTGAAGTCCCATTCCAACAGTTTCAAGAACAGCCACATCCCTTCAACCGTTCAGTTCTTGAACAAACCTGTACAACTAGAGAAATGATCTAGTGTTTTCCTGGCATACAGTATAAATAAACTTGTCTTGGGCTTCCAGCCGGGTACAAACAGTGATATTAGTCAACATTTCGATGACAGACTCTGCCACCTTCATCAGGGATGATGTCTGGGCATGTCTAGTCTGGTGGTATTTATACCCCCGCTGTCCAACCCTCCTGATTGGGTATCCTCATCCAATCAGTTCCACTGTTCCACCTTGTTTATGATTGAATTCCATTTCTTACTTAGAGCGAGAGCTTTGTCTTCTTTAAAATCTTTTGCTCCAGGTTTATATCAGTGGCTTCCTTCACCAGGCCCGAAAGCCATGGCATGTTAGTTTTGTGCTGTTGAAGTCAGTCATATGACCATTGCGGATGCAGTGTTCTGCTACCACCGATTTCTCCAGGTAACCTAAACAGACATATTCCTTGAGGTGATTTCCACTGTGCTGATATACGCTGTTCCGAATTTACAGGGAGTTCTGTAAATGCCAGCTGTCCTGAGTCACGGATCATCTGTGATCCGCCCAAGTTGAAAGTTGAACTTTCTTATGGGTTTGTGAATGGTATTAATATGATATTTCTTCAGAATCCTACTGATCCTTCCAGAAACACATGAAAGCATAGGGAAGACAGGTGGTAGTGATAGATTCCTCCTTGTTTTCAGGTTTCCTGGTTTCTCCGTCGGCTCTTTTAAGAGCCCGCGTGATTCCCTTTACCTTGTAGTCATCCTGGAAGAATATCGTGCATAACCATTTTATTTCCTTGCAGAGACTCTCTGGGTCTGAAATAGTTTTTGCACAGTTAGTCAAAGAGACATGATGGTGGCTGTTGTTGTTGTGGCAATTGGGATAGCAGAAACCTAACTGGATGAGGACGAACCAATTAGGAAGGACGGATAACAGGAGTATTTATATAAACCATCAAACTAGGTGTGTCCAGGCATCATCTGTGATGAAGATGGTAGAGTTTATTATCGAAATATTGTTTAAAATCAATACTTGTACCCGGCTGGAAGACTGAGGAGTTTATTCGTCTTATCAATAGAGTCCAGGAACACTGACCACTTTGATCACTGTGCACAATGTGGACTGGTTTTTGTTCTAGTTGTGTTTTTTTTGTAAAAGGATGTTTTTTTTGTTTACTTTCTGGTGAATAGTGCTCATATGATGCTACGTGACTGTGATGATTCGGCAATATGATTTTTTAATGCACCTGTGCACACATGACAGTAAACTCCACTTTGACTTTGTCTTTTCTATATATTTTCCTCCTCATCTGCAACTCTTCAGCACTACGTAGAATAAAGGGCTAAAAAGAGAACACTGGTTTGCAGTGTTGCAGACCAATTAGTTAAACAATCAGTAAGAGAGCTATAAATGTGGAATGTCACTTGCTTCTTCTTTGAAATTCATTGTTTATAATGAAGCAAAATGTGAATGCTTCCTTATATTGTTATCTATTATTTAAATGATTGCTCAGAAAAGCATCAAAATCTTAAGTAGGTTTTATCCTTGAATATTAATAACATATGAAAATATTTGCATTTGTTGTAATTTTCATAATTGAATTACTCTAAATATTTAATCACAACAAACCTGGTCTTCAGATTCTTGGTGTCATCCTGTGTCATCCAGAAGACCATGAGACCATAAAGCCATAACAGCAGAATTAAACAATTTGCCCATGGAGTCTGCTCCATCATTTCATCATGGCTGCTCCAGTTCCCTCTCAACCCCATTCTCCTTGTTTCATGCCCCGACCAATCAAGAACTTATCAACCTCCACCCTAAGTACAGCCGGTGGTCTGGCATCCATAGCCGCCTATGTCAATGAAGTCCACAGATTCAACACCCTCTGGCTAAAGAAATTCCTCCTCATTTCATCTCTGTTCTAAATAGACCTCCCTCTATTCTGAGGCTGTGCCCTCTGGTCGTAGACTTCCTCACCCAAGGAAACATCCTCTTCACATCCATTCAACTAGGCCTTTCAATATTCAATAGGTTTCAATAAGATCCCGCCTCATTCTTCTAAATTCCAGCGAGCAGAGGCCCAGAGCCTTTAATCGCCGCTCATCTGATAACCCTTTCATTCCCAGAATCGTTCTTGTGACCCTCCTCTGAACCCTTATCAATGTCAGCATATCATTTCCTACCCTTGCCCAGGACCTCACTCAGCCAGAATTCCCCCACCACTCGGTACGGAAGGCACTTTGAAAGATCTTGGCAGAACCTAGATTGCTGCCGGTGGAAATCACTGGTGGTGATAAGACAGGAAGTCTCCCTGCTCCCAAATGGTACAGGGAAGAACCAGCTTTTCTGATGAATGTTGACGACAGGTCACCACTCTGCAAGTGTTGAGACAGGTCTGTCAGCATTTACTGTTGGGGTCCGGTCCGGAGCCCGCCTTCCGTGTGTTGTTCCGGTCCACGGACTCCAGTCTCTGGGCCTTGCAGCCAGCCCTCCTGTCACACGGAGCCATTGGATCATCTTGGTTTAAAGAGGTACACCTGTTGCCTATTAGGGGGCAGGTGTTTATAAGGGGCTCAGGGACTGAGCCCAGGTGTGGGGTTGTCCTGCTCTGAAGCTGGTTTAACCAGCTCTGTACCTGGACCGCTGGCTCTGAATCCTGTCTGTACCTGTTTTGCCTGCTCTGGATCTGGTTCTACCCTGGTTGCTTGGCCTGCTCTGTATCCTGCTCTGCTCTGCTCTGGTTGCTTGGCCTGCGCAGAATCCTGCTCTGCCCTGATTGCTGGCCTGTTCAATATATGCTCTATCTGGTTGGTCTTGTTCCCCTGCTTCTCTCCCGTGTGCTGGTCCTGCTGTTCTGCTTTATTTGCCGTGCCCATGCTGTCGGTTGCCTTTACCAATGTACCCGGTGTATCACGGTAGTCCTGCTGCTCACTCTGGACCCAGCTTCCTTCTGATCCCTTGCCTCCGTTGGGCAGGTCTGGCTGGACTGCCGCAGCCCGGCGGGGGTACTGCCCTTTCCACCTATTGCTCCCTAAGGGTTGTGCCCCGCACCTGCCCAGGTGTCCGCGCCTTGCCCAGGCCTCCATGTTTCTGCCTGGGAGGCGGCCCTGCCCGGGATCCATGTAGCTCACCGTGAGGAATCCTCCTGTCTGCCACGAACTCTGGGATCCTCCCACCTCGCCTGACCTCTGGGATCCAGCCCCGCCTACCTTACCCCTTGCATGCCATGGCACCCCCTTCCTGTTCTACCCCTAGTACTTCAGTGTCTGCACTCTGCATTTGTGTCCAATCCTGCCCCCGTCCCTGACAATTTACATAAGTGCGATTTAGCATATCAGACTCTCTGGCCCACAGAATCCCATGCGCTGGCTGACAATGGACTGAATGGCAATCAGATCCCAAAGAGAAGTGAATCATGGGCAATGACCACTGGGGAGGGAGGTGGAAGAGTGAAGGAGAGTAGGCCTGTATCTCGGCTGGAGGAAATCAGGGGACCAGAAGCTGCTTGCTGACAATTGCAGGAGGTGGAGGCTTCCTGAGCTCCAGGAGAGTTGGACCCTGTGGAGCAGGAAAATTGCCTTCTCACGGGAGCATAACAGTTACTTCTCCAAATAGGATGGCGATTCATGTAATGCTTTTACAGTGCCAGCAATCGTCGATCAGATTTAATTCCTGCCGCTGTCTATAGGGAGTTTGTGTTCCCCAAGATTGTGTGGATATTTTGACTTTCTCCTACGTTCCAAAGATGTACCGTTATGTTCATGAGTTGTGGGTATGCTATGTTGACAATACTGTACATCTTTCAGTGTAATGGGATAAATAATATGTAATATGACATACAACACAGCATGGTCCCTCTGTGGCCTGACATATACAAACCTATTCCATGATCAATCTACTCCTTCCACCTACGTGGCCCATAACCCTGCATTTTTCTTTCACCTATGTGCCTATCTCACAGGGTATTTCAAGGTTGGGAGATTAGAGCATGATTAGAAAGTCATCATCAACTTGGACTTTGCATACTTTGTGAGCAATGTCTTACCCATTCCAAGAATAACTCCTTAAAACCCAATTCTGCATCATTTTAAAGTGACATTTAGTATGTGAGCAGCAGATGAGGAGATTGTTGGCAATGGAACCATTTACTAATCTCTCTCCTGTGATCTACATTATAAAAGCCAATTATATAGACGGTAATCCACTAACACGCATAGAAGCTTTAGTAATGATAGTTATGCATAAAGATGCTTATTTATGCCAGTTTATTACACTTAATGATTCTTCTGCATACTGTGTGAAATCTTAATGAAGCCAGAAGATGATAAATCAGACTCCTCATTGACGTATGTACACTCAGAGTCATCCAGACTGTTTGGTTAATTAACACAAGGTAAGAAAGCAATACCTTCACCATTACATTTTCACAATTGCATGGTGAATCAGAATAGTTAGTCCTTTACTGGAACAAGAACAGCCATTGTAATCATTTACATCCAAGCTACTCAGAACTTCAGCTGTGAAGTTGTCATTGCATGATGAAGCATTTGTAGCCTAGACTGAGAAATTTTCCAAATCACATTGTAAGGGATTACTAGTGAATTTTGCCTTTCAGACTCAAGTGGTGTCAGAAGGGGCAACTAATGCTCCCTATAAGAGGAAGCCATAGTATACAGTATTGTCCGCAAGTGTTTCACTAGACAATGATATTTTTCTGACGGCACCTAGAGACAGAGCAGTTTGCCTGCACCCTCCTCAGTCACCCCTTCCATCTCTTCCTCCTTGCTTTAATTATTCATATTTGTTTTTATTTAGAGGTGCAGGGCTGCATCAGACCCTTCTGACCCAATGAGACTGCATTGCCCAGTTGCACCGTGTGAACAATTAAATGCCTTTGGAGAGTGGGAGGAAACAGAATTACCCAGACAAAACTCACTTGGTCACGGGGAGACAAACAAAACTCCTTACAGACAGTGGCCGGAATTGAATCCAGTTTGCCGCCATTGTAATAGCCTTACACTAACCACTTAACTCATCTTCTTCCCACTGGTTAGCTTTAGGTAATCACCAAGGTGTTCTGATTGTGAGGTTGTGCACCACAAGATCACAAGACAAAGGAGCAGAAGTAGGCCATTCGGCCCATCGAGTCTGCTCCGCCACTCCACCATGAGCTAAACTATTCTCCCATCTAGTTCCAAGTTCTGGCTTTTTTCCCATCTCCCTTGATACCCTGACTAATCAGATATTTGTCAATGTCCTCCTTAAAACCTTCAATGATCGGGCCTCCATAGCTGTTTGTGGCAACGAATTCCATACATCCACGACCCTCTGGCTAAAAAAATTTCTTCTCATCTCTGTTTTAAATGGGTACCCTCTAATCCTAAGACTGTGACCTCTTGTCCTGGACTCACCCACCAAGGGAAACAGCCTTTCCACATCTACTCTGTCCAACCCTTTCAACATTCGAAATGTTTCTATGAAATCCCCTGTCATTCTTCTATACTCTAATGAATACAATCCAAGAGCCGACAAACGCTCCTCATATGTTGGTCCCTGCATTCCAGGAATCATCCTAGTGAATCTTCTCTGAACTCTCTCCAACATCAGCACATCCTTTCTAAGATAGGGGGCCCAAAACTGCACACAGTATTCCAAATGGGGTCTCACTAGTGCCCCATAGAGCCTTATCAACACCTCCTTAATCTTATACACTATAATGAATGCCAACATAACATTCGCTTTCCTTACTGCCGATCCAACCTGGTCGTTAAGCTTTAGGGTATCCTGCACTAGGACCCCCAAGTCCCTTTGCACTTCTGATTTTTGAATTTTCTCCCCATCTAAACAATAATCTGCCCAATTGTTTCTTCTTCCAAAATGTACAATCATACATTTCTCAACATTGTATCTCATCTGTCATTTCTTTGCCTACTCTCCTAAACTGACCAAGTCTCTCTGCAACCTTTCCATTTCTTCAACACTTCCTGCTCCTCCACCTATCTTGGTGTCATCTGCAAACTTAGCCACAAAACCATTTAATCCATAATCTAAATCATCGATATACAGTGTAAAAAGAGGAGGCCCCAACACCAACCTCGCGGAACGCCACTAGTGACCGGCAACCAACCAGAATAGGATCCCTTTATTCCCACCCTTTGCTTTCTGCCTATCAGCCAATGCTTCACCCATTCCAATATCCTTCCTGTAATTCCATGGGCCCTCATCTTATTAAGCAGCCTCTTATGCGGCACCTTATCAAAGGCCTTTTGAAAATCCAACTACACAACATCCACAGCCTCTCCCTTGTCAACTTATTTGAGATTACCTCAAAAAATTCCAATAGGTTGGTGAAGCAGGATCTTCCCTTTATGAAACCATGTTGGCTTGGGCCTATTTTGTCATGCACCTCAAGGTAATTCATAATCTCATCCTTAAGGATCGACTCCAATAACTTCCCGACTACCGATGTCAGACTAATAGATCTGTAATTTTCTTTTTGCTGCCTCCCCCCTTTCTTAAACAACGGAACTACTTTTGTGACCTCCCAGTCCTCCGGAACCGTGCCAGAGTCTACTGATTCCTGGAGGATCATTCCCAATGCCTCCACAATCTCCAAAGCCACCTCCTTCAGAACCCGTGGATGCACTTCATCTGGTCCGGGAGACTTATTTATCCTTAGTCCATTTAGCTTCTCAAGCACTTTCTCTCTAGTAATCTTGATTGTACCTAATTCTATTCCCTGAGACCTCTGGCTATCAGGTATGTTGGTAATGTCTTCCACTATGAAGACTGATGCAAAATACTCATTTAGTTCCTCTGACATCTCTTTGTTACCCATAATAATTTCTCCAGCATCCTTTTCAATAGGTCCTATATCTACCCGTGTCACTCTTTTACTCTTCATATATTCTTAAAAACCTCTTAGTGTCCTTCTTTATGTTAATTGCCAATTTCCTTTCATAATTCATCTTTTCTTTCCTAATGACTTTGTTAGTTTCCTTCTGTAAATTTTTAAAATTCGTCCAGTCCTCAGTTTTCCCACTAATTGTTGCTTCCTTGTACTCTGCCTCTTTTGCTTTTATTTTAGCCTTAACTTCTCTCGTTTGCCACATTTGTGTCATTTTTCCTTTAAGGATTTTCTTTTTTCTTGGAATATATTTTTCCTGCACTCTCCTTATTTCTTGTAGGAATTTCATCCAATTCTGCTCTACTGTCCCTCCATTTAGCTTATTTTTCCAATCAGCTTGGGCCAGTTCTTCTCTCATACCACTGTAATTTCCTTTGTTCCACTGAAATATTGATACACCTGATACCAGCTTCTCCTTTTCAAATTTGAAACTGAACTCAATCATATTATGATCAGTACTTCCAAGGGGTTCCATTACCTCTAGCTTCATAATCACCTCAGGCTCATTACACAGCACCCAATCTAAAACAGCTGATCTTCTGGTGGGTTATGGACAAGCTGCTCCAGAAAGCCATCCCGTAGGCATTCTACAAACTCCCTCTCGTGAGATTCAGTACCTTCCTGACTTTCCCAATCCACTTTCACATTAAAATCTCCTATAATTATCTTGACATTTTCCTTCTGACACACTTCTTCTATGTACTAGACATGTGTGGTGACTAAGTTTCCAACCATTCCTCGGGTGCTTTTCAGGCCTTTTCTAGAGCGGTGTAGTCATTCTGAGCTTGTCAGTATCATGGTCAGTAAAGGCAATCCCTTAAATCTTTCCTTTACATTGACAAAAAAATCCATTTTTGGAATGAGTATAGTCTTCATTTGAAGCTTTAAGGGAAGTGTAACAGAAACTTTATTGGTGTCTAAGCTATAAGTGGCATACACTTGAAGTTATGTACTGAAATGCTCTTGTTGGAGACAACACTGGTAGTGAGTCTCACACTCCACTAACCTATCAACACTGAAGTTTTGTTTATCTCCATTCAAGGGACATGGACTTTGGAGGCTGAGCCAGCACTTAGTTACTCATCTCCAGCTGCTTTTGGAAAGAAGGTGGTGAGTTCCCTTCTTGAACAGTTCTTGAAGTGTGGTTATACCCACATGCTGTTACAGGGAGACATCTAGAATGTTGACCCATTGACATGGGAGGAATGGTACTGTATTTACCAATCAAGTTTTTGACTGCTCCATGAGCCCAGGAACACCACCTACTATTCTTCTTTATCACTGTTAATTTTTGTTATTTAGAGTGTTCTTTTTTAATTTTGCACTGTACTGCTGCCACAAAACAGAAAATTTCATAACATATATCGATTATAATCACATAGATTTTGATTCTTTTTCTGAAGTCAGAATATTCTGTGACTAAGGGGAAAACATCCAGGTGGTGGATGTTCACCTGTGGTTGTTCAAGGCTCAGAGCCAGGAATTAATGAATGTCAACCAAACAGAATTTATTTCCCTGTGGTGGACATCTCTGTAATAGTTGACATAGCATTTCTCTTAGCTTCACTCTTCAACTTACGAGCTTAAGTCCACATTGGCAACCTGCTTTACTAGCTAATCTTCCAATGATATATTGGTTCTTTGTCTAGTGGTGTTCAACTTGGTCACTTGGTCTTACACAGGGAGCGGTAGGGCACTGAGGAGTACAGTAGAACAAAGGCATCTAGGAATAGTGGTCTATAATTTATTGGAAGTAGCAGCACAGGTTGATGGAGGTCATAAAGAAAGCTTTTGGCACATTGGCCTTCATAAATCAAGGACTGGAGTAGAGAAGTTATGTTGAAGTTGTATAATATGGAGCATGCATTGATACCTGGAAATATGATGTTGTAGCTATTAGTGAAACATGGTTGCAGGAGGGGTGTGATTGGCAACTAATTATTCTGAAATTTCATTGCTTCAGGTGTGATAGAATCGGAGGGGCAAGAGAGGAGGTGTTGCGTTGCTTCTCAGAGAAAATATTACAGCAGTGCTTTGGCAGGATAGATTAGAGGGCTCGTCTAGGGAGAATATTTGGGTGGAATTGAGGAATGGGAAAAGTGCAGTAACACTTATAGGGGTGTATTATAGACCACCTAATGGGCAGCGAGAATTGGAGGAGCAAATTTGCAAGGAGAGAGCAGATATTTGTCGTAAGCACAAGGTTGTGATTGTGGGAGATTTTAATTTTCCACACATAGACTGGGAACCCATTCTGTAAAAGGGCTGGATGGTTTGAAGTTTGTAAAATGTGTGCAGGATAGTTTTTTGCAGCAATACATAGAGGTACCAACTAGAGAAGGGGCAGTGTTGGATCTCCTGGTAGGGAATGAGATAGGTCAGGTGACGGAGGTATGTGTTGGGGAGCACTTCGGGTCCACTGATCACAATGCCATTAGTTTTAATGTAATTATGGAGAAGGATAGGACTGGACCCTGGGTTAAAATTTTTGATTGGAGAAAGGCTAACTTTCAGGAGATGCAAAAGGATTTAGAAGGAGTGGATTGGTAAAATCTGTTTTATGGGAAGGATGTAATAGAGAAATGGAGGTCATTTAAAGGAGAAATTTTGAGGGTACAGAATCTTTATGTTCCTGTTAGGTTGAAAGGAAAGGTTAAAAGTTTGAGAGAGCCATGGTTTTCAAGGGATAATGGAAACTTGGTTCGGAAAAAGAGAGATATCTACAATAAATATAGGCAGTATGGAATAAGTGAGGTGCTCAAGGAATATAAAAAAATGTAAATAGAATCTTAAGAAAGAAATTCGAAAAGCTAAAAGAAGGTATGAGGTTGCTTTGGCAAGTAAGGTGAAAATAAATCCAAAGGGTTTCTACAGTTATACTAATAGCAAAAGGATAGTGAGGGATAAAATTGGTCCCTGAGAGAATCGGAGTGGACAGCTATGTGTGGAGCCAAAAGAGATGGGAGAGATTTTGAACAATTTCTTTTCTTTGGTATTCACAAAGGAGAAGGATATTGAATTGTATAAGGTAAGGGAAACAAGTAGGGTAGTTATAGAAAGTATGATGAATAAAGAAAAGGAAGTACTGGCGCTTTTAAGGAATATAAAAGTCTCTAGGTCCTGACAGGATATTCCCTAGGACCTTGAGGGAGGTTAGTGTAGAAATAGCAGGGGCTCTGACAGAAATATTTCAAATGTCATTAGAAACAGGGATGGTGCCGGAGAATTGGCATATTGCTCATGTGGTTCCATTGTTTAAAAAGGGTTCTAAGAGTAAACCTAGCAATTATTGGCCTGTCAGTTTGACGTCAGTGGTGGGTAAATTAATGGAAAATATTCTTAGAGTTGGTATATGTAATTATCTGGATTAACAGGGTCTGATTAGTAACAGTCAACATGGATTTGTGGGTGGAAGGTCATGTTTGACAAATCTTATTAGATTTTTTGAAAAGGTTACTAGGAAAGTTGACGAAGGTAAAGCAATGGATGTTGTCTATATGGACTTCAGTAAGGCTTCTGACAAGGTTCCACATGGAAGTTTAGTTAGGAAGGTTCAATCATTAGGTATTAATATTGAAATAGTAAAATGGATTCAACAGTGGCTGGATGGGAGATGCCAGAGAGTAGTGGTGGATAACTGTTTGTCAGGTTGGAGGCCGGTGACTAATGGCGTGCCTCAGGGGTCCAATGTTGTTTGTCATATACATTAATGATCTGGATGATGGGGTGGTAAATTGGATTAGTAAGTATGCAGATGATACTAAGATAGGTGGTGCTGTGGATAATGAAGTAGGTTTTCAAAGCTTGCTGAGAGATTTAGGCCAGTTCGAAGAGTAGGCTGAAAGATGGCAGATGGAATTTACTTTTGGTAAGTGTGAGGTGCTACATTTTGGTAGGACTCATCAAAATAGGACATACATGGTAAATGGTAGGGCATTGAGGAATGCAATAGAACAGAGTGATCTACGAATAATGGTGCATAGTTCCCTGAAGGTGGAATCTCATGTGGATAGAGTGGTGAAGAAAGCTTTTGGTATGCTGGCCTTTATAAATCAGAGTATTGAGTATAGGAGTTGGAATGTAATGTTAAAATTGAACAAGGCATTTGTGAGGCCAAATTTGGAGTATTGTGTACAGTTCTGGTCACTGAATTATAGGAAAGATGTCAACAAAATAGAGAGAATACAGAGGAATTGTACTAGAATATTACCTGGGTTTCAGCACCTAAGTTACAGAGAAAGTTTGAACAAGTTAGGTCTTTATTCTTCTGACCGTAGAAGGTTGGGAGGGGGGCACTTTATAGAGGTATTTAAAATTACGAGGTGGATAGATAGAGTTGATGTGGATAGACTTTTTCCATTGAAAGTAGGGAAGATTCAAACAACAGGACATGAATTGAGAGTTAGGGGGCAAAGTTTAGGGGTAACACGAGGGGGAACTTCTTTACTCAGAGAGTGGTAGCTGTGTGGAACGAGCTTCCAGTAGAAGTAGTAGAGGCAGGTTCGATATTGTCATTTAAAAAAAATTGGATAGGTATATGGACAGGAAAAGAGTGGAAAGTTATGGGCTGAGTGCAGGTCGGTGGACTAGGTGAGAGTAAGCATTCAGCATGGACTTGAAGGGCCCAGATGGCCTGTTTCCATGCTGTAATTGTTAAATGGTTATATGGTTATAATATGTTGGGGAGGCCTAATTTGGAGGATCACATGCAGTTTTGGTCATCTACCAAGAGGAAAAATGTAAACAAGGTTGAAAGAGTAGAGAGAAAACTTGCAAGGATGTTGTTGGGCTGGAGGATTTGAGTTATAAGGAAAGACTGAATTGGTTAGGGTTTTATTCACTGGAATACAAAAGGTTGAGGGGAGATTTTATAGAGCTATACAAAACTATGAGGGGAACATTTTCACTTAGAGGGCTGTGAGAGTGTGAAATGAGCTGCCGGTGTGGGTGATGCATGGAAGCTTGATTACCATGTTTAAGAGAAGCTTGGTTAGGCATATGGATGATAGGAGTATGGAGGGCTATGGTTTGATTGCAGATTGATTAGAGTAGACACAGATTAGATGAGTCAAAGGGTCTGCTTATCTGCCATACTTTTCTGTGAGTCTATGTTATGATTCTATTAGCATTTCCTAAGGCTTTGGTGATGAATTCACAGCAGTAGCACACACAAAATGCTGGAGGAACTCAACAGGTCATACAGCATCCATGGAGATAATAAACAGTTGAAGGTGTCAGCCTCACATGTTGACTACTTATTTTTTCTGTTTCTGATGCGGTTTCTCCAGGATCACAGGGTGCTGGTGAAACTTTTCGCCATGCTTGTCACTGACAGTGCTAAGATTGGCAGAGAAGTCTAAGTGGTAATGTAGAAAATGAATCTTTATTGGTTCATGGTTTTGCATGCTTGGAGCATATTGTCAACCAACTGCACATAGTTTCATGCTCTGTGGCTTCCAAGAAAGTTTTCAACATCCATAAATGTGATTTTGTGATTTTCTTTCATCTCACTAGAAGGTCTTTGAATTGCCTGTCATTGATGACCTATTTGATTTGTGGACCAACAAAAATAACTTCTTTAATCTTGGCATCAGATATTCTGACTTGAATTATGAATTGAGACAACAATTATTGGTGATTTTTTTTTAAAGTAAGGTGTGTGATTGGGAAATTTCATGGTGATTTCATGATCAGCAGCTCAAAATCCATAAGATATAGCAAAAAGTATTCAGGAAACAAAATCTTTGTTGCCCAGTGTAATGTCTGAAGTTTAAAGGACAGATTTGCAAATAAACAGCACCGTCTGTAGAGCCCAGAAAGATAGCCTACAGCATGAGGCTGACTGCAAAAGAACTTCAATGTAAGACAGTTGGATTATGTTAATTGGCCGGTATCAAACCAGACAAAACTGCAAACGTTATTTAGTTCAAGGAAGTTTGCAGACCAGATTGATGCTATCACTTAGCACATTAAATCGCTGATCCATCAATAGTTGGATGATCTGTGAACTCAGAGTGTCAACATTCAGAGCATTAACCTTGGGTATCTGATATCTCTGTCCCCAGAAGTTTTTAGACCATCTGTATAAAAAGGTATCTGAAAAAGTTATCACATGTATGAAGTCACATCAAATGGCAAAATATAACAGTATAAACGTAAGAGAGCTGTCAGTTTTGTTAGGAATTTCAAGAAACAGTATAAAGAATGTCAGAAAGATGGCGTGAACTAGAATCCATTCCACTGTCTTCGATTTCTGCTTCAGACAACTCATTTTTCTGTAACTTGTTGGCAAGTCTTTTCTGCTTATAGGAATTGGCCTTGTGTTTTGGAAATCCTTTGTGCTTCAGAAATTAGTTATAATTTGAAAATATTAAATGATAGAAATCTTCTGTGAGTTTTAAATGTATTTTAAAAATTTTACCTAAATTTAAAATTGTATCTCTAAAAATAAATAAGCTGTGTTTAAACTACTTTGTTAGTTAGAAGTATCTCCTGCTTGGTAGGAAGGGGAGACCAGCACTCAAACAGTGGGTATTGGCAGCTTTATGCACATAGAGAATAAATGGAGAAGTGATCTAGCTATTGAAAATAGGTGGCTACAGTATAACCTCACTTTAGAGATGATACCTGTAGCTGTATATATTTAACATCTTCTCTTGAGTTGGGACTCGAACCGCAAACCCAATGCCATCACATCCACAGATGCTGCCTGACCTGCTGAGTTCCTCTAGCATTTTTTGTGTATTGTTCTGAATTTCAGTAGAATCTCTTGTGTTTAAGACTCTCAGTGGATTTTTGAGTTCGTAAACATAACAATGTCTTCTTCATTCCTTTCAGTTCACAGCTTGTTATTTGCAAGTTTATGATAGAGCCATAGAATAATAAACCCTTTGGTCCATCTAGTCCATGCCAAAGCAATTAAGCAGCCTTGTCCTATTGACCTGCACTGGGACCGTAGTCCTCCATTCCCCTATCATCCATGTACCTGCTCAAACTTCTCTTACATGCTGAAATCAAGATCACATGCACAACTTGCATTGGCAGCTCATTTCACACTCTCATGACCCTATGAATGAAAAAATTCCCCTCATGCTTTCCTTAAACATTTCACCTTTCACCGTTAAACCATGATGTCTAGCTGGGTAGTCCCACCTAATCTCTGTTCAATCAGCATGCTTCCATTTACCCTATCTATACCCTTCATAATTTTGTATACCTCTATCAAATCTCCCCTCAATCTTCTATGTTACCTAGAAACATAGAAAACCTACATCACAATAGAGCTCCTTCGGGCCACAGTGCTGTGCTGAGCATGTACTTTAGAAATTACTTAGGGTTACCCATAGCCCTCTATTTTTCTAAGTTCCAGGTACCATTTTCCATGGTATGAAGTCCTAACCAATTTAGCCTTTCTCTATGACTCAGTCCTCAAGTCCTGACAACATTTTCTTAAATTTTCTCTGCACTCTTTCAATCTTATTGACATCTTTCATGTAGGTTGGTGGCCAAAGTTGCACACAATACTCCAAAGCAGGCCTCACCAATATCTTATACAATTTCAACACCCCAACTCTTGTACTCAATACATTGATTTATGAAGGCCAATGCACCAAAAGCTTTCTTTACAAACCTATCTACCTGTGAAATCACTTTGAACGAATTATGAATTTGTATTCCCAGATCCCTCTGTTCCACTTCCACCCTGCTTGCTCTTTCTTTGGCCTCCACTGATATCCAATATCTGCTCAAAGAACTGCTGATCCTCCGCTGCCTGGATACACTGCAATCCTTGAGACTTCGTATTGAATTCAACAATTGCAGGTAACACAGCTTCAATTTCTTTCTCTGTGAACAGCCTTTTTTGATTCAATTTACTTTTTTCCCACTTCTGTCTCTGTCCATCATTATGGTAATTGCTACTTTCTAGCTGTCGCAATCTTTTTGCTTGCTTCATAATTCTTTTCCTCCACAACTAAAATTGAGCTAGTTTTCACATGATTTTCCAGTTCTGATGAAGTGTCCTTGACCTCAGATGTTGACTTGGTTTTTCTCCCCACAGATGAAGCCTGATTCAATGCCTTTGTTTTCGATTTGCAGCTTGGCAAGTATTATTTGCTGCAAAGAATAAGATTACCGCACGAAAGCAATATGCGTTAATCAAGCCCAATATGGCTGTAACTCAATTAATGAGCAACAATATAACATAGATTATTCTGTTTTGTGCAACGGTGGTATCCGAACTTACAGAACACAATGGGAGGAGATATTCCTCTTTCTTCACTCATCATTAAGTCTCATGTTGTAAGACGTGGGCAGGAATGGTCTTTCCATGGCCAAGAGTGTTTTTGGCAATTTTTCTACAGAAAGACTTTGTCACTGCCTTCATCTAGGCAGTGTCTTTTACAAGACAGGTGGCACCAGCCATAATCAACATTCTTCAGAGATTGTCTTCCTGGAGTCAGTGATCACATAACCAAGACTTGAGATGTGCACCAGCTGCTCATACGACCATCCACCACCTGCTCCCATGGCTTCACGTGACTCTGATCAGTGTGGCTAAACAGGTGCTGCACTTTGCCCAAGCTAGTGGAGGGAAGGAGCGTCTTTGGTAAAGAAGTATCTCCAGCCCACCTCTCAGTCACTTACACTAAATGCATGAAATAATATCAGCCACTAGCTATACTCAGCTCTGTTAGCTTAAACTTCAGTGTATCTGTATCCATGCAGACATATACAGTCAGTAGGTATGAACTTCTCATCGACTCAGTTTTTAGTACGAGGAATACTCATGCCATTTTCGGGCATTATCAGTCACTGAACTAACAGTTATCCCACTTGTTTATAAAATCTCTATTATGGAAAGCATTTGGTAAGCACGTTCCTTACAAATGTGCATTCACTCACATACAAATGTTACCTTGTCATTCTGCTGTTGTTGGGACAGTGTACACATTTCAATGGCGTTAGGTGTTCTGCTGTTTCACACTGTTGTGTCCCAACAGTCACATGGCGTCTGCTGGGTCCTAAACTGAGCTGATGCACTCGGGGTAGTTTCATAGTGCCTTTCCTGCCATAAATGCTAGAATACTCCATTTCTTTAGTAAAAGGGATGTGCAAATATGTAACTGTTGTTTGAACACTGTATTTAAGGTAGATACTTCTGTTTATTTTGTAATATGATTGTAACAACATTGTGCGGTGCATCAGATTCTAATTCATGTGCAGTCTTCAGTTAACTTTGTGTGTAATTAAAGGTGGTGCTCAGTTCCTAATAAAAGGAACCCACTGCCCACAGTTAGAGAACTAGGGGCTGCCAGGAGTTCACAGTGGACAAAAATAAGTACAGAGATGTTATTGTGTGTTCTTGTTGACATTATTGTGCATTTTGTAAATATTGTCATTTTCCTTTTCACTATTTTCTGCAAAGTTTTGTAAGTTTGATTTGTGACACATGTAATAAACACTAAAATGCTATGTGACTCCAGCCATTTTCCCTTGGTCATAACCCACGTTTCTAACATTCTCTAAACATAAAATCTTGGACAAAAGAGAAGCTATCCCAGAAATTAATACTTTGTACATTAACTTCTGGGATGCAGATGGGGCTGTCAAGGCCAGCATTTATTGCCCATCCTTCACCTCCAGAAATGGTGGACTGTGCTTTAATAATTGAGCAGACCTTCTGCTCAATGTTGCTTCAGAATTTTCTTGGGTAGGAGTAGTAATATTGACAATGGAGGAATAATAATATTGTAGGATTTTGTGAATAAGACACTTGAGAGTCACTTTATGTGTTTAACAAAAGTGCCAGCCTGTTATTTCCGGTCGTGAACAAAACAAAAGTAATCACCATACACTGACATTATTGCGTCGGACACCATCGGTTAAAGTTCAATTCAATGACGCCGTTTATGAATTATGTAGAACAATTTCGATAATGATGAATATGTGTCATCTGTCACTTAGTACATTACCAAGTTATTACTCATTTTCCCCACATAATTCCTGGTTTTCTAAAACTTGTTTACGTTTACAATTTATAGTAATTTTATGTCATTGCACTCTACAAACCAGCAACTGCTGCAGAACATCAAACTCTGTTCCCAGTCAGTCAGTAATAATAAATCTGGATCTGATTCTGACTCAAATGTCTCTCCTGTAAAATCTAATCGCTCTAGAATGCCAGCACATCGCATTAACAGCTTGTAAAAAGGTGACATCCAGAGAGCCATTGAAGTTTTATTGCAAAGCAGGAGTAATTTGTTTCATAGCATACCGTATGTTTCATTTGAAAAGTGATACACAGACTTGTCCCACTTTCCAATACTCAGCCTGTAGCTCTGCGGTTCCTGGTTATTCATCTCCAAGATGGCACTAGGAAGTGGCGACTGTTTGCTGCAGCTCCGGTGAGAATCATCAAGTATTCCCATTTAAGACTGTTGCAGCTTAATTCCACGGTCACAGCCATGTGTACCTCAGTAAGCAACTTCGTTTTCAAATGATTAAGAAAGTCTATTGATCCTCAAAATTGACAGACCTTGGATGGCAGTCTAAGGTTCCGAGTGCAGTTCCCCTGTAAGAAAATGGAAGCGTTGAAGGTGCACTGGTCTGCAGGTGCAATTGAAATGCCAAAGCCTTAGACTCCCACTCCCAACTATCCTGCTGGTGAATGTAGTCTCCGGAAAATGAAATTGAAGACCCCAGAGTAAAATTGCTATACAGGAGGGACATGAGGGACTATTGTGCACTTTGCTTCGTGGAAACATGGCTCACCCCAGCCATTTCAGATGCAACGGTCCACCTGAGGGCTTCACCATTCTCCAAGTACAAACGTTAGTTGAGTCACTTAAAGGTAGAGGAGGGGGAATATCCTTCATTGTGGTGCAAAGATGTTCTAAGACATCTAGTAGGTAGGTGCGGCCCATTTTATCTGCCGAGTGAGTTTTTTGCCCTCATCCTGGTAGCAATTGTACATTTCACCTCAGGCTAATGTCAGTCAGGTATTAGAGTAGCTGAGCACTATGACCAATAGTTTAATGGTGTGTTTGCAAGCTAATTGAGTGATCTGGTGCCTTGCTATCTCCAAGAAGATTCCAGGAGATGAGCAGCCTTGAGTCTCTCTCTCAATGCAGTCAGAGGATGGTACTGAAATTCAGGGACTGTGGTTCACTTGCAATCTTCCAATTTTATTTTTTTATGTTCTCTATTTTTGTCTATTCTTTCTTGTTGCTGATGGTGCAACCTGCTTTTTGGATGGGGGCTGGGGGCTGGGGTAAAGTTCTTGTTTTCATTTGTGAAATTGCATGTCAATTTCACAAGCTTGGCGGGGCCAGATATTGTCTTTAGCCAACGGAACCTGAGGGTTACATAAAAACTATAAGACTGAGAAAAAGTCCATATTCTAAGTCCATTTTCAGATCCATATCAAAAATGTAGAAAATCTGGGTAACATTTTCCAGGCACAGTGGCAGCCTGTTCCTTTTCCAGCGGTGGGACAATCCCAGCAGCGATTAAAAGGCAGTCTCCCCTCTTCAGAAGGAGAGCAATTTCACCAGCAATCAGAAGGCAGTCTCCCTTTCCGATAGCAAAGCAATTCCGCCAATGATTGAAGGGCAGTCTCCCCTCTCCAGCAGCAGAGGGATCCCACCAGTGATCAAAAGGCAGGCAGCCTCTGCATTTGCCTTAATGTTTCACTCTCCTTTGTCACTTTAATTGGTGAACAATGGAAGCTTTAATCAGCAAAATTGAGTCAAACATTGGCTCGCAGCCTTCTCACCACGAGGTCTGCACATGCTGCGTCGGCCTCCCAGAATCCTCAGCACAGCACAGAAATAACCAGACAATCCCCAAACGCCAAATCTAAGGCTCCAACAGTTCCAGAATCACAATCAGGATGAAATACAGACATAAAAGGCATAAAAGAAGTGAAATACGTGTTTTCATGATCAATCCAGTAGATAAGATATATATATATTTAATCATCAATTATAGCTTTTTAAAAAAAATTTAAGACCATAAGATACAGCAGCATGCAAAGGTTTGTGCACCCCTGGTCAAAATTCCTGTTACTGTGAATAGTTAAGTGAGTAGAAGATGAATTGATTTCCAAAAGTCATAAAGTTAAAGATGAAACATTATTTTCAACATTGTAAGTAAGATTAGTGTATTATTTTTGTCTTGTTAAATTTTAGAGTGAAAAAAAGGAAAGGAGCACC
The DNA here is from genome assembly GCF_030144855.1 of Hypanus sabinus. Classification (NCBI taxonomy): domain Eukaryota; kingdom Metazoa; phylum Chordata; class Chondrichthyes; order Myliobatiformes; family Dasyatidae; genus Hypanus; species Hypanus sabinus. The sequence continues at coordinate 106,103,016 of NC_082711.1, forward strand.
ATGCAAAAGTTTGGGCACCCCAAGAGATTTGAGCTCTCAGTTAACTTTTACCAAGGTCTCAGACCTTAATTAGCTTGTTAGGGCTATGGCTTGTTCACAGTCATCATTAGGAAAAGCCAGGTGATGCAAATTTCAAAGCTTTATAAATACCCTGACTCCTCAAACCTTGACTCAACAATCAGCAGCCATGGGCTCCTCTAAGCAGCTGCCTAGCACTCTGAAAGTTAAAATAAATGATGCCCACAAAGCAGGAGAAGGCTATAAGAAGATGCAAAGCATTTTCAGGTGGCCGTTCGGCAGTTTGTAATGTAATTAAGAAATGGCAGTTAACAGGAACAGTAGAGGTCAAGTTGAGGTCTGGAAGACCAAGAAAACTTTCTGAAAGAACAGCTCGTAGGATTGCTAGAAAGGCAAATCAAAACCCCTGGTTGACTGCAAAAGACCTTCAGGAAGATTTAGCAGACTCTGGAGTGGTGGTGCACTGTTCTACTGTGCAGCATCGCCTGCACAAATATGACTTACATGGAAGAGTCATCAGAAGAAAACCTTTCTTGCATCATCACCAGAAAATTCAGCGTCAGAGGTTTGCAAAGGAACATCTAAACAATTCCTGTGGACTGATGAAGTTAAAATAGAACTTTTTGGCTGCAATTAGCAAAGGTATGTTTGGAGAAAAAGGGTGCAGACTTTCATGAAAAGAACACCTCTCCAACTGTTAAGCATGGGGGTGGATCGATCATGCTTTGGACTTGTGTTGCATGGGGAACATTTCACTGGTAGAGGGAAGAATGAATTCAATTAAATACCAGCAAATTCCTGAAGCAAACATCACACCATCTTTTAAAACAGCTGAAGATGAAAAGAGGATGGCTTCTACAACAGGATAAGGATGCTAAACACACTTCAGAATCCACAATGGACTATCTCAAGAGGCGTAAGCTGAAGGATTTGCCATGGCCCTCACGACCTAAACATCATCGACAATCTGTGGATAGACCTCAAAAGAGCAGTGCATTCAAGACAGCCCAAGAATCTCACAGAACTAGAAGCCTTTTGCAAGGAAAAATGGGCGAAAATCCCCGAAACAAGTATTGAAAGACTCTTAGCTGGCTTCAGAAAATGTTTACAAGCTGTGATACTTGCCAAAGGTGTTGTTTCTAAGTACTGATCATGCAGGGTGCCCAAACTTTTGCTTCAGGTCCTTTTCCTTTTTAGTTATTTTGAAACTGTAAAAGATGGAAATAAAAAAGTAATCTTGCTTAAAATATTAAAGAAATGTGTCATCTTTGACTTTATGCCTTTTAGAAATCAAGTCATCTTTTACTCACTTAGCTATTCACAGTAACAGAAATTTTGACCAGGGTGTCCAAACTTTTGCATGCCACTGTATAGGAACAGAATTAGACCATTTGGCCCATCGAGTCTGTGCCACCATTTCATCATGGCTGACCCAATTTGCTCTCAGGCCCAATCTCCTGCCTTCTCCCCGTATCCCTTCACACCCCGACTAATTAAGGATCTATCAACCTCTGCCTTATATATACATAAAGACTTGGCCTGTGGCAATGAATTCCACAGATTTGCCACCCTCTGGCTTAAAGAAATTCCTCCTCATCTCTGTTCTAAAAGGATCCCCCTCTATTCTGAGTCTGTGTCCTTTGGTCTTAAACTCTCACACCATAGGGAACAACTTCTCCACATCTACTGTATCAAGGCCTTTTATCATTGGATAGGTTTCAATTAAGTCACCCTTCATTCTTCTGAATTCTAGTGAATACAAGCCCAGCGCCATCAAATGCTGTTCATAAGACAAGCCGTTCAATCCTGGAATAATTTTCATGAACCTCCTTTGAATTCTCTCCGGTTTCAGCACATCTCTTCTAAGATAAGGAGCCCAAAACCTGCTCACAATACTCCAATTGAGGCCTCGCCAGTGCTTTATAAAGTCTCAATGTTACATCCTTGTTTTGTGTTCTTGTCCTTTTGAAATGAATGCTAACATCGCATTTGCCTTCCTCCCCACAGACAAGGGTGCACTTCTTGTAGTTGTAGTCGTCAGGAACGGAAGAGTTCTCCCTGCCTTCCCACACCCCGCAGCGGAACATTCAACTATCCTGAATGATGGCTCTCCCTGAAAGGAGGGGAAAAAAGAACTTCTGCTTTCTCTGACTGAAGCTGCTCTTCGCAAAAGCCTCAAAAAGCTAAAGACCACCACTCTGACTCTGTTCACTCAGGTGATGGCCCCCTGCCTCCCTTTAATTTGTTCTTGCTAATCAATCCCAAACACTGATTGGTCATTGGTCAAACTATTTCTCACTGTATCATCCTGCTGATGTCTTTTGTACTCGGGCAGTGGTTGAAGTCACCTCCTCTCAAAACTTCTGATGTCTGTAAAGGCTGCTGGTCAAAGCTCTGTTTTTTTTTGCTGAAACAACCTATTTAACTGCTGCAAAATGAGATAATATATAATATAAGCCAGTGATATTAATCCTGATTCTAACATACACATTCCTTTTAAAAGTGATGGGGCTTCTACCCTTACCGCCTTTTCAGGCAATCAGCCCAAAACCATCTACAGATCTGGTTGGAAACCTCATTTCTCCTCCTGTGGTAGACAAATTACTTCTTAATCCCTACAAGAAAACGTTTTGGACTACTTATACTACCGAAGGCTCGCATACTTGTCTACACCACCCCACCCTCTCTGTTCCAAAGAAACAACCTTAGCTTGTCCAGTCTTTCTTCACAGGTCTAATGTTCCAGTCCTGGAAATGTGTTCTCCTCTTCTTTTGCAGCCTCTCCAAAACATCATTTTAGTGATATGGTGACCGGAATGGTCAAAGTCACTTCGATCACATTTCATATCCATTCTTATGTATGGTGGGTACAATAATTATTTGTATTTTTTTTACTTTTTTTATTGAGATACAATGCAAATAGACCCTTCCAGTCCATTGAGCCACGCTGCCCAGCAACCTACATATTTAACCCTAGCCTAATCACAGGACAATTTACAATGACCAACTAATCTATTTACAGCACATTACGGGCTTTTCGGCCCACAATGTTGTACCAACCATGCACACTACTCTAGAATTTCTCTAGCGCATTGCCCTCTATTTTTCTAAGCTCCATGTACCTATCTAAGAGGATCTTAACAGACCCTATTGAATCTGTTTACACTGCTGCCACCGGCAGTGCATGCCACGCACCACCACTCTGAAAAGCTTATCCCTGACAACCCTTTGGTATCAATTTCCAAGCACCTTAAAACTATGGCCCCTTGTGTTAGCCATTTCAGCCCTGGGAGAAATCATCTGGCTATCCACACCATCAATGCCCCTCATTATCTTATACACCTCTATCAGGTCACCTCTCATCCTCTATCATTCCAAGGGGAAAAGGCCAAGTACACTCAACCTATTTTCATAAGGTACACCCTCTAATCCAGGCAACATCCTTGTAAATCTCTTCTGCACTCTCTCTATAGTATTCACATCCTTCCTGTAGTGAGGTGACCAGAAATGAACACAGTACTCCAAGTGAGGTCTGACCAAGGGCTTATATCGCTGTAAGATTACCTCACGGCTCTTGAACTCAATCCCATGGTTGATGAATGCCAACACACCATACACCTTCTTAACAACACTGGCAACCTGCACAGCAGCTTAGCGTGTCATATGCACACAGACCCCAAGATCTCTCAGATCGTCCACACTGCCAAGAATTTGTATTATATTTTGTATTATATTCTGTCTTCAAATTGGACGAACCAAAATGAACCACTTCAAACTTATCTGGATTGAAGTCCGTCTGCCACTTCTCAGCCCAGTTTTGCATCCTATCAATGTCCCGCTGTAACCTCTGATGACCCTCCAGACTATCCACAATACCTGTAATCTTTGTGTCATAAGCAATCTTACTAACCCACCCTACAACATCTTCATCCAGGTCATTTATAAAAATCACAAAGCAGAGGGGTCCCAGAGCAGATCCCCGTGGAACACCACTGGTCACTGACCTCCATGCAGAATATGAACCATCTAGAACCACTCTTTGCCTTCAGTGGGCGAGCCAGTTCTGGATCCACAAAGCAACGTCCTCTTGGAGCCCTTGCCTCCTTACTTTCTCAATAAGCCTTTCATGGGGGAACTTATCAAATGTCTTACTGAAATCCATACATATTACATCCACTGCTCTACCTTCATCCAAGTGTTTTGATACATCCTCAAAGAATTCAATCAGGTTTGGAAGGCACAACCTGACCTTTACAAAGCCATGCTGACCATCCCCAATCATATTATGCCTTTCCGAATGCTCATAAATCCTGCCTCTCAGGATCTTCTCCATCATCTTGCCCACCAGTAAGACTCACTGGTCTATAATTTCCTGGGTTAGCTACACTCCCTTTCTTGAACAAGAGAATGGCATTTGTAACCCTTCAATCCCCTAGTACTTCACCTGACCCTATTAATGATGCAAAGATCATCGCAAGAGGCTCAACAATCTTCTCCCTCACTTCCCACAACAGTCTGGTGTATATCTCATCCAGTCCCAGTGACTGATCTATCTTAATGCTTTTCGAAAACTCCAGCACATCCTTTTTCTTAATGTCTATATGCTCAAGCATTTCAGTCCGCTGTAAGTCGTCCCCACAATTGCCAAGAATTTCTCCCTAGTGAAAACTGAAGCAAAGTGTTCTGCTTCAGTACCTCTGCTACCTCCTAGCAACCTTGCAATTTTCTAAAGCTCTAACAGTACCTAGTTTCTTGAACCTCTTGTAAGCTTACTGGTATGCCTTTGGAATGTGGGAGGACACCAGAGCAAGTGTAGGAAACCCACGCGGTCCGTGGAAGAATGTCTAAACTCCTTACAGACAGTGGCAGGAATTGAACCCCAGTCACTGGTACTGTAAAAAAGCCTTGTGCTAACCACTTCTCTACTGTGCCCACCCTCAAATGAACCTCTTGAAAATGTCTGCATGATTTTATGCTGCCATTTGATTGGCTGATTGGCATTAACGAGCAGGCATATGGGCGTACCTAATAAAGTGGCCATAGAGCGTAGTTCCTACGAAACTGAATTGCCATCACTGGTCTCGATGGGAATGAAGCCATGGAGTGGTGCCTGACCTTCCCCAGTCTCAGTCCTCTTATGCCTGAGTTGTGTAAATGCTCGCACAGGTTACAGCTTTGCTGCAGGACTGTTGGCTGTCTAGAATCACTACCATGAAGCCAGAAATGGGGAGGGATGCTGCTGATGACAGAGCCAAATAAACTTAAGAGAATTTCCAAGTCCCTCCAAATCTGTGTATTTCTGTCATGGAGTTATCAAAGAACCAATTCAAAAATGCTGTTTAAATCTGACTATTATATTTCACAGGGCAGATTTTGCTATAGTTTGGCTCTTTATTCAATCCTCATCAGATTGTCTGAATGATTTAGATGCATTTGACTTTCTCTTTACACACAATGTTTCTGTAAGTATGGGACTATCTGTGGCTTCAATGTTTCTTGAGCATCTGTACTAACCATTACTTTAACCGGAGCTGTTAAATCCTTGAGCTTTCGGTGTAATGTTGTCAAGTTAGTTGTGACTGGCATGTGTTTCCTGCATTCCATGATTATTTAAAGGGGTCTCTAGTTAGCTCTTCAGCAGAAGCCAGCTGTGTTATTGAGAATGACTTGTCTCACATTGTTGCTCAGTTGTCCCTCCCCAGCTCTGCTGGTACTCCTGTGCCTAACCTCTTCTTTTCACCTCTTCACGGAGATTCTGCCGTTTCTCTGCTCCTGGATCGAGTCGTGAGCCCGCCATCCATCGCTCCTGGGTTAAGTTGGCACCAGCGACCATTGTGACAGAGGGAGCCTGCCGTTCCTCCACATAGTCCAGTGAGCGCACACTGTGACATGAGGCAATGGAAGGTATGAAGCATCTGAGATTTTGGTGAGCAACAGGACAACAATGAGCATAGAATACTGGGAAATAAACAGAAAGCTGGGCTGGACCTGACGTGAATTCTTATGGTCAAATAAGATACAAAAAGAGGAAATGAAGAGAGTGAAAGACAGCCAAGGTAAAGAGAGAGACAGTAAAGGGAAAAGATCATGAAAATCTCCCGAAATAAGTCCTGACAGAATGAGTCTCTGTACTTATTGTCCACGTTCTTGTCATGGCAGATTAATTGAAACTATTTATACCGGACAACAATTTTTTTTTCAGAAGTATTGTTTCTCAGAATTTTTTGTTATGATAGATCACTTGAGGCTGAACACAAATATAATCTCAGACTACTTGTATCACGTAGGAATCTGGATAAACAGGAAATTAACTTTTATTGACTATAATACATTTAATGGAATAATGATGGCGATGTTTTGTAATTTTTCAACTAAGCTAAAAATGTTTTGTTGATGATTTTCATTTGTACTCAGTGTCTGAGGCTTCTCGCTTAAGTGTCCAACAATAATCAGCCAACATTGATGGATTCTAATTGCCCTGATACCGTTTCTCCATGAACACAATATCCTGGTGAAATCATTAAACATGTTCATCATAACAGCACACGATTAGCAGGGAAGAAGTCTGAATGGGATTATAGAAAACAAATCTTCAGTGACATGTTGCACTTCATGGTTTTGTATGCTTGAAGCATGTTGTCAACCAGCTGCACATAGTTTGGTGCTCTGTAGCTGCCAAGAAAATTTTCAACAACATCTTTGAATGCCTTCCATGTGATTTTTTCCAGTTTCACTGCAAGTTCTTCGAATTGCCTGTCATTGATGGCCTGTTTGATTTGTGAACCAACAAAAATGCCTTCCTTAATCTTGACATCAGTTATTCTGACTTGAATTATGATTTGAAATAATAACTATAGGTGATTTTTTAAAAAAATGTTGTGTGATAGGGAAATTTCCTGGTGATTGTCATGATCAGCAGCCAAAAATCCATAAGATACACCTAAAAGTATTCAGGAAACAAAATCTTTGTTGTCTAATGTTGTTAATGTCTAGTTTATCTATTGACTGATGTGAAATATTAATTCTGTTTTTCTTACCACAGCTTTTCATATTGGTTTTTCCAATGGTTAATGCCTCATTTCAGATTTGCCCAACAGCAGCCCCCTTGGCCTGAGTCAACGTAGTAGTAGTCAGATATCCAGTGATTGTAGGCTTTTGCTTTTTAATTAAATGAGTGACACTACTTATAGTAGAACACATTTACGTTGCTGATACCAAGTTTAAATGTTCCTTAGATAGTTTAATAACTAGTTAATGTGAAAATGAAACAACAAGATTACAAACACATGGAGGTTAAGAGTGGTTTATGTATTTTCTTCTGCAAATATAACAAGAGAACTGTTTTTGCCTGCAAAGTGTGGCTGCTAACAGCTCCCAGTACAAGTTCCGAGCTTATTTTAAAACAACACGTGTTGTTCACAGATGATTAATTTCCTTCATTAAACTTGTGTCTTTTAAGTTAGAGAAGTAGAAAAATGCTGGTGGATAGTGTGACTGTCTGCATGTGTAAAGTAGATTACAACCACCTCCTGCCTTCAAACACCCTACAATGTTTATGTAATTCAATGAAAATAAAATGCAAGGGAAGCACAAACTAGGCTGTCAATTCCTTATCACCGACAATTGTCCAAAGGTCAATCACATACTTTGGCTATTGATTGGACTATTGGTTGTAAACTTATCTACAAAATACTTAATGAATCGTTCAGTATCTGATGTCTCATTGGGTGTGGATTCACTACAGAAATCTGTGCACTCCCTGCTATTGTGTCAAATTAAATCAATAATATTACAAACACCCTAGATTGTAGCGGAAGAAGCAATGGTTATTGGCCCTTTAAATTAATTAGAAGAAACGGATAATATTTTCCTATTTAGTACTAGCAGTGAATATCTTCCCTCATCCCCACCCCCCTATCACCCCCAGCAGCTGAAACAGGGAAGGCAGAAGAAACAGTGGGCAGGACTTTACCGAATATATTCTACTTCTCACACTTGCTGCAGGTATACCCAATTGACCCAGCAGGCTGAGCATGCTGCACTAGACCTCTTAAACTGCGGGACCACTGGGCGCTCCTAAACTGATCCTTTTGGCATCAGGACATGTGGAGCAAGCACCTCCTACAAAGTCTGCAGAGAAAACCTTCTCTCGATGCCGCACTCCCAACTATGCTGTTGCGTCATGGCTAGCAAGCTTTTGGAATTCTTTGGATTGTCCAAAAGTTACTGAACATGAAATAATTACTTTAAAAGGCAAGAAGAATTTTTCAAGAGCCACCATGGGTCTGTTGTCAAACTTCAGTGCTGGAGAGTTTCTTGTCTATAGTTTGCATGGACGTTGATGAAGGCTCCTTGTTGACCTCAACAGCAAGCTGCCTGTATCAGGGAGAAGTCTTGTCTCATGCCAGGAGTCTCTAACTTTTGTTAGAAAACAGAATCACAAGGATCTGTGTTCCTATCAACTGTAGTGAAAGTATTTTATTATAGCTGTAGCAGAGTATTTATAACAAATCTTGACTCATATTGCTTTTTGTTTTCTAGCGCTAGTGCTTCATCAATGATTCCTTCCAAATCCATTGCCCTGTTGGTTTTTCCAAATCCCACTCCTCCCCAATGTCTCAGCATTTTTATTCTCATTTAAGTATTTCTCTAACGCTCTTAGAAGCCTGCTACTTGAACTGTAGTTATTGCCCATCAGGTAATGACTTTCAAATCCCAACCACACGATGCAACCCTTTTCCCTGGTGCAGTTGCCAACCATTTGAAATCTGCACTCTGCTGCCGTTGATCCTGCTATGTGTGCACGGAACAGGAACGGCAGCAGAGTACTTGGATTAAATATTTCTATTGAGTCATATTAGCCACTGAAAATGCTGGGAAACTTACAGACCAGGAGTGATGAAAGCGGGCCTACCAAAAAGAAAACATGCACATGTGAAAGCCCGTGCCAACAGGTACGTGGGAGACACAATCATTTCATTGCACGACTAATCGGCCACATGTACTCTTGCCAAATTCTTGCCATTCATCTAATGCAGTTCATCCCTTCCCCCATGGATGAGAACCACCAGAGGAAAGGAATAAGTGAGGTAAACTGAGGGAAAAGTTGTAATGACTACTCTGCTTGGTACCTGATGCACCATCAAGAACTCTCAGAGATGTGAGGTGACAGATAGGCTTTTATTAGCTGGAAGAAAGCACTGTCAGCAGCAAGAGACCATCACACAACATCCTGGAGACTGAGGGAGGAGCAGTGCCTCCAATTGCCTTTATACAGGGGTCTGTGGGAGGAGCCACAGGAGCAGTCAGCAGAGGGGGCGTGTCCAGACAGGTATATGTAGTTCACCACAGTACCAAACCATCAGCCGCATACATACTTGCATATTTATCGTGGTCAATCTGATATGGTTCAGACCCTTCATTTACTAGAAGGTATTTCCCTTTATTTACTCAATAGAAATTACCTGTCAAATGCCCATCTAGCGTCTCAACCATAATGAGAAGAAATACAGCTCGTCAAGCCATCCCCTGATGTTAATCTGTCAACACTGGAACTAATGCAACAGATCTCCTCTGTATCTGTCTCATAAGACATGCCCTTCCGATAACTTGGTGTTGAACCAGTACAAGGAAAAGCCACTCACCCCAGTTGTTTTCTATTCCATTACCTAGTGTTGGGTAAGATTTCTACGCTAATCTTTGTGATGCTAATAGCATTGATCTTGTGAGCCAGCCCAGTATGTGCGTACAGTAATTTGTGCAAGAACATCTCACTATGAATGACACTATGAAAGCTAACCTTTGCATGAGATAGATATACATTGACTGATGTTAGTTCCAGTGTATTTGAGGGGGATGTTTGCTTCACACTGTCCTTGAGAGCTTAACAGACAGAACTGGGACAGTTTAACTGGTACCCAAGCCTCAACATTTGAAAGAGATTTGACAGATAGAGTAACTGACTATAATTGACCTAACCAGTCTGGTCTGTTACCTCATTAAAAGGTGCAGTCCAGTAGGTATACTTCCAAGTAATTTGGCCTTGGAAGTATAACAAAGCTCTGTTCAAGGTTCTGGTAGTGCTGAATGAACTGCTAGGTTTCTGAACAAATTAGATTATTATTCATACAAATACTCTAACCCTATTTTAATTCTCCTTTTAAAGATTCTTTGCATAGTTGTAAAGTGAAGGATTAGTTTACCCGCCAGATGAAGGCCACTTCTACCATGCTGGTTGCTGATCGACCCATTCGAGGGATACAGAGCTTTTTCCCATAGGTTTCCTTGTGTTACGAAGGATGAACAACACTGATGGGCAGAAGGGTGCAGAGTGGCCCATGTCCCCCCTTTTTGGAGAATCGCAAATCACTACTATTTCGATGCTATTATCAAGGAAGTAAGAGAGACAAAGGAAAGCTGGCAGGGCAGTTGTTATTGATAACAGCTCATGAAAGTTAATGAGAGAGAGGCACAGCTAAGATGGAATGTCTCCTACTAACAAAAGAGGAACAGAACCATTGATTACTGCTATTGTTTTTTGGAGAAGGATTGTTTACTTGGTACTGTTCGATTCATTGAAACCCCTCAGGGGGCAACCAGAGTGGGCTGGTTTGATGGGTTACATCACCCTAACCTGACTGATACCTGATACCCCATGAGTGGGGATAAAAGTAAGGTCTGGGGTAATATCCCTTAGATGCACCAGGAGGAACGCTAGTGAGTATCAGAAAGCCACGAGACAGGGTGGGACATCGAAGACCGAACGAAGGGTCGGTAAATTTTAACTCACAGTATTTATAGCGAGACCGGTGGGGGCTTGTGTGTGTGTCCACCCTTGCCTGAGTGACGAGTCCACCACAGAAGAACGGTCTAGCTAAAGGACGGAGGGGTCATACGTAAATGACCACAACAACAACGCATTGACGGATCAACATCGTAAAGGAAGGTTGGCAAGTTAATAGCTGTTACTGTTCACACGTTCTCTCTCTCTCTCTCTCCAACAATTGCAACACAACGACCAACAACTTCCGCAGCCTGCATGAGCTGAACTGAACTTTATATTTTCATCTGACAATTCATTATCCCTTAGACACGATAGAGCTTGTTTCATTAGCTATTATTATTATACCCTCACTTTTAGATTTAGTATTGCTAACGTACATTCTCTGTATATTTGCATTGATATTATTTTGTATATTTTTGCTAATAAATATTGTTGAAAATAGTATCACCAGACTCCAACGGACACTTCTATCTTTGCTGGTAAGACACCCAGTTACGGGGTTCGTAACACTTGTTTGCCACAGCACCAGTGTCTCAGGAGTTTAAGAATACCTGTGAGAGACTCGCTGGCTTTTCCTTTGTCTTCGTAGGCTCATCTTTACTCTGAAGTCATGACCACTCCTCAAGAACTTCTGGGAAAGTATGCTGCAGATATAGGAAGCTCCACATGTTCTCTTGGCTGAGTATCTGCTGAATTTTTGATTTCGTAGTTGTGTAACTAGTGGAGACTTAACAAAGTACCTGTTGAGTTTGAAGTGTTTTTGTAACTTAGGGTGACTTTCATAAGTACTTGTCTGACTTAAATGTCTCATTGAAAGCTTTATTGTTTGTCTGTACATAAATGGTTATGTGCTTATTCATAATCAGTATTTTCTGTCTCACCTACCAAACCTGTGAATCTGCTTTCCAATAACAATAGTAGTGTGTTAAGTTCAAAGGAAACAGAACAGGGCTTCAACAGAGTGTGGCCAACAGAAATGGGTGAGTTTAAAGCAAGCACAGGAACCAGGGTCCTGGCAGGTGGAAGGGAGATAGAAACCAGGGCTTCATTGGGTGTTTGGGGTGTACCAGCATCTGAGCCCTAGTCCATGTCAGTAAATGCTGGGACTCAGGAACAGTAAATGGTTGGGGAGCACAGAAACCTGGATTTAGTGAATAGGAAGAGAGCACACAAACATTGAGCCATTGAATGGAAATTGTAAATATCATCTGATAAAGCCAGCTACTGAAGCATCATGATTTCTAAGAGTTTGGATAATAACTCATCAGTTTTACTCCACAACTCTGAGCAGTGCTTTGTTAATCCCTGCTTATCCAACTGACAATAACTATATTTTTCTCTCAAATGTTTAAAGAAATTTCCCAACATTTGACACCATGTTATGATTTTCACATGATAACAGTGGCTATATTTCAAAAGTTCCTTTATGGACAATGTTCTGGCTGCACTGAGTTTGGAGTAGTTCTGTATAACAGTAAAGCTTTCTTTCCTTTTTGATTGATCTGCAATTGGCAACTGGATCTCTCCCCTGCTTTTTCATTATGGATGTAATATTTGCTGTCCTCCAGTTCTCTCTCAGTTATATACCCTAGCCCTGCTTCTCTCGGCAAGCAGGATGTGTCCCAGCAGGACTAGATAACCTACCAACATTTAACACTGCCAACCTCTTGAGAACTTCCTCTCAGTCAGTTGCAAGTGCAGCCAGTTTCCTGGCAAATTCAATGTTTATCGTAGCTTTGGCAATCCTCTTCCTTGGTAAACGTTGATGCATTTTGTACCTCAGCCCTGCGTTTTGTCTCCACCAAAAGATTTCTGTTTTGACTCCTGTGGTTGATCTCCAGTTTTCTCTGTTACTCACTCAGTGGGGAATCCCAAGAACCAAAAGGTATCGCCCAATTTGACAGCATTTTTACTATTGGGTATTTTGAGTTCATATTGTACCTTTGATTCTTCTATTCCATACTTCTTCTCTCGTCTGCAATTTGTATTCAGGTGAATTTCCTTCTGTATTATAAAGGCTTGAGTGGTGGGGTGGTGGGGTGGAGTTACGTCTCTAGCAAAGGAGGTGTGAGGCACTCCTACCCTCTGCTAGCCTGCAGGGCACCCTTGGTCAAGGTGTAGCACCGGCTTAGAATCCCACCACCCCCGATCAGGGTCACGTGAAACTGTGGGAGCAGGTGGTGCACATCACAAGTCCTGGTTATCCATAACTGAAGCCAGGCAGATCTTTGGAGAGTCGTGATAATGGCTGGGGTCACCGGTCTTGTAAAGACACTGCCCAGGAGAAGGCAATGTAGAAAAATTTACCAGGCACAATCATGGCCAAAAACCATGATCGCCCACATCATATGACAAAACACAAAATGATGTTGATGGTTATGAAGGTTATATACAGCTTTTTGTGATGGATCCTGTTCTCTGTTTCTTCAGACCCGGTGGCCTGTGTTCTCAGAGGCATGGATTAGGTAGACAGTTGTAAACATCAGCACATCCACACTCTGTACACATACCACCCAACTATTCCACACACACCATGTTACCATCCTCCCACCCCCATGCATATCCCCTATACACACAGACACACACAGCAACACACAAGTTAGTGCACGCATGCACATACTTCGCACACCTTACACAGCTCACTCCAATTTTCCCTTTAATAACACTGACAATTTTTTCTTGAGGTTTTTCTTAATGATATGACAGTTTCCTTGCTTGTTCATGCAGGCTTTGTTTTAATGCTTTTTTGAAGGGGGGAGGGGAATGCTGATAGTTGTTTCTTAAAGTGAGGATGTCCCAAGGTTATGATTTGGTTTCTGACAGTGTAATATTTTCCCCAGTTGAAATTGTTTCTCCTTTATACTTCCCCTCCACCTCCACCGAATGTTGTTGATCTGCCCACAGGGATACTGGGCCAACAGCCTGTTTTGTGCAATCCAAATTGGACAGGTCATTCCTGCAGCAGAGCCTGTCCTAGCATTCTAGAGCTCTGATCTGTCTCCTCCCATGTCTTCTGTCTCATGCAGTATCTATAGATTTCTCTCTTTGAGGTCCTGCTTTGCAACTTCCTCCCTGATTACTTCAGACCAAGGGCATGACCTCAATCCTCTTTCTTTCTTTTTGTCGGCACCGTGGAAACCACAGTCCCTGTGGTTTTCTGTTGCTTCAGGTTTTGATGAAAGAATAACCCATTCCCAAAGGGAATTGCTTTTTCCAGTAATCTTTACGAGGCATGAGAATCAGAGCCATTCCGTCAGTCCCTCAGCCATACACCACCCGACTACAGCATCAAACTATCATCTCTCATCTGGGATACTGTTGCGGAAAAATGAATGAAAATCCACAAGCTCACTAGATATCGAATATTCTAAGCTGTACAATTGCAGAAGTGTATATAATAGATCTCATCTGACATACGAGGGGTGATTGATATCTTCTTGGCCCAAGGTAGAAGGAGTCAATTTTAGAAAACCTAGCACATTTATTTTTCAACATAGTCCCCTCCTACATTTACAGACTTAGTCCTGTGGTTGTGGAGCATACGGATCTTGGATCTCCAGAAAGTGTCCACAGATGGGTGATTATGCAGAAAGTTTGAAGTTAATAATTCATCAGGGGTGATTGATAAGTTTGTGGCCTAAGGTAGAAGGAGACGAGTTAACTTCAAATTTCCTGCATGATCACTCAAAGTGTTGACCTGCACGTGCATGTAATGAGAGCTGAATAACTCATCTCCTTCTACCTTAGGCTACAAACTTATCAATCACCCATCTGTGGACATTTTCTGAAGGTCCAAGATCCGTAAGCTCCACGACCACTGGACTAAGTGTGTAAATGTAGGAGGGGATTATGTTGAAAAATAAATGTGATAGGTTTTCTAAAATTGACTCCGTCTACCTTAGGCCACGAACTTATCAATCACCCCTTGTATTAATGTTATATATTTTGAAATTCGTAGAAAACACCATTCTATTCATCGTACTCATTGAGTCATAGGGTACTAAAACAGCGAAACAAGTTCTTCAGCCCATCAAGTCCATGCTGTCTTGATCTGCCTAATCTCAGACTATATCCTTTGAAATCCCTCCCATTCATATACATATCAAAACTTCTCTTAAATTTTACAATTGAACACATATCTACCACTTCTGCTGGCAGCTCTCACACTCACCTTACCTCTGTAGTCACTGCAGCTTCTAACTGTCCCTCCAGAATGAGTGGCAGGGAGTTCAGTAGCCTTCTGGCCTGGGGGAAAAGCTGTTTCCCTTCCTAACTGTTATTGTCCCAATGCTACAGTACTGCCTGACTGATTGTAGTGGATTGTTGCATAGATGGGAGGGATCACTGACAATGCTAAGGGCCCTGATAAATATCTCAGACGGGTGGCAGAGAGACTACTATGAACCTCTCACTGTCCTTGTAATCATTTGAGAATCTCACCTGGTTCCTCAACACCAGCTCCATAGCCAAGAAAGCCCAGCAGCATCTCTACATTCTGCAAAGGCTGAGAAAAGTCCATCTCCCACCCTCCCATCCTCATCACATTCTACAGGGGTTGTATTGAGAGCATCCTGAGCAGTTGCATCGCTGCCTGGTTCGGAAATTGCACCATCTCGGATCGCAAGACTCTGCAGCAGATAGTGAGGTCAGCTGAGAAGATCACTGGGGTCTCTCTTCCCGACACTACAGACATTTAAACCACACACTGCACCTGCAAAGTTAACAGCATTGTGAAGGACCCCATGCACCCCTCATGCAAACTCTTCTCCCTCCTGCCATCTGGCAAAAGGTACCAAAGCATTCGGGCTCTCATGACCGGATTATGTAACAGTTTCTTCCCCCAAGCTATCAGACTCCTCAATACCCAGAGACCGGACTGACACCAACTTACTGCCCTCTACTGTGTCTATTGTCTTGTTTATTATTTGTTTATTTATTTATTAATTATTGTACTGCCTGAACTGTTTTGTGCACTTTATGTAGTCCTGTGTAGGTCTGTAGTCTAGTGTAGTTTTTGTGTAGTTTTACGTAGTCTAGTGTAGCCTTGAGTTGTCTCACATAGTCTAGTGTTGTCTCATTTTTACTGTGTACTGTACCAGCAGTTTATGGTTGACTGCTGGTAAATGTGAGAATGGTTAAAATCAACGTGACTTGACTTGTATGGTTTTGTGGTCAGATGCCTCACAATTCCCATACCAGATGGTGGTGCAGCTCCTCAGGACATGCCCAATGGTGATCCAGTAAAATATTGGTTATAGTGGAGGCGGAGATGGGATAAGGGAAGGTGGCCCTTGTCAATCTCAATCTCCACAGGAAGTGGCCACACTGCTGTTCTTTCTTGACCAATGGGGTGTTGTGGAGGGATCAGGTGAGATCATTATATACACTCCCAGAAGCCTGGTGCTCCTAACTCCCTCCAGGGACCAATAATATGCAGTGAAGAGTGGTCAGCCTGCACCTTCCTAAAGTCCACACTCATCTCTTTTGTCTCGTCCACATAGATGCTCAAGATGATGTGCTTACACTGTTCTACCAGCCACTCTATCACCTCTCTATACACCGTCTTGTCATCATTGTTGATGAGGCCATCCGTTGTTGTGTCATCAGCAAAGTTGACGACTCGGTTTGAATTGGATCCAACAGTGCAGTCATGTGTCAGCAACAGGCTGAGCATGCAGCCCTGGAGGTGGGGGGTGGCAGAGGAGGTGGCCACCAATGCTCGGCGTGATGGAGCTAGAGTTGCTTCTGCCGACACCGACTGAATGCAGCCTTTCTGTCATGAAGTCCAAGATCTATTTACAGAGAGAGCTGTTAAGACCCAATGAGGACAGTTCACCCACCAGCTTCAGAGAGATAATCGTATCAAACACTGAGCTGAAGCCAATCAACAACATTCTGGAGAATGAGGCACCATTTTCCAGACTGGGCAGTATGAGGTGGAGTACAAAGGCTATGGCATGATCAGTAGACTGATTTAAGCGATCAGCAAACTGGAAAGAGGAAGCTGTTATAGCTCTTGCTCACCTGTGAGCTATCTTGTTCCTCAGTCTAAAGACAACATCCAAATCTCTCAACTGTGCCCTGACCTCTGCTGACAGCATTGGCTTCTGATAATGGCAACATCCTCAGTGCACTTCTCAGTACAGGCAATCACAGATCTAGCATATTCATTGATGTTATTGTGATGGCCGTAGGTAGCCATCTCCCTGAACATTTTCTGGTTTATATTTTCAAAACAGTCCTGCAATGCAGAGTTTGCTCCTTCTGGCCAGATCCTTATTTCTCTTTAAACTGTTTTAGTCAGTGGCCCGTGCGCAGGAATTAGCATAACGGAGAAGTGGTAAGAGTATCTGAAGTGGGGTTGGGGAACAGCTTTATATGTACCAGGGGTGTTGGTATAAACCAGGTCTGATGAGTTCTCACCTTTTGTGGTAAAGTCAACATGCTGGTAGAACTTAGGAAGGTCTGTTTTCAAGTTAGCATGGTTGAAGTTGTCAGTATCAATAAAGAAACTAGTGTGGTGTGTGGTTTGCAAGTCTCTAGTGCTGTAGACAGTGCTTCCCCAGAACTAGCAAATGGGGTGGGGAGGGGGAGGAAGAAAGGTACAGCCACAATCACAATAGCAGTGAGCTCCCTCAGTAAATAGAAGAAAGAACACTTCACCGTTAAAAGACTCTACAAGAAGTAAGCAATGGGTTGTCACTGCATTCACACACCAGCTCTTATTATTCTGGATACAGGCACCTCCACCATAAGTCTACCCTATGAGCAACTTTTTTACATAGCCATCCGTTCATCTCGCGAGACCATGGATTTGCGCCTTGGAAAGTTTCCAGGGTGCAGGCCTGGGCAGGGTTGTATGGGAGACCTGAAGTTGCCCACGCTGCAAGTCTCCCCTCTCCATGCCACCGATATTGTCCAAGGGAAGGGCAAGGGCTGATATGGCTTGGCACTGGTGTCGTCGCAGCGCAATGTGTTGTTAAGTGCCTTGCTCAAAGACACAACACGCTGCATTAGCGGAGACTCAAGCTAGCGACCTTCAGATCACTAGACCAACGCCTTAACCACTTGGCCACGCGCCAACTTATGGCATCAAATCATCATCACCCCTCTGTACCTATATGTCCACCCTATCCAACCATAAGATCATCTCTCTCTCTTCCAATACATATCTCCAATTGTCTCCATCTCCAGATGCCAGAGCTCATCGATAGCAGTCTCCTGCCATTGTTTTATCTGATAATTGCTGGCCAAGTCATTAGTTTGATCAACCACTTTGTGAGAGTCACATAAAAATGCTGCTGTTACATCTGCCAGGATTTCTTTAGTGAGCTTGTTTGCTTTTTGGGTAATTTCAGCAAGTCTTTGCACTCTCCCAGTCATCGCTAAAACACCAGGATGCTAACAGTATCTGGATTTCCTGCTAAATCTCAGAAGTAACAACACAAGGCTGTTGTTTCTCAATAGTTGCTTGAGATGCCGTGCCATCAGCAAGAATCCATAGCTCGCAACGAACTAAAAATCAAGATTGATTAAAATACCTATTTCAAGGTGCATTTGAAGAGCTGAGTGTCAGTGCCGAGCTTTTCAGGCAAGTATTCATTTATACAAATACATGCTTGAATCTGGATCCCTGCTATGTGATGATGTCAACAAGATTACAAGTTGTCACAGAGACAATAAGACAGCTTTGGTGGCTGGAACCTCATTCATCATTGTGGGTGTAAATTACAGCGTTAAATATGCAACTGGAACTTTTTAAACTATGAGTACACTCAATCCACCGTCCATCAAAACATCTTTGTTGTTCTAATGATCAGACTTCAAAAATTTCCATTTCAGACAAACTGCATGGAGATGATGCGTTGGTAGGGGAAGATGTTTTCAATCAAACTGTTATGGGTGTGATTTTTGAAAAAAAATTAAGGTAGCAGTTAGTATAACAATACTGTAACACCTGTGACCTGGGCTCAATTCTGTCAACTCCTCCCACATTCCAACAGTAGGTCAACTGGAGACATGGGTGCAATAGGGTGGCTGTTGGTCATGGAAGAATTAAAATACGGAAGGAAACATCAAACTTGAATAGGTCAAGGACAGTGGAAGCAGACAAACCAATTGTCTCTGTTCTTGCCATGAGGTTGAAGAAGAAGGAGGCTGCCATTTTGTGAAGCTGCTCTACATCTTCCATTTTGTGGATTGAAGTTGCTGGTATGGACCAGAGCCAATAAGAAGGTGTTAAATAATCAGATGATCATGGCCAGTAACACTGAAATGCAATATTTGAACTAGGAAGGAATGACTATAAAAGTATAGATTTTCAGATACAAGATGGCAATAACTGTCCCCAGAGACCCACCATCGCAAGGTGGGGCCCCCATGCCAGGGGCTGGGAGAAGAAGGACCCATTGTCTGGCCAACGGGAGATCCGCTATTTCAGTGTTATAAATTAGAAAAATGGTCTGAGTGAGTATTGGTACAGAGAGAAGAGTAGAATTCACGTTCCAAGTTGTCGGCCTGGGGTCAACATAGTTACATGTTAGCTTGTGCTGAGATAATAAAGTGTGAGCTTCGATTAATTATGATTTACATAGTGTGTTTCCTAACCTGGTTCCATTAATGAATGGTCAGCATATTCTGGCGCCCTTGAGTGGGCTTGAAAAAACAGAATAGAGATCTGGGACCCTGATTTAAATGGGAAAATGGGAAAAAGAAAGGGCAAGAAGCACTTAGAGGGTTCAGAGGATTGGAGAGATTACTTTCTTAGTTACATATTAAAAATTGGTCTGATTATGAGGAGTAGATAGGAAAGATTGGGAGTGGAGTGTAGGGGACCCTGGGGGTCCTGGATGCATTGTGGAAAGGGGCTAGTGAAAAGAAATCAAATAAATTACAAGAGATTAAAACCGCCGTTATAATTGGATGTAGGTGGGAAGATCTAAATGAAGTGAAGAGAAAAAGAAACAAAATCAGGTAGAGGAATTGTGCAAGTGTAGGCTGTGGTGAACTACATATACCTGTCTGGACACGCCCCCCCCCCACTGACTGCTCATGTGGCCCCTCCCACTGACTGTGGCTCCTCCCACAGACCCCGGTATAAAGGCGATTGAGGCCTGAGCCCGGCCCTCAGTCTCCAGGATGTAGTATGGTGGTCAACAACTGCTCGTTCTTTCTTCCAGTCAATAAAAGCTGATATCACGTCTCAGAGAGAGTTATTGATGGTGTATCATAGGGAAGAGCTGGAGAGAGAAGAAAAAGGAGAAAACTAAAGAGGAGTATAAATACAGAAGTAGACAATTGAAAAGTCAGTGTCAGGATTTATGCACTGCTATGAAAGTCACAAAGAAATTGGCAGCTGAAAGGAAAGGCAGGCCTGATCACACCAATTTTTAAAACACTTTGAAAAGCTGCAGAGTCAACTCTCAGCTCAGAGGGGAGTGATTTCATCTGGTGTGAGGGCTGAGGATGATGGTGATGTAGCTTGAGGTAATTTATTATATGAGGTGACACACTGCAATAGTGAGGATGATTGAGGAAGTAGCCCTTCTTCCCATGGATTTCCAAGGGAGTGGAACCTTCAATACCTCCTGCCCCAGTGGTGCCTGTGGTAATGGAGAGAGTTCAGGAGACGCCACAGCCAGGGGGACTGGTAGTGACATGGTATTCTACGCCATTTGATGAGGTCCATTTAAGAGCTATAGCTGCAAATATATCAAGGTGTGGACCAGGAAATGATCCTCGGGAACTTTTCCAGTGCATTCAGCAGCAAAGGATGATTCACATTTCAGATGTCCAACTTCAGTGTTCCACTCAGCCCGGCCGGTGGAACAGGCCTAAGGCAATTTACTGGCGGCTATATTCGAAGCTGTAGGGGCTAATCGAGGTGACCCGGCGGAAACTTTGCACCAAGTGCAGACAGCGGACGGGGGAGTACCCCTCTGCATTTGGGATGAGGTTAGGACTGGTTTTGACTGCTCTGTCATTGAGTCAAATTTTGTCTATCCCTACTTTGACCCAACGACAGAGCAATAATTGGCTGAGGAACTTGGTATCGCAGAGTACTGAGGAGAGCAAAAGAGTGTTAGAACTGCTTTAGGTGTATAAGATGATGAGAGGTATTGTTCATGTGGGTAGTCAGAGTCTTTGTCCCAGGGCTGAAATGGCTAACACGAGAGGGCATAGTTTTAAGGTGCTTGGAAGTAGGTACAGAGGAGATGTGAGGAGTAGGTACCGAGAGTGGTGAGTGTGTGGATCGGGCTGCTGGTGACGGTGGTGGAGGTGGATACAATAGGTACATGGAGCTTAGAAATCTAGAGTGCTATGGGTAATCCTAGCTAATTTCTAAAGTAAGTACATGCTTGGTACAACATTGTAGGCTGAAGGGCATGTATTGTGCTGTAGATTTTCTATGTTTCTATATCCAAGTGACCCCACACACACTGAGACATGAGTACTTAGGAAAATTATCAGGGCTTGGGAGAAGGATGAGGAGGAATTAGATTTTAACTTTAGCAATACTTCAGAGGCAACTAAACTGTTGTCCTTGAAAGATATTATGTACAACATTTATAGGAAAATGCAAGTCAGCATAGAAGACAGCTTAGAGATTGTGTGAGCAAAGTAACATAGCTCTGGAGTTCACCTCCATCCAATTAGGGAAGCTGTTGTCAGGAGCAACCAACTCAATATAGTGCTTAAATCTGCTGTTTCAACTGCGGCAGTGTGGGTCATTATGTCCAGAACGGTACAGCAAACAGTTCATTTAAACTGAATCCTAATATAGATCAAAGGTTTGAGTTACAGACGTGTAGGGAGATGTTGGAGTTTTGGTTGTTGTGGCAATTTCATGCTTTAAACTTGTTTAATGTTGTTTACTTGTATATGATGAATAACTTACAGCATCACTTTGTTTTTAAGTCTTAGAGTAACACATTTCCTCAATATCTTGGCAATAGTTTAACCCTTAAGAACAAGAGAGTTCCTGAAATTATTTGAAGTGTGAATGGTTTGTATGTTTTAATTATGCTTAGTGTGGCCAGGTGTGAGTTCACTTGAGAGAGTGCATTTATCTGTGAGAAAAAGCGAGTACAAAGGTTGTTCTGTGCTTACACAATCAATGCTGGGAGGAAGTTTCAGATCAAAAGGTGATTAATGGAAACAACACACACAAAATGCTGGTGGAGCACAGCAGGCCAAGCAGCATCTTTAAGGAGAAGCACTGTCCACGTTTCGGGCCGAGACCCTTTGGGTGCTTCTCCTTATAGATGCTGCCTGGCCTGCTGTGTTCCATCAGTATTTTGTGTGTGTTGTTTGAATTTCCAGCATTTGCAGATTTCCTTGTGTTTGGTGATTAATGGAGATATTTTCCTACTCTGGAGGGAACTTGCTCTTGTCTTTTAAGGAGCTGTGCCTTTAAGAGGTTGCATCAGTGTGTTAATGCATCCACCCAGCATTTATTTTTCTTCTCCTTGTTCTTTGGAAAACATGTGAAAGGATTTCATGGTGGGAATTAACTATTTATTCTACGTTTTGTAGTTACTTGTGGAAGGTTCTGAAGAAAGAATAGTACAAGCATGGATTTTGGTTTTGTCTTGTCTGTGTTTTTGGTTTGTATTTTGTTAGTTGTCTTCCATGGAATTGATATTACAGAAACCCAGATTCCACACTGGCCATGTGTAATCTAGGAAATTTATGTATCTTTATTCCAGATATGGAATGCTCAAAATTCAGAGGGTATCGGGCACTTTGGGAAATTGCTTATTGGTAGACAGTTAAATTGGGAAATTGAAATTAATAATTCTTGGAAAATTAGAGTATTTGGGGAGAAATTCTAAAGTTGTTTTACTAACAAGACTGTTTTCTTTTACAAAACCTAAAAGATGCTGCTCAAGACTTTTGACATATTGACTTTGAGCTTCAGATTCCTTGGAAATAGTTTTGAAGCAATCAGCATTTTGTCATATAAATTGAAAATGCAAGTTCAATTTAAATATTGGAATTATCCAAACAACATTTCAGCATTAATTTTCTCATCATCTTAAAGCACACATTTTTCTAGCTACTGCTAGATGTTTGAATTAAGGTGTCTTGGTCAGTCATTCTAGGCACTGCAGGGTTGGGATGTAGTTGAAAAGGGTATTATATTTTCTGCCTTCCTTGTAGATAATCTTCATTGTACTGGAGTGTCCAAGGGACTGTTTCTATCATTATCAAGGTGGGGAAGTGGAAGGAGATCAGAAAGCAATACCCAAGAACAAAGACACAAACTAAGGGAAAACTTTTTTTGTTGTAATTGTTTCCTCACAAATACAGAAGAGGGGAGTCAACTGTGAGCTATAGGTGAGGATTAAAAAAAAACAATTATAAAGGTGAAAGCTCACATCAACTATTCCAGAGGAATATAGTCAGTTTTTAGGTTCAATTACTGTGCACCCCTTAGGTAATAATGGCCATGGTAAGATTAAGAGTTCTGTGGCAGCATTCATATGAATGTGAGAAGGGCAGTGATTCACTCAAGGTATATCTACTGGGATGGTTATAGACAAGTATTTCCAAAGGATGCTTTGATCAATAACAGTTCACAGGAGAACTTTGTAAAGGGGGCAAGAAGAGTGAAAAGGTTCACAATGTAAGCAAGTATCATGAGAATCCATGGATATCCTTAAGTAATCCACCAACACATGCTTTGTAATGCCTGATATTGGAAAAGGGATAGTTATCAAAATGCCATTAAAAGGGAAACCACTGGGTTTTTCCAGAAGAAATGACAAAACTGAAACTTACAAGTTGTCTTATCCATACTTATGGACATTCTTAATTGTCTATATTACATGTGAATAATCTGTTTTTCTTACACTATGGATTAATGGAACAGACATTATTTAACAACAGTAACAATGCCCTTTGGAAAGTCACAACGTTGCAGCTGAGAACATGATTTTAGATAATATAAAAGACATATGAAGAGCAATAGTAAAAACAAAAAGTATATAATATCAAAATCAAATAAGTAAAATATTATGCTGTTATATATATAAAATAGTAATCCTCATAACAATCATAAAAAAAGATTGGAAATTTTATTGATAAGGAAAACAACCCATTAACTAAACTGAAACAAAAAACAAAAAAAAGAAAGAGAAAAAAAGGAAAGAAAAAGAAAGATTGGGCAGTCCAATTGAGGATAAAATTAGAAAAAAAAGAGAGATAAAAAACACATCCTTCCAGTCATCTCTGAACCTTCATGGATAAGGATTTTCCCCAAAGAAAATAAATAAATAAAAATAAATTGAATCATGTGAAAATATTGAATAAAGTGTCGCCAGACTTGTTCAAAGTTAAAGGATGCATCAAATGTCCGGCTTCTAATTTTCTCCAAGCTTAGACATGACATAATGGAGGAGAGCCAAAAGAAGACAGTCAGTGGGTTAGGTTCTTTCCAATGTAGCAAAATAGCTTTCCTCGCCAGTAAAGTTGAAAAAGCTATCACATGTTGGGCGGAAGCAGACACTTTGCTTGCTTCCTCTGGAATAATCCCAGAAATTGCTGTAAGTGGATTAGGTTGAACATCCATATGTATAACTTTAGATAATATTCCAAACACATCCCTCCAAAAATTATTTAAACTTACACATGACCAAAACATATGAGTTAGAGTAGTCACTTCTGCATTACATCTGTCACAAATAGGGCTTGTATTCAGAAAAATATGCGCCAATTTATCTTTGGATATATCGGCCCTATGTACTATCTTAAACTGAATTAAGATTATGGCGTGCGCAGATAGATGAATTATTGACTAAATAATAAATTTTACTCCATTGATTATCTGAAAGTAAATGTTGAAGTTCTACTTCCCAGGTGCATTGAACCCTATCGTTTGGCAACATGCGAGCATTCATTAACTGTTTATAAATAATAGCTATTAATTGTTTTTGAAAAGGTTTAAACTGAAAAATAACATAAGCCAAATTTGAAGAGCAGGCCAAGGGGTAATTCAGTAAAAAATCACGTAAAAATGTTCCTAACCTGTAAATACCTGAAAAAATGTGTATTAGGGATGTCATTTTTCTCCGTTAACTGTGAAAAAGACATTAAGCAGTCTTGTAAAAACAAATCTAAAAAAAGTTTTTATTCCGTTAATTTTCCATGTTAAAAAAGCCCTATCCAAAGTTGATGGTTTAAAAAAAATTAGAATAAATATTACTAGAAAGTAAAAAATCATTTAATTCAAAAAATCTACGAAATTGAAACCAAATTTTTAAAGTATGTTTAACAATAGGGTTGAGAGCTTGTCCACCTATTCTGGAGAGCGAAAACAGAAGAGGAGCTCCTAATAAAGAAGCTAACGAAAACCCCATTACTGAATTTTCCTCCAACTGTAACCATGAAGGGCGATCTTGGTCGTTTATATTATAATTCCAAAAAGTAATATAATGAATATTAATTGCCCAATAATAAAATGTAAAGTTTGGTAAAGCCTGTCCTGCATCTTTTTTTGATTTTTGCAATAAAAGATTATTCACTCTAGAGCTTTTATTATTCCAAACATAAGATAAAATTAAAGAATCTATTTTATCAAAAAATGTTTTTGGAACAAAAGAGGGAACAGCTTGAAATATATATAAAAATTCGGTAGAATAACCATTTTTATAGCATTTATTCGACCTATCAATGACATCGACATAGGTGACCATTTAGAAAGCACCTATTGAGTATATTCAACTAAAGGGAAGAAATTATACCTATATAGGTCTTTAAAAATATTTGTAATTTTGATACCAAGGTAAGTAAAATGGTTTTTGGCAATATTAAAAGGTATTTGATCATAATAACCAGAATAATTATTAATAGGAAATAATTCACTTTTATGTAAATCAAGTTTATATTCAGAAAAAGTACCAAAATCCATAAATATAGATAACATAGAAGGAATAAATTTCTTAGGATTTGAAATGTAAACTAATAAATCATCTGCATATAACAAAACCTTATGTAATTTATCCCGTCTCCTAATACCCTGCACAGAATTAGAATCCCTAAGAGCAATAGCAAGTGGTTCTAAGCCAAATTAAATAATAAAGGGCTAAGGGGACAGCCCAGGCAGGTATCTCTATATAATCTAAAGTAAGGAGACTTTTGATTAATAGTTAAAACTGCAGCTACCAGGGCACGATAAATCAATTTAATCCAGGAAATAAATCCTGGACCAAAATTGAACCTCTTCAAAACCTGAAATAGATAAGGCCACTCCACCCTATAAAAGGCTTTCTCTGCATCCAAAGATACAATACATTTCGATTCTTTGGCAGAGGGGGAATAAATTATATTTAATCATCTTTGAATATTAAACTGTGAGTACCTATTTTTAATAAATCCTGTTTGATCGTTTGAGATAACATTAGGCAAGATAGTCTCAAGCCTATTTGCTAGCGTCTTAGAGAGAATTTTAAAATCTACATTCAGTAAAGAAATAGGTCTATTGGATACACATTCCAGTGGGTCTTTTCCTTTTTTTGGAATCAATGAAATTAGTGCTTCACAGAAAGTTTTAGGAAGGTTCCCAGAGGATGTAGAGTCAGTAAACGCTTTATGAAGATGTGGTATAAGCATTTCTTGAAAGGTCTTGTAAAATTCTACCGTATACTCATCAGGTCCCGGAGCTTTCCCTAATTGCATAGAGGATATAGCCTTGGTTATCTCCTCTTGTTTAATAGGTGCATCTAACATATCGGTATCTTGAATCGAAATTTGGGGTATGCTTAACCTTTGCAAAAATTTATTCATAGTCATAGTACTGTCAGAGAATTCGGATTTATTAAGATTAGAATAAAAGTCCATAAATATCTTATTAATTTCATAAGGATCTAAAGTTTCTGTTCTATTTGGTCGGTGAATTTTTAAAATCTGTCTTCTGAAGATCCCAGCCTTTAACTGACCCGCTAAAAGTTTAGCAGGTTTTTCCCCATGTTTATAAAATAAACTTTTAGATTTAAAAATTTGCTGCTCAATGGGGAAAGGTCAGAAGTAAATCATACAGTGATTGAAGTTCGACCCTTTCTTTATATAGGTCTTCAGTCGGTTTAACTGAATACGCTTTATCTATCTGTTTAATTTTATTAATAAGCACTGACAATTCCACTTCAGCTTTTTTTCTCAAGGCTGCTAAATATGAGATTATCTGTCCCCTAAGAAAAGATTTCAAGGTGTCCCTATCAACAAGGCCATATTCTAATAAAAAAGAGTTAATACAAGCTGCTGCTTTATTAGGAAGCAAAGGATTGGTTGATGATCTGTCAATCACCGGATTTAAACAACAATTAAAGACACCACCCATAATCAGCTTATATTCATTGAAATTCGGTAACTCTGAAATAAGTTCCTTAAAAAAATCAGAATTATCTACATTAGGTGTGTATACACACACCAGAGCTACCTTTTGCTCGCATAATAAACCAGTAACAATTAAGTATCTTCCAATTGAATTAGTAGTAGTATTAAGGTGTACAAAAGGGATCTTGGGGCTAAGAAATATAGAAATGCCTCTTGTTTTACTATCCGACAACGAGGGAAATAAAGGCCCTTTCCAGAAGCGGAAAAACCTGTCCTCATCCTGTTTTTTTTAATGATTTTCTTGTGCAAAAATAATATCAGCATTAAGTGTTTTTAATTTCTTAAAAATCTTTTTACGCTTAATGGGATGATTGACACCATTCCAATTCCAAGATATTATATTGATTTTATTAACATCCATGTTTAAAATTGAGTTTAATATTATATAAAAGAAATGTTACACAAGTACAGATTAAACCAAAAGGCATGGGTACAACCAGAAGGAGTGACGCATTTACGAAAGAAAAATTCATCAAAAGAACTGCCCAATCAAGAAAAGAACCTACTCTAGTAGACCCCCTCCCCCTCCCCCGCCCAGTAGATAGAAAGGAAGGAACCAATAGGCTCGTCCCATGCTAACTAATAACTTTTGACCCTGTTCTCCATCTTGCAGCTCCGCATAATAAAAAAAAGCAAAAATCCCACGGAAAATAGCCATAATAAAAGGCACAAACAGAATTCAACAACTATAATGTTATGTCTAACATTAATAAAAACATAATCAACAACGGCCATCTTAGAATCAGCTAAGGTAGCTTAAATATGTATTCAAAAGAAGGAATAAATCCGGGCAAATAATGTTACAAACAATATTCTTTCTCTCGAAAAAGAAAAGTAAATGAGTATATATAAAACACACCTAAAACTATAAATATTGAAGCAAATAAAAGAAATAAAAAGATTAATACACAACAGGTCCTACACGGACCACTAAAGTACAATACTATAAAGGTTCCCTACAAAACAGTTATATATGTACTAATTATTAATAAGATAACAAAATTAAATCGACCATGTCCCATACCAGAGAATGAAAAGGTATAACATGTACTTAACTCAAAAACTCCATGAACAACTGATACAGCAGATACTTCAAAATCGCCTATTGAGTAATCGGGAGTAACCTTAATATTTTATTCAGTAGGCTTAACTTTAAGGTTTTTAATATACTCCCATCCATCCTGAGGAGAGTAGATTCTCAATGATTGAAATTTTTCAGGACAAATTATCAGCTTTGCTGGAAAGCGAAGGGAAGAATTTAAATCTAATTTATATTAGATTTATAATCTAATCTATCAATGGGCTTAACACACTGGTGATTGGAAATGATTGGTGTTGGAATTCTACTGATAAGTGACCTCATAATGGTCGAGGGTTACATGTACAATGAATGAATTTATGAAGAACTGAGTTAAGATTGTGTAAAGGAGAATTCCACAGGATATAGTTAAGAATGATGTGACAGATTGTGGGTTTGTTTCTTATGATAAATATTCTCTAGTTTGCTTGTCAATGATGGGGCATTCCTGAAATTTGCTTGGAGAATGATACTTATTACATCACTACTTCAAGCACACATTAGAAGAAGGGATTTGTGGTTTTCAATGTTCCAAGGGACTTAGTTTAGCTGGCAAGTATTACCCAATCCTGTTGTAAAACCACCTATTCAACTGTATACACTGCTGAGGGATGACTTAGATGTGTACCTTTTGCTCTTGCATCTAGTTTATATGTCATGGCACAGTGGGATAGAGTTACCTGCCATAATGAAGCTATTATTAAACAATGGGATAAATTGCCAAGTCTATGAACAATCATGTCAATTTAGCTAATGATGTTTTGCAGATTCCATTCCTTTTAGAGCAGGAGTTCCCAACCTGGTGTGCCCGCACCCCCAGGGGGTGTGAGATGGAATTTCAGGGGGTGCGACAAAGAGTGTCTTGTGACCTTGAGTGACAAGTCATGAGTCGTCACTCAGCCAGCTGCCAGTGTGCCTTGAGAAGTGGTAGTAACGTTTGTCCCAAGCACACTCCAGTCTCCCGCTGCCCGAGTCAGCATTGAGGATTCTCATCAGTGTTACATGGGAAGTTACACCTCAGGGTTGAGGAGTCTCATCAATGTTAGCTAGAAGGTTACATCTCAGAGTTAAAAATCATCTCATAATGCCAAAATCTTTAGACATCCCGAATCAACCATTGAGTAATGTTAAAACCAAACCCACAGACAGTAGGTAAATTATTCAATTATAACATTTTAAAAAACTGCATTTTGATAAAAAGCAGCAGAAGTCATTCATTCGTATTTGTCTCAATGCATTAAAGAAGATTTTGAATTTCAAAGGTTTTTTTTTCTCTTAAAAGGTTTTTTTCCTTGAATTATTGATAATTTTGAATTGTGTTAGTTGAGGAAGTATCATGGTTAGCACCGAGGACTTTGAATCATATGATGGGAGTTCATATCTCCGGTAATCATCGGAAATAGGTGTGTAAATTCAGTAGAGAGTAGCCTAATAAGTCGCGTCACGTCCCCATAGCATTTCCACCTGACGATTTATCTTGACGTAACTGCAGAAAATATTGTAATATAATATTCGAAAGTGTACTTCTCGCGATACTTTACTATAGGCGTATCTGGCTGAGTAAAGCGGTCATCCCTGACTTAGTCAGATAGTGTTTCTCATATTAGCTCATATTTAACCCTTCATTAACCCTTCATCATGTCAAAAAGAAGGAAATGGAATAGTGACTATGTGTGCTTTGGTTTCGCTTGCACTACAGGAAATGATGGCTGGCAAAAACCCCAGTGCATTCTTTGTAGTGTTGTGTTTTCCAACTCAAATCTGAAGCCATCCAAGCTTCAAGAGCACTTCAAGAACAAGCATGGTGGAGCTGATGTTGAAGGACATGATGTGGGTCATTGAAAATCAAAAGAGCTCGTTTTGATTCACAAGGAACTCTTCCAAAATTATTAAAAAACCACTACTTCTTGCTTCATACCAAGTAGCATATAAAGTGGCCAAATCCAAGAAGCCCCATACAATTGTGGAAGATCTCATCAAGCCATGTGCACTGGAAATGGCAACAATTATCCTGGGCAAAGAAACAAGAAAAAAAATTTGAACAGGTGCCTATCAAATAATGTCATTCACAACGGAATCAGTGTTTCGAGTGAAAATATTTTGGACCAAGTCATCTCAGATGTCAGAGCTAGTCCTCTTAAAATCTCCATTCAGCTGGATGAATCAACTGATGTCTCCAGTTGTAGTCAACTCATCACATTAGTGAGGTATGTCAATGATGGTGCTGTAAAGGAATATTTCCTGTTTTGTAAAGATCTGAAAACAAACACAACTGCAAAGGATGTGATACAGCTGGTGAAAGACTTCTTTGCCAAACATGATTTAGATATCAAAGTCATTAGTTCTGTGTGCACTGATGGGCACCTGCAATGTTTGGAAATAAATCTGGTTTTTCTGCATTGATGAAAAAGAAGATTCCAGACTTGCAAGTTACCCATTGTTTTCTTCATCGGCATGTTTTGGCATTAGAGACATTGCCTCCAAATTTGAAGGAAGTCCTTGATACTAGTGTGAAGATCATCAACTGGATCGGGGGCGTGCTTTGAACCATCACATCTTCAAATAATTTTGTGAGGATCTGGGAAGTGAGCATTCAGTTTTGCTTTTCCACATAGAAGTCCATTGGTTGTCACAAGGACAAGCTTTAACCCGTGGGAAGAAATCAAAGATTTTCTGGAGGACTGTGAATGTGATCTGGTTGGGGCAATAGAATCACAGGAATTTGCCCAAATGCTGATATTTTCACTCGTATAAATGACCTGAGTGTTTCTCTTCAAGGAAAAGGGATAAACATATTGAAGGCTTGTGAAAAGTTAAATGCCTTCAAAGAAAAGTTACGTCTTTGATGTCAAAGATGGAAAGAGGCAGTCTCTCAAATTTTCCTTCACTAGAAGAGATGGTTGATGATGCTGGATCCATAACTCCTACTGTGCATGAAGAAATGCTGTCAGAATTGTTTGATGGATATTTTGCTGCTGGAGACCTGAAGATTTCAGAAGAATGGATCATGAATCCATATTCTTACAATTTGCAGAAAATGTCAGATGATGAAGAGCTGAAGGAAGATCTTATTGATTTGCGGACAAATCGAGCTCTTGAAATGCAGTTGAAAGCAAGACTTTGGAGGAGTTTTGGTGTGCAGCACTGGATATGTTCCCAAGACTTGGTGGAAAAACACTCCGTATCCTCATTCCATTTGCAACAACATACTTGTGTGAATCTGGATTCAGTTCTCTTTTGTCAATCAAGACAAAATCTAGGAATTGCCTGAATCCACAGGCAGACCTGCAGATCGCAGTCAGCAAGAAAGTTCCACGTTTTGACCAAATCATGAATGAGAAGCAGGAGCAAAGAAGTCATTGAATTTTACATTCACATTTGGGATTGATTTTACTGAATAAATTAGAATCTAATTGCTCAATTTATATTTGTATTTTATGCACTGAGTTAAAAGCTTATTTTTTTAAGTTCAATTTGTTCACCAGCAGTATTGTATGTGGATCAATTTGTGGTTCAAAAATGAGAAATTAGACTTCTTCATTTTCAAATGTGATATTACTTTTGTAGGGGGTGCGAACATTAATCAAATATTTCCCAGGGGCGTGGGGCATGTTTTAGAGTAAAGTTTGGAACTGAGGTTTAAATGTTAATGCACATCCTTGTATGTGTATTATTTTGTATTATTATTGTTATGCTCTTTATTATAATAGCTATCTGATTTCTTTTCTTCAGTAGTTTTTTATGGCAACTTAAATAACATAGTTTCTGTGGTGATATCACGTGTAAGAACATGATTGGAGAGAGTTCTGTGCATCAAGTCAAGTCAAGACAAGTCACTTTTTTATTGTCATTTTGACCTTAAACTGCTGGTACAGTACACAATAAAAATGAAACAACGTTCATGTGCTACATGAAACAACACAAAACTACATTAGATGAAGCGAGACAACTCAGGGCTACACTAGACTACGTAAAACAACACAAAACTACACTAGACCTACACAGGACTACATAAAGTGCACAAAACAGTGCAGGGAAGTACAATAATTAATTAATTAATTAATAATAAACAAGATAAAAGGCACAGTAGAGGACAAATTTCAATATGATAATGTATTATAGACTCTGGGTATTGAGGAGTCTGATGGCTTGGATAGTCTGCTCATGAGAGCCCAAATGCTTCAGTACTTTTTTCCAGATGGCAGGAGGGAGAAGAGTTTGTATGAGGGGTGTGTGGGGCCCTTCACAATGCTGTTAGCTTCGTATGTGCAGTGTGTGGTGTAAATATCTGTAATGGCGGGAAGAAAGACCCCAATGATCTTCTCAGCTGACCTCACTATCCGCTGAACCAGGTAGTGATGCAGCTGCTCAGGATGCTCTCAATACAACCCCTGTAGAATGTGGTGAGGATGGGGGGGGGGTGTGGGAGATGGACTTCTCAGCCTTCGCAGGAAGTAGAGACACTGCTGGGTTTTCTTGGCTATAAAGCTGGTGTTGAGGGACCAGGTGCGATTCTCTGCCAGCAGAACTCCAAGAAATTTGGTGCTCTCAATAGAGGGGCCATCAATGCTCAGCAGAAAATGGTCACTCCGTGCTCTCCTGAAGTCAACAATGATATCTTTTGTTTTGTTCGCATTCAGATACAGGTTGTTGGTTCTGCACCAGTCTAATAATTGCTGCATCTCCCCTCTGTAAGCTGACTCGTTGTTCTTGCTGATGAGACCCATCACGCTCGTGTCATCGGTGAACTTGATGATGTGGTTCGAGCTGTGTGTTGCAGCACAGTTATGGGTCAGCAAAGTGAACAGCAGTGGAGTGAGCACGCAGCCCAGGGGAGCCCCTGTGCTCAGTGTGATGGTGTTGGAGGTGCTGCTCCCGATCTGGACTGACTGAGGTCTCCTAGACAGGAAGTCTAGGATCCAGTTGCAGAGGGAGGTGTTTAGACCCAGTAGGCTCAGCTTTCCAATCA
Organism: Hypanus sabinus; assembly: GCF_030144855.1. Taxonomy (NCBI): domain Eukaryota; kingdom Metazoa; phylum Chordata; class Chondrichthyes; order Myliobatiformes; family Dasyatidae; genus Hypanus; species Hypanus sabinus. Next base: position 106,136,255 of record NC_082711.1, read on the forward strand.
GGTGATGAGGAATGATTGTGTCGAATGCTGAGCTGAAGTCTATTGTCCAGGTTGGTTAGGGCCAGGTGGAGGGTGGTGGCAATGGCATCATCTGTTGAGTGGTTGGGACGGTACGCAAACTGCAGGGAGTCCAATGAGGGGGGCAGCAGGGTCTCGATGTGCCTCATGACGAGCCTCTTGAAACACTTCATGATGATAGATGTGAGTGCAACGGAACAGTAGTCTTTGAGGCGGGACATTGAAGACTTCTTCAGCACAGGGACAATGGTGGCAGCCTCGAAGCACGTTGGAACATTGGCGCTGCTCAGGGAGATGTTGAAGATGTCAGTGAGAACATCTACTAGCTGGTCTGCACATCCTTTGCACATTCTGCTGGGAATATTGTCTGGTCCATCAGTCTTCTATGGTTTGACCCTGCATAGAGTTTTCTTCACATCGGCCATGGTAAGACACAGCACCTGGTCATTGCGAGGAGGAGTGGTCTTCGTTGTCAACACATCATTTTCCACCTCGGAATGAACGTAGAAGTTATTCAATGCATCTGGGTGTGAGGCATCACCAGCATATGTTAAATGATAAAAAGATCGAGAAAGATCTGGAAGCATGGTGCTGTAAGACACGTGTGGTTGTTGTTGTTAAATAAAAGTTCTATTTCTTCCAGAATATGGTTCATTATTAGAAATCCACAGAACGTAATAATATAAAGAACACAACATGGTGTCAGAATTCGGTCTGGAAGAATAATACGTTACCTAACACGGGAGAATTGAAGATAATGAAAAGAGTTCAAACTGTTTTGGTGTGCTAACAGTTTTACAAATGGAAGGGCTGCAACCGCCACTGACACTTCAATTGTTTGGGAATGTAGCTGAGAACTGGAGAAAATTTAAGCAATGTTTTGAGTTATATTTATTGGCGATTGAAGCGGATAGAAAACCGGAAAAAAACGAAAACTGTGCTTCTACTCCATGTAATAGGCAATGATGCAATTGAGGTAGATAATCATTTTACTCTTGAAAATGGAGATAATTTAAATCTAAAATCGATAATGGACAAATTTGAGGAATTTTGTATACCGAAGTATAATGTGATGTACGAGCAGTACAAATTTTTTAAGTGTCGACAGAGAGCTGGTGAAACTATTGATCAATATGTTACTGAGTTGAAACACTGTAGTAAAACATGTGAATTTGGAGAACTGACAGACTCTCTCATTAAAGACATAATTGTTTGTGGTATTCTGGATAATGGTCTGAGAGAAAGACTGTTAAGAGAACAAAACAGCTTTGGAAAAAGCTTTGATGCTCTGCAAAGCTTCAGAAACAGTGATGTCACAGGCTAAAAAGGCTTTTCATTGAGAGCTGCAATTTAGGTGCTGTGAAGAAGGGCGAACATATTAGAAAAAATAATAAAACGACAACAAACCCGACAGAGAGCAAGACGTCATCTGAGAGAAAAAAGCTATGTGATCACTGTGGGTAGCAGCAGAACAGTGTCCTGCATATGGGAAAATGTGCAATGACTGCATTAAGAATAATCATTTTTCACGCTGTTGCAGAAGTAGAAAGAAAATAAAACAAATAAATGAAGTGCTTGAAAATGAACGTGAGGAGTTTTATATAGGTGTGCTTTGTGAAAATAAACAAAGTAAGAATGACTGGACTAGGCCATTGCAAGTGAACCAAAACAATTTTCTGTTTAAATTGGATACTGGAGCACAATTAAAGGTTCTTGCAGAATCTGAGTTTAATTCATTAAATCCAAGTCCAAAGTTACATAAGACAAATATAAAAGTGACTGGGTATTCAGGTGCAGACATACCAGTTAAAGGAACATGTGTGGCAAAAGTATCACACAAAAACATTGTGCACACACTTTCATTTGTGGGTGTACCAAAGAATGTCATCAATACTGGGTTTATCTGCCTGTAAGAGACTGAATTTGCTGAAAAAAGTCTTAGTCCTGGACAGTGACACAGAGTCAGAATACAGTGACTTGATGAAAGATTATGAGGATTTGTTCAAAGGGCTTGGTTGTCTTCCAGGAGAGCACACAATTAAAATTGACAACACAGTGCCACCCGTAGTACATCCATGTAGAAAAGTGCCTTTTGCATTATGTCATCAACTGAAAACAAAGCTTGACAGAATGGAATGGCTAGAAGTCATAAATAAAGCTCCCAGATCCATCCCTTTGTTACCAGCATCCGACAAAGCATTGCCACCAAAATCAGGAATTGCAATGTTGCCCTCTGGAAGTAACACACATGCATCAATGGGCCATGCGTTCCATCACAATCCCACCTCTGCAGGAGGACAGAGGCCAGACTTGCCAGTACTGTACAATGCTGATC